>NC_092805.1:41662303-42325636 GCF_040954645.1 Diabrotica undecimpunctata | reverse complement strand
CACACTCAACATTCTTATCACCGTCGTAGCAAAGATGAAGTGATGGCCGACAAACTAAAACTTGAGATCTGGAATGCGAATAGCTGAGCCTTACACAAACATAAACTTAATACTAATATTAGAAACGCACTTCACAAAAAAAAACGTTTTAAAAATTCGATACAGTTTATCATACTATGCATACTGATGGAACGGACCACCGCACCGTAGCACTGCATTATTATAAACACAATCAAATATCATCTTGCAACTTTTATTGCAAAAGAATAATAACAAGCCACAAATATACTTATAGAACACTGAATATGCTCCATTACTTTCACTGCGGTTAATTGCTTTCTAAAGCATAAAATAACAAAAGAATATTTTAAAGAGTTCTTCGACGAACTACGCAATCGATTGATTTGTGGCGGTGACTATAATACCAAGCATTAGAGTTAGGGTTCTAGACTAGATATGACCTGAGAAAGAGAGCTATACAAAACAATAAACAGCAATAATCTAGAAGTAGTATAGAACCAATAGTATTTATATAATAGAACTAGTATTCAATACTAGAACCAACGTACTGGCCAACCGACTTATATTAAAACCCCCGATTTTCGGGACTATGGCATAACTAAACTGGTTAACAAGAATCATATGCAACTACCTTTCGATCATTCGATAGTTATTATAACACTAAATAAAGGAATCCTCCACAGAGAAAAACCACGTATATTACATAACCATATGTAACAAAACCCAGCAACAATAAAATGAATAGTGAATACACTTCGCTGTTTATAAGAGAGAAAATAATCCAGAAAAGAAAACTTAGAAAACAGTAGCAAGCAAGTAGATCGCCATAAAAAAAATGCAGCTAAACAATGCTGTAAAGGAGCTAAAAGAAATGATAGGAACGGAAAAAAATCTACAATTCAGTAAATACATAAAAAACTAAATACAACTGAACAAACAAACTGCTTCCTATGGAGGGCTACTCGAAAATTAAAAAGACCCCAATACACTATACCATCATTAAAAAAGACGGATGGTGAAAAACACAAAATAAAAAGCAGAGACATTTGCATATTCCTAAGAATTTTATTCATTATCAATACCTCCTCCAACCAAGAGGAAACAATACGCCGAGCACTTGAGAATTACCAGACAAAATATTTAAAAAAGTAAAATAAAAACTAGGTACAAAAAAAGTTAATACTAATCCTAAAAAAGCCCCAGGGTATGGGCTTTGTGACCTCATCACAGGATATGTATTACAAGAGCTGCTGGAAAAAGGACATACATATCTAACACAATTATTCAGTTTATTTATAAAAATCAGCTATTTCCCACCGCAATGGAAAGTAGCTGGAAAAACACCCATTTTAAAATAAGATAAATCGCGCGAAAGGATGAAATCATACTGGCCCATCAGTCTACTACCAGTATTCTCCAAAGTGTTACAAAATCTTTTACTAACAAGACTAACACCTCTTCTAAAATACAAGGGAATAATGCCAACTTACTAATTTAGCGCAAAGCTTCATAATATGTTTTTGTATAAAGTAATTTTATTATTTATTTCAGTTCAGTTTGGGTTCAAAAGCGGACTGGGAACGCGGGAGGCCCTATTTTCCATCTTCTTCTTCCTATGCCGTCCCTATTAACGGAGGTTGGCGACCACATTTTTAAAAGCTTCCCAGTCTTTTGCAACGTGGAATAATTCGTCTACAGTCATGTTTGTCCAGTCTCGAATATTTCGCAGCCATGACTTCCTCTTTTTACCTATTCCCTTT
Source organism: Diabrotica undecimpunctata (assembly GCF_040954645.1). NCBI lineage: Eukaryota > Metazoa > Arthropoda > Insecta > Coleoptera > Chrysomelidae > Diabrotica > Diabrotica undecimpunctata. The sequence continues at coordinate 42,323,855 of NC_092805.1, read as the reverse complement.
TTGCCATCGACTCTACCCTGCATGATAACCTGCAGAAGACTATATTTATCATTTCTTAGTATGTGTCCAAGGTATGCAGTCTTGCGTACTTTTATTGTTTTCAATAATTTTTTGTCTCGACCCATCCTTCTCAGCACTTCCTCATTGGTGACCCTGGCAGTCTATGGAGTTCTTAATATTTTCCGGTATATCCAAAGTTCAAAGGCTTCAAGCTTCTTAACTATTTGCGCTAGTTTCCATACAAGTTTTGATTTTATTTAATATGCACATGAACATTAATATAAGAACACCAGTCTTGAGATGCTATGTATTGTCTTCCCTTTTATATGGAGTCGAAGCCTGAACTGGATCCATCATGTTACAAACAACACCGTGATCCAACGTATGAATAAAGATCTGGAAATTATGCGTATCGTGAAAATCAGAAAAATGACATACTTAGGGCATGTGACGCGCAATAAGAAGTAACAACTAATTTATCTAATTTTACAAGGCAAGATAGAAGGCAAAAGATCTCAAGGGCGCAGAAGGACATCGTGGTTGAAGAACATCAGACAGGGGACAGGAATGACTACCATACATCTATTTAGAGCAGCCGTCAACAAAGTTGTATGGAGCAACGTGACTGCCAACATCCACAGATAATAGACACCAAAAGAAGATGAAGATTATTTATTTATTATTTATATTTTAAACAAATTATACTATATTAAATTATTAAGTTGGGCTCCTAACGTCACCTGCTAGCGTATTAACATGCCATACGTTGTTTACTTCTGACAGACCTGTCACATTCAGACGAAATATTTAATTAATATTATAATATAAATAAATATCATTTGATAGTAAATTTTTTTATTATGAATATAACCTAATTAAGATGTTTAAATAGAATAATTGTATTTATGTCGAATTATTTTAAAACGAGAAGTGTCATAAAAATTTAAACAGATGACTTAATATTGTATTAATTGGATAAAATTAATGACTTTCAAATTTTGACAATCTTTAAGAATAGAATCTTTAATTAACAGATATAGTGGAACCTCGATTATTCGTCTCTCTATTAACCGTCAGTTTGGTCATTTTACAAGGTAAATAAGCAAAAATTTAGTTTCAATTAATCATGAAATCAATCAATTCATTTTGTTTGAGCATTGCGATAAGCCAAACGAAATTTGTTGAAATGTACACGTGCAGTTATGCCACCACCGCATTTTTTTATGTAAATAATTTTTGTTCTTATTTAGGACCCTAGATTAAATTTCAATTTAAATAGGTAATGATAAATGATACCTTGCTTTTAAAATTCTACTTTTAGAATCGCAAGCTGAAAATAAACACGCTTAGCACAATCATTATTACAGTCAATATTTGTATGTCACCATAATTCAGTTTGACTTAAATTCGAACAGTGATTGTGTCACTTAGTCGTTTGATCAATTAAGTTTTGAAAAATGGAGCGTTCCATATCTCAAGCATCAAAAATAAAACGTGTTGTGTTAATTAAAAAAAAAATAGAAATTATTGCAGAACTAAAGAAAGATGTTTCTGCTGTTGCATTGAGCAAAAAATATGATGTTCTGACAACAACAATCAATGATTTAAAGAAAAATGCTGAAGGAATTGATAGGTATTCTTCGCAAATGGAATCGTTAGATGGCCGGGTGAAACATCGTAAGACAATGAAAAAAGCCACAAATGAATAACTTGACACGGCTCTGTATTTGTGGTTCCTTCAAAAGAGAAACGAAGGTGTTTCTTTGTCTGGACCAATTGTTAACAAAAAAGCGTTATTCTTCAACATGAAATTAAATGGCGATCCTTCATTTAAAAAAAAGTAACGGTTGGAAAAGTTCAAAAATCACCACGGTATATGGGAACTGAAAATCGAAGGTGAAAAGTTAAGCGCCGCAAGTATTGAAGTAGTTGACGAATATAAAAGAAAGTTTCAAGGTATGATCGACGAATATGGTTTGACATGCGATCAAGTGTTCAATGCGGCTGAAACTGGTTTTAACTACAAAGTATTGTCAACGAAAACACTCGCTGCACTGTCTGAAAAATATGCACCCGGATTTAAAACACAAAAGCAATTAATCCCAGCAATGATGTATGCAAATGAAAGTGATAACCATTGCCTTCATTGCATTGTAGATGTACTAAACGGGTGTCACTATAGGTATAGGCAATTACGCGTGTTAGAGAGAGAGAGAGAGAGAGAGAGAGAGAGAGGTACATTGGTGGGTGTTAGAGAGAGATAGGATGACGTGTGAGGTATCGTTAGAAAGGGGATGAAAAATGGGGTTGAACGCAGTATGTGCCGTGCGCATCAGAGTATGTCAAAAGGGCATTACGTCATATCTTCGTGCCTATTGGTTCAGTCGTGACGTACGAGGGCTCGTTGGAAGGGGAGAAGGTAACGAATACAATGGCACAGAAAAAACATGGCAACGTAGTGCCAAAAGGACGCTATAACGTATCTTCATTGCTATTAGTCCAATTATGATGTGGCGAAACAACTCCCTAAGGATTATAATTGGGGCATATAGAACAACTTCGATAAATAGCATACAAACCTAAATAGGTGAACCCACGCTAAAGTTTCGTAGACAGCTGTTAACCCTAAACTACGATTCTAACATACATGTAATTAAAAGAATTCCAATAAATAACATTTTAAACATATACAAGATAAATTCCCGCAGAATCCATCATGCAATGAAACTACTTAACTGGAATCAATTTCCACCCTTATATCAATACAAAAATATATCTTTATGTCCAATTTGGAGTGTAAAAATTTTAATACACAGTTGAGTATTAAAATTTTAGTTATAAAAATTAATATAAAAATTATAGTCTATTATAATTCCAAAAAAATAGCACTAACCCCAATCTTATCATATAACATTTCAGATATCTAATTAACTCTCATTCTGATTACGCAGTTATCGTAGTAAATACACATACGTATTTAAAACTGAAAATGGAGTCGGGATAGCAATAATTAACAACACAGAGATTCTCAAACATAGTATTTCAGATACTGCAACCGTATTCACAAGAGAACTTTATGCAATCTACCAAGCATTACTACATGCAAATGCGAATAAGGTAAACAAAATGTTAATCGTGACATATACTATGTCGTCACTATACCTAATCAAGAAAATATACACCCAACATCCATTAGCTTCAATAATAAAGGAAGAACTAAATAAATTACATACTAAAAATATAAGTATCAAGTTTCTCTGGGTCCCATCACACGTCGGAATAGCAGGTAATGAAGTAGCCGACCGAAATGCCAAAGGAGCCATAAATGATAACAGTACCCAAATGTCTCTCCAATCTGTTAGTATGGATCTAAAAAGCTACTTTAAGAAACATATTTTTGAGATCTGTGACAATAAATGGAAATCCATACCATCAAAGCTTCAGGAAATAAAAAATAAAATTAAAATAAAATTGGACGAAAGCAAATGATCATTTCCCGTTTACGACTTGGACATACCCAGTTTTCCCATGAACATGCGTTTAAAAAAGAAGAACACCAAATTTGTGATGAGTGCGGTTCACCCCTTACAGTAAAACATGTGCTAGTGGAAAAGTGCGAAAGTTTAATATCCATAGAATGAAATACCATCCACCAAACAATCTTAAAGACACTTTAAACTCAAATAACAATATTGATAAACTACTTTGTAGTTTTGTAAGATTGTAATTTAATTAGTAAAGTGTAATTAATTGTTACCAATCCGCTAATAATCTTATTAGGTTAAAGCGGGTTTTTTGTAAATAAAAAAAATATGCTCAAGAAAATTTATTTTGAATGTATTGTGCAAAAAGTGTTGTATTTTAGTTACATTTTTATTAAATAAGTAAATTTAAACTATACACAAATTTTAAGAACACAGTTCAGAAATTGCTGAACTAATATATTTTAATTAATATTATGTACAATTATAAAAATGCAAATGACTAAAATATAAGCATCATAATATCCTATAAAATTTATTATGACAAAGGTGAAAGTAAGTTTAAAACTTACACATTGTAAACTACATAAGAATACTGGTTCGATACTTTTAACGTCTTTTAAATCAAAGAAAAATTTATTTATCTAATTAGATCTATTGTATGTTAAGTTTAATATCAGAATAGCGAAGCAATGTCTTGACGAACAATTTCTAAGGTAGTCCATTGATAGATTAGCTTCCTCCGATACCTCCGGATCTCAGAACTTTCGTTTTCTCTTTTGTAAACTTAACCCGCAAACGAGACAGAAATTAACTTTGTGCAAGGATTCGACCGGAATGTGCAGAAATGACACCTTAATATGCAAAGAATTTAATCAGAAACATTTGTAACCGCTCCAAACAAACGTATTCAACTAGAAGGTGCAATAGAGGAGAAAAACCTTTATTTATTACAAACGAAGTTAAATTAAAATTTGGTAATAAATTATTAACTGGTTATTTATAAAGTATGATTTAATAATTAAAATTATTTAAATAAATAATAATTTACAATAGAAAAACAACATATAAAATTATAACTCAAAATCCATACATTCATGCTAAACTTGCAAACATATTGATAGATACAAAATAGATGGTAGTGGTAATATCAGTCTTATGTCGTCAAAAGAACTTAATATTTAAGCTGTTTTAGATCGTTATATAATTAACCCAGATATGCCTAAAACCTTTTTTTTAATATTTTTAATAACTTAATATTTTCAAAGCGAAACTTCCAAAATGGTCCTGTATTACTTTTTCTCTATAGTAAAATGCTGAGGCGATTGTCAAGGAAAAATCGACATGAAACGCATTACAAAATAACAGTTGATCTTAGCTCTAGGCTTAAATATATATATATATATATATATATATATATATATATATATATATATATATATATATTGAAATGAATAGAATATAGGAGAAAGAAAAATAGTGTTTAAAAGGTTAATTTATAAATTATATACTAGAGAATTTTATAAAAATTATTTATGTGAGGGCATTTTTAAGAAATTAGCATGTAATAAGTGTAGGGAGTTTTATTTTAATAATTATAATATTGTAAATATATTTAAGTGAGCCATGTGCATAGGCAACCAACTATATATAAAAGTGACATTTTACATAATAATTACGAATATAAAGTGGGGTTATAATATGTTGTTTAAAATGTGTAGTTTATTAAATAAGAGTGTTTTAGTTACTGATTTAAGTGTATATTCTGATCTGAAAAGCCTAAATGTCGATAAAATTCTTGATAGAAAAGTAAGGAATTCTCTAGATCACCGGAGATGGCTTTGTTTGCGAAATGGACTGTTCCAGAAAATTCAGACATGTAGGAGATGGAACAAATCGAACATGATTTCTTGCTAGATGATTCTGGAACATGGAAAAAGATATAAATACCCGGTGATTTGGATTCAAGGCATCAGTTAGGAGTTACAGTTACTATGAGGCCAGTCAGTTAGTAAGAAAGTTAGTTAGAAGATAGACACATTTAGTTAGTGAAGTCAATTGTTCAGTAAGTCAGTCAGAAGGTCCAGATGTTCAATATAATAAGTTCAATGAAGATTAAGAAACAGTATAAAGATAATATTATTGAAGATTGAATATTATGTTATGTAAAAATGTTAATTGGATAATGGAAGGAATAGATATATATTTAAATTGGTGGAAGCTGATAATTGGAAAAAGTAATTTCACAAAAACAAGGATAACCCAGGCTGAAAACGAAGACATTGAGTGGTGATAAAAATCTTTATTTTGGAGAACATTTTATTTAGGCATTCAGTGAAAGAAAGGTACAAAATTTTGTTAATATAATTTAGTTAGTATCATAAGAATTTCAATTTTAAAGATAGTTTGTTTAAAATTTACATTATCTATATTATAATTTAATTAGTTTCATAAGAATTTTAATTTAAAGATAGTTTATTTTAAATTTTGCATTGGTTATGTTAGATATATATGTGTGTTTCATAAAAGATACAATAAAGATAATTTCAAAAAGTGCTTACAAACTAATTCTTTGAGAACCGCGATAAAAACCCTATATATATATATATATATATATATATATATATATATATATATATATATATATATATATATATATATATATATATATATATATATATATACGAGGGTGGATTAATATAAAACTAGCCTTTAATAGTCGATGTTCTAATTGTTGTATCTCATCCGAATAGTACTTTTGCTCGAGCTCTTCAAAATAGACCGAAGTTTCATCGACGACTTCATCATTTTTTCGCGTTCCAAACCGGGGCGTTTTCGACGCAATTCGGCATCGAATCGATTCAACAATGCTGCGTAGTACTTACCATTGATTGTTTTTCCTTTTTACAAGTAGTCGATATGGATGATGCCCTTCGCATCCCAGAAAACAGTCGCCATCACTTTGCCGGCCGAATGCGGCTCTTTGTCTTCTTCGGCGGCCCTTCGCCGCGTTTGCGCTACTTTTTCGACTGTTCTCTGTTTTTCGGTGTATAATAGTGCACCCAGGTTTCATCAACGGTGATAAAAAAGTCCTTCGGATCGCGCTGTATCATCGCCAAAAGAGTCTCAGAAGTGGTCACACGTTTTTGCAATTGATCGATTGTTAGCAAACGCGGCACCCATCGCGCGGATAGCTATTTCATGTCCAAATGATGGTAAATGATGTTGTATACGCATCCGTAGGAAATGTTTAGGACCTCTATTAACTCGCAGAGCTTAATTCGACGATCTGCCATAATCATGTCATGGACTTTGTTGATCTTTTTCGGCGTGGTGACTTCATTTGGCCTCCCGGGACGCTTATCATCAAAAACACTTATACGACCACGAACAAATTCAGCTTTCTAAAATTTTACTGTTGCTAACGGAGGTGCAACCTCACCATAAACTTCGTCCAGGTCGGCTTTGATTTGCACATTCGTCTTACCCTTTTTGTGGAGGAACGTAATCACCTAACGATACTCGACTTTTTCCATTTCTCCGAGAAAAACAAAATTTGCTTGCTTTTGACGGCAATAAAAACCAAACTAATTGTTTTTAAAATTTAAAAAAATTTTCTTTTTTTCACATTACGCATTTCTTTACTTTTATATTCTTCGTCTGTTAGTCTTTCGGCTCGTGTCATTAGGGTTTTAATGACTTAATGTAATTATGCAGGATGGTGATGTGAATCGGCATGTATATATCTGTCGGTATCTGTGGGTTTTTAGTATTCCCCATCCTCCTGTCCCATCCGCCCGTCTCCTTTCCTTATTATTAACACATCTAAAAATGCTAGTTGTTTGTTCTCTTTCAGTTTCATAGTTCTCCTTCTTCTTCAGCCGCAAGTAATCCAACTTTGGGCATAGGGCTCCCCCAAATCAATAAAGTGTCTTCTATTTTGCGTCACTTGCTTCCAGTTGTGTCCTCCGATCTTCTTAATGTCATCAGCCCATCTCATTTGTGGTCTTCCTCTGCGTCTCTTTCCTAACCATGGCCTCCACTGTTGTATTTCGTGGTTCCATCTCTTATCTTTCAGTCGGGCATTGTGTCCTGCGAAGCTCCATTTTAATTTGGCAGCATGTTCTCCTGCGTCTTTTACTTTGGTTTTGCTTCTAATCCATTTGTTTGTTTTTTGTCTATAAGTCTCACCCCGAGCATTGATCTTTCCATCCCTCTTTGTGCTTTGACTATTTTATCCATATTAGACTTGGTGAGTGTCCACGTCTGTAAACCATACGTGAGTATAGGAAGGATACACTGATCGTAAATTCTAGTTTTTAAATACTGTTCTATTTTAGTGCTTTTCAAGATACAATTGAGTTTTCCAAATCCTGCCCACGCTAACCTTATTCTTCTGGTAATTTCGGCAGTTTGATTTTCTTTGTTAATTTTCATTATCTGTCCCAGGTGGATGTATTCGCTTACTGTTTCTAAATTTATGTCGTTTAATGTTATTTCTGGAATGTTCGGTGTATTTGTCATTATTTTTGTTTTTTCCAAGTTCATCTTAAGACCTACTTTTTCCGAAGCTTGAAATAGTTGCGTCATCATGGTCTGTAGTTCTTCGAAACTTGTAGCGAATATTACAATGTCATCAGCGTATCTTAAATGACTCAGTTTTCTTCCATTTACATTTACTTCCTTATCTGCCCAGTTAATGTCTTTAAACACGTCTGCAAGTAAAAGTGTGAATAGCTTTGGTAAGATAACATCTACCTGGCAAACTCCTCTGTTGATTGGTATAGCTTTGGTTTTCGCATCAATTTGTATTTTCATTGTAGTTTTCTTGTAAATATTGTGTGTGAGCATTCTGTATCAGGAGTCTATCCTGCAGTTGTTCATATCTCTCTCTATTGCCCAAAGTTCTATGGAGTCGAATGCCTTTTCATAATCAACGAAGCCAATATATAAATTCAACTGATATTCATTGGCTTTTTCTATTGGAGTTCTGATTGTAAGAAGATGATCCGCTCTACTGTAGCCTTTTCGGAATCCTGCCTGCTCTACCGGTTGATAGCTATCGAGCTTCGACGTTAATCTGTTAGTTATTACTCTCATAAACAGGTTGTACATTTGGGACAGCAGGGAGATTGGCCTATAGTTCTTAAGATCTCCCCTGTCTCCCTTTTTGAAGAGAAGTATTGTCAAACTTTCATTTCAATCATCTGGGATTAATTCTCCTTGCCATCTTTGATGATTGACAATTGACCTTTCTCTTTCCTGTCTTCTCTCTGCCATAGTAAGATTTGGTTTTCTTCTCTCATAGAGTTTTTTCTTTCCACCGCCAAAACATGCAACGGAACATATCCAGTGATGGTCCACAAGGTTGCCGTAGAGACAGTCCTGTAGGCGCATGCCACTCGCAGCAGACTTGTTCTGAATACTTGTGTCATGAGCCTCCTATAGGCCGTTATCTCTACCGCCTCGCTCTAGACTGGTGCCGCGTAGAGGACAATCTATTGTACAACACCGTGTACGACCCTCCTCCTTTCGTATTTGAGTCCCCCAATGTTGGGCATCACCCTCCCCAACGCAGCCGCACTATTAGCAGCCTTTTGAACCACCTCCCGCACGTGCTCCCCCCATTTTCCATTTTGGTGTAATGTCACTTCCAGGTACTTTACTTATTTCTTGGGTGTTAGACATGCTCCCGCACATTGTAATTCAACACTTTGCCTGTTTCTTTTCCCTTCAGAATGATGGCTTCGGTTTTCTCTGCCGCAAGTTTCAGTTTCTGCTGCGTCATTCATTTCTTTACGACGCATCCTGCGTTCCGAACCCGGTATTTGAGATCTGGCTCATCTCTCATGTACATTTTAACCTCAATATTGGAAAACATTTTCTACTCATTTTGGTATCCAAATTGGTTGATTTCAATATAAAACTACTACGTATTTTCTATTTTGAAAACAAGCTCCAAACAAATCAGGACACCAGAATGTCAAATAAAGAATTTTTTTTGCAACTTCGGTTTATTCTCAAGCAAATAAATATTAAAATATTAAGATGTTGAAGAAAATATATTAAGGAGAATATTTAAATTATTTAGATTAAGAAAAATATTAATTCGGCAAAAAATACGAAATTTAATTAAAATAATGACATAAAAATGAAAAAAAGCAAGAGTTTTATTAATTAAACAGTTCAATTCTTGTACAGTTTCAAGTTAAACTTAAATTATTAATAACAAAATGAGAACAAAGTAATGAAAAACGGGAGCCAACTCGATGTTACAGTATTTTTGTCTCGGCGTATAGGATCAGCAGGTGGGCAATATCCGGAAAGTACGTCTGCTACATACATATTTCGATGTCTTTATAGGACAATTTGGAGGAGTTTTACCTTCGTTCCATGGGGAATATTTCTAAAATCTACTTTAAAAGTCATAAAAGAACTTTTCCAAATAGGAAGTCATGAAAATAACATGTTCAGTTCTACTATAATAGCAAAAATAAGAAATGGATTTTTTTCAGGTGTCTTAAAAACGAACATTGACACGATTATAAAAGAAAATTATTACAATTTATTTAATACAAACTACAAAAATATTACAAAAAAGTAAAATTATTATTAGTGTGGTGCAAAATGACTGAAAGTCTTTGAAAACTTATTTCATCGGCTATTTGTGTAGAGCCGATTTCAAAATTTGAAAGGGGACGGTTAAATAAATTCAGTAAAAATGAAAGAAATTCCTCCTTCAGACACTAATGACTACAGAAAAGAAGAAGCCCTCATGATCTAAAAAATTAAGTATGCAATCAATAAATTTAAAAATAAAACATCACAATAAAAAGCTTAATAGAAGTTCTACTTAAAATGCTTACTGAAATTTGGGATCAGACACAAATAAAAGAATGGCATTTTAGGATTATATTGTCTATATTTAATAAGTTAATGAGGTTCTCTTCTACTTAAATGTCAACCTTACCTTTACGTTGGTGAACCCTGCTATCACAGATAAGAAGTATCAGCGGAATAACTGGAGTTAGTTAGAAACATGTTATTCCACTAAAAATCGGCTTGCCAATTACGGTAGGTTTTAAAATTACGCCAAACACCCCTTAAAAATAGAATGAAAACGTCATTACCTCAAAATGTATTCCCTATAAGAGTAGGAAAAGATCTTCAGAATCTCGCACTAACTGTTAGTCCGTCCCAAAAATGCTGACAAGTAAATATGCCAAACTTGGAAAAGCCTTAAACCTCAACATCACTACATACATATTATGCTAGATCCTTAGAAACAAAATAAACAGTCATAGAGATAATAGAGATAAAAAACGGAAATCTGATAGTGTTAAAACAGAGTTAGTGAAAGATATACTTCAAAAATCGTACAAGTATATGTTCCAACAAGCGGCCATAGGGACTATAAATTAGAAGAATTCTACTATGATATTACTTTAGCCTTAAATAATACAATAACACACTATACCAAAATATATGTGGTAAGTTCATCGATAAAATTGGAAGAAAGGCAGATGAGAGAGAAACATTACTGGGAAAATTTGGTCTAGGAAAATGGAACGAGCGCGGTGAAACTTTACTTAGTTTACTGCTGGAAACAAATCTATTCCAAACGAAGAGCTTCTTCTACAAAAAAAAACAACGAAGATGGCAGAACCAGATTGGAAGAACTAGGAACGAGATCGATTTCATAATCACTAACAAGAGGCAAATCTTTAAAGATACAGTCCTGAACAAGTTTTTTACAGGCAGTGACCACAGAATAGTAAAAGCGTCGTTAAAAATAGACCTTGGGAAAGAGATATATCGCATGGTCAAAAGAAAATCTACGCATGCCTGGATAGAGCCTAATAATGTAAATTCACTTGAAGAACACATCAACAGTACCTATTCTCAAAAGTATTAAGAATACAAACACAAATATCAACACCCTTAATGATATGATATTAGAAGTTATAGAGGAACGGCAGAAGATACACTGCCAAAAGAAATCATATGATGAAAGAATAAGTCCCAAAACACAAGTATTAATGAAAAAAAAAAAGAGAAAAATGGAACGTAATAGAAGCAAAGAATACCATGAACTTAGAAAGATAAGTAAGTAAAAGAATACAAATATCTATTAAGACGGACAATCTAAAGCATAAAAGTAAACAAATCCAAACAACGAATAAGGATAACAATAGCCTCAAAGTTCTAAGGAGAACATTAACACATGGTAAAAAAGAAATAACTAAACTAAAAGATCAAGATGGAAATATTTTCACCATCCCATATGAATTACTAAGGGTAGTAAAATATTTCTATACAGCAATATACAGAAGTCAATAAAACCATAATGAACAACTAAAAGAAAAGTTAAAAAATTCTGGAAAAAGATTGGTCAACCAAGAGATGAGAAAATCATCTGATTTGAATAATGAAGAACATAAAACGAAATAAGGCTTGTTATAAACGCCGTTATATGCTTTATATGTAATATGCTTATCGCATTTTTCATAGACGGAAACTTGACTGCTGACAAGTATTTAGATATACTAAATAACGAAATTATTCCTGCGCTGTGACAGGAATGATCAGTTACCACAAAATTTTTTGTTTCAAAAAGATGGAGGGTTTCTTTACTATTCCCTATGGTTTAGAAATGTTTTAAATGCAAACTACCGAAATCAATAAATTGGAGATTGGAGGACTCATAGAGGTGTCTGCTCGTTCTCTGAACCTTAATCAACTAGATTTTTTTCTTTGGGGTTCTCTAAAATCACGTATTTACATTAGTAGATTAACATGTTTAATTTGAAATAAATAATGATTGATGAATGTGTATTAATACGTGGAAAAATCTTGGAAAGAGTGACTCGCAAATTAAGTAATAGCTTTGCACATTGACAAGAGGTGAACGGCGAATATTTTGAACATTTTTAGCGATTTTTCTTAAATATTATTCTCATTGGTGGTTGTAATGTTACCTTCGCACGCTCCAAATCCCGTGAACAGTATACATACAGTACGTTAAGTTTTAAATTAAATATACACCCTATAAATGGCAACACTGCGCCATGTCGAATTTCTATGAACTTGCTTCATTGACCTGTGGCCAATCATCATCATCATCACTGGCTCGACAACCCTTTTTGGGTCTTGGCCTGTTCTAGGATTCTTCTCCATTCCGATCTGTTTCGTGCTTTTTTTCTCCAGTTTTTTATTTTTAAGGTTGTTATATCATTTTCTATTTGTTCTAAGTATCTCAGTTTCGCTCTTCCTCTTGTTCTTTTTCCTACTGGCATCTGTTTGAATATTTTGTTTGGTATTTCGCCTTCTTCCATTCTTTCTACATGTCCTATCCAACGCAGCCGTCCTATTTTGATGAATGTTATAATATCCGGATCCTGGTATATTTTGTATAGTTCAGAGTTGTATCGTCTTCGCCATATTCCGTTTTCTTTTGTGCCCTTATATATGTGTCGTGTTACGTAAAAATATGAGTCATAGTTTTACCCTGTAAACATGTTTTTATTCTAATATGTTGTAGAGTTTACGAGAGGCCTCGATTTACCTGAGCGACCTTCCAGAACCGATGCGAGGGAAATCCAGTTTGCCTTTACCGTTTCGCCATCGAAGGTTTTAGATTTTTCGAGATAACGGCACTGGTATATAATAACGGAACTTTATTTGGAAGGGACAGTTAATTCTCAAGACCCGCGCTCGCGAATTTGTTACGTACGGATATAATAAATTATTGTCAGATAAGTTAATATAAATAAAGAAATAAATTAAATCCGTAAGTGTTATAAATATTGAACCTTTTAATAAATTCACAACAAATGGTGTCAGAGTGAGATCAAACATAAATTAGACTTATAATAATAATACAAGTGAATATAAAATAAATTGTGAAAATGACGACGATTTATGAGCTGACAGTGACTAATTTAAGAAGACATCTAGAAGACAGAGAATTAGCTTCTACCGGAAAAAAGGCTGAGTTAGTCCAACGACTAAAGAACGCTTTGCTAGAAAAAGGACTAGATCCAGAGACTTATATATTTGAAGACAAACATGATGCTGTCCTCTCGTCGATTTCGAAAGTTTCTGGTGATGTAGCCAAAATTTCCGGTGACATCGCATCATTAGAGAACAAAGTTTCTGACGATATTTCGAAAGTTTCTTCTGATGTAGCCAAAGTTTCCGGCGACATCGCTTCGTTGGAAGACAAAGTTTCTAACGAGATTTCTTCGCTGGAAAGCAAAGTCTCTGCTAACATCTCTTCGGAAATCTCTAAAGTCACTTCTGAGATGTCTGCCCTGGACGATAGAATATCTTCATTAAAAAACCAAGTTGCTGCCGATATGTTAGCCTTCGAAGAAAAGATATGGAAAGAGATGGAAAAGAAGATGGAGGAAACAGGGACAGCAGAGAGAGGTAACAATCCGATTACAGTGGAGATAAAAAAAGACGAGACGAAATTTAAGTTGGAGACACGGCCGAAATTTGAAGGAAGTGGAGGTTCTATTCATGTTAAAGTCCCAACTTTCGACGGAAAATCATCATGGAACAACTACATGAAACAGTTCGAATCAGCCGCAAGAGCAAATGGATGGTCTGAAAAAGAAAAGGCTGTAAACCTGACTATCGCCCTTCGAGGAGATGCCTTAGATGTGCTTCAGACCGTAGCCGTAGAGGAGACCGATGATTTCGAACAACTGAAGAAGAGGTTAAATATGCGATATGGTCACGAACATTTGGAGCATGTATATCAGTCACAGCTTAAAAATCGTAGACAGAAGAAAGATGAGGCTCTTCAAGAATATGAGGTAGATATTGCCAGATTAGTACGATATGCTTATCCAACAGCTCCCGAAGACATGATGGAAAAATTGGCCGTTCAAACGTTTATTGATGGTCTTCGTGATCATGAAATGCAGAGAACACTGCGATTAGCTCGTCACAAGACGCTGGTTGATGTCCTATCCGCCGCCCTCGAATACGAGTCAGCTACGCAGGCCTCTGGCGGGTACAGTAAAGTTAGGACTGTAAAAGAGGAAGGAGATGAAGATAAACTTGACCAGCTCGTTAATATGATGAAAAGCATGACATACAAGAAAACGAAGACCATCAGATGCTGGAATTGTGGCGAAATAGGACACGTACGAAGCTCCTGTAAGCACCCTAGGTACGACGCAAATCAAGAAACTCACCATCAGGAAAACTAGAACGGGTCAGCCTTAGGGGGGCAGCTTCGACCCAGAACTTTTCCAAAGACCCTCTCATACTAATAGCTTCTTTGAAATGTCGTGAAGATAGTGTATATGTCGATGGAGACATAAATGGTAAAAAGCATACGTTGTTGGTGGATACCGGAGCGACCAGAACCATTATACGCCCGACAGTTATAAACAGCCGAAAGAAACTGTTACCAACGAGGTTGCGACTTCGGACCGCTACAGGTGAAAATGCCAACATTCATGGAGAAATCCAGGTACAATTGGGAATTGGAGCAGAAAAGTTCGTCCATACTGTTATAGTTGCTGACATCGAAGAGGATGTTATATTAGGAATGGACGTAATGAATATGCATGGATTCCAATTGGATTTTAAGAATAAGGTAATCAAAGTTGGCAACGAGGAGGTATTTCTCCATCCACATAATGACAACACTGTGCAAGCAGCCATTACAGAAGATACAGTCGTGCCTGCGAGAAGCGAAACGATCATAGTAGCGCGGCTACAGGGATTTGTGGACGAAGGGAGACCTGTTATGATGGAGCCTTGGAACCACGACGATGAGGTTGGCCGTGGAATCATAATTGGAAAGGAATTGGTGACTTCGGCTAAGGAAATTCCTGTGAGACTTATCAATGTCAACGACTACCCAGTGACCATAAAAAAAGAGACAAAAGTAGGAACTTGTGTACCTGTGACATCCATAATCCGTCAGGCGACAACATCTGATAATTCCAACGATAAATTCGACCAAATGGTTGCAGTTGCAGGACAGTCTCTAAATCAGATGGAGAAAAGGAAATTAAGGGAATTTCTTCGGCAGTATCGTGATATTTTCGTACCGAAAGGAGGAAAGACGGGAAGAACTACCGTTGTTAAGCATAAAATTGATACTGGTAATGCTAAGCCAATTCGTCAAACAGCTCGACGATTACCACAGGCGAAGAGAGAGGAAGCTGAAACGATTGTTCAGGAAATGAAGAAAGACGGGGTGATAGAACCTTCTACGAGTCCATGGGTCTCTCCGGTGGTCCTGGTTAAGAAGAAAGACGGAACGACGAGGTTCTGTGTGGATTGCCGTTTGCTGAACAACGTTACCAAGAAAGATAGTTATCCTCTGCCTCGGATCGATGACACATTGGACACATTGGCTGGAAGTAAATTGTTTTCTACTTTAGATTTGAAGTCTGGATACTGGCAGGTAGAAATGGACCCAGTCGATAAAGAAAAGACAGCCTTCACCACAGGATCTGGATTGTGGCAATTCAACGTTATGCCATTTGGACTTTGTAATGCTCCTGCGACATTTGAGAGGCTTATGGAAAATGTGTTGAGAGGGTTATCTTGGAAAACATGCCTGGTTTATTTAGATGACATAATCGTCTTGGGGGAGACATTCGAAGATCATTTGAGGAATTTAGAAAACGTTTTTAATCGACTTAAAGCTGCCCAATTGATGCTAAACCCCAAGAAGTGCCAGCTATTTCAAGGTAAAGTCAATTATCTGGGTCATATAGTCAGTAAAGAAGGAGTGGCCGTGGATAAGGGAAAAATCGATTCCATTAAGGAATGGCCAAAACCAACTGACAAACATCAAGTGAGAAGTTTTCTTGGACTATGTACTTACTACCGGAGGTTTATTAAGAAGTTTGCAGATATCGCTAAGCCATTAACGCGACTTACAGAGGAAGCAAGAGAATACCGCTGGGATATAGACTGCCAAAATGCCTTTGAAACGTTGAAAAAGCATTTAATAACAGCACCAATTTTAGGGTATCCACTGCCAGAAGGAGAGTTCATCTTAGATACGGACGCAAGTAATGTGGGAATTGGAGGAGTGCTGTCTCAGATTCAAGGAGGACAGGAACGAGTTCTCGGATATTTTAGTAAAGTTCTTTCAAAACCTGAACGGAATTATTGCGTCACGAGAAGAGAACTTCTGGCAGTAGTGAAATCAGTAGAGCACTTCTATCAATACCTCTATGGCAGAAAGTTTCTAATCCGAACCGACCATGCCGCCCTTAAGTGGTTGATGCAGTTTAAGAATCCAGAGGGTCAGATAGCCAGGTGGATCGAACGACTCCAAGAATACGATTTTAAGATTGAGCACCGGGCCGGAGTTAGCCACAGAAACGCTGATTCTCTTTCCAGAAGGCCATGCCCAGCAGAGTGTTCCCACTGCAACAAAACGGAATCCAAGGAAGCAGCAGTGCTAAGAACGACGATTGTCAACGACGACTGAACGCCTACTAAGATAAGGGAAGAACAAGAGAGAGATCCAGTTATACAGAAAATCCGAAAATGGAAAGAGGAAAACCGTCGACCACCTTGGCAGGAAATATCAAACCTATGCTCAGTAGTTAAGACGTATTGGGCCCAGTGGGACTCATTTATCATCGAAGATGGCTTGCTCAAACGAGTCCTGGAAAATGATGACGGTTCGGAAAAGAGAAGACAGTTGGTGATCCCAAAGAGCAGAATAGCGGAAGTACTTCGTCAGTTACACGACAGTCCATCGGGAGGGCATTTTGGTGTAAGGAAAACCCTTCAGCGAATTCGGGAACGGTTTTATTGGATGAACAGTTCCGACGATGTAAAAGACTGGTGTAAGAAATGTACTATTTGTGCCACGAGTAACGGGCCTTACCGAAAAAGGAGAGCTCCTATGAGACAATATAATGTTGGAAGCCCGTTTAAAAGAATAGCTTTGGACATCGCTGGACCATTTCCAGAAAGTGAAAACGGAGGCAAGTACATGCTGGTAGTAATGGATTACTTCACTAAGTGGGTCGAGATTTACGCACTTCCAGACCAGAAGGCCGCCACCGTTGCAGATAAGTTGATCCAAGAATATATCAGCCGATTTGGAGTGCCTTTGGAGATCCATAGTGACCAAGGCAGGAACTTCGAAAGCGATCTATTCCAAGGAATATGTGATAGACTAGGCATGAAGAAAACAAGAACTACCGCGTATCATCCGCAATCGGATGGTATGGTAGAACGAATGAATAGGACAGTTGGCAAGTATTTGACAAAGATGGTGTCCGATCATCAGCGAGACTGGGACTTATACCTTCCGTTCTTCACAATGGCCTACAGATCTGCTGTTAACGAATCAACAGGCCAGACACCAGCCAAAGTCCTATTCGGACGCGAAATGCGACTACCTTGTGATCTCGAGTTTGGATGTAAACCTGGAGAAGATGTAGCAGGTGAAGATTATGTGATCGAATTACGAAGAAGAATGGACGATGTACATGAGTTGGTCCGTTCCCACCTTCAGATCGCTAGCGACAGAATGAAGAAACGGTACGATACACAAGCCGAAAAGGGTTGCTTTAAGAAGAACGACAAAGTATGGCTGTATAATCCCAAGAAGCGAAAAGGTTGTTCTCCCAAATTGCAGCAGTTTTGGGAAGGCCCATACCTAATTATGGAGAAGATCAACGATGTCATCTACCGAATAAGCAAGATTCCGAGGGGAAAGCCGATGATAGTACACCATAACCGGCTGGCGTCTTTTGAAGGTGACCACGACGTAGATGAAGAAGTGGAGGTAAACCAAGTCCAAGACGTGTCTGACCTCACGTTTGAGGAATTCATGGGTGCCTATGGAGGTACCGGTAAAGCAAGACATGGTGTTACCACTGAAGAAAAGCAAGATCTACTCGCGCTCCCCGATGACTACTCGCTGGCCCTTACCATCTCGGCCAGTATCAAAGACGCACCAGGGTTGGCATCCGTCTTTCGAAGGAAGTTTGGTCGAGTTGCAGAACTTCAGTGCCAGGTGCCAGCTCCCGGTAAAACCTTGAAACTCCAAGATGCATCACGTTACCTTTTCTACCTGGTAACAAAAGACACTGCCTGTGACCAACCTACCTACCGAGATGTATGGGAAGCCTTACTTCAATTGAGAGAGCACGTACTAGAGTCCGACGTGCAAAAGTTAGCCATGTCAAAGTTGGAGTGCCGCCAATTAGATTGGAGGGTTATCCGAAATATGGTGGAGGAGATCTTTAAAGACACCGAAGTCCAGGTGTTAGTCTGTTGCAATCCGCATAGTTACTGGTGCGGAGAGAAAACCGTCCCTTGTCATTTTTATACAACTGGAAGTTGTAAAAGAGGGTCCAGTTGCCGATACCAGCATACCGTTCTAGTTCTCGCCCCGACAAGGTTCCAGGAGGAACCATCTTTTGAGAGGGGGGCAATGTTACGTAAAAATATGAGTCATAGTTTTACCCTGTAAACATGTTTTTATTCTAATATGTTCGAGATAACGGCACTGGTATATAATAACGGAACTTTATTTGGAAGAGACAGTTAATTCTCAAGACCCGCGCTCGCGAATTTGTTACGTACGGATATAATAAATTATTGTCAGATAAGTTAATATAAATAAAGAAATAAATTAAATCCGTAAGTGTTATAAATATTGAACCTTTTAATAAATTCACAACAGTCGCAAGATTTTTCTTTCGAAGGTGGCTAACAACGTTTCCTCTCTTTTAGTAAGTGTCCAGGTTTCTGAGCCATATGTGAGTACCGGTCTTATTAGGGTTTTATATATTTAGCATTTTGTCTTTCTTGCGACGTTATCTGATCTTAGGTGTCTAATTAAGCCATGGTAACATTTATTTGCAATAAATATTCGCCTCTTCACTTCCTCCGTAACGTTATTATCAGACGTGACTAGGGATCCCAAGTATATAAAGTTTTTTACCTCCTCTATGTTGTATTCTCCTATTGTTATATTTTGTGGCTGCCTTATTTCTGCGTTTTTTCTTACCTGCATATATTTTGTTTTGATCTGATTGATTTTAAGACCACTATTTTGTGCAGCTCGTTCTATTTGGTTGTATGCCTCTATCATTTCTCTTCTTGATCTTGCGATTATGTCAACATCATTTGCAAATGCTAGTATTTGCACGCTTTTATTAATAATTGTTCCTCGTGTATTGACTGTTGTGTCCCTCAGTATTTTCTCGAGCACGATGTTGAACAAGATGCATGATAGAGCGTCTCCCTGGCGTAGTCCCTTTTTCACATCTATTGTTTCCGTTAATTGATTCACAGCCTGTGGCCAATAATTTGTCATTATACAGTGGTTGTCTAAAGTGTTAACAGCGGATGTCTTTAATTTATTTTTGTAAACAACATGTCTGTTTATACGCTAGCAAAAAAAGTTCAAACAATAAAATGGTTTTATGGTGGTAATTCTGGACAAAAGCGTGTAGGTTTTTTCCTTGCGTACAGTCAATTCATAATATTGTTAAAAAATTTAAGAGTTGTTATTGCCTCAAAAATTGCAGAAAATGTCACGTTAGAGAAGTGTCACCAGAAAAGTGACATATTTTATGATATATTTGGATATTGTTTAGCTGTAGAAGGTCAAAATACGCATAAAAATTCTTAGATGTTACGTCTTTAGTGTCCTCCTCTATAGAGTAGAAAGCTCGAGCCTTACAGAAGATGCCATAAAACGATTAGAGGCATTTTAAATGTATGTAGGGTCTCATATATACACCACACAAGTAATATAACTATACTCCAAAGGCTAAGAAAAGACAAAGAAATTATCAACACCGTAAAGAACAAGAACAAAAAAAAAAGAAACAAATAAAAATATCAGAAGAAATACTGTTAAGATAGCTACATGGAACGTAAGAACTCTTTATCAGACTGGAAAACTAAACAACGCAATTAATGAAATGAAGAGGCTCAAAATTGATATTCTGGGGTTGAGTGAAATAAGATAATGGCCAGGTAATGGTAAGTGCGAGAAGGAGGATGCAACAATATTTTTTTAAGGTAGCAGAGTAGAATATGTCAACCATAGGCATGGAGTAGCGGTTCTAGTAAATAATAAAATTAAAAAACATATAAAAAAAATTATTTCATATTTAGAACGCTGTATGTTGATCCAGATAAGTGCGCACTCTCTAGACATAAAGATAATTTAGGTTTATGCTCCCACATCTGAGAGTACTGATGAAGAAGTCGAAGAGTTTCACGAACAATTAGACGAAATCATAAAAAAACCTAAAGAAACAAGACATAACCATGGTAATGGGAGATTTTAACTCCAAAGTAGGAAAAGGCGAAGTCAGTGAAGTAGTTGGCAAGTATGGGTTGGGAACAAGAAATGAGCGAGGTGATCGACTAATACAGTTTTGCCAGGAAAAAACTTAATTATCACTAATACTTGGTTAAAGTTACCATTAAGAAGATTGTACACTTGGAGGTCACAATAGGACAGGACTGGGTACATAGTTAGAAATCAGATATACTTTATAACAATCTAACTCATAGAACTATTACATCTTACATGACTTGACACTAAGGACATCCAGATTATAAATAATCTATATTGGAATCAAACAGCCCACATGAAGAATGGACATATGGTGAGTGAAAACGTAACCATAACGAGAGGGGTTAGACAGGGCTGTATTCTTTCGCCACTGTTTTTCAACCTGTACACGAAACAAATATTTCTAGAGGTACTGGAAGAGTAAAACGAGGGCATCAAGATTAATGGCGTACCAATAAGAAATTTTTGATATGCAAATGATACTGTTATACTGGCCGATAACATCGAAGATTTACAGATGATGCTAAATAGAGTAAATACAACTGGCAACCAATTTGTACTGAGGATCAATAGAAAGAAAACTAAATTTATGGTGATCAGTAAAAAGAACATTTAACATATCGACCTGAATATTAAAACCGAACGTATTAAAAGAGTACACCGATTTAAATATCTGGGATATACAGTAAATGATAAGCAACTATAAAAAAGTTAGCGGCTCTAAGCTCTAGAAATGTGGCTGTATCGACGCATACTGAGAATACCTTGGACAGACAGAGTGACCAACAAAGAGGTATTAAGACTAATGGGTAAAGAGGTGGAATTGTTAACAACTGTTAAAAGGAGGAAAGCGTCATACCTGAGCCATGTGTTCGGTAATGATAAGTACAGTCTGCTACAGCTTATCGTGGAAGGCAAGATTGAAGGTGAACGAGGTTTGGACAGAAAGAAGAGATCCTGGATGAGAAACTTGAGAGAATGGTTTTAAATACCAGAAGCTGCGAACATAATACATGCGGCACAAAACAGCGAAACCTATCGTTTGATGGTCGCCAACCTTCGGTAGAAGACGGCATATAAAGAAGAAATAAAGAACAAAAAATCGGTTTAATTTGGCCACATGCGTAATAATAAATACCAACTTTTACAGCTGATTCTACAAAGCAAGATTGAAGGTAAGAGAGGCTCTGGACGTAGGCGTATATCCTAGCCGGCGAATCTTAGAAAGTGGACTGGTCTAACGTCAACTGATTTATTTCGAGCTGTTGTGAATAGAATAAGATGGGTCAATGTGGTCGCCAATATCTCTAAAAGACAGGCACGTTTAGAAGAAGAACTTAAAATATTTAAATCATTTGTGTAGGGCATAAAGAATTATTTCTCATTCTATTAGGAATTATTTTTTTATTTTTATAAATACTATATTTTTTGTTTTATCTTTTTAAACAAATGCGCTTTTATTTTTAATTCAACCACAAAAATATGTTCACATTTTCAAAAACCGATACAAATGCACCGCTTTATAAAGGTCAGTGTATTTTTATCGAGTTTATGTACTCTAAGAAATGAACCGGGCATACGAAATGAAGACAAACATTGAATTCGAATGACAGAGATATGCATGCGTTGTTACGTGCTACTAAATGATTTTCAATGATTTTCTGTCGTGCTGTCAGAGGAGATTTGGAATTACAATTATCTCGTAAGAGGCAATGTTGCTGATTTTAGCGCTTTATGTAGTGTACAAGATCTAATCCAAAATTTAACGTACTGTATCTAGTAAACGTGTGCTGGAAACTATGCACAAAGAACGAGAAGTGATCAAAGTCATCAAAATGAGAAAGATCCAACACTTCAGTCGTATATCTAGATAACCTAAATATCGCTTACTTTGGTTCATCATTCAGGGCAAAATCAAAGGAGAACGCTGGGTCGAATTGGTATGTAGGAATTGGGATTAACAATTTGTTTTTAATCTGCAATAAAGGACAGGGTGTCCCATTACGTTGAGGGTATCATGAAGAGCGTCTTTTTTGTTTTAAAGATATTTAGTTGGCTCTATACTTTTTCTCAACCCTGTATAGTATACCAAAATTCTTTGACCATTACTACTATTTTCAAAATACTATTTTTATTTTTTCTTGTGAGGTGTATTTGTATTATAAAAAAGTATTTTGACTGTTTTGCTAAATTTTCGATAAAACACGGGTATTCAAACAAGAATTGTTTATTTTTATTAATTTCATCTCAAATTTTAGAGAAACACTGCCTACATTGTTTAAAAATCGACACAGCAACTAAAGAAGTGACGATGCAAATAATTATCCTCTCTTCATTTACTTTTTCTGGCTTTCTCCATTCACAGTAAATTTTATTGCTGTAATTTATCTGAACAAAGCCTTCAAAACTGTCAGAATCAATTACAATAACAACAGCGTGAATAGAGCAACTACAATCACGTTAAAATTTGTTCTTTGCACATAGCACTCTTGAATATTCATATTATTAAAACATGCAGGCAATTAAAACTGTATGCAGTTCATACAGAAACTGTTTACTTTTAAAACAATATTATTGAGTTAAATAAAATACCTTACGTGCTTTTCATTCGAGTAACTTTACCAAAATATTGGTTTTGGGTTTATGGACTGTTGTTTAAATTAAATTGTTAGTGCCACACATTAAACGAATAGGATTAATTATTTTGGTTGCTATATATTCCGATACACTGTGATATTGGATTTTGCACATAAATGTCCTCAAATGTAGAAATAGCTATTAATCGCTGTTATATTGTAATCTGGTGGATATTTTTTTTTCAAAATTACATTTGTAGTATCTGAAATTATTTTATTGGTATATTGAAACTATATGTATATATATATATATGTATATATATATATATATATATATATATATATATATATATACACAGTAGACTCCCTCTATAACGAGAACTGAAATGGCAGACTAATTACCGCGTTTTTAAAACAAAGTTGTTTACTTTTATTGTCAAAAAGAGTTGTTTACTTTTACTGTCAATGATATACGTTAAAACAAAAAATCTGTATTCTGCAAATATGTATAAAGCGTATAATCTATCATATTTTCTAAAGATGTGAAACAGTTTTATGCTTCTTCATTTGCGTTTTGTGCTTGAATAGTTTCTGACAACCTTTAAAACACTTTCCACATCTTGTCTATTAGGACCCATATTATTAGGCGTGAATGGTCAAGCCAATACAATGACACTTGTGAATAATAAATTTTACATTTCCGACTAAGAATCATAAATTGTAAGAAGTTTATTGCGGGCGGCCCGCAGTTAAAAAGGGTATTTATTTATAGCTACGGCCGGGCCAAAACGTAAAAGACACGTTTTTCAATCTTATTTTCTCTCGTTATAAGCAAATTTACCTCGCTATAAAAGGTTATAGTTCAATAGAAATTTCACGGGACATCTAATGTACCTCGTTATAAGCGAAACCTCGTAATAACCGTGTTCGTTATAAAGGGAGTATACTATATATATATATATATATATATATATATATATATATATATATATATATATATATATATATATATATATATATATATATATTAGTTTCCTAAATTTATAACTTAATTACGTATCTACATTTTTTGTGTTATTAAATCTTAAGATTAATTTAACGCAGGTGGGCCGACTGTTTCTACCAGTGGGGGCGGAAACAGGTAGATTTAAAATAATTTTTCACAAGTATATCCAATTAAGTTAACAATGAATTTGTTAATTTTTATTTTCATAGTTCTTAATCATTATGAAGTTTATAGTCAGTTGCACTCGAAAAATAATGAGTAAAATATTATGAGTACTTTAATAAATAACAAATTCCTCAATACTTACAATTTATTAACATTACCGTGAAGGAAGGGTTTCAATAAAATAAAAAAAAATAAGTAGTTTATTTTAACTAATTAAGTAATATATTTATTTGTCTAAACAAGAAGTTAGTTATGATTGCTCGCATGATTCTAAGATCTCTATTCCTGAATTTGAATTACAATCTTCATCCTCAGAAAAGCTTTCTCCGGATAAACCAGTATTAACAACAAATTGCGTAAGTGGTACAGCATAGTGTCTAACAAATGTTCTTTTTCGATTTAAATGTTTTTATAATTTTGCGCGTGTTTACATATATTAATCCACTCCTCCAAACACTTCTTCTAAAAATTTAGTTTTTGCTATATTTTCAACATCATTTATATTAAATGTTGTATTATGAGTTGTCACTCTACCTTTTATCAAAGCTCATATTTTTCGATAGAGTTTAACTCCGGATGATAGGGAGGCAAGTGAAGACCTTGATGTCCATGATATTCAAGCTCAAAATATAATACATTTACAGATGGAAAAAATAATAATAAAAAAATAAAAATAATCATTGTATATTTTTGCTGAACGATCATTAACTCGTTATTAGTTTCGTAGACAGTCGTTAATAAGCTTTTTATGAAATTTTTGTCAAAAATAGAATTTGATTTATTATGAAACTTTAAAAGTAATTATGGCTTAAATTACTGTTATTGTTATAACAATTGACTTTTTAATTATAAACATGCGATGTATTTAAAAATTCACACGCATATTAATGCACACAGCGTTAGGTACAAATCCAGTCTCTTCTCCAGCCTGTACAATAATCAGCCTTTTGCTCTTAGAAATCGGTTTCTTTAAAGTTTTTCCACTTTGATCTGCCCAGTGATATAGTGCAGTATGGCTGATGTGTACCTATATGTCTTTCATTGGTATAAATTGTGGTTCTAGCCTCAGATCAAAATTGAATTAGCTGCTTTAAATATTGTATTCGTTTTGAACGAATATCATAACTTTTCATTAGGACACTCCTATTGTCTTTGGATTTTCGCCCCCTGCAGTTTGTTCGAGATGATTTGAAGAGTATCTGTTCAAAAGTATGATGCTTTTATTTGTTCCTATCTTTTTAGGAGCCATATTGTT
The DNA here is from genome assembly GCF_040954645.1 of Diabrotica undecimpunctata. Taxonomy (NCBI): domain Eukaryota; kingdom Metazoa; phylum Arthropoda; class Insecta; order Coleoptera; family Chrysomelidae; genus Diabrotica; species Diabrotica undecimpunctata. Next base: position 42,298,048 of record NC_092805.1, on the reverse strand, counting down.
AAGTAAATATTATTAATAACTAAAATAAACACACTATAGATACCCTAAATGACTTAATACACTAATTACTACTACCAATATACTAAGCACTAATCTAAAAAAAATTATTAAAATATCCAACACGATCAAATCAACATGTCAAACACTCTCTGCGATACTTACTTTTCAAACTACGACACTGGCAAGCAGTATACAGTGGTCGTTTCCATGGTAACACTAGTAAACACGATTCACTGCGCATCGTTGAAGTATGAGTAATATTCCCAAACTTAAGTTTGTTGCAGTATACGTATGTGTTTAAAAGACCCTTGTTCTTAAAAGATTTTTTTCGTAATAAATAATTATGTTTTTGTATTGTTAAGTTTATATTTGGGGCTATAGTATTTCATAAACGAATACGTTTTCTTTTAAACCACCTCATTCAAGTATTAATTCTGCATAATACCTGAAAATTTTATTGGTTTTAATTAAAGCGTTTTCTATTTTTATTTTCTCATGGAAACAAATATTTTGAACCAAACTATACATCTCCTTCTCAAAAATTAATTAGTTTAGGTCTAATTTATAAAAAGCCACTATCCGATTTTAGTTCTCAGTTGCCAGTTACTATTTGTACCAATGTGCACTCAGACTTGCATATTTCTAGTTTAATTACGATCAAAAAACTCACAATTTTGTGGTAAATCGTTCACTGTTCGTTTTTAATTAATTGCGATAGTAAGAGATGCTTTTTGTTTATTTATAGAGTCCGACAGGCAATTTAATTTTTTTTGATGCTTGAATTCACACTTGTTTTGCAGCATTTTGTGTAGAATGAACCGTCTCTCAAAAACAACAATTGAAGCGACCGGCGATTTTGAATGTCAGCTACGCGTGCGAAAGCAATTTTAAATAAAATTTGTATCAACTATCTATCTATCTATCTATCTATCTATCTATCTAATTAGCCTTCTCCGGTCTATCTTTGGACATAGGCCTCCACAATCCTTTTCCATTCATCTCTGTCTGTCGCTATAGTCATCCACCTAGAGCCCACGTGCTTCTTGATATCATCTGCCCATCTCATTTGGGGTCTTCTTATGCTTTGTTTATATTCCCACGGTCTCCAGCTTATAAGAATTTTGTTCCATCGGTCTTCTTTTTGTCTTATATTGTGTCCTGCAAATCTCCATTTCAATTTTGCAACTTCTTGTCTAACATCCCTCACTTTTGTTTTCTCTCTTATCCACTCGTTTCTCTTTTTATCCATTAATCTTATGTGCAACATTTGTCTTTCCATTGCTCTTTGGGTTTGTATGATTTTGTCCATGTTTGCTTTTGTAAATGTCCACGTTTGGGAACCATAAGTGAGAACAGGGAGTACGCATTGACTGTATACTTTGGTCTTAAGATGCTGTGGATATCTTTTGTTTTTAAGGATGTAGCTTAGTTTGCCAAATACCGCCCATGCCAGTCTAACTCGTCTTTTTATCTCTGTTGTTTGGTTTTCTTTGTTAAGTTTTATAATTTGACCCAGAGATATATAATCCTGAACTTGTTCTATTTCATCTTGTCCGATCCTCATCGTGATCGTCTTCATCTATCGATTGTATCAACTAGGCGGTAAAATAAAATAAAATTTGTATCAACTAGGCGCAGCAGTTTCCAAAACTATAATGGTCATTTGGATCGCCCACCTTCGAAAGGAGACGGCGCAATGAGAAGAAGGCGATAAAAATTCGATATCGTTTGATCAGAAAATCAAAAATCTTTTTTAAGTTAAAAAGTGCAGCTTTCGTATGCAATTTTTGTAATTTGCAATTAAATAAAGTCAGGTTTTATAAAGCTGTTCAATAAATATACTTTGCCCGGTTTTTGCAAGATTAATAACATTTAACACTTTCATTGATCGTAGAAGTAGAATTTTTGTTGAAAAAGCCTGATTTTAAGTTTTGGCAACAAATATGAGGCATTTAAAATATGCAGAATATTAGGTAGAATTTGTAGCTGAAGATGTACAATTTCGAAAAACGTCGAAAATCGAGCAACACTGTGAATTTGTTATTTTTGTTCATTTGATCAATACATTATATGGTGTAAATCTAGAGATATTACTTACATTTTAGGAGACTTCAATGCAAAAATTGGAGATGGTACAGTTGAAAATATAGTTGGACAGTTCGGATTAGGAACTAGAAACGAGAGAGCAGAAAGGCTCATAAAATTCTGCCAAGAAAAGAATATAGTAATTGCTAATACTAAGTTTCAGCTTCCTAACAGAAGACTATTAATACATGGACGTCTCCTTCACATACAGGAAACCACATTCTCAGAAACCAAATAGACTTTATACTCGTAAATAGCAGATATAAAATCTCTATAACCTCAGTTAAAACTTATCCTGGAGCAGATGTTAACTTAGACCACAATCCGTTAGTTGCTGGCGTAAAAATAAAATTAAAAAGAATTGAACTCAGAAAACAACAACCAAAAATTAATGTAAGAGATCTAAAAAACGAAGAAATAAAAAACAAATTAAAAAATAATGTGAATGTTAATAAATATGCAAAAATAGTGGTATAATATAAAAAACACATTACTGAAACCAGCTCAAGAAAGTTTGATACAACATAGGTCACAGGCTAAAAAACAGTGGATGACAGAAGAAATACTATTACAGATGGAAGAAAGAAGCAAATATAAAGGAAAAGATCTACAGAATGATAAAGAGATACAACGAATAATTAAGAAAAAAAACAAAACCGCTAAGAAAATATATTTGATGAAACAATGTAAAGAGATAGAAGAACTAGAAACAAAATATTATATGAGAAATATACATAAAAAAATAAGAGAAGTGACTGGAATGGGACGAAATAGACAGCAAGGACACATAAAAGACAAAAAAGGAGTACCACTAATAGATTTACCAGAGCAGTTAAGACGAAGAGAGGAGTACGTTAGAGAACTTTTCCAAGATGAAAGAGGTGAAATGCTGAAAATACAAGAATTAAGTCCTTTAGAGAGACAGAAGATCACGATAGATAAAATCAAATATGCTATCAAAAACTCTAAAGACAATAAGATTAGATGAAATACCAGTAGAACTGTTAAAACTAGTGGAAGACGATAACTTGAAAGTATTGCTAGATTTATTCAACACGGTGTACGATACGGGAATAATACCACAAGAGTGGCTGGAATCAGCATTTATTTCTTCTTCTTAGTCGTTAACCTGATGCAGGTATCGTGATATCATGAAGCTATTAGCTAAATTTCCCAATGTTCCTCCACGTTTTTCTATCTTCTGCCATTCTAGCACATTCTGACAATGGAGCGCCAATGGTAGCAATTTTACTTCAGCATTTATACCCATCCCTAAAAAACAAGCAGCAAAAGAGTGCTCTGATTATCGAACACTGAGCCTCATAAGTCATAATTTAAAAGTATTGCTGAAAGTAATACATAAGAGAATATACGAAAGGCTAGAGGAGAATATTAGCGAGACGCAGTTCGGGTTCCGATATGGAATGGGTACTAAAGAAGAACTATTAAGTATGACTAGTGCTGAGATGGGAATTACTATAAACCCTAAAAAAAAACGAAGTACATGCTAATTACAAAAAGACCACAAAATATACATCACCGATTGACAATCAATGGTATCGTGATAAAACAAGTAGAAAAATATCAGTACTTGGGGACTTTGATCAATGAAACCAGTGATCATACAGCAGAAATAAACAAGCGAATAGAGATTGCCAGATCAGCTTTTATTCAAATGAAGCCACTCCTAACGTGCAAAAATCTAAATTTGGAGATCAGACTACGTACCATTCAGTTATTCTCTTTATCCACCTGGTCGCTAGTTCTTCTTACATGTCCATACCACTTTAGTCTTTTTTGTTTTATATATGTTAGTATGTCTGTTTCTATTGATGTTCTTTGCTTTATTTCGTCATTACTTCTCCTATTCATTCTTGTTACTCTGCAGCATCTTCGCAGGCATTCCATCTCTGTTGCTACTATCTTACTGCTATTTTTCTTGTTTATGATCCAATTTTCAGTCCCATATGTCATAATACTTCGCACTAATGTTTTATAAATAAAGTTTTTGTCTTCATATTTAGGTGTCTATCCCACCATACTGAGTTAAGTTGTCGGATTGCTGTTCTTGTTTGTCCTAATCTTTGTGTAATTTCTTCCTCTGTTGTTGCCTTTTTTGTGATTATGAACCCCAGGTATTTGAATTTATCCTTTCCTTTGATTGTTACATTGTCATCAATCTGTAGATCTTCTATGTTTTCTTCACTTGTAGATAGGTACTCTGTTTTCGCGAGGTTAATATCTAGGCCAGCCTTGGTATATTCTTCTTGTAGTTTCTTCATCATGTAGCTGAGGTCGTCTTGGTCTTGTGCAATCACTACTTGATCGTCTGCAAAGCTTAACGTATATAGGTATTCGTTCCGTACCGATACTCCCATGCCTTCGCGTTTTCTTTTCCATGTAGTCAAGGATTTCTCTAAGTATATTTTGAATAGGGTTGGAGATGTGGAACAACCCTGCAGGAGCCCTTTTGTTGTGGTGAAGTCTCCTATGATTCTTGTTCCCATTTTAATGGACACTTTATTTTCTTTATACAGAGCTTTTGTAGCTTCTATGAGTTCCGTCTGTATTTCTAATTTGTACATTGCCTCCCATAGTTCTGACCTTGGTACAGAGTCATACGCCTTTCTCAGGTCCACAAATGCCAAGTGTATATCTCTATTTTTTGCTTTTTTCTTTTCCAACAGTTGTTACAGTGTGTATATGTGGTCTATGGATGATCTTTCTACCGTGAAGCCTGTCTGATCCTCCCCGATTTTGCCTTTTATCGCTTGCTCTATCTTTTCTTGCAGTATCTTCCCATATAATCTTCCTATTGATGATATTACGCTTATTCCTCTGTAGTTTTCGCATCGTTTTCTATCTTCTTTCTTAAATATAGATGTCATATATGCCGCCGTCCATTCCTTTGGGAGCTGTTTTCCATTTATGGCTTTCTGAAATATCCATTGTATCATCCGGTGTAATTTTTTTGATCCGTATTTTATAAGCTCAGGTGAGATACTTCCAGGTCCCGGTGCTTTCTTATTTTTGATTGCTTTTATGGTCGTTCTCATTTCCCTATCTGTTATTTCTATTTCTTGTTGTGGGAATCTGCTTCGTCTTCGCTTGTTTTCTTTTCCAATGAATTGTGGTCTTTGTTCTGTTAATAGTTTTTTGTAGTAGTCCTTCCATTCTTTGTCTTGTATATTTCCCAATTTAATTTTTTCGTTTGAGTTTTGTTTCAATCCTCTCAGTACTTTCCATGACTCCGAAGTTCTTGTACCTGTTATATATTTTCAATATTATTATATAGAACTGAGACTTGGACATTACAAAAATGTAATTTAAAAACAATCGAGGCTTTCGAACTCTGGTTATACCGCAGAGTATTAAAAATATCATGGACTGATAAAATTACAAATAAAGAAGTACTGGAGAGGGTTGGTAAAGAAACAAAACTAATCAGCACTATACAAACCACAAAACTAGAAAACCTAAGCCACGTGATGAGGGGACCAAAATATGAAATTTTGAGACTTATAATACAAGGAAAGATTTAAGGAAGAAGATCTGTTGACCGAAGGCAGAACTCATGATTGAAGAATCTACGTGATAGGTATCACTGCAGATTGATTGATTTGTTTAGAGCAGCAAGTTCAAAAATAAAAATAGCCATTATGATTGCCAACTTCCGTAGGGAGACGGCACTCTAAGAAGAAGAAGATGGTGTAAATAAACAAATTTTGATTGGCAGTAATTAATTTTACTATACTCCAAACAAATGGTGATGGCCCAAAAGCTATTTTGTAAATAGTAATATTTTTATTTGTATATAGGTACAAATCTATAGACGATTATACAATTTCAAAAATATAAACATTAAACCTTTGATTTACAGTTCCACGATAATTTATTTTGCATGTGTAAGTAATGAATAATTGTTAGTTTACAGGCACTTCTAGTCTGTCAAAATGTAACTAACTTTACAACAAAATAATTGCTAAATTTACAAGAGTTTAACTGGGGTTAGTGAACTGAGTATACATACTATTTTGCTTTCATTATCATTCTGCCGTTTCTTATTTTATATATTATTAATAACAGAACGCAAATTTAAATTAAGTTTTGTGTATTTAGTACATTGTTCAATTTATTTTCAGTGGTAGTTTTTAGGTTAAGTTTATTGTCATAAAATTCTATAAAATATTAGAATATATAAAAAAAACAGGTGGGTTTTACTTAGTTTATTTTTATATCTATCTTGATTTCATTTAATTAATTTTTAAATTGTTATAAATTGTATTAATGCAATACTTAACTCTGAGAAATATTTTGAACATAATATTCTTCTTCTTCAAGTGCCGTCTCCATCAATGGAGGTTAGCGGTTATGGTGGCAAACGTTTGTCTATCTTCAGCTGTTCTTAAGAGTTCCTCAAATCCAAGTCCTGTCCAGTTTCTGATATTACGTAACCAGGACAATTTTTTTCTTCCAATTCCTCGCTTTCCTTCTATTTTGCCTTTTATTATCAACTGAGGGATGTAGTATTTCTCGTTGCGCAACAAATGCCCTAAATAACTGGTTTTTCTTCTTTTGACTGTTCTCAATAGTTCTTTTTCTAAATTGAGTCTCGCTAGTACTTCTTCATTTGTTTTTCGTGCTGTCCAAGGAATTTTTAAAATTCTACGGTACACCCACATTTCAAATGCCTCGATTCTATTCAGGCTCTTTATTTTTAAAGTCCATGTTTCGACTCCGTAGAGAAGAACAGACCAGATAAAACATTTTACAAGTTTTAATCTCAATTTAATATTTATATGTGTATCGCAGAATAGAACGCGCATCTTAAAGAAACTATCCCTAGCTTGAGCAATTCTCGCTTTAATTTCTTGTTCTGGGTCCAGCTTGCAATTAATCCAACAGCCAAGGTATTGGTTTTTGTATTGTATTTTGTATTGTATTGGTTTACCTGTTCTAAAATATTCCCATTTATTTTTATAGGTAAGGGGATATTCTGTTTTCTTTGGATCACCATTACTTTTGTTTTTTTTTCGTTGATCTTCATTCCAAACTCTCGACAAACATCCTTAAGGTGGTCTATAACCCTCTGTAAGTTTGTGTCTGTATCAGCCAGTAGGACAGTGTCATCTGCATATCTTATGCTAGATATTGGTTCTCCATTAATTTTTATTCCTGTGGAAAGGTTTTCCAAGGCTTGCTTGAATAGTAGTTCCGAGTAAAGATTGAACAGCATAGGGGATAGTATGCATCCTTGCCTTACTCCTTTATTTATACTAATATTTCTAGATGTATGATCGTCGATCCTAATCTTGGCACTCTGCCTCCAATATAAGTTCTTAATTAATCGGAGATCTTTGCTATCCAAGTTGATGCTCTGCAAGGAATTTAACATTTTATTATGGTTTACGCGATCAAATGCGTTTTCAAAGTCTACAAAACATAGAAAGACATCCTTTTGTTGGTCGTAACACTTCTGCAGCAGTACTTGTAATGAAAACAAGGCCTCTCTGGTCCCCATTCCGGCTCTGAATCCAAATTGATCGTATCCAACTTCTTTTTCACACCTTTTGTATACCCTATTGTGAAGTATTTTTAATAGAATTTTAAGCATTTGGCTCATAAGACTTATTAATCTAAAATCTGCGCATCGCCTGGAGTTAGCTTGTTTTGGAATGGGAATAAAAATAGATTCTAACCATTCCTCTGGTATTTCCCCAGTATCGTAGATTGTATTAAACAAAATTACTAACAAATCAATGTTATTACTTTCGATCAATTTAAGTATTTCAGGATAAACTTCATCAGGTCCAGGGCTTTTATTGGTCTTTAATTGTTTAATGGCATATTCCACTTCGACTTTTAGAATTGGTGGGCTTTCAGTGACATTATTTATTGTAATGTCTATTCTTTCATCTCGGAACAGCTGTTGTATAAATTTTTCCCATTCTTCTATTTTATCTTTGGTGTTATGAATTAACTCTCCGTTGTTATTTACCAGTGGGCAATGTTGTTTTTTGTGGATGAATGAAAATTCTTTCACCTTCTTGTACATATTAAAGTAATCATGTCTATGTTCTAATTCTTCTATTTCTTTACATTTTTCTTCGAGCCATTTCTCTTTTGATTCTTTTATTTTCCTTCTTATTTCTGTATTTAATCGTTTGTAATCGCTTGTGTTCTTATTTTTGTATTTCCTCCTTTCGTCTATCATCTTTAGAATAGCTGGTGTCATCCAGTCTTTTTTTGCCATTAATCGTGTATTTGGAATTTCTTCCCTTGCAGAATTGACGAGGATGGATTTTATTTGTTGCCAAGTTGTATTTATATTTTGGATATTTATTTGGGTTCGGTCTATTTCTGAGAGTTTTTCATTTAGTTTTACAGTGGTTTTATCTTTAATCTGTACATCTTTTAGTGGTTCCATATTAGGTTTGTTCTTCGGCTTTGCATTTTTTATTACTTTAATTCTTGTGCGAATATTTGCTACTACAGGGTTGTGGTCGGAATTTGCATCAGCACTAGGATATGTTTTTGTACTTGTAATGGAGTTATGAAATCGTTGGTTGATTAAAACATAATCTATTTGATTTCTTATTATTCTTTCTTTTGTGTGTAGCGGGGAAGTCCAGGTGTATAACCTGCGTTGAGGTAACTTAAACCAAGTGTTTGTTGCTATCATATTGTGTTGCTGGCAAAACTCTAATAGTCTCTCTCCTCTTTCATTTCGTTCTCCTAGTCCGTATTCTCCTACGATGTTTTGGAATTTCCCTCTTCCTATTTTAGCATTAAAATCTCCTAGGACGATGTTAATATCTTCTTTCTTTGTCAATTTCATGAGCTTTTGTAGATCTTCATACCATTCTTCTAGTATGTCATCTGACTTATCTGCGGTTGGTGCATAGACCTGAATAATATTCACATTAAAAGGAGAACTCCTTATTTGCAACAGCATTGCTCTGTCAGAGAGTGGTATAAAGTTTGAAACTGCGTTACTCAATTCATCGTTTATTATTACACCTACTCCATTGAAATGTTTTGGATCATTGTTGCCTGAATAATAGAGTGTTTTGTTCATAATTTTTGTTGTTCCTGAGTTAGGCCATCTAACTTCACTCAGACCTAAAATATCTATATTCAATCTGTTCATTTCTTGGCACACGTTTGCTAGCTTTCCAGCCTCATAAAGGCTTCTGATGTTCCAGGTCGCTACTTTGACGTCATTGTTTGTTTTAGTTTTGTATTTGTTTTTGTTCCTCCCGGGGATTCTTAGCACCCCCTGAACATTTAAGTTCTGCCGGGCACTGGGGGCCATCGATTTAGTTCCATTTACCATCATAACTTTCTTGGGAAAATTAATGAGGTGGTTTCCCATTGCCTTCCTCATGTTTTCTGTCGGGGTTTTCTCCCTTATCCGGAGTGTTCCAGTTTTAAGGCGCCGGAAGCTCGCCTTTTGCCCTTTCCCGTTAGCGTTACCCAGGAAGTACCACGTGGAGGTGGGAATCGGACTTGCTAACAGACGTAATGTTTAACTATTCATCCAGGTTTTATTACCACATACCTTCCGGTAAGACATGTGATCCCAGAGGTCTATCGTTAGCCATTCACTGAACATAATATATAATGTTATAATATGTATAATAACCAAGCCACAGCAAAGAGTGGCCGGGTGTAAAACAGTGTGTTCAATAATTAATGAAAGGTATAAAGTTTAATCTAACGATACAGAGAGAAATCCAGATTCTGATTTTAAAGAAGATAATACAGTAGCACATACCATTATTAAATATTGTGCGTTTCTGTTGCTCAAGCTGTTATAAATAATCTATAGAACAAGCAAATATATTTGTTAGGGTGATTAAGTACATTTAAATGATGCACAAATTTAGTGCGCGAGAAAAAGAGGCCAAATATTTTTATATGAGATTATTTACGAAATTGCCCCTCGATATTATGTAATGCCAAACTTAATTTAATATAAAAAAAACCATGCCTAAATTACTCTTGCAGATTACCGCAAGGGAATCCCTTATTTTATGAATTGAAATATTTAACAGGATTTCTATAATTTTTTTCTTGGTTTTGACGCATATTTATTGAGTGTATGTATTAATCTGTGTATATAATATGAATATATATGAAATTTTCGAAATAAATATTATTACTGTTATTACTAAATTGTATTATACGTTTTCCTAACCAAGCATAACAAATAAATCACATACCTCATGAATATCGATGCCGTGATTGAGTGACCACATCGTCTGAAAATAGTCTTGCATTCTCTGCTTCAATTCCTTTGGAATCTGATGCAGAGTCAGAAAGTCTTTAAGGTCTCGCCATTTCTGCTGGTAGAGAGAGCGACGGGAGTACATTCTTTGAATGATTGCAGTCACGTTACCGAACACTACCGCGTGCATCAGGGCTGAAAATTAAATTTAAGTTTAAAAGTAAATATTATTTCATAAAAAAAGCATATTTTGACACTGATAATACATGATAGTAACTAATCTTTTAATTTATATAAATATATAATTAATAAAACCAAAAAAATTATAATTCAATATTATTACCATCTGTCAAATAACTGTCAAAGTTAAACTTGATAATTAAAAGTTCTCCTATTAATTTTTAATAATTGTGTGTATATTAAACAGTATTTAATAGTTATATTACAATTAATTAGTATTCAAGATTCCCATTGATGTAGCCAACGAGTAAACATTACCTTGTGATGTGATAATTCGAATTATTTTGTGTGTTATGGAAAAAGCAATTATTATTGGACTATAATATTATTATATTCAACTGAAGTAAAACTGCAGATACAGGTAACTGTTATATTCCTATTATTTTATCCACAGTGTCCTAATAGGACGACTGTTGCAATACTAAAAATTAAGTGAAGTGTTTTTGGTATCCAGGAACACTCACAAAAATGAACTCAAATCAAAACCTCACAACTCCACAAGTCCTCCCCACAAAATCATATGTCGCTGCTACTTTATCCAAACCTCCACCTCCTACTTTCCCACGTAAGGAGCAAGCCATTTTAATGCACGCTATTCCAAATACTGTTTTATTTGACTATGTTAAAGCTATAGGGGACATTGTTATCCCAAAAAACATTACCTTTGCATCACGTATTCCAAATAACCGCATCTGTATTTATCTTTCCTCGCCTACAGTTGTCGATAACCTTCTAAAAACACATCAAAATATCTCTATCAACTCTACAGTAGTTCCCATCAGAAGACTTATCACCCCAGCTAAACGCCTTCTTATATCTAACGTATCTCCTTCAATTCCACATTCCATAATTGAGAAAGCCCTTAAAGATATTGGATTACAGCTGGTCTCTCCTGTGTCATTTGTGAAATGTGGTGCACTCGGAGAAGGTTATGCACATATAATGAGCTTCCGAAGAGTAACGTATATTATCCCCGATAAAGAGAACTTTTCAATAGATAGAAACTTCGTTATTACATACGAAAACACACCTTATAGAATATTTATTTCTACGGATAAATTGCATTGTTTTTTATGTAAAGAGGTCGGACATACCGCTGACTCATGTACCAATAATCCAACTACTTTTTCTCAAACTGAACTACCCCATCTAGAGCCCTCTACATCTGAAATTACTGATATAATTTCTGACGTAAACACTCCTGTTCAATCAGACCTAACTACTTTAAATTGCACAGAAACCCACACTGAAATAGATACTGAAACTATACACCCATCAATTCCACCCACACAAGGACAAAAAAGAGCTATATCAACAGACAGCAATTCTGATATTCCTTCTCTATTATCTTCAGCAAGTACACCCGAACCAGCGTCTAACCAAATGCTTCCTCCGTTATCCACAAACACAAACACTATCTCCAAACCTCACAAGAAAAAAGCAAAAACTACAAAATCAGAGGAACATAATCTAACAGCTAGTTCACTACAATCCGTAGCGGCCATTTATAAAAATAATCCATCTGGTTTAACTTTGACCGAGACTCAGTTTATTGCTTTCCTAGAAAATACACATGGTAATCCTAGTCCACTTAATGAAGCTTTTGTTTTTACGTCAAATATTGAAGGACTATTACAAGACATAACAGTTCTCCATTCAGAAACTAAGGAAAGATCCCTTAAAAATCGACTTACGAGACTTCAAAAGAAAATCAAAAGACAGCTAAACTCAGATGACTCTGATAATATCAGCGTCTCATCTGAACTCCTAACCGATGATGAAACCAAAATCCTTATCTCCCAACAGCCAGAACAACCATCTCAGTTGCCCCTTACCCCTTCAACTCAAGATTCACCTTCAATTTAATCCAATGGAACTGCGATGGGTTCTTTCCCCGTATTGAAAGAATCCAACAACTAGTGACAGAAAAACAACCCGATATCATATGTCTACAAGAAACGAACTCAAAAATATCTAAGCTTCCCACACTAAAAAAGTTCGAAGGATATCATTATATCAGAACTAATTGTGACAGAGCCAGTGGTGGGACATCTATTTTTATTTCAAGTGAAATATATTCATCCCATCTTCTCATCACCACCGAACTCGAGGCTATCGCCGTAACTACTTGGTGTCCTAATAAACTTACGATATGCAGTGTTTACATTCCTCCTAACTACCCCCTTAAAGAAATTGAAATTCTAAATCTTATATATCAGCTCCCCGTTCCATATATTCTAGTAGGTGACTTCAATGCTCATAACTTTATGTGGGGGTCAAACCATACTAATGGCAAAGGTAAAACTATAGAAAACGTTATCAATTGCACAGGCTCCTGTCTACTAAATACAGGCTCTAATACGCATCTGAACTTTTCCTCTGGCACATTTTCGGCGATAGATCTTAGTTTTAGCGACCCAAAAACATATACTTCACTAACTTGGAAAACTTCCGATGATCTATATGACAGCAACCACTTTCCAATATTTGTATCATCTGATATCTCCAAACATGAACAAACTATAACCAGAAACTTCTGGCGGCTAAAAAATGCCGACTGGATAGACTATACTTCACAAACAGATAACACCTTACCTTCTCTATCCCTATCCGACAATATTAACAATAATCTATTATTAATCACAGATTCCATACTTAAAGCTGCAAATTTGCACATAGGCAAAAATAGTATTTCCCATAAAAGAAAGGCAGTACCTTGGTGGAATACATCTTGCCAAACTGCAACAGAACAACAAAAATTAGCTCTTAAAAATTACCGTAAAAACAAAAATCTGGAGAATCTTATTGAACTAAAGAAAACTAGAGCCAAAGCCCGATTTATTATAAAACAAAGTAAAAAATCATCTTGGAGAGAATATGTATCCTCTATTAATTCAAACACCAATCCGGCGGACCTCTGGAAAAAGATTAGGCAAATCCAAGGAAACAACACCAACCTCAAAATCTCTAGTATTGCTGTAAATAACACTGCAATCACTGACAATCAAGAAATCGGTGAAACCCTAGCAACGCACTTCGACACTAAATTCAAAAGTAAAATAGATGCCTCCTTACGAAAACCATTACCTAACGCCCCACCCTGTTCCTCACCCGAAACAATAATGGACATCACACATCTTAATTCTCCCTTTCTTTTTGAAGAACTAGTATCAGTTATTCAAACTTGTAAAAACAATGCCGCTGGTCCTGACGACATTCCTTACATATTAATCAAAAAGCTCTCAAACTGTAGCCTACTCAAAATACTTGAGATGTATAATTTAATCTGGTCATCTAACCAATTTCCCAATCAATGGCAAACCTCTATCGTAATACCTATTAAAAAGCCTAACCTAGAACGTTCCTTGGCCAACTCTTATAGACCTATATCACTAACTTGTACGATGTGCAAAATATTCGAAAAAATGATTAATAAAAGACTCCTATGGTTCATTGAAAAACATAAGATATTTGCTAGTGAACAGTCAGGATTTCGTCAGAACCGTTCAACCCAAGACAACCTTGTAATCCTCCAAACTCATATATCAGAGGCCTTAAACAAAAGACAAGAAGTCGTAGCTGCCATATTTGATATTGAAGGTGCTTTTGACACTATAAGTAGGCAATATATATTAAACAAACTTATCCTTCTTAATATTAATGGTAATATATTTAACTTCATACGAAATTTTCTATCTTCTAGATCGTTCAGAGTCTCTGTCAACGGTATTTTATCTTCTACTTATACTCAAACTGATGGCGTACCTCAGGGATCGGTACTAAGTCCTACACTTTTTAATCTAGCAATAAGTGATTTATGCTCTCACCTCATTTCCCCTATTAAACATATCATGTATGCTGATGACCTAGTAATTTACTGTCATGGACAAAACTCTTCTACCACCTCGAAGCTTATTCAAACTGCTGTTGACACACTTTTAAAAAAAACTAGTGACATGGGGTTATCTTTATCCAATGTAAAATCTAAAATTATAAACTTTAGTAGACGTCCCCCTTCTCCATCTCCACTTATTTTGATTAACAATGTCCCTCTTCCTGTTGTTAAACAATGCAAAATTCTCGGATTAACGTTTGACTCACGACTAATTTGGAAGCAACATATATTTGCAATAAAAAGAGAAACGAGCATAAGACTAAACATAATAAAAACTCTATCACATCATTATTGGGGATCTGACGAAAACTCACTTCTTAAAATATACAGATCACTAATACGCTCCAAGCTAGATTATGGTTGTCACATATATATATCCGCCTCCAAAACATATATTAACCTTCTAAACTCAATTCACAACACAGCCCTTCGTCTTTGTATTGGCGCTTTTCGATCTAGTCCTGTAGATAATCTTTATTGCGAAGCTAACGAACCTCCTCTTTGTATAAGACGAAAACAACTGCTACTCTCTTATGCAGCATCGGTATCAGCTAACCCCTCTAATCCAGTGCATCCCTTATTTGTAATGTCCACGTATAATTTACACAATACCAATTTCTTACCACCAATAAAACCTATTCCACTAATTTTAGCACAGACACTTAATGATATCTCTCTTACACATACCCTTCCTCTTTATCTCCCTCCATCTCCTCCTTGGATCATGTCCACGCCCAAATTTAACACCTCGCTCACCAACTTCGATAAAAATAAACATCCGAAAGAGATCATTATAAATGCATTTAAAGACATTATAGATACAAATAAATACGACCTAATATTATACACGGATGCCTCAAAAAATGACACAGGAGTAGGCTGCTCTGTTACAACCTCTCATTCACTAATTAAGTCATCACTTATACCAGCCATCAGCAGCGTTCATACTGGCGAATTATTTAGTATATTGCAAGCTTTTAACCATATATCTCCACCTAATAAGCAGGTTGCCATATGCACAGATTCTTTAGCATCAATCTATTCTATCAAAAATATATTTACTGATCATCCAATCGTCCAAAAGATCCTAGACTCTTACCAAATTATCTTGTCCCAAAACATAACAGTTACCATAATCTGGCTGCCATCACATATTGGTATAGAAGGCAATGAAACTGCAGATCACTATGCTAAACTTGCTACAGCATCACCTGAAATCACCGATAAAATTCAAATTTGTAAGGACCTAAAATCATATATTAAAAGAAGAACCAGACTCCTTTGGCAGCAGCATTGGAACTCTAACCGTTCGATCTTGCACGAAATACAACCGTCAATAACCAGTCAGCCTACATTTGACTATTCAGCCCTCTCAAGACGAGATCTCATTGTGATAAGACGACTTCGGATAGGACATTCAAAACTCACACACGGCTACCTAATGTCCTCTAGCATCCGTCCCTCCTGTCAAATCTGCCAATCATATTTGACAATCAAACATATTCTCACTGAATGCCATCAACATTTGGCCAGAAGATTACAATACAAACTCAAAAGTGAAGTACGAGATATCCTAAATAACCCTGACCAAATAAAAGCTGTGCTACAATTCCTTAGAGATGAACACTTATATCAAAAAATATAATTAGATTTTAATTTAGACATTGTATAACATATTATTATTATTCCGTATTATTGTAACATATTCTTAATGTAACACTTAATGTTTGTGTAATGAAAATTCATGTTATAGTACCTGTGTAAGTGGCCATAGTAGCCGAGCACGTTAAAGTTGAAATAAAAAAAAAAAAAAAAAAAAAAAAAAAAATATTATTACCGCGATATCCTATTGAAATAAACTGATTTTCGTTTATCGTTTACTAACAATTATTTATTTTTTCAGTGGCGGCACATGCTTGAATAATTTATGAAAAGTTTTAATGGATAAATTATAACAGCTTTTTGCTACATTACGTGCCAATATTGCATAAAATGATTGTTCAAACATATTTCTTTGTAAAAAGTATATTTTTAAACCTATCTTATTTTTCGCCAAGGAAATATTTGTCATTTTACTTATTTTCTTAATGGCGGCACATGCTTGCTAAATTTTGATGGACAAATTATAACAGTTTTTTGCTAAATTACATGCCAATATGAATTATATGCAAAAATTTATTTATAGATGAACTATCGAGAATATTGCTATAGAACAAAGCCTTTCTCTAAGGAAGAACTACTACTAGAGTTATTGGAGGTAACACAAGAGCAGGCGGAAAGTTCCGATGTTGGTGGAGACTCTGATGCAGATCATTTTGAGCGAGTTGACTCTTCGTCAACAGAAACCACGCAAACGCGCTCATCTGTTTCGTCACCAGCTTCAACACCAACTGTCCATTCTTCTTTTCATACGCCAAATCGTATACGAATAGTATCACCGATCAACCAACATCAGCTATCGACATCGCAGGAATCTGCCGGGCAGTCAGCGTTGGAAGAGGAATTGGCGGATGATCCTTATGATTTCGATGACTCTCTGACTGATGTTACCTATCAGCCAAAAATTTCTAGACCACTACAACGTTCTCTTCTGGAATCGGACAGTGATGAGAGCGCTGACCAGCCACACGAAGATCAAAAAGACTTTGTAAATTGGTCAAAAGTACCTTCGTTGCCCCAAGCGTATACAGATTTCCAGTATGTAGATGATATGGGTTCAACCGTGCAGGTAAAAATTTATTTTATTCAATTTATTTTCAAATAATTGTTATATTATTGCAGGTTCGTTCGGAAAGACCGATAGACTTCTTGAATTTGCTGTTGCCTATTGAGACTCTGCAGTTGATTGAGTTGCCTATTGAGACTTCTGAATATTACAGTGGCGGAGCTAAGGGCTTTTCTGGGGGTGTTGATAATGATTGGTTTTAACTCTTTGCCGGCTATCCCTAAATATTGGTCAAGAGACCCAAATTACAACAACTCCCGTATTTGCAACATTTTCCCTGTAAAAAGGTTTTTGCGAATTTTAAGGATCATTCATTTGAACGACGATGAGGGAATGCTGCCACGTGGTGATCCAGGCAATGATAGGCTGTACTTAATCCACCCATTAATCACACGGCATAATGAAATCCATGGCAAAAGCTTTATTCCAAGCAGAAATGTTGCGATTGATGAAAGCATGGTAGCGTTCAAGGGACGAACAACACTGAAGCAGTACATGCCAATGAAGCCTGTCAGAAGAGGATTTAAAGTTTGGGCAATGTCATGTGCTGAAACAAGATATTTGTTAAAGTTTAACGTTTACCAAGGTAAAACAGCGATAAATACCGACCATACATTAGGGGAAAGGATTGTGTTTGAATTATCAGAGGCGCTGCAGAATAGAGGCTTCTGTTTATACTTTGATAATTTCTTTACGACAATTCCACTAATGTAAAAGCTATTAGACAGAGGTCTATTTGAATGCGGGACCATAAAGCACTTCCCGAAAGGCGAACTTCTCGAAAATAAAAAGTTTGCGATGAGCTCTGATTTTGCAATATGTGGCGACGTATCTGTCGTGAAATGGAAAGACAGAGGTAGTGAACCTGTTACAGTATGTAGCAACTTTCACAATGGTGGCGATAGAGGACACGTTCTTCGAACCAATACAAAACGTATCAAAGGTAATGTTGTTTGCCCGATGTCTATAGTTGACTATAACAAAAATATGGGTGAGGTGGATCGGTTTTATTAAAGAATGGCGGTCTACAACATAGGCTGAAAGAGCCGTAGGTGGTGGATGAAGCTCTTTTATTATATGATTGAGACAAGTGTCGTCAACTCTTACATCATTTATGCATTGGGAATGAAGAAAGAGAGAAAAAAGCCCCTTAGTCACCTTCAATTTCGAAGCAAGTTGGCCGACGAACTGATAGAAGAGTTTTCTGCCAGGAAAAAAATGGGTCGTCCACTGTTAGTGACAGCAACGGACAACATAGGACATTTGGCGAATAAAACTACCTCACGGCGTTGCACTCAGTGTAGCAAAGAGGGAAAGTAGAAAAGAACTTCCGTCAAATGTTCAAAATGTGAAGTGGCTTTGTGTATTGAATGCTTTATACCATACCATCAGTAACTGTTTCTAAAAATAAACCATTGCTTCCGGATATATATTATATATTATTTGTGGTGGTAAACCTGTAATACCAGTGAATTTTAACAATTTTTTTGTTGCAAACAAACACTCATAATATGGTTTACCACTATTTTTTGAGAGATTGACATATATAACTAATTCAAAATGACCTTTAGGATACCTATTTAGTTAATTTTAACTAAAATACCATATTTAACTTTTATTTTGTCTCTCCAAAAAAGTTGCCTGTTATAGGATTAAATAACTAATAAAAGATATCGTAATTTAAATGTATTATCTAAAAATAAAAATAATCAGGAAGGGAAATAGATACAGATGAAGAAACGAAACACAAGAGAAGAGACCAGAATGAATATTTTGGAAAAAGTAAAATAAACACTCTTTATACACACAAAGTGAGGCAAAAATGAAGAAATTATAGATGACAAATCAAATAATAAAAGAGCAAATAAAAAGTAATTAAGAAATAAAGGAGATAAAGGAAAAAAACATCACTTTAAAAATCGGAAGACAAGGAAGAAAAATTACAATGCAAAATTACAAAACATGGAAGCATTCATAGCTCAAGAATTTCAGGTATAAAATTAAACTGAAAAACAAAATAAAAATAGAAGTAATCTACGAAAAGTAAGCTAAAGGACTATAAAGACCGCATCAACTGGCGGTCTACTGATCTATCGTGATCTGACATCAAAAGAAGGGGGAATACAGAAATAAATAATTAAAATAGCAAAAGAAGAAAAAGGTAAAAGAAAATAAAAATATGGTGAATGTAGAGGATAAAAAAGAACAAATAATAAAAAATACTAGACGAAATTTCCAAAAAACTAATATAAGAAAAACAACTGAGGAAATATGATAACGAAGCGGCAAGGAAAGGAACAAGACTTTGGAAAACGACTAAAATAAGGGGATCCGTTTAAGCTAGTATTGCAAAATGGGATAACAATGAAAAGTGGATAATGTGGTGATACTGGGATGAACAAAAAAACACCTAAAAAAAGTTTTACAGAAATTTAAAGAAGAAGCAATAAGATAGGGACTAACGATAAACTAAACAAAAACTCAATAAGAGGAGACAACATAAATATTAGCAAATATATCAAAACGAAAGAAGAAGAGGCTGTGTATAATTCAAAGAAGTGTCAAAATTTGCATACTTACAAGTAAAAGTAACGAACACAGGAAAATAACTAAAAGAGATAGACAAAAGATCAAGATCAAAAAAATCAAGAGAATCATTTTTGCCTATAGAAAATTAAAGTTACTTAGATCAAAAGTGAGATGAAGACATCAGTGGATAGTGCATGCCGATTTAACGCACAGAAACGTAAAACAACAACGTGTCGACGATTCAGAGAATTGTTTGCTTAATAAATAGCAGTTTGGATGACGATATTTGACAATGAATGAAATAATTATATTACTGGGAAATGAAATCAGTAGTCAGCTGAATTACCATCAGCAAGTAAAAGCTGTTCAAAGCGACCTAAAAGGTTTTTTGCAAAAAAGACCAAATATAATTTATACAGCTCTAAATTAAATAAGTTCCTCATAATGCTGTTGATTTTATATCCTATTGAAATCTCGATATAAATTCACTTTTAGTTTCCATTTAATGTTTACTCGTAAGGTAATTATTTTCAATTTCTGATGATAAAATTATCGGCAATTAGCCAACTACGCTTCTCTATATAGATATACAAACAGCCCTTGGTGACAATAAATTCCAGTTAACTCGTTTAATTATATCCGAGCTACCTGAATAAATATTTACTAGAGTTAAGTAGGTGTATCGGTTTTCTTAATGGCGTACTTGGGGATATCACCGAGTTTATATAAAGGTCTATAATCAGAAACATAAAACCTATACATTTTCGATGTGATTTATGCTTTTATTACCATAAATGAGTTGTTTGTAAATTAACGTATCATTTATTCAATATAAAGTCACCAATAATTTACAATAAATCTTTCTACATAAAGACACAAATTAAAATTCTGCATTTATTTAAATAATTTAAACAGTTATTCATGAAATAATGAAATAATGAACGAATACCGAACAAAAAAGTAGTTGAAAATAAAATATCAAATATATATTAATACTTTTTTAGTCGTAGTCGGTCTAAATTTTTAATCTTGCTGTATTAAATATATTTATATGCCATCCGGTAACCTGTTAATATTTCGTCGAATTACGTCGTAGTTTTATGTTTCCAATGTTGTGGTATGTAATTTAAAGCTTTCTTTGGCCACCTATCTTCATTCATTCGCCTTACTTGACCATAGCACACTAGTTGTCTCGTTTTAATTCTGTCTACACTGGAATATACAGTATTTGTCCTCCTTCTAATATCTTCATTCCTGATATGATCTTTTTTGGATACATCACACGCTCTCCTTAGAAAATCCATTTCTACTACTTCTATTCTATTTCTATCTTTTTTCGTGCCAAACTTCTGCCCCATAAGGCACAATAGGCTCTACCAAGGTTCGATAGATTGTCAATTTCGTTGCTTGTCTAATATCTTTAGACCCATAGTAGACAGTTTCGAATGTTTACCGCTTTTTTCCTGCTTTTTCGATGTCACTGTTGGTAGTGCCTTTTTTAGATATTATAGATCCGAGATATTTATATTTATTGCATGTTTTTATGTTTCTAATTTCTAACAATGGATCTTCTTCATCATCTCCTATTTTAAGATACTCTATCTTTGACATATTCATATTAAGGCCCCATTTTTCATATTATTTGTTTAATTTTCTAAACAGGCAGTCCATGTCTTTCTCATCATTCGCTACGACTACCTGATCATTTGTGAAAAATAAAGTTGTTAGACATTTACCACCGCCTATGTCTATTCCCCTTCCGGATACTTGGTTCCTCCACTGCTCTAGCGATTATTGATTATGTATTTTAAATAAGGTCGAAGATAGACAACATCCTTGTTTAAGCCCCTTTGTTATTGGAAATAATTCAGATATAAAGTTTCCTTTTAAGATATAAAGACACTTCTTCCATTTTTGTATATATTTGCAATAGCATTCACATACTCTCTACTGAGACTTACTTTTGTCAATGTTTGAAATAGTTTTTTCAAAGGTACCGTATCGTATGCCTTCTCTAAATCTACAAACAATAGGTGGGTAGATAGATTTCTTGCCTTCGGTTTTTCGACTACCTGCCGAAGAACAAATATACCATCAGTGCACAATCTTCCTGCACGAAATCCATTTTGTTCTTCTATGTCTTCGTATTATGATTCTATTCTTTCTTTTATTATTCGACTGTACAACCTCCTCACTGAGCTGATAATAGTTATTCCCCTATAATTAGAGCATTTGCGTTTATCCTCTTTCTTCAATATTGAGCTAATGTATCCAACATTCTATTCATCAGGGATATTTTGACCTTTAAGGATTTGTTAAATAGTTGAACCAACATCTTATGTAATATTTTTGGTCCATACTTTACTAACTCAATTGGGATGTCTCCAGGTCCTGCTGGTTTACCGTTTTTTGATCTTTTGAGGGCATCGCTTAACTCTCCGGTTGTTATCTCAATTATTTGTGTATGTTTGGGTATTTCTTTCATTTAGATTTCTTAGAATCTACATCTATCCTCTGCCAGTAAGATCTCATAATGGTGTTTCCAATGTTTCAGATATACTAACTGCAAGTTAGATTTTTTCTTTCCTTTCCTCCGGAGAGACTTTATTACCTTACACGCTTGCCAAACTCTTGTTCCACCCATATACCTATCCACCTCTGCACATCTTTGATTCCACATCTTAGTTTTATTTTTCACTACCTCTCTTTATACATCTCGATTTAATTTTTTATATATCTTGTAATGTTTCTCCTTTCTCGTTGACATCCTTTCCTGATAAGCAGTTTTCTTCTTTTTTACTAACGTTTGCACATTCTCCGGCCACCATTCTTGATTTTCTGTTTCATGGTTGTCTTTATACCCCAAAGCTTCACTTGCAGCCTCATGAATGCATTTTTTCAGCTGCTGGTATAAATCTTCCGCTGATATATTTTCTGGATCCACATTTTGTAATTTTGTGGCCAGTTGTAATTTGTAAAGAAATTTCGTTGACTCTTCTTTTAAGCTTTCTAGGTTATATTTAGGGGATGCTAGTTCTTGTCCCTTTTCTATATTATGTACCTGAGTGTTATTGTTTTTACGATAGTTAACTATCACGTTGGACATAAGTAAACGATGGTCGGATATACATTCTGATCCACGGTATACCCTTACGTCAGTTGTTTTCAGCTGGGAAGTTTGAGGTTGGATTACATAGTCGAGTAGGTTGTATCAATGTAAATTTGTGGATGTCTCTATGTTGAAAAAATCCATTTATCCTAGTATAAAGATTTCACACTTTTCTTTAACTTCAGAGGTTATTTCATTCATCTTGTAGAAACCGTCTGTACTTTCTGGATCTGCATCTTTATTTGGGGCATACACTGAGACAATTACCATGTTGTGCCCATTCTTTTAAATTTCCAGTATAACCAGTTGTTCGTTTACTTAAGTCCACGATTTAATATTGTTTTTAAGATTTTTTCGAATGACAATAGAGACTCTTATCTTAGCTCTGTTATCTTTACTCACTCCACTGTAGATATGTATATATTCTCCTATCTCTTCATTTTTTCCCTTTTTCTTGGTCTTGGTTAGAATACATATTATCTATTTTTTTTTCCGCAAATTCTTTGAATACTTCTTCTTGTTTGGTTCCAAGTCCTTGGACATTCGTTGAAGTATAAGATGTTTTTTAAACGTTAACTTTGTTAGAATAACAGCTCTGTGCCAGTGTGTTTTTTTTTTAAATCTTTTGTTTTTATTTCTACACTTTACTGTTAATATGTTTTTTTACGTACAATGTGACGGGTTTTTCTAGTGCTTCGTAGTAGTTTTTATCCATTTTTTTCACCTTTAAAGTAATCTTTTTCTTATTGTTATACATGAATTTGACTAGATATGAACATTTAAGCTAATATTACAACTTTAATATTGTGACCACGGATACACTAAGAGAATGGTGTGCTTGTTTTACACCTTAACTTTCTTCATTCACCATTCGTCAGTTATTTTCTATGTTTTTTTATATTCTTACCTACCACCTTTGTATTCTTTTAGATTGAACTGATGAAGCTTGTAAATTAAATAAGCGAAACGTCTTCAAATATAGGAATGAAACTGTGATTTCCTTTTATTATTTCTCCTTTGACCGATATCCTCGTGACCAAAAGATTTATTTTTTTGAACTTACTTAGTGTGTATATATATATATTATGGCTTTTGCGAATAAGCAGTTTTGTATCATAAACAAAAAAATACGACGACTTTTCATCACCTATCAAAATGTTTATAATAACATTAATTTGGCTCGTTAGTATAAAGAATACACAGACACCAGGATCTGAGCCAATGCAATGTGCAAGAAACACATCGAATATCTTCTACAATACAACAACAGCCAACCAACCTGATTAGGAAACATCAGTGGCGCACCCAGGGGGGAGGGGTTTGGGGGCCCCAAGGCCCCCCAATTAAACGCCCCCCAAGGACCCTATTCCGACACTGTTACTCACAAATTTAAAGGACTCAAAATGAAGGTAGCATCATAAAAAAAATTCGGTACCCAACCAAAACCCAACCTACAGTAAAATTGTAGGTGCGCTACTGGGAAACATAAAAAATGCGCAGGCAGAAATTAACAAGATTGTCTACACAGAAAAATGATGCAACATTGTCTACAAAGAAAGAAAGAAGAACTACTCAAGGCTAAATCCTTTGGCACAGAAGCAATGATTTTTTTAAAGTGCGAAGAATCCAGAAATCTCAATTAAACGACTGAAGATTCTGCAAATTAACATAGCCACTCTGAGAGGAACATTATACATGACGAACACTCAGCTGCCAAAGATCATGAACTTTGACGGATATGAAAGAAGATACACTCTAAAGTATAAAGGAATGGCGGAATATATATCAAAAATAACATCGAATGGACTCAGTTCGTAATTAACACAGAAAATTTTGAAAACGTATGTATCAAAATAGGCAACACTAATATTTTTTCAGTTTATAAAAAAGAAATTGAAAATCTAGCTCTGAAAGAAATAAAAGCAATAATGAACACCGCAAAGACTTTAACGCAAATCACACAGCTTGGGGATGTTTCGACATAACAAAACTAGGAAACTAACTAGTAAGATACTGTGAAGACAGAAACAAGATGATTCTCTATCCAAACAAACTAAGAAGTATCAGCATAAATCCAAGACATAACGACTCTATGTTGGACTTTATCGCCAAAGACGTTATTATGGAAGATGTAAAAAAACATTACGAATACAGCTTTGACCACAGACCAGTGATAGGAATCATGACTTTAAGAATCGATCTCCCTACAGTAAAACCGGTAAAACGAGCCATAAAATACAACATCCCAAGACAAATGACGAGAAATAATGGACTGATCATTCCGAACAAGTTAAAAGAAATAAGAAAGGAATAAAACAGGACTAAAAGGTCATACCAAAGCACAAGAAGGCAGCAATCCAAGGATTACGGAGATGAATTGTCAGAAAAAATAAGAACAAGAAAAAAGGGCAAAAACAAAGGAAAGCAGAAGATACCTCAAATAATAGACGACGAATGAACACCCCTCGAAATACAAGAAAAGGTGGATGCTATAGCAATCCTTTTGGATCCCATTGCTTTTGCATAGGCAAAATCAAAATATGTCGGCTGCTCAAACTACAAAACAGGTTAACAACGAATACGAGGAGATATAAAGAGCAAACGAATTTTTAGAAGAGGAATAAGACTACCTAAATATGGGGGAAGTTGATAAAATTATTAGAAGACTAAAAGTCAACAGAGCCCTGAAGTATAAGGTATTCACAACATAGCAGTCAAAGAACTACTGAAATAAATGAAAGTGCAACTTTACTACATTTTTAGATTTTGCCTGAAAAAAAGCGCATTTTCTGTCCAACTGGAAACATACTAAAATTATGCTTCTACTAAAACCAAAGAATGACGGAAGAACAACAGAAAGCTGCAGACCAATATCCATCCTGGAAACCCTAAAACAATTCTGGAGAAAATCATTTATAGAAGAATAATGCAACATGCAGAAAGAAGAAGAATCGTCCAAGAAGACCAGTTCAGATTCAAAAGTGGTACTGCGAACTCCAGCTTGCAAGAGTCATAAGCAATATGAAGATCCGATGCAACAGAAAACAGTAATGTCCATCTTAGACATCGAAAAAGCATACCACTCGGTCTAGAAGAAAGCTCTTAACTACAAGATGGACAGCGATAAAGTGACACAATATTTAGTTAATATATGTGATACATACTTAATTAAGACAACATTTCAAGTTTCAGCTGACCAAAATATGTCCAGGATACAAGAAATCCAAGAAGGAATGCCTTAGGGCAGTATTTTATAACCCATTGTATAAACCATATTTGGTTCAGATTTATAAACAGATTCAAGAACAAGTACAGCTCTGTACACAGATGACACGGTCATATCCGGAACAGGAAAATATGATAGAAAAAATGTTCAGATACAAGAAAATTACTTAGGAAGAATTGCAGATTTCATAGATAAATGAAAAATAAAGAATAACCAGCAAAATAAAATAAACAGAAAAAAAAATCCACCAGTATTCGAAATGATGATAAGGGGAAACATCATCCAATCAAAAGCATCAATCAAATACCTAGGAGTACACCTCAACAGAAAACCAAACTTCACGAAGAATTTACAGCAAATCGAGGCAAAAGCTAATGTCGCAAAAAGACTTATCAACCATATCTTTTTAGGTCCAGCCAACTATAGAAGGCCAAGAAAATCCAAATATACCAAGCCTACGTTGGATCGGTGATACTGTATGCACTTCCAGTATGGAATTCCACAGCAGAGACCAACTGGAATAAACTAGAAAGAACAGAAACATCGTATTACAGACTAATCGACAGGTCAACATGGGAAGACAAGAGAACAAATGCAACCATCAGAGAAAGGCTTCAGTATATACGACTAAGGAAGATGCCTGAGAAAAGCATAATATACTTCTTCCACCAAGCCAAAAGAAACGTCCTAAAGTCCAGGGACATTCTCGACAAAAATCAAACGCAGGAAATGTACAAAAAAAGTACCGACTGACCGACTATCTGATCAGGGTCTAGCCAAGGGGTTGCCGAATACAATTAATCAGGACAGTAGGTATGATGCCAAAACAAGTTTATGATTATTGTATTTATTTTATTTTATGATTTATGTCCGATGTGGGCAGATCTTAAGTGCGTTTTTTAAGTATAGTACCAATATTTTTGATAACTCGTATTAGAGATACATTTCTATACTTTTTCTCTTTGTTTTTTTTTTTTCGTTTTGAACGTTTAGTTGTTTTCTTTGGTTTAAAACGTTGACTAGATATAATTAGCTTTTCGACTTGTTTTTAGAAAGGCTTGCGTATGCCTTTTTTAAAGAAGCACTACTCACTACACATTCACAGCAGAGGTTGGGTCACTTGGTCATGGAAAAATTGTCTGGGACCTTGGGAACTTTTTTATTGGCGGCATCCTTTGATGTACCGCCAGGTGGGCTAGGCGAAATCCTTTAATGGACTGCCGGGTGGGCTATGCGGAAAGGTGAGCCAGCTGTCATGTTAACTGTTAATTCGTCTTTTTTTCAATTTTTCTTTTTTTCCGCAGCCGTAAATTCTTCTGCTTTTCGTCTTCTGTTTCATCGATCATCACGTGGACGTTAATGATCGCGTACCGCTGTACAAAAACCTTTCGTTCTAATAACTGTTGCACATCCACTGCTCCACTGCTCCACAGTGACTTTCTAGAAGTCAGTTGCGTCCAATTTTTACCTATAAGATGTCTGAGGTCGTGTTTTCTTTCAATACTCTTAAAAAAATTGCTCCATAGGTCTTTATCTCCAGCTAGGTTTCGCAGAATGAGTGGCGATTTTACACTTGTTTTAATTGATGGCTACACGCACGTGTTATTTAAGACTTACTGATAGTTGTCTGATAAGACCGAAAATGATTTGATTCAACTGATCCTTTTGGATACTCTTTATATTTGCTAATACAATACAAAAGAAGTTTTCATAATTGATTATTAATATTATTTTTATTAACATGGACTTACCTCCAATAAGCATTACGCATATACTGAAGATTTTTTCGTTGGTTGTGTTTGCACTGACGTTTCCAAAACCTACACTTGTAAGACTGGAACATGTGAAATACAAAGCAGTAACGTAAGCATCAAGGCTCGTTACATTATAAGCATGTGGCAGGTGAAGCCGTTCTGCTAGGGTGTGAATCCAACCTGTAACAAATAAACATCAATTGTATCTACAAATACTTCGTATATTAATTAAAAAATTAAATTTTGTCAATATGGTTAGGTTAGGGTAGTGGTAACGGTAACGGTAACTTACGAAGAGTCACTGGGTCTTACGAAGATGCTTTGGATAAAGACAATGAAACCTACTTTAGTACAACATACACAATATACAAGAGTATTTTTTAATAAAATTATATGATTTGATATATTGATACAAATTATTGAAAAAATAAAAAAGTTTTAAAATAGTAATGAGGCAAAATAGGCATGATGAGGCAAATATAGGACAGAATAGTTCTAAAAGAATTTTCTTATTATTTACGATTTTTTTATTATTTCATACATATAAATGTCACGAGAATCTTTTTGCACGAAATTTCTACTGGGAAGTTTGTTCACCATCTTCCCTATAATAATATATGAAAACTACTAGTTCCAATTTCAATCAGTTGAATTAGTACCATATTATATGGAAGTAAAGCAGTTGTACCCTTTTAATTAATATATACCATTTTTATTTACACAGTGTGGGAATATTTTTGTTTACTTTTGCTTACTATATGGATAAACCAACTGTTATATGGTAAATTATATGGTAATGAAAACAATTTAGGTAACACGTTTCCTCTTGTCCTAGTGGTGTTTTCATTATTCAATTTTGTCATTTTCTTTTAGTGATGTCATTTTCTTTTAGTAGTCTTATATCTATCTTGGGCCTCATTTTCTTATGAATTATTTTAAGTTGTATGTTAATATTTGCAACCAACAGACTATGATCTGAGAAGACATCTGCGCCTGGATATGTTTTTGTTTAGGTGATAGAATTTCTAAACTTTTTGTTGAAATTAATAAAATCAATTTGGTTTCTTATGATTTTTCTTGGGGTATCACCGGATCCTTTCCATGTGTAAAGCCTTTACAAAATCCGTTTCTTGGTAGTATTGGAACAGTCTTTTTCCTTTTTCGTTTCTTATGCCAATGCGATATGACCACACGACATTATCGACTGTACCTTGTTCTATTTTGGCATTGAAATCGCCCATGATAATAGTAAGTTCATGTTTTTAGGTCAGTTTTTGAGAGTTTTCTAGAGTATGATAGAAATTTTCTATTTCATCTTGAGTGGATTCTGATGTCGGTGAGTAGACCTGAATGACGTTTATATCAGAAATAAATTTTCAATAGCGACTCTGTCTGATATGAGCGTAAATCCCATTACTGCTTTAGCTATTTCCCCTTTTACTATTATCGCTACGCCATTTTTATTTTTGTTGTGTCGTCTCCAGAATATTAGATATGGTGTTCATCTGTAATTCTTATTCCAGAATTTGGACATCGAACTTCACTGCATCCTAAAATATCTATATTTGGGCGAGTCATTTCTTAAATATCATTTGCTGCTTTGCCTGCTTGGTACATGCTTCGAATGTTCCACGTACCGATCCTTTTAATTTTTTTAACATTATTGGCTGACCGGGGGATTCTTAGTACACTCTGCCCACTTAAGGGGTGCCCAGGAACTAAGGGCCGTTTGTTTTGGATTTTTAGCCACTGTGGTGTCCTGGGAATATTGTTACGAATCTTTAATGTGGTAGTCTACCCGTGGCTTTCCACATCTCAATATCATTGGTTAATTTAGCTCTTCCGCCTCTGGAGTCAATTTCTCAGTTTCAGGGCAATAAAGTGCCCTACCATATGACAGTTCTTACATCCGTAGCTGTTGACCATCAAATGGGGGATTACTTTTACAGGTAATCGTTCGGTTACTTCGCAGTATGAAAACCGGTTAAATCCTAATTACCTAATTATCCTGTAATGACATAGCTGCTGTCCTATGCCATGCTCTCATGATCTGTGGGTGTTTATTTGGCAAAGTCTTATTCACACCTGTCCCACATATCTGTAGCACGTTCCCTATCAGTCATTGGGACGCGCCATGTTATGGTTAAGAACTACCCCTCTTCGAGTGTGTTTTCCAAGAAGTACTGAAGAACCGCTACTTAATTCAGAACTCCTCCTTACACCGACGCGAAACTTCACTATTTAGAGTCTATGAAGATTTTTCTCTTTTTTGGTGGTGATCCAAAATTTGTAATTTAATATTAATAGAAATAAATCAATTTCCTTTTAAAAAGTTCTAATTAAAGTTCTGTGAAACTAAAAATAGGTTTTAACAGCATCTATAAAAATATTCTCTTCAAAAAAACCAACAATAATTTTTGTTAATCTAACTATTACAATGCTTATAACAGATACATAATGAACTCAATGAGTACCTATATTTTATTAAGTGCATCTTAACGACATACAATTTGGATATTCCCCAACTCTACGTGTTAAGTATGTTGCTTTCTGCACATACGATGAATTTTATAAAACATATAAAGCTCTCAGAAAGTGAGGAGAATATATATGTTTAATCTAGAACTCGCTAATTTCTCCCTTTCGCGTTAGGTATGTATCTTATGAACGAAAAATAAAAGCCAGAGGACTATATGAAACTCTATTTAAAAACAAATATACATAAACATGCATACATTCATAAAAAGCCACAAATTTAAAATGTGAAACGAAACCCAATATTTTATTTATAGTTGAAATGAGTTTTAAAAATTTATTATAAAAGCGATAATAACAAAAAGATTATGACGCGTCAAATATATACAATAGACAGTCCATTACAGGTACAAAAACCAGTACCCGATAGCAATTATATGTACCTGCGTCTCTTACAAGGGGTGAAAAGTGTCTTAATTAATATTCACGGAATTCGAAGATCCGGCAACTGACTACGGTTTGTTTTTTAACCAGGAGGAGTAATTCAAAATTACCGCGCCGTAATGCTTGTTTGTAATTGGTCCAACCGCAGGCAAGTTTACTCCACTAAATTATGACATTTTGACACTAATGGCATTTATGAAATTTTTAAATTAAAAATTTATATCAACGATTTTTTGTATTTTCTGCGTTATTCCTTTACTTTTTACATTTTTCGTTTATATTTATATAAAAGACAGTTCTTTTCAGAACTATTTAGGGACTTATTAGTACTATTAAGATAACAATATGGATTCAGTGCAAAGTACTAGTGGCAGTTATCCTTCTCCACCTAAAAAACGCCGAGTCGATTTTGGTCATTTATCATCAAATGAAAAACAATGCATTACAAACATGTACAAACAAGTAAAAATTGATAATCTTGGAATGAAAATAACAGCCGTGGTAGCAAAAATAAAACAGGCAACAGGTTAGATTTGGAGAATAGTTATAGTTAAAATCAAGACTTACTAAAGTAATGTGTTAATTTTAGGTATTGCGAATTCAACTATTTACAGAACAATTAAGAAATATAAGCAGATCGGAACAGTACGATGTCCTAAAAATATTGGCGGTCGACCTTCTATCGTTGCAACATATGATGAAAGAGTTAAAACATCTGTACGACAGATAGAACACAGCTTCTTTTTCAAGAATGAATATTTTTCCTATTTATAGACATAAGTACAACAGTCTTTGTGTGACATGTTTTTGGAAACATACCAGTGTACAAATATTTTCATTTTAAGTAGCATGTACTTACATTTCACTGTTCTTATTTAAAGATATTATACTTGGTATGTTTGATGATGAGTATACTAAGTAATGAACTCATAAAGTAAGTTATTCGAAAAAAATAAATTTTTAGTTTTCAATTGTATACTCTACTGGAAAGTATTTTGGTTCAACAGATATAAGAACGTGGAAAAGGGAAGTAAAGGAAAAAAAAAGGAATATTTTTTACTTAACATATAAGCAAAATCATTGCAGCAAATATTGCATAGCATAACTATAGATTCTTTATCTTACTATTTATAGGATGATTGATTTAATGTCTATATTATAAATGTGTTACCATAGTTATTTTTTAGGCGAAATTATTCAAAGAATGGTTTATACATTGGACTGCTGACCAAAAACAAAGCTTCTTTGCTCAAATATCTGAAATAGTTTCAGTTTTTTCCGAAAAACTAAATAAAGAAATTCAAAATGGTGTAGTTGTACCTCACCAAGGCATAAATGGAGGGGATATTTTGGAAGACTAATAAAATTATTAAATTTTTATTTTTACATACATCTCCAATCTATATTATGCACTGAATATTATTTTCCTCTAATATCTTAATTGATTTCTGACTCTTTAAGTTATTTATAATAACTTGGACTTGATGGTATGCGAAAAGTATTTAATTTGATATTTTTCTAGATGGTATTTATACTAAATATAGTTTAAAATGTTTATAAATTTATAAAGATATGTTGTTTATATCTCATGATCATGAGAAAAACAGCAACTATCTTTTAAACTTAGTGTATACTTAATGGGAAGCATTTTCATTTTGTTTTTATCACAATAAAAGAACTGTAGTAAACTAATGTTTTATTTTAGTCACTCGCATCATTGTCATAGTCTGTAGACTTTGCTTTTGGTATTCGTTCTTTTATGCTGTATTAATAAAGTTTAATTTTAATTAAACAAGAATCCAGCATTAAAAAAAATTGCAAGTACATACTTATTTATAAAAAGTATCATTTTGCATTTTAATGTTTCAAATAGAACCTAAAGATATTGATAAATAAATTAAAAAAATCTATCTAAGGAGGTTACTGATTAGCATGCATGAGAAGTAGGACCACACCTATATTTAAACCATAAATAATTACGTGATGGGAAATATGAAAAAGTGAATTCTAAAGCAGTGAACGGGAAGGAATATGTATAACAAATTGGCTGAAGCAATTCAGGAGATTGGATTATTAAACTTAAAAATAATAATCAAGTCAAAGTTAACTCTTCTCTTTCTGGCAAGAAAAAGATCTAGATTCAATAAATTGATCACATCAGA
Source organism: Diabrotica undecimpunctata (assembly GCF_040954645.1). Classification (NCBI taxonomy): domain Eukaryota; kingdom Metazoa; phylum Arthropoda; class Insecta; order Coleoptera; family Chrysomelidae; genus Diabrotica; species Diabrotica undecimpunctata. The sequence goes on along the minus strand of NC_092805.1, from coordinate 42,265,174 downwards.
ATAAGAATATGGTCTATGTAGTTTAAAAGAACAGTATTTCAGAAATCTTTAAACTCTATAACTTTTTGATACATGCTTGAGTAAATGGTAAACAAAACAAAGTTGAATTTTCAACTTGAGAGCAGATAAAGTGTAAGTTTTTGGAGATGCAATCCTACAAAAATCTCTTATATCTTTTAATGAAACCAAGCCACTTCATAGCTTTGTTGCGTATAAAATCTATTTGCAAATAAAAAAAAAACTTCTGTAAAAAAACCATACTTCTGTAACATTATTGACTCTCCCGATTAAAATATTCTCTAAATTATAATTAAATACCATAGACTCTATATGTATATATCAATGGAGGAGAGAGAATGTCCTGGTTACCTGATGAATGTGGTGGCGGAGTATCTGTCCGAAAGAAGGATTATGGTGGAAAAGGGCACGATCGTGGACGTGACGGCCGGGGTACCCCAGGGATCTGTCTTGGGCCCGACGCTATGGAATCTGGCATATGACGGGGTTATGCACTGTGAATACGGAGAGGGTACAACCCCCTTCGCATTCGCGGATGACCTCGCTGTACTGGTAGTGGCTCGGGATGAGCCAGATCTCAAATACCGGGTTAGAAACGCAGGCGGCGTCGTAAAGAAATGGATGACGCAGCACGGACTGAAACTTGCGACAGAGAAAACCGAAGCCATCATTCTGAAGGGGACAAGGAATAGGCAAAGTGTTGAATTAAAATGTGCGGGAGCATGTCTAACACCTAAGAAACATGTAAAGTATCTAGGAGTGACATTGCACCAGAATGGAAAATGGGTAGAGCACGTGCGGGAGGTGGTCCGGAAGGCTGCGAATAGTACGGCTGCGTTGGGGAGGGTGATGCCGAACATTGGAGGACCCAAATCCGAAAGGAGGAGGGTCTTACACGGTGTTGTACAATCGATCGTCCTCTACGCGGCACCAGTCTGGAGCGAGGCCGTAGAGATAACTGCCTGTAGGAGTCTCATGACACGAGTAGACAGAACAAGTCTGTTGCGAGTGGCATGCGCCTACAGGACTGTGTCTGCGGCAGCCTTATGGACCATCACTGGATGTGTTCCGTTGCATGTTTTGGCGGTGGAAAGAAAAGAGCTGTATGAGAGAAGAGGTCCAAACCTTACTGTGGCCGAGAAAAGACAGGAAAGGGAAAGGTCAGTTGAAAGATGGCAAGAAGAATGGAACAACACGGAAGATGTGGCACAGTGGACGAAAATGCTGATCCCAAACATAAGAGATTGGGTGGACTGTGGCCACAGGCGACTGGATTATTTCCTGACGCAGGTGCTCACAGGACACGGGTGTTTTAGGGCCTACCTCTATAGGATCGGAAAGGCTGATACAGATGAATGCCTATACTGTGGATACTCGGACACTGTGACACATACGATGTTAGATTGCAGCAGATGGATAGTAGAAAGGAACAGAATGGAGAGAGAGACAGGTGTGAATTTTGTTACAGTGAGAGAAATGATTGAGAGAATGATTGAAAATAAATTAGTTTGGACTAATATACACAACTATATCCGTGCAGTAATCAAGAAAAAGGAAGAGGAAGAAAGACTGCTAAACCAACGCTAAAGGTAAGAGTGAATGATGCTGAAAGGTGAAGCTAGAAAAGTGGGTCACACTGTGTGAGTTGGAATGCGTGAGTCAGACTGTGGGGAAGGAGGAAATGCCCATCTGGAAATAATGCCGAACTAGGAGCGATGAGTGTCTTCTACGCGCTACCTGGAACGAGACAGGGAACCTCCTTGCTGATAAATAGAGTGTGGATGTGTATGAATGGAGAATGAATGAATAAAGGTAGTGATTCGGAAGTGATGCCGGCCTTACAGCGGCCATTCCGCTTCCGGATCGCTGGATGACAGAGGAGGGTCTGGTTTAGCAGGTAGGCGTTCGGCGTAGACTCGGCGACGAGAGGGCATTTTAAAGTACCTCGGGAACTATCGCCGGGAGTACGAAGAACGAATCCTGCACTAAAGTTAGTCAGGCGGCGCCCTGGACTAAGATGTCTTTTGAAGATTCCAGACCCCCCCTCTATAAAGACGAAAAAAAAAAAAAAAAAAAAAAGACTCTATAAAGAGATCTATAAAACTGGATCAGCCGATATTTAAATTTCAACTTCTTCAAAACAGTCCAACCTTTTTTTATTGTAATTAGATAAACAAAAAAATATGTATTAAAAGTGAATTAAAAACAATTATTATTCAATCTAACATAAACAAACAAGAAGATGTATTTGGTGACTTTTCTAGTAACTTTCTTGGGTGTGAATCTGTCTTTTTAGTTTACTCTTTCTGGTTAAAAAACAAACCATAGTAAAGTAGGATTACAATAAATTAATAAAAAGTAAAATATTAACCATATAATGATAAAAATGGTTAGTTGTAAAATGAATTAGTCTTGCTGATGAGGCACAAAACATACGCAGTCGAAAACAAAATAATAAATTTATATTATAGGTAGTGAAAGGTAATGAAATCATCAATAAAATCCACAATAATAATATCAAAATCAATCCTACATAAATCAATAAAGGAGTTTCTATAATTAACGTTAATAATTTCGAAGCGAACGTCAAATGTTCTGGTTAAAGTTCAACGCGACACAATATTAAATAGATTTCGCGACAAATATAACTAGCAATTATACAAGTAACCCGTACTTGTTATAAAACAGCGAACAATTTAATTGGTGTACAATAGAATATGTACTTTATCACGTGGAGGTAGGTAGCAAAATACTAATATGTAGCAAAGATCCCTGTCTTCTACCCCAGAACTCCAATACACGTCTGTCTGGTTTGGCAGGTGGAACTACTCTGGTTGAAAAACGGCGGTTTTTACTCAATTGTTTTTTTCAAGTAACGCTACGTGTGGGCGATAATTACCCAAACGATCTGCACTTTCAACAAAAGTTACTTTCTATAGCTTTTTGTTAAGATACAATGTACGAATGAATTGCCCGATTCGTTGCAACATTGTATAACAACCGTTTATTGTTCTACAGCGTCTGTATTTTTGTACGCAAAATCTTGGCTAACTAAACGGGGAGAATCAGAACTAACAAAAAGTTTGTTAATAATTTACCAATCTTTATATACAGTTACAAAACTGTAACAATGTACATAATATGAAATCAAAAAAATTGGTATTCCCTATTGCATTTTATTTTTGCACTATATTTTATGTAATATATTGTGTGTCCATAGTCTATAATTTGACATGTATGTTATAGTAAAACATAATGTTTACATGCAAGTTTGTCCGTAAAATTTGGATCGTTTTCGTAAAAAGAAATTCATTTATTTTTAACTAGCTAATCCGGCAATCGTGGTTTTTCCAAATAAATTATGTTTAGTAAATATTTTGATAGTTAAATAGAAAAAAACTAATTTATTGTAAGTAAGTGGGTAAGGTCTATAAATGAAAGACGAATGGATCGCTTTGAACGATGACGACATATTAAAGCATATAAAGCCCATACTTAAAGCTTGTTCTTTTAAAAATTAAATTTCAATTAAAAAAGTGAAACATATTTTTTATCTCAAACTATGGCCATTTAAAAGAAAGGAATATTAATCTCAAAGAGCAATCGAGTTTACAATGTCTTTTGTCATTTCGTCTGTAGCTAACACAAACTGAATGGTTTGCAAATCGAGAGCATGCCTCGTATAATTTCCACGTCTATGAGAAGAGCATGCTGCACTCTAAGTCATTAACTGAAATCGTTTGACCTTGCCACTTATTGATTGTCAGTGCGAATGACAATCTAATTGGAAATTGAACGCATTTGAATTTAATTTGTACTTCTGCGGCAATCATTGAGATTCGTAGCAGCAATACATTTTCGCCTCGAAACTTGTCGTTCAAAATGCTTCGATAATGTTTCTCATCAACTTTTTAATGACTTATCCGGTGCCATTGCACAGCATTACCGGGTTCAATTTCCGAAGTAAAATAACCGAAGACAAAACTTTTAGTTGTATAAGGTGCGGTGACAAGCCTGGCAAATCCAATGTGTTCAAGAACTCTGTTGGATAATGTACAGCTTCGCTGGCACCGCTATCTATGTCGCTCGGTTTGTATGACACCAAGTCGACTTGCATAAACTGTTTTTGCAGCCAAAAATCTTGCTGTCAGCCACTCATAATAATTTATCTATAGCATTATAGAATTTTGTTCATAGCACCAATCATCAATTTCTAATGAGCGTAATATTTAATATCTGGCTCATACTCGAATGCTACATGACGAAACTAATCGGATGTAAATACTAGAAGTATTTGTTGACGTTGTTTGTCATTTGCTTCACGCGTATCAACAATGAATCAGCTCGATTGTCTGTGTCCCAATCGTCATTGTTGATTTCGTTTTAATCTTCTCTTGTGATTCACGAAATTGTGCCATGCTCACACGCATATGTGCGTTAGGTTTTTGGATGTGTTTGCCTGTTCGTTGTACTCTTCTATTTAGCATGTTTGTAGCTTTATTCATTCGACGGCCAAATTGACTCTTGGAGTCTTGCTGATATTGTTCACTGTAAATGGCAAATACAAATAAATAAAATTGAATTAAAATAAACTAACCTTTCATAATCCTTAAAGACGTATAAACGTATATTTTAATTTCAAATAATTTAAACAAACGTCACGAATAAACGTCACTGTTATAATTGATTGATTCACAAACAATAATATAGGGAGTAAGTGTGGATGAAATTAAAAATAATATTATCACTATTAAAAATTGGCGGTTGGAAGTAGAAGAGTGAAAGGATGAATGAATGAATAAAGAAGACGCGATATACAGAAATGAATGGCGAAGCGAAGTAAATAATAGCGATATCTAAAAAGGGGAAAGCTGGGTAAGAAAAAGAGGGTGTGAGAAGAATGAAAAGTGAGTTATTCTCAGACTTATCAAATATACACAAAAAAATTCATAAAAATCGGTCAAACCATTTCGGTTTGTAACATGAGATGTTTACGTATTAGTTTTGTATTTTAATAATAGCTTTTTATTTCTTTATTATATGTTGCAGAAAGATTAATTAGTTTAAAATACCTCTAGCGATATTTAGAAATCCGCCCCGTGGTAGGGAGCATCACCAATCCAAGGAACATTTTATTAAAAATTTTCAATTTCTTTATACATGCTATCTAAATAAAATATTCTTGTTTCGTAACGATACAGTAATTATGTTTCAAGATATTGAAAAATAAACATATTCTTAGACGACTATTTTCTGCAACATGCATTTATTATGTCGACGATTTTTTGCCTAGGATATTATGTATTACGTTAATGAATCTTTATAATAAATTTTTTAAATTTTGTTAAATTATTTTTCCGTCGACCATCCATTTATGATTAATTTTAACACCCTCAAAATCATTGATTAATGACCCCTATTAATGAATGATTTTCTATTATTGAACGATTTTATTATATGCAACACAACATACATTGCTTGTATAAATTAATTTAACCACATTTAACGCTCTGTCATTGGCAGTGACCTGTGGTGTAGGCAACCAAACATATAGGTACCTATTTATATTCCCACTAAAAAATTATTTAAAATGACATAGCCGCTGTAAGTACTGTCTGTCATTGTATGTCATTATTTATCGTTAAGTAAATAAAAATTTAAACAAAGATATTTTTATTTCTGAAAAGTTCGGTCGACGGAGAAGTTTTGTAACGAACTCGTGAATTAAAATGGTGATTAACAATTTCGAACATTAACGCGCTGGCTTCGCTCACGCGTTAAAATATCTCAATTGTTAATCGTCCTTATTAATACACTTGTTGGTTAAATAACTATTAATTAACAGCAGTACTATTACTTACAAATAACCAGTGATAAACATTTAAGATTATAAAATATTATAATATAAAATATATAGCAACAACATTTCAAACACTGTAAAATTAAGATTCAAATTGATTTTCGTTTTCTAGTGTCCCAACCGTAATCCACTTATAATTGTGAGAAAGTCTTTTTACTATCATTTCATAAATTTTTATCTTGATTTTGCTAAAAATTACTATAAGTAAATAGATATCAGAGGGTATAGTCCGTTTCACCCTTTTTGGCCCAAACTACTGAAGTAAGATGAAAATATTAATTAAATTATTTATGGTGGGGAGAAATATAGTTTCTAGGTTAAGATTAATTAATTGGAATTACATTATAAGTAAATACGTACTTCCTCTTTTTCCTCAGTTTTTTTCTTTTCAGGGGTCGCTGTTCCTTACTCTTCGTCGCCATTCATTTCTGTTCATCGAGTCTTCTTCACCAAAACTTTTCTTTCTTGACTCCTCTGCCCCACAATCTTTCAATCTTCCTCTCGGTTTTCCACTACTTCTCCTTTCATCAACTTCTAACAGCTCTATCCTTCGTCCCATATAGGTTATATCTTTATGTCTGACATGATCAAACCATTGCAGACTTTTTTTGTTGAATATTTTTTGAGACTGTGGTTATCCCGGCTCTTTCCCTAATCAAGTGGTTTCTGATCCTACCCCTTCTAATCTTAACACACGTCCACCGTACCATTTTCATTTTAGCTGCCAACGTTGTGCTTCTTGCTGACATAAACTCAAACTGCTCTTCTCATATCCATCTCCTTAACCTTCGATCTACAGTTCCCTTCCAAATTTTCCGTTGTGTGTGACATTAACTTTATTCTTCTATAATTCTTATAGTCCTAAATGTCACCCTTAGCTTTACAAAATGATGCCATCACACTATTTCTCCATGCATTGAGCATAATTTCTTTCTTATATCCTTCTGATCATTTGCCGCTTATCAAATATCAACTTTTTCCTTTTCTAGAGCCTTCCAAACCTCCACAGGTATTTCATCAGGTCATACTGCCTTACCATTTTCAACTTATTTAACTTCATCCCTCGCTATCTCCAGTATTGCATTCTCATTTGGTTTCGCATTCTCTGTTTTTCCTCTGGTATTCTTCATTTAGCAACTCTCATTTTAACATCGGTTATGAACACTCTTCCATTCTTACTATGCACTCTTAATATGCCGCACGTGTATCAAATCCTTTGATGACTTATCTTTTGCTTAAGCAATGTTATTTATTTAGCTGTATTATTTGCTTCATTATTTCTTATTCTCATTCCCAAACCCCTTGAAATAAACTTTATCTATACCCACTCTTTCTCTACCAGTATGTCCATTCAAATCACCTAGAATAAAACACTTTTTGTCCACAGGAATCTCGAGCATCTTGCAAATTATAAAAATTATAAATATTAATTATATATTCTAAAAACATACAAATAATAGATATTTATAGGCCAAAAATGCAAAGCAGGAAAAATGTAGTCCTGATTGACTAGTTCAAAAAACATTATTTTAGTAATTAGTAAACATTAATAAAGTGTACTATTTTGGGTTTGTTTAACTTTAGGAAAATTTTTTTCTTACATTCTTCCCAATACATCTTCCCAATTACAATATAATGAAACGTAACAAGAAAATTAAAATAAAAAGTATTTAACAATTTTATCAGATGACCCGTACTTCTGACTACAGGGGTCCTTAAATGTGACCCGTTCGACAAACACCAACTTACTATACAATTAATCAACAGAAAGCAGCTTAATTTCCTTTCAAGGAACAAGCCATTATTATTCCAGCGGTAGACACACTAAAACTAGAAGACTACTTTACAATAGTAGGATCACTTGTATAGCCCAAAAATGTACTCTTTTCATCAAGAATTTCTAATAGCAGAATCTGCATCTACCTCTCCAGCAAAGAAGTTGTTGACACCTTTTTAACAGATCACGGGGGAATAAAACTAGGAGATAATGTCATTAGAGCGAAAATATTAGTCATGCCTGCTAATAGGTTACTGTTGTCCAATGTTTGTCCGACTATTTCTCATCACATCATCGAGAAATATCTTGCTGAGAAGAGCTTTTATCTACTTTCACCGATATCTTTCTTAAGAGCGGGAATCCAAGATCCTCAATATATTCACGTCCTAATCTTCCAAAGCTAGGTATACTATACACCTCTCGACAATCTTGTCATTCCTGACTTAATTCTCGTAGACTTAAATAATACATCTTACCGAATCTTTCTTTCTGATGGAATAACCTGCTGTCTCTGCCATCAATTTAGTCATATAGCCTCAACATGTACAAATATGGCGATTCAGTCAAATACATCCATACTTACATCCCAAACCGATCAAGAATCTATTTCTTCCACCAATGCGATAGCTGAAAGCAAAAATCACTTTGTTCAGAATCAAACGGAAAACACTTGTGACGTAATAGACTCCCAAAAACTACATAGAGATATTACAATACAGAAATGTTCTCATTCTAAAATATCGATATCTTGGTACACCAACGGCAAAAAACACAGCAATAGATTTTATAAAACCAGAGGCAATATCAACAAAAAAGTTAAAAGCCACTAAATCTGATACAAAAACTACAGAAATAGTTTCTACAGAATCCAACCCGCAAAGCAATTTATTGATGAAGCTTCAACTCGGTTCGAATTAAAGTATATACAGATAGTTTGATAGAGATAGATGTTAGATCCGTATTTTTGTATAGTGCAGAAGTGTGGAATTTAAAAGTATAGATCATGAACAAAATTGAAGCATTAGAAATGTGAGTTCATAGACGACTGTTTGGATAGATAGCTTGGACAGCAAGGAAAACTAATAAAGAAGTACTAAGGAGCTTCAACAAAAATAGAGAACTGTTAAAGACTGTTAAACATCGAAAAACGTCTTATCTGGGACATATAGTAAGAAAAAGTCGATATAAAATATTAATCTTCTCATTACATCCATCTCTACTGCTTCTATTCGCTTTTTTGTTCTTTTTACTAATTCTCCATGTTTCAGCGCCATAAAGAAGAGTAGTTTTAATCATGGTCTCATATATATATATATATATATATATATATATATATATATATATATATATATATATATAGTTCCTGTATTGTCAAAGGCAACACCCAAGTAGTCATAGCTCTGACAGAAGGAAATATGTTGTCCGTTTTCGAGGTCTATGTTATCTGACTCGTTTCCAATACAAAGATATTTGGTTTTTGTTGTATTGACATTCATTCCTCAGTCGTTATATTCTTCTATCAGTTTTCTAAGCATGTACTGCATGTCTTCCCTGTCGGTCGCTAGTACTACCTGGTCATCAGCAAACTGGATATACATTCATTGCTAAGCTCTATACCCATCCCATGCACCTTTCTTTTCCATCTTTCCAATGCTGCTGCAACATATGTCTTGAATAAGGTTGGTGAGATACAGCATCCCCGTCGCAAGCCTTTTGTAACCAGGAATTCTTCCATTAGATATTTTCCAGTTTTTACCTGTGCCTTTGAGTCTCTATATAGTTCTTGTACAGCATTTATCAATGTGTGGTTGATGTTAGATCTTTTCAACGTTGTCCACAATTTAGTTAAGGGGATGTTGTCATATGCTTTTTGCAGGTCTACAAAAGTAATATGAGTTTCTAGATTCTTAGCCGATCTTTTTTCTATTATTTGTTTAAGACAAAATACGTTATCGGTGCACGATCTTCCTGCACGTAACCCGCTTTGTTCTTCCTCTTCATTGTGCTTATATTCTTCCTCGATCATAATTCTCAAAATTCGTCCATACAGTCTGCTCAGGGTGCTGGTTACCGATATGCCTCTATAATTATTACAACTCCTTTTGTCCCCCTTTTTGTGTATTGAGGACATGTATGCCGTTCTCCATTGTTCTGGTACTGGGTGTCCATTTAGGCACTGATTGATCACATAAGTTAATTTTTCAAATAGTTTATGAGTTCCATTCTTAAGCATTTCAGCATAGATTCACTCAGGTCCAGCGGATTTACCATTCTTTAGGATTATTACAGCCTTCCTTACTGTTTCGATGTCTACCCTCGCTTCCTCTCCTTGTATATGTACTGACTGTGTTGGGGAGTTCGCTAGGTATTCTTGTCTCGTCTCTGTCAGAAAGCTTTCATAGTGATCTTTTCATTGTCTTGGTTTTATGGTGTGTATGTGTGCTTTGTCTTTTCCTGTATTTTTTACTGATTGTATAAAATTCCATACCTCTGTACATTGCTTCCCTCCGATGTATGTATTGATTTCTTGACATTTCTGATCCCATGTTTTATTCTTTTCTTGTTTTATCATTTTTCGTAGTTGTCTATCGGTTTCTTTGTAAGCTTGATGGTCTTTAGTATTTTTTGTATTTAGCCATTTTAGATGCTGTTCTTTTTTCTGTTTTACCATATATTCGATTTCTTCGTTCCACCATATTTTAAAATATTACAACTGATCCTTAAAGGCAAAATCGAGGGACTTGAGGTGTAGGAAGAAAACAAGTTTCTTGGTTAAAAAACATTCGTGAATGGACTCAGATATCAAATGCAGGACAATTATTTCATATTGCAGATGATCGAGTACGGATAATTCTGATAATGCAGGGGAAGAAGAGATAGTCAGCTTTCTGGCGGATGCACATGGTTCCTCCAATCTATTAAATATCGCACTAGAATACACCAAAAACATATCAGGACTATTAACAATACTAAAAAAAATGTATTCCAAACTCGTAGACAGACGAATTAAATCTAGAATTACACGAATAAAGAGAAAAATGTGTCGTCAGTTAGATATAGAACATATTGAACAAGATGACTCCGAAGATATAGATGTTTCTCAAGAAAGCACCAATTAAAAAAATAATAATAATAAATGGATATTCTTCAGTGGAATATACAAGGATTATTTACACACATCGAAACGCTTTAACTCTTAATAAAAGAAATAAACCAACAAATTATAGCTATACAAGAAACAGAAATAAATAAAACAATAATACAACTTAAAACATTTTGATTCATACCACAAAATCAGAAACTACGCCAACAAAGCAAGCGGTGAGGTAACAATATATGTTAATTCTTATCTAGAATCAGAAGAGATTTCTTTAAACTCTCAATGATTATATCCCATCAGATATGGATTTTGTCTTAAAAGACCTGGTGCATTTAATCAAGTAAATTCCAAAACCTAGACTTATTCTAGGTGACTTTAACTCTCACAATATTTTCTGAAGATGTAATTTTACAGACAAAAGAGGAGAACAAATAGAGAAATTTCTTAAAGAAAAAATGATCTTGTACTATTAAATACAGGAGAAAAAACTCGGTTTAACTCTGTTACCGACAATCATTCTGCTATTGATCTGACTATATGTGAAAGTTCCCTAGCTCCTAGTAGAAACTGGGAAGTATTAACCCATACCTACGATAGTAAGCACTGGACTGGCCTATAAAAATAGGAAATAATAATTCCACAAGAACAATTATAAATTTCTCAGAAACACGGAAAACTAAAGATGCAAATTTGATAGCTTACCAACAACATGTTAAAGACTACCTAACTAATTTTGAAACAATAGGAGATAACATTAATCCATTAATGTACCAGACAGATTTACCTCGATGTTAACAAAATTAGCCACAAATATTATAGGCAAAACAGCAAAATCAAAACGTAAACATTCAGTACCGTGGTGGAACAAGCAATGTAAAGAGGCACTTAAATAAAGTAAACATGCATTTAATGTATTAAAAAAAAAACATCATACACCGGAAAACATAACAACATTTAAAAAAATATAGAGCCTACGCAAGGTACGTAATTAAGAAAAGTAAACGTGAATCATGGCAAAATTATGTTTCCACAATAACCGAAAATACTCCTGCATCAGAGATCTGGAATAAAATCCGTAGGATTAAAGGCATTTCATACAGCAACAAAATTAACTCTCTTGACATTGAGGGAAACTTAATTACAAACAACAGTCAAATAGCCAACGCCTTGGCATACTCATTTCAGACATATTCAAGTGATTCCGTGCATGACCCATTATTTGTCGAAAATAAAAAGAAAATAGAAAAAAAGGTCAAAATTACAGATTCCATCAGTCCGCTAAATGTTGCAATAAGTATGCAAGAACTAAACGAAGCACTGCAAGGACTTAAAAACTTTAGCCCTAGACCAGATGAAACTCCAAATTGTTTTTTAATTAATCTTCCTTCAGCTGCTAAGCATCAACTCTTAGATATATTCAGTTTTGTATTTTCGAATAAACAATATTCTAAATCCTGGAGTACCACTACAATAATTCCTCTTTTGAAATCTAACAAAAACCCGGAATCTTATAGACCAATATCCTTAACAACTTCTTTATGTAAATTACTAGAAAAAATTTTAAATAGACGGTTACAATTCTTTTTAGATTCAAAAAATCTAATAGTTAATTAGCAAAGTGGCTTTAGGAAAAATAAAAGCACAACTGACAATTTAGTGTCGCTAGAATATAAATAGCTATAGAAGGCAAGTTATTGCTGTCTTCTTTGATATAATTAAAGCTTATGATAGTATATGGAAATATGAGGTTATTGTTAAATCACAGCATTGGGGCATAGATAAATATTTTCTAGCATTTGTCAAAGATTTTCTAGATAATAGAAATTTCCGAGTTAAATCAAATCAGGAATTTTCAGAATACTATACACAAGAAAATGGCATACCCCAAGAATCTACAATAAGCGCAGCACTCTTTTATGTTGCAATTAACGATATCGAGAACAGTATCCGAAACCCTGTTAAAGCAATCTTTATGCAGATGACCTCGTAATCTATATTTCCCATAAGAATCTTAATATGGCATCAAACATTATTCAAATTTCTATTAATTTCCTACAAGAATGGTCTAAAACAACAGAACTGAAATTTTCTAAGGTTAAAACCAAAGTAATGTGCAATTACTTACAAAATTATGTTTACAGAACATAAATATTCCTAAAGTACTAGCAAATTATAACTCGGGCGCAGACAAAACACAGCTACTAAATATTTACAAATCCTTAATCCGCAGTAAATTAGATTATGGATCAATTGTATATAATTCAGCTAAGGACTGAACATTAAAAAAATTAGATATTGTACAAAATACCGCACTAAGACTAGCTCTGAGAGCCTACAGAACCAGTCCAGTTGAAAGTCTTTATGTCGAAGCAAATGAATCTCCACTTTCTATTAGAAGATTACTTACTAGTCTCAGTTTACAATACGCAAGCAAGTTATTAACTAATTCAAACAACCCTGCCTACCCCTATACTTTTTTCACACATTAACATTCTAATTACAATCAAAATCCTAATCTTCGACCATCATTTAGCAAAAGAATTAGCAACTTCTCATTTCCGGGTATTATGCATACCAATATTAATTATGCTTCCCCTTGGACTATATGAACAAATTCCCTTCGTTGGCTCAGTGAAGATGTTCGTTCTGTTGTAATGGAAACACCAAATAATAGTAGCAGAGTTTATTGTTGAGATGTACACTATGGGTGTAGACCCGGGATTACTTTGAGTAGAGACTGATGAAGTTGATCGTTGAAGACTATATGTTCGTTGAGTGAATATTGATTGAATGCTTCTCTAGTCAAGAGATATTAGTTTTATATAAATTCTATTTGGGTCAATATTTTTCGCGTACCTAGCGTGATATGTGTATTTAATTTATGTAAATTGTTTAACTTTGTCAGTACTTTTGCCTGATGTCCAAATTATTATTTATAATTGACCAAATGTGTATGTAACCTAATTAACTACGTGTGTGTATTTAATAACAAATAGATTCATTCGGTCTACTGGGTGATAAAATTATACTGTCCAATTTCGGATATGAATTATGAAGATTTGATATTGGACATACTGCGGAATCGGGCAATCTGGCCCAAGTGTCAATACTCAAAGTTTACATATAAGTATTACATAACATAGTAAAATTCAAACATGATAAATTATAAATAGTTTAAGAATAATCAATAATCTTCCAACCGTACCCTAGCTATCAATGTCCGACTCTATCTCTAGATTAAAATTAGGGCAATTGGATGAAAATGTGGAAAGTGGGATGTCAACTTGGGAAGTCGACCGTACATTGTTGTGCCGATTACTAACTAATACAGGTACTTCCTGTTCGTTAGTCTGAGTTTGTGGATTCCCTGAACGACATAGTCGTGCAACAGGACGGTACTTCCATAACGTGAGTATCCCAATTATTACCATTATAGTAATGATCTTGGTGGCCACAAAATAATGCCAATTAGATTCGTGAATCGATCGCCACTGCGTATGCGTCATTTCTTGTTCCAGACTCTCCTCCTCAAGTAACACATGACGTAGCTCTCCTCCTGGTATGTCAAGGTAGGTGTTTAGAGGCGTGTTAAACTTGCGGGGTGTCCTCGCCACCAGTTGGGCCACGGGAGTGATTGGCGACTTCAGGTAACTCGTCACTGCTCTGTCCACCCCACTGCTAGTGGGGAGTAATGTAATATTTTTCGTTTGGGTGATACATTTGGGTGAAAGCTTCAGGAATGTGACTCGTTCCAGTACTCTTTCGCTCCGATTTCCATCGAAAATAATGGATATGTGTATCGTGACCGGCGTGATAACTAGCCAGAGGTTGGGAGTACCCATCTTACTCCATTGAGCTGTCTGTATTGTCCTGGCTACCACTGGACATGTGCTATTCTTAGATCGCTCATAAATTTCTTCTAGTATGCAGTTTGGTTGGGTATCCATGTTTCTTATAGCCGTTGGTGAGCACGCTATCTGCGCCTTTGTCAACAGTAAGCACCTTTCTCTATCTTCCGTGGTCAATTCGAAGTAGTGCAGTGTGTTATAATCTACGACCAGTAGATTCCTTGGGGCGACAAATGTGCGCAACACCGACCCCTCAACGTTAAGTGGTATGGCCGTGACTTTGAGCATGCTGTACTTATTTTTCCCTGTCACTATGAAGTAGCCGATGACTGTTATATATCTGTCGTCATGACTGACTTCTGTTTCTATAATGGGTTGTCGTCGTATTTCGACCCCTTGAGGCAGTATCTGCCCTGCTTTCCCTATTAATTTGGTTATTTCACCCGGTTTCACTATATCAATGAAGTGTCCGTGGTTATAGTAAAGGTTTAATATTCCCTCGTAAAATTGAGTATATTCGTTTATGAAGTCCATAACTTGTAATGCTATCGTTTGTATTCGTAACGTGCTATATTCGGTTTCTAGTTTTTGTGCTTTGTCTTCTACTTCGTTAAGTCCTTTAGATATTTCTTGTAGACCTGTGATTAGTGCTTTGTTAAACTTGTTCATTTGCTCGTTTATCCTGTTCTCTGTGTGATTGATTGATGTTATTGTTTCTAACATTATCTTCGCCTGGTGCTGTGATTCCTTTATTAGCTCCTTTTGGTTATTATCTAATGCTTCAATGTTACTGTAGGCTTCGTCATTGACTCCAAATACTGAGGTTAATATTGTTCCTAATATTCCTCTTCTTTCCCTTCCTTTTATTTCTACTGTCAGCCCCTCGCTTACTGACTCCGCCTTTCTTTGTCCTTCCTCCAATTTCTCTATTATATCCTTACAATTCACGATTTTTATCTCATGACACAGTTCTCGTACGCCTTGTATCATATTTCCTATTAGTTGGTGCTCTGTTCGAATTCTTCCTTTTTCGAGTAACACCTTTATTCGAAATGTTCCCCGGTCTATGACGACCTCTCCAAGGTCTTCTGTGAAAAATCCTGGTACCGGATTATATATTTTATACGGTTCTGCCTTTATGGGTTTTAACATCGTTAAAAACATTATAGCTACTAGTATTTTCTTCCATCTTAGTGCTGCTGCCTTTTTCGGCTTTTCCTGTTTCTCTTCTTCCAGTCGTATTAGCTTATGTATGGGTCTTTTAGTCAGTTTCCCGTTTGCCTTTTTCACTGTTACTACTCTGGTTAATCCCTCCGCTCCAGGGTGTGTTTCTGTTACCCTCGCTAATGGCCATCTGCCTGGAGGTGTATCCTCTTCTTTAATTATAACTATTTCTTCTTCTTTTATGTTAGGGTGCGCCTTATGCCATCTATTTCTCTGTTGTAATTGGTGCAGGTATTCCTGTTTCTAAATTTTCCAGAAGTCTCTTTTTATTTTCTCCACTAATCTCCACCTCGTCGGCATCTTCAAATAAGTCGTAAGCTCTTCTTCCCGATTTGGTGATATAATTTCTCTCCCTATAAGGAAGTGAGCTGGTGTCAGGGCTATTTTCCCTTCAGGGTCTTCTGATGACCCACATAATGGTCTCGAGTTCATACATGCTTCTATTTGTGCCAGCACCGTACTCAATTCTTCATATGTTAGAACTGTTTCCCCGATGATTCTTTTCAAGTGATATTTCATTATTCGCACTGCGCTCTCCCATAATCCTCCGAAATGTGGTGCATATGCAGGTATGACATGCCACTGGGTACCTAGTGCCCGTAATCCTTGTTTTATCTCGTCATCTATTTTTTGATTTTCTTTTTTCAACAAATTTGCTGTTCCTACGAATGTGGTTCCGTTATCGCTGTATACGTTGTTGCACTGTCCTCTGCGTGCCGTAAATCTCTTGAACGCTGCGATGAAAGCATCCGTAGACATATCGCTTACTACCTCAAGGTGTACTGCCTTCGTTGACAGACACACAAATACTGAGATGTAGCCCTTATAGCTCCTCTGTCCTCTGCCTCTCGTGGTACTTATTTTTATTGGCCCGGCATAATCTATCCCTGTGTTAGTAAAGGGATGACTCGGGTTCACTCTGTCTTTCGGTAGATCTTTCATTAATTGTTGTGCTGCTTGGCTTTTATACCTCCTGCACCTTAAACATTTTGCTAGATGATCTTTCACGGTTCTTCTGCCGTTGATTATCCAGTATTTCCTTTTTATGTACTGTAGTGTTTGTTGTAATCCGCTATGTAGATTTCTTGCGTGACTATCTGTTATAAGTAACTTTGTTAATGCATTATCCTTTGACAAAATTATGGGATGTTTTTCTCCGTACTTTAGATTCGTGTGTCTCAGTCTTCCGGTGACTCTTAGAATTCCTTGTCTATCCAGGAATGGTACCAATGACGCTAATTTATTTTTCTTGTCTAATTGCTGTTTCTTCTCCAGCTTATTTATTTCTTGTTTGAAGTAGGCGTGCTGTGTGTGCTTTATCACCTTTAATAGCGTTTCCTCTAATTCTTGGACTGTAATCTGACTTTGTCCATGGTCCTTCTTTTTTCTGCATTTGTCTGCAAATCTCCTACAATATGAAAGTACTCTTCTCATTCTTTCTAAATTTGAGAATCTCTCGCATATGTCTTCCTTTATCGTTGTCGTGTGCACCGTTATTTTCGTTTTGACTTCCTCCTCATTTGTCTCTGGTATTTCTTCTGATTCCTGAGTTTTGTTACTAGTCAGCCAAGTTGGTCCCTTCCACCATAGCTCTGCTTCTAATAATTCTGATGCGGTACTTCCACGTGAGAGGATGTCCGCTGGATTTTCCTTTGTATCTACCTTATGCCAATTTTTCGGTCCTATAACGCGTCTTATTTCCTCTACTCTGTTGGCGACGAACATTTTCCACCTTTTTGATGATCCCCTTATCCAAGCCTGGGTTATCGTTGAGTCCGACCATGCATATACCTCAATGTTTTCCCTGTTCAATGCTTGTAGGGTTTTCTTCATTAAATTTGCTAGTAGTACCGCGGCACACAGCTCGAGCCTCGGTAACGTCGTTTTCCCTTTCAATGGTGCGACTTTCGATTTTGCTATCATTAGATTCGTTTTAATTTCTGGGCCTAATACCCTTGAGTAGATTACCGCTCCATATCCTTTCATAGACGCATCTGTAAATCCATGTAGTTCTACTCTGTTTATCTTGCTTAAGTTGTTCCACCTGGGCAATGTTATTTTCTCCAGATTTACTAATTGCGCCTGGTATGTACTCCACCTGCTTTGTTGGTTGCTAGTTAATTCTTTATCCCAACTGGTCTTTTGCTCCCATAATTCCTGTATGAACATTTTCGCCTGAATTACTACAGGTGCTATCCATCAAAGTGGGTCGTATAGTTTTGCTACTTCTGACAGTACGTGTCTTTTCGTTATTTTCTTTGCCGTCGTTATCCCTATTTTGAATGTGATTATATCCTCTTTAGGTGACCAGTGTATTCCTAACGTTTTCCGTACTTCTTCTTGTTTGAATGCCTTCGAGTCTACGTTCCTCATATCCTCCGGTACGTTCTCCATTATTTTTTCTTCGTTGCTCAACCATTTTCTAAGAGTGAAACCTCCTTTTCTGAACAGTTGTATTAATTCCTTTTGGGCTGTTTCTGCTTCCTGCACTGTCTCAGCTCCTCCTAGTATATCGTCTACATACATGTTTTCTTTTACAATTTTCGATGCCAACGGGAACCTCGCTCCTTCGTCTTCTTGTAATTTTTGTATTGTTCTTAACGCTAAAAAGGGTGCTGCGGCCGTGCCGTATGTCACCGTCGTTAAGTTATACTCTTGTATGTGGTCCTTTGTGTCCTTTCTCCACAAAATTTTTTGATATTTTTGGTCTTCTTCTGCCATTCTGATTTGTCTAAACATTTTTTCCAGATCCGCTGAGTATGCTACCTTATTGGATCTCCATCGTAATAGTATATTTGTCAAGTCTTGTTGTAATTTCGGCCCTGTGTTCATAATATCATTCAGGCTTACTGCCGATGAGCTTTTTCTTGATGCATCAAACACGGCTCTTATTTTCGTTGTAGTACTGTCCTCTTTTCTCACTGGATGATGAGGTAAGTAGTACCCATCTCCCTGGTTTTCTGCTATTACCATATGACCTTGGTTTTCATAATCTTCCATGAATTGTCTGTAATTCGCTTCTAACTGTTTGTCTTTTGCAAACTTCCTTTCTAGTTGCATCAATCTGGCGAATGCTTGCTGTTTAGATTCTCCTAACTTTGCGACGTCTTCCCTAAACGGAATTTTTACTTCGTATCTCCCTTCTTCATTCCTTTTTACAGTCTGTCGATACAGTTCTTCACATTCTTGTTCTTCCACTGAGAAACTTGTATCCTGATTTACTTCTTCTAATTCCCAGAAGTTCTTTATTTGTACGTCCATTTCTTGTCTTGATATCATACAGCTTACTTCTGCTTTTATATTCTCCCTTTCTCGTGCTATTCCCGAAACTATCCATCCTAGTTTGGTGTTTTGACTCAGGAGTCCATTACTTATTCTGTGCATCCCTTCTGTCAATATGTAACTGTATTCTTTTACTCCTAGTAGTAAGTCTATCTTCCCTACCTTGTAATATCTTGGATCTGCCAGTATTGCATTTTTCTCGTTATAGTCCGGTAGAATTATATCCTTTTCCGGTAAATTCCTTGTTATCTTCGGTAGTACTAGTGCTTCTATTTCCATCTCGAAGTCACTTTCGTAATGAGTTTCGATTAAAAGTTTCATACTCCAGTTGGCTGTTTTTTCTCCTGACGAGCCTATCCCGGATATGGTCGCCTGTATGGGCTTCCTTGTTGTTCCTAGCGTCGTCGCAGCTTGTTCCGTTATAAATGCGCATTGTGACCCTTAGTCGATTAGTGCTCTCATTATGTGTGAATCTCCTTTCGCATCTCTTATGCGTACCACAGCTGTCGCTAGTAATGCTTCACCTTCCTTATGGCTTGCACAGTTTACTGAATTCTGCCCTCTTTGCTGGTCGTTGCTATTCCTAGGCCCATTGGTATCTTGTGTATTTTCTCGCCTTCCGTTATTTTGTTCTCTGGCGTTGTATGGATTATTATTTCCTCCTCTGTACCTATCAGCTTGGTACCCGTTTCTTCTATTGTTTGAATCTCTTCCATTTCTTTCTTGTGTTTGTTCTCGTTTCGTTTCATTGGAGTTTCTTTTGTTGCTTTTGTTTCCTTTTTCATAATGCAACATATGGTGGTGGTCTCCGCCACAGTGTCTGCACCTATATTGTGAATAACATTGTTTTTCTTTTTTATGTGCTAGGCAGTTTGTACACAATCCTTTTTCTTTTATCATCCTGTTCCGGTCTCTTACATTGAGTTCCTGAAATTCTCTGCAGTTCGGTACTCCGTGATCTCCGTTGCATATCACGCAATGTGTTCTTGGTTTCCTAAGAGATCCTCCTTGCTTCTCTTGTCTTTTTTCTGACTCCAGCAGTTCCAGTGTCTGAAATCTTCGCTGTAGGAATGTTTGTGTCGATTTGTACGTCGGTATCTCTCTACTGTCTCCAATGTGGTTTTCGTACAGCCTCCTAGTTTCATTGTCCCATTTCGTTATGATAATTCGGGCTATCAATGGGCTCCACGCTTCCGTGTCTGTTCCTAACCCTCCTATGGCTTCCAGACTTTCGTGGAAGGTGTCATGTAGTGATTTCAATGCTCTAGCAGAAGATTCCTTTACTTCCTGCGCTAGTAGCATCCTGTCTATTAATTTAAACAATATCATCCTTGGGTTCTCATACCTATCTTTTAGCATGTTCCAGGCCACTTCGTAGTTGGCCTCGGATATGTTTAAGTGTTGTATCATTCTGTTGGCTTCCCCTCTTACTTGAGTTTTTAGGTACTGCATTTTTTCTGCGTTTGATAACTGGTCGTTTTCATGTATTATCTATCTAATATATCTATATCTATAATATCTAATTTTTCCTGTCTATCCCGGATGTATTGTTGATTTTTCCGAGATTGGGAATCCTTTTTTGTATTTGAAACGAGTTTCACTATTTCTGTTCCTATTTCCGCTTGCTTAACGTATAGACTCTCCATGATTATTTTAAAATTTTTACATTCAGCGGTAAATATATTAGACAGTACTAAATGTACGTTATGTATTAAATAAGTATACCTGTATTATAACACTTTCTTTTCTATCGGAATGTGCAATTTAGCGAAATATGAGTTTGACCTTGCCTGCTGTGCTATTCTTTGCATTGAGGTAGGTCAAGATGTAATCCACACACTCTTATAATGATATATATACATATATATATATATATATATATATTGTTATCAAAATAAATGAAATTATTTGCTACGTAATTATTTTAATTTTTCGAAATAAAATATTTAATTGTAATTAAAAGCAAGCTATATGTATGAACGTTTCTTTTTTCAAATTGTCATACAAAATTACTGTTTAGTTAATTATAGTTGTGAATGACGTTTATTTTTGTTTTATCAATTCTCTGTATTATTTAAATGGTATGCATTCTAAAGTACATTATTATACGATTGATAGAGTGGAGATTGTTGTTCTAAATTGTTAAATTGTAATAAAAAAAAACTTGTTAAATTGTAAGATTGTAAAAGTTGGAAGATTTTGTAATTATTCAAAAACTTACGGTTTTTTGTGTTCTTAGACGTTGAGGATCCCTCGCTTCTGGTGGGTTCTGCAATCGGTCCTGTCCTTTGGCTGCTCTGCGGCTCTAGTATGGCTCTCGGCTTTGGTACTGCTCTCGGCTCTAGTATGGCTCTCGGCTTTGGTACTGCTCTCGGCTCAAGTATGGCTCTCGGCTTTGGTACTGCTCTCGGCTCTAGTCTGGCTCTCGGCTTTAGTACTGCTCTCGGCTCTAGTATGGCTCTCGGCTTTGGTACTGCTCTCGGCTCTAGTATGGCTCTCGGCTTTGGTACTGCTCTCGGCTCTGGTACCGCTCTCGGCTCTAGTATGGCTCTCGGCTTTGGTACCGCTCTCGGCTCTAGTATGGCTCTCGGCTTTGGTACCGCTCTCGGCTCTAGTACCGCTCTCGGCTCTAGTATGGCTCTCGGCTTTGGTACTGCTCTCGGCTCTGGTACTGCTCTCGGCTCTAGTATGGCTCTTGGCTTTGGTACTGCTCTCGTTCTCCCGGGTCTAGTGGTCTCTCTCTGCTACTGAGGGTGTTGCTGGCGTGGACTGTATAGGCTCTCTCAAACTTCCTTGAAGTATTCTGTTTCTCGATAGGACCATGAACAAATTCCCTTCGTTGGCTCAGTGAAGATGTTCGTTCTGTTGTAATGGAAACACCAAATAATAGTAGCAGAGTTTATTGTTGAGACGTACACTATGGGTGTAGACCCGGGATTACTTTGAGTAGAGACTGATGAAGTTGATCGTTGAAGACTATATGTTCGTTGAGTGAATATTAATTGAATGCTTCTCTAGTCAAGAGATATTAGTTTTATATAAATTCTATTTGGGTCAATATTTTTCGCGTACCTAGCGTTATATGTGTATTTAATTTATGTAAATTGTTTAACTTTGTCAGTACTTTTGACTGATGTCCAAATTATTATTTATAATTGACCAAATGTGTATGTAACCTAATTAACTACGTGTGTGTATTTAATAACAAATAGATTCATTCGGTCTACTGGGTGATAAAATTATACTGTCCAATTTCGGATATGAATTATGAAGATTTGATATTGGACACTATACAAATTCTATATTCAACTTATCTTGTAACACAGATCTGTCAACTTATACTAAGGAAAATACCCCTTCATCTCTTTTTCTCCAATACTTCTACAATATTAAAAATAAATATTTATTTTGTCAACTAGATTATACCGATGCATCAAAAACACCCGAATTCTGTGCTCAAATTTCCACTACCTAAGGACTACTCAATATATTCTGCTAAACTTTTTGCGATATCCAAGGCAAAAAAATCGACCTGAAGACATGACAGTAATATTTACAGATTCCTTAAGTGCAATCCAGGTAATTCAGAAAATATATCCGAATCATCCGATTTTACAACAGATTAAAAAAGACCTTGTGACTATAAAATAATCATAAACAACTACATATTGTGTGGATACCATCTCATGTGGGGATACCAGGAAATGATATAGCTGATCAAATGGCCAAAGAAGCTTGTAAAATATAGAGATCCGATAATAAAACTAATCAAATTCCTCACTCAGATATGAAAAAATGCATCAATGAGTACACAAAAAACTTATGCTTACGAAGATGGCAACTCTTACCAAATAATAAATTGCGGCAAGCAAACCCAGATCTATCAGCACCAAAACAAACGAAAACACCAAATTTAGTAAAGCGAAGGGACCAGGTTTTACTACATTGTATCCGAATAGGACATACCAGACTGACGCACGAACACTATTAAGGAAGGGACCTCCTAGAATATGCTACGCCTCTGACACCAATATAACTGTAGGCCACATTGTTATAGACTGTCCATTAAATCAAATGAAAAGACAAGCTACTGGACTACCAAGTGATATAAAAAGAGCTGGCAAAATCATTAGGTTTTTAAAGAAAACGAAATTGTATAATCAAATATAAGTGATATTTCAAGAAAAACTCTAAATTATAATCAACTTTGAAAAAACTTTATAATTTATATTTTATATTAATCATTATAATATATTATAGTCTATATTCTACCACCGCCAATAACCTATGGTTGATGCGGGTTATTCCGAAAAAAAAAAAAAATTCATGCTAAAAATGTTTGAAAAAAACCATTTTAATTTTACTAGATCTGGGAAAATATACTACCATTTAAATACATTTAATGACATAGATTTAAATTTTAAACACACAGTTTGGCCGATGTTAATCGCCCCATTTCTAGTTGTTAATTAAAGTAGTGGGTATGTTTATTTACTAGCAACCATAACAAAAAGGTTAATGTTAGCGTTGGTTCCCCGGAAATTCCCCAAAGGCAAATAAGAGACAAATAAAACAGTTAACAAAGTACACGGAATAAACCGCAAATTTATTTCGCTTTATCATCCATTAAAGTCTTTAAATATTTAGAGGTATTTTATTACTACAGGGCATTAGTGAGATTGGTTATTTTATAGTGCAAGTAAGTATATCAAAGAAATTGAATGGTAATACTACCAATTTCCTTTATAGATGGGTAAATACTATTAAATCGTAATTATTTTTAAATGGAAAATTGTAGCTGCACAGATAACAACCAAAGAAAGTTGACATTTATGAAGTAGCAAATAAAAATATTAGTCCCCTCAAAAAAAAATGAAAGTATTCTTGAGTTAAGATTCTTTTGTTTTTAATTCTATTACTAATCATAATTAAGAAACCTATGGTTTTTTCTGACATTCTTACAAACTAAATATCCTACAAACTTTATACTTAAAATTATTTTGACATGTCTTAGTTATTTTTCTACATTAAATTTGCACTAACAATACCGCATTAGAAATACCGGTATTGCACTATAAATAACAACATTATTCTATATCAAACAGCTTAATTTTCTGCCTACAAAAATGTTTTGTTAATTGACGAATTTTGAAGAAGCTGCAGCACATTATTCTTGACCTGGTGGAATCTCTCTTCGTGATTCTTTGCAAACTTTTTGAGTTCTTTTTTTACTGTGGGTTTAAATTTTTGAAACTTTTGAATGGGTACCATCTGCATTACTTTTGTATTCCCATCCCCAGAGTTATACGCCGTATAGCCATAATATTCCATAGTTCTGACTAAGGAACTAACACCTTTTTTACGTTTAAGGTCAAGACCTTTCTTACATTTTAAACGGACGTCGAAGTTTATATCCATTTAGTTATTTGCGTTGTAACATGATTATGTATTATTATTCTGTTTATCTCCTCATTTTTTTTTTAATTAGTGTGAATAAATTGGCCTTTGTTAGTTTTAATTTTTCACTCTCTCGTCCAAGGGTTTATCTGGTGACATGATTCTGTTATATTAAATATTAAAACAATGGAAATTTTTGTTTTCAAAACTTCCCCAGAATTTATTATAATTATTCACATTTAAAACAAAGGTCTTAAGATATCTGTCTTAGAATCCATGGAAATTATCCAATTAGAAAATACATCATTCTGAATGAACTTAAGACAAACAGTTCCCCTTCTCAACTTATTCGGTTAAAGGCTATTAAGTGTAAACGCATACCAAAAATAGATCACTTAAAGAAGGAACTCTACCAAAATAGCCGTAGTAATTACAGAAAGAGATAAAAAGTAGTGACAGATAAACAAATTTTCTGGAAGTTTTGAAAAGTGTTCAGTATTTTATTGTTAGTGTGTTTATTGTTCTTAGGGTGCCTGTCCGTTCTGAAAGTTGGCGATCACCTTGGCTATGATGACTTTGTTAGTTGCTATACGAAATAGCTGTGTTGAGGTCTTTCTATACTATGCTCTCAGGTTAGCAAGCCAGGATATTCGTCTTCGTCCTGGAGCCATTTTTCCTTCAATTTTACCTTGCAAAATGCATTGAAGTAGCTCGTATCTGCCTTGATTTCTTATTATATGTCCCAAGTACTGCAGCTTACGGCTCTTCACGATGTTGACCAAATCCGCAGTTGTGTTCATCCTCCGCACTACTTTTTAATTGGTGACTTTGTCTGTCCATGGTATCTTCAGGATCCTTCTGTATGACCATGGCTCAAAAGCCTGACGTTTTGATACAGTTTCCGCCTTCAATGTCTACGTTTCTACTCTAATCATGTGCATTAGGGTGGAGCGCAAATTTATTTTTTCGAATTTCATTTTTGCGGGGTGCGGAATTGATGCGTCTTCCATTTTCGAATGAGAAACTTAAATGATATTTTTTCGTATTTTCAGTCTGAAAAGTGCCCCAAGGTGATTGAAATTTTGGAATTTTGTAAAAAATTTTTAATTCGACAGAGTCAACGATAATGTTTTTTATTCATTTATTTGAGCTATTAGGATTATAAATAATACGAAGAAAAAAAGAAAAAATAGTTAATACAAAATCAAAAAAATATGCTTACAAATTCAAGAATAACAAAAAATCATTATGAATGATAGTCTTTCTTACTGTCAAATTTAGGCATCAAAAGGCATGATTTCAGCTTATTCTTAATAAATCCATCTCTCCTCAGTGGTCCACAGACGGCAGCACTTGCTTCTGTAACTAATTTGACACACCTTTCAGTGGATTGTGTGTGACACGGAATTTTTCTAATATTCTTCAGGATTTCATTTTCGACAAGCTGTGGCTCTATGATGGCCTGAGATATTATTTCGGTACTGATACTCTTCGTTAGTGGAGGTTCTGTCTTGGTTTTCCAATCTATCATATCGATATAATTATGAGCATCCATATTTAAAGTAGGTACTTGGAAAATACGCAAGGCTCCGATGTTTGATGTCTCTCTGATCGTCAATATTCTGCGGAGTGCAAGTTCTCTGACGTACTGTCTGTTGTCGGCTAACATTCCTAGTAGTAAATTCTCTGAATGTCCAAATTCTTATTCTCTGTATGACTGGGTCAATAATATTCTTCAAATGGTTTTGCAAATAGCGCGGCAGTTTTATCGTATCATATAAATGTTTGGAACCAAAAATATACATTGGCTCAGTCTTGATCCTGAACCACATAGGAGCATAGACCGTTAAAATAAATGTGCTTAGTATAATTAGGTTTTCTGACGGAGTTTCACTTGAGACATATAATCTCAATATCCGGTTCGCCATTGTCAACCATCTAGAGTGAACTAGTTTACCAGGATTTTTTTTCGCAAAGTTTTCATCACAATGTCCACTATTGATATACTGACATATTTGTAGTAGATACAGTTGATCGGTGCTTAACTCTTGTGTCGATTTGGTAATATCGGGTAACGCACATTTAATTGCATCAAACGGAACAACAGGTAACATTTCACAGTTAGTAACTGTCTTGCCAATGGGACCTGTGAAATCTTTTGGTCCACTTGTAGTGCCATCTTAATGTTGAAAAAGGTGACGCAATGGCAGTTCATTAGCCTGTAGTTGGCATACGATCCATTGGAGGGGACGTTGAAACTTGATTTCCAATAAACGAATAACGCCACCTTTGATTCCTGTGTTCACGGCAGTCCCATCACAACCAATAGCCATTATTTGATTTGCATCGATGGACTTGGAGGAAAGGAATGTAAGAATACAGTTGCAAATTGTTTTGGCGTCACCAGTTTTCAAAGAAATATGGCCTAGGTATTCAGAGTCCGGTTCTTTCAATATGGTAATATGCTCCTAATGAATCAC
This sequence comes from Diabrotica undecimpunctata, assembly GCF_040954645.1. Taxonomy (NCBI): domain Eukaryota; kingdom Metazoa; phylum Arthropoda; class Insecta; order Coleoptera; family Chrysomelidae; genus Diabrotica; species Diabrotica undecimpunctata. The sequence goes on along the minus strand of NC_092805.1, from coordinate 42,238,188 downwards.
TCTTCTACGACCATCTTCCTGTATTAACGTTTTATCTTTTTTACCATCGTAAAATAATCCGATGATAGCACCTAAAATTGTAGGTTCACCTGTCAATGTAGCCCTAGCTTTAGAACGAGCTCGTCGAACTCTACTTCTGTCTATAACCCGTGATGAATCATTTTCAGTAATGAGACCAATGTCTTGGAAAGCTGCAGAAATGATTGCAGCTCCAGCACAATCTGAAACCCCATAACGATCTAATGTTCTGGCAACAACTGGATATGTGACGTCAGTCATAGTGAGTGAAGAAGTGGAAATAATTGATTGCGATTGGAAGTCCTCAATGTCACCGTTTTTCTTTAATGTATCTGACTGTTGAACATTCAGTCGTATCTTTGAAGTTGTAGGTGATTTGGAAGTACTAGGAATAGATTCCACATCTATTTGCAAGGCTCTTTGTTCTTCACGTTGCTTTTGTTGGTGTAATCTATGTAAATTCACCTCATTTTTTTTGTCGCTTAACGATCTAAACTACCAATAATCATTTTACGGCCAGTTCGTTGGTCGATTAAGAAATTTCGTTCTGGTATTGAAATTTTTCGGTTTCTAGGACAGCTACAATCTGTGAACTCTAAACATTTGCAAGTAGCAATATCAAACAATTTCTTGCTATCCTCACCAAACTTAAACAGCTTCTCTTTGTAACCAACTTCGTCCTTCCTGCCTTTATATGGTTTCAATAATGTTCTATACTTATAGTGGAAGCTATAACTCTGGCTAATATTATTTTGTGTTCTACGATGGGTATTGAAGCTCTGCGCCACATCTCCTCTACTCTTTCCGTCACAATTTTACTGGTTTTCCGCACACAGTTGTTATACTGTTTTTTATAGCTTTGAGATACGAATATAAACAGCTTCATTATAACTTACATACGTAGGTAACCCATTTTTAGGGAGCTCACTACCAGAACCAAATATTGGACAAGTTACTTCACTCCGGAGTAATGCCATAGTTGTAATCTAATTATAGTAACTGAATTTACACAAAATGTGTCGCAACACTAAACTTTGACGATTGATGCTAAAGAAAACGATACTAAACCAACCGATTATCGAAACAGTACTGAATAGTGAATACAAAAGATGTACCTACTACCTACTTAGAATTGAAATAGAGTGGGAGAGTAAAGGTCGACTTCTGTGACAGGTAATAACTGGTTGGTATCACCCCGCGCATTTAAATTTTTTTTTTTATAACTTTCAAAATTTTATATCACGTTGGGGCAGATGTCAGAGTGGAAATTAAAAAAAATGACAATGAACTTTTCGAATACTGTCCCACAGTAGCATCGATTCCGCACCCCGCGTTTGTGAAAATCGCTATTTTATTTTTCTCCATATAACAGCGCTTCACCCTAATGTGCATACAAGTAAAGAAGAGACCCAATAGATTACCCTAGGGAACATTTGCTTTAATTTCTCTTATTTCAGATTATTTCTCTTTTTTAGCATGGTTCTGATTAATATTCGTTTTATAAGCTATAAAACAGATGAATTATTTTTGTTTTTAGAGGAATTAGGATTTCCCCCGATAGTTGCGGTTACCGAACACTAGCTTGAAGTTAACGAGCCTTTTTTTGTAGATAAATATACCACAATCGTCCAAGTTCAGCTCATAATGGCACCCTAATTCTTTCTACAAATAATGATTTCTCTCCTATAACAAAATATGACTTTCTGTTGAATGAATCCCTTTTTGAGTTTTCATTGGTTTATAACAAGAATCTTAATGTATACATTCTTTGCATTTATAGATCATTTGACTCTTTACGAAACTATTTTAGAAAGATTCTATGTGGTGACTTAAATATTAATTACGCTGTCGCTTGTGCTACCCAAGTATCCTTGGTAAATATATTCGAATTGTATGGTTTCACAATGCACGTTAATTCTCCTACAAGAATTACTAAAACAACATCTACCATAATTGATTATATTGTCTCAGATTTCTCACCCCTTGATGTACGTTCTACAATTATTAATGCACGACTCTCTGACCATGAAGCAGTATATACCAAGTTTAACATTCTTAATAAACAATCATCGAAAACCCAATGTTTAAGAAGGATTTTTTCAGCCCAGAACTTTAGTAAATTCCAAAATTTGTGCTTAACTTCTGGATAGCACTTTTCCTGTGTGGACGTGGACTATAATTTCAGAAATTTTTTAGATAAGCTTGTCTGTAATTTCAATAAGGCATTTGCTTTAATTAAAATTAAGTCAAAACATCACCTGGACTACCAAGGGTATCCGCATATCAGCCAAGAATATGCGTTCAATACTGTACATCAAGAAATTTACTACCAATGTCTTTGTTACTGAATATATCTCCGAGTACAGAGGAACCTAACTAAAACTTATTAAAACAGCTAAAAAATGTACTATGAGAATCGTCTGGGAAGCTCTAAAAATGTTGCAAGGGTAACTTGGTCCATAACAAACGATCTTCGAAATAAACATATAATATCAGTAAGTAAAAATATAATATCAGCTATTTTGCCACAACAAGATCCTATTTCCTATCTTCCCAATTCAAAAAAAGTCACGAATTCATTCTTTATAAGATCAATTGATAAATCTAAACTGATCCAAATAAAATCTTTCTGTAGTACTAATGGACTATCCATAAAAAAATTTTTAAATCATACAAATAATGTGTTGGAAATCGTGGTCTCACTAATTAACGATTCCTCTGAAAAAGATATATTTCCAGAGTACCTAAAGGCATAAATCTAATATTTGCAACTATAGACCTATTGCCTTACTACCTGTCATATCCAAAATTATTGAGAGACTCTTTAAAAGCCAGACTTATGTTCTTTCTCATTGAAAATAACATTTTATCACAAAGTCAGTTCGGCTTTTTATCTAATAAATGTACCAGCGATACTATGTTTTCTGTACTACATGAGGTCTATCAAGCACGAAACAATAATCTTTATACTGCCACTGTTTTTTAAGACTATGCAAACATGACATTTTGATGTACTAAATTTCTACGGAATTCGAGGTATTTCTTTGAATTGGTTCCAATCGTACTTGAGGAATAGGAAAAAACTAGTTCGAGCAAATGATACTGACTCTAGTCGCAAAAGCATTGTATATGGAGTACCACAAGGTTCAGTACTGGGTCCTCTACTTTTCCTTATCTTTATAAATGACACCACTAACTTAAAAATCGGTAAAAAATATTTCTTTTTGCTAATAATACCAATTTTACCTGAAAGAACTCTAATATTGCAACGCTTCATGCAATTATAACTTCTGATCTACTTAAAACAAAAACTTGGTCCGATTCTAATTTACTCTCTTTTAACGTGGATAAGACAGTAGCATTATCCAATAAAAGAGCTCTTCAACCATTGCTTCTTAATAACAGCAAGATCAGTATAATTGATTCTGTAAAATTTCTTGGTATTTTTATAGACAGCAACCTTAAATGGTCCCTTCATATCGATTTGTTACGTAAGAAACTAGCCTCAGCCTGTTACGCAATAAGATCTGTTTCGAAGGAAATGAATTTAGAATCTTCCAAAATAACATACTTTTCTTTGTTCGAGTCTCATCTTCGATATGGCCTTTCTTTTTGGGGTTCTAGTACAGCTGCCCAATCTGATGTTATTTTTAAATTACAAAAAAGAGCAATATGGTACCTTTTTGGCCTCAGTACAGTAACACATTGAAAAAGCTATTTAAAAAATCACGGGGATTTAACTCCTCCCCCATCTATATATTCTAGAAACTGTTTGCTTAATTCGTAAACACCTACAAGTTTTTCCAGCATGACTACTCCACTAGAAATTCCAGCTTTGATGTGTATTTACCGATCCCATCCACTGAGTTAGTAAAGAAATCTATAATATTTTTTATGCATTTTATCTTTGCAACTTCTTTCCTTAAGTTCTTTAAATTGGCAAAAGCCTTTCTATCTGAAAGACCTTATTATTCAATGGAAGAGTTTCTCAACAAATAATTAAGAAAGTACAGTTCGTTTAGGTACAAGTAACAAAGTATTTTTATATATAATATAAGGAGAAATCATAGGATTTCTACCTGGCGAAACCGAATTCAAATTTTTACCACAGTGCCTTTTAAAACTTGCAAAGCAAATAGCTTGATAAATTACTCGGCAAGGGAATCTAAAAATTGCATTCCACCTGCCGTTCATCATGGTCAAAATTTTGTTTCGATACAGGGCAGCAACAAGCCGCTTATACGTATTTCGACCTCTTTAGGTCTCCTCAGAGCGGTATAGCCACTACTATGAATCGAAACATCTATCCCATCGTAGACTAATAGTTATCAAAATAACTATTTACGGGCGTAACTATGCCATCTAATAACAAAAAGAAGGAAGAAATCGTATGAGAAAGAGAAATCATAAGTGCCGTAAGACAATATAAGAAAGAAATTAACTCTGGAGTAAGGTTTCCATCTACTACTAATTATAGACAAAAGATGACCCAAACCTCACAATGTACCGATTAAATCAGATATGCAAAAATTATAACCTAAAAATATCTGAAAACAAGATGAAAGTTATGGCTTTTAGACATGAGCGATAAGAGCCAAATTAAACATCTTAATAAAAGGCAGAATAAATTAAACTTCTTTAAACTGGAGGGAACACATTGAAATGATAAACGAAGACAGATTAGTCATACAAGTAGTTAACTACAGACCACGAGAAAGAACAGACGTGCGCAGACACAGAAGAAGATAACTTGAGAAAAGGCGACACAGACTGCAAGCCTAATCCTTAAACTGCACAAGAAAAACAACGATATACACATAGACATCAGCTTGCATACACATACTTACACATAGAGGTAATAAAGCATTTTATAAAGATTTTGCATAAGAGTAAAACAATTATAATTATTAAATATAAATAATTCAAAATAATATCCAATATGTTATAAAAACAATTCTGTTCCCGAGACAAATACCAAATATTTTTGGTGCAAAATTTTTATATTTGACATTTTGTTAACATATTTTTTTCTTTTTAATGTCTTTATAAACTGAATGTCTATATTTAGTATTTTTATGTAACATGAAAATAGTAAACGTTTATATTTAGCATTTTTATGTGACACGAAGGTTTTATAAGCGAATTTTTAACCCTTAATAAATTTCAGACGCATTACTCTTTCATGCATCGCGCTCCAGTTGATTTTATTTATTCATTAAAAAGTCGGTAACGGAAAAATGCTTTTATACACGATCCTTATAGGCTACTAAACGAAATGAAAATAGAAATTCATTAGTTCGCTCTCGCCATTAGAGATCCCGCCAGACTCGTATTTTGTGAAATTTTTAATGAGCCCTATAGTGAATGGACCATATTGCTATACCTGCGCAGCTGTCCACAATTTACAAAATGGCAAAGGATGTCTTTTTCTAGCGTAACTGTCATTAACAGTAAATAATATAAATTTCATATAACCGATGGTAATATTAATATGATGATAATATTAATGATAATAATACAAATTATTATCATAAATAATTACTTGACTTTCACCATCATTAGCCGTTTTGAGTTTACTGCTAAACATAGGCCTTCATTAAATAGTTTCGTTGCTTTTGGTCTTGAGCACCTTATATCCAGTTGTGCTTGTAACACCAATATATAAATTGGCCAGCGAATCTACTAACACTAAATAAAAAACATGCGCTAAAGGTTTCAAGCTTCAAGAAACAATTTATATTCGACTCCGACATTTGTAATCGTACAAAAGTATTTTATACTGTTTTTATTGATTGGAGGGCAAATGAGAGTTCTGACCGCACCGTTCGTATACCCCCCCCCCCCCCCATCGACTACCCATCAGTGGTATAACCCCCTCAAATTGTTTGATAAGGGGTGAGACTTCTGGCCGCCTAATCACACCACTACCAGAAGGAATGAGAGTTCTTGCCGCACAACCCCCAACCCCTTCATATACCACCCACCACTGACGGTGTTAATAATCGATTAAGGTGTCACGGTCAAGAGGTTACGTCAACGACTGATCAAAAGGTCAATAAACTTTCAAAAGCTCAATAAACGGTCAAGGGGTCAACAAACGATCAAGGGGTTAAAGACTGGTAAAAGGTAATGAAAGTTAAAAAAGGTTCTGAACAATTTAGGTTAAAGAGCGGCAACGTCCGTTTAAGAGTTAAAGAAGTTTTAGTATTTAAAACTAAAATACATTGAATACTCACTTCATATTAAGAATGCTAAACGGCTAAATAAAACAAGTATTAGTAATACAGAAATACCTTTAATAAATACGTTTAGTCTCTGGTACAATACTGGGTAAATTTATTTCAGATAACCATATTTTATACAGTACATTTATGACATTGGCATTTGTATGATAGGTAATTGCTGAATAGCGACGTAGAACAGCGTTCCCAACAAGGTAGTTTTATTTGGATGGCTTCATTACACCGAATATACGTTGGAAGTTCATTCTATTTATCCAATAGATCAAACCCATCAACATCCAGAAGGTACCACGCTGGAAATTTTTCTAATTCTTGTTTGTTACAGCAAAGATAAATCACTTGCTCTAATAATGGATTGTGTTTAACAAGATTTAAAATACAAATATAGCAGTCGCTGATAGAAGGAGAATACATCACTTCATACAGGTGGAAGGCTAATGATTACAACAGCGAGTAATTTTCGATCGAATATGCGGATTATTTTTCACATCATCCGACAGTTTATTTTCAATATCTCGTAAGTCTAATGCTTTTATATACTGAAAATACTGTAATAGAAAATCACGTAATTCTTCGGAAGAAAACACACTCAATGGAATAGCAGGAGAGTGTTTACTGTAAGAAGTCATAACGAATACTGTTTAATTTCATGTAAAACATTTAACCACTACAAGAATAACTATTTATGCCTCCCAAATTTGTGTCTATTGGGTTAAAGTACGGTGCTGAATGTATACCAGTGATATCACTATATGGAAATCAAGGACAACGAGTAGTATTCACCAGAGAAGATTCGAAAGATTTTTTATACTTTCAAGGAGTAATTACAAAGTATCTGTACAAGGTAAAAAACAGGTATATATGGGGGGTTTTACTGCTTATACAACATCATACTCACCATTTAAAACAAGAATACTTCTGAGAATATTTTAAAGTGTCTATATCTGCGACTACGAAACAACACAGGTGATTTCTATAAAAACGTGTTAAGTTTGTTTTGAAAATATAACTAATATTTTGGAATTGGTGTAGGTGTATCCAGAAGCATTAAAATATCTGTACACAAACTGTTGAGATGTATGTAAGTACTTTAATTATATGTAAAATTCCAGATTTAACCTGGACTACGCTTTCATGGTGCTAAACCCATCTTGTTTTGCATAAATTTGTTGAATTTTATCCGAGTTTCAGTTTTAAAACTTTTATTCCCTTGGCTGACATGTTGCCTGTGTTTCTAATGGACGATCCTTTAATAGAAATTAAAAGAGAGTTGTTTAAAATACCATTCAGGCAAGGACATATTATCTGCATTTGTTGCTACCTTTTTTAATTTCTGTTACTACTTCAAACATCATTACGGTACTACAACTGTCAGTACTGATTTCTACACATTTTTTCGGATTCAACTGCAGTCCTTTTAACACGTTTAATACTATTTTTCCCAAGGCTTCTCCTATCAGGCGTTGTTCTTCTCATCTTTCTTAGTTTTTTGTAATTATTTTTATGTTCTTATAATCTTCGGTGAACTTGACAAAGTCTTCACGATTGTGAAGTTTAGAGAAAGCTGTTCCACTTTTGATACGTCAGTATTTTCATCAAATATGATAGGGTCATAATTTGCACTTTAAACCTGATTAATTATTTGTTTAATTATTTCTTCACCAACAACAATATGTTATTAATTGATTTTGACTGATGCTACTAACGTATGTTGCTTGGGAAATGCTGTGCATGGGTGATATATAAGAGTCGTATCTCTTGATGCAATTTTAAATCTTAACAATTCCCTGAAATTCCCCTTATTGCTAGGTCCAGCACTTTTGTCCAGAAGAAGAAGGTCATCATCATAGATAGAAGAATGAAAGAGGGACGGTAGACGCAGATGTTTCGTCTGTTGCTTTCTCCAACAGAGCGTGGTTGTATTATACACGCATAGCTTAGCTTAACTTACATTTTACCTTATTCAGCACAAACTCTACTACTCTCAAAACTAAAAACATTTTTCTCGTGGCAAGCGCGATATGAATTTGAAATTAAAAACACTTTAACTACAAATATTTAAATTTATATTTTTTTAAATTCTTGGGGAGGGTCATGACCCCCATGGACCCCTCCCTGGATCCGCATTTGCTTCCAATTACTTCCAGTTCTGTCGGTCTTAAGCTTCCCACAGCCAATTTCCAGCGATTCTTTTGACGTTGGCTGTCTATCGTGAAGGTGGTCTATATGCCAGAATGCAAAAACAGCAGTTTTTAATTCCAAATGCAATACTATATATTCTAAGAAATAGTCAGCTAAACTGAAATGGAAATGGGCTGGACATAACTAACGTTTTAAGAATGGCCGGTGAAATAAAAAAATCTGAAATTGGCGACCACATATAGCCAAAAGACCACGAGGAAGACCACGAATGCGCTGGAGCGACGATACTAAAAGAACTACAGGACCAATGTGGAATCAAACAACAGAGATGGATGACGAGAATTAGGAGAGGCCTATAATCGGCAATCCGAATAGAGTGAAGGGCATAAAAAAATATTCTAAGGCTGACCACGTTAGGCGACAGTATTTTGCTTATCACAGAAAAGTTGAAAAACAATTAATTTTATAAATTACTCACTCAGGGATATTCGTCATGTATATCTTACTTCTTTATTGTATCTAGAATTATAGAAGGTAATTTTAAATAAAACCGAAATATAAAAAAACACAATTTATTAAAATATAAAAAACAGAAATATGAAATATACCGAGGCAAAAAAAATTATACAAATTCAAATTATGCTGTGGAAATTTAAAAAAATACATATTCCTAAATATATATTAAATGTAAAAAAAACAATTATCTGATCAGATCTATAAACCTACTTAATGATAATATTATTTCCTATCCTTTAAATAAAAATAATGATAACTGATTTCCTAATAAATGTCAGAAATAAATAATGAGTAATATCTTGTTAAAAAAAATATACTTTAAGATAAAAAACTGACTTGTTAACCAATCTCGAATGCATTATTAATAAGACCAGTTGATATATCTGAACTGATCCACACAATTAATAGTCTTAAAAGCAAATCTTCTTGTACTACTGATAGACTATCCATGAAAATTACGCCAAATCTTCCAAAAATGTGTTGAAAGTCCTGGTCCGTCACACTAAATATTGATTCCTTTAAAAAAGGTATATTTTCAGAGTGACTAAAGACAGCCGTTATTCTCCTTCTTCATAAAGGGGGTAAAAAATCGAATATCTGCAACTTTAGACCTATTGCCCTACTACCAGAATCATCCAAAATTATTGATAGACCTATAAAAGCCCAACTTATGTCCTTTGTTTTCTCGTTGAAAACTACATTTTATTAGAAAATCAGTTCAGCTGTTTATCTAAAGTCTTATATCTAATATATCTAATAAATATACCAGTGATGCTATGTTATCTACACTGCATGAGGTTTACCAAACACTATAAAATAGAAGAAGAAGAAGAAGAAGAAGAAGAAGTTTATTGATTCAAAAATAGGCAAAGCCCTACTACATACAAAAGTAATCAATTTATAACATTCATATATGATAAAAATAACAAATTACACTTAAAATATAGTATCTACACTTATTAAAAAATATAAAACAATAATATATAACATAAAACATGACAACAAAACAACTACCTACATAACTATTGGTGCTTTTAATATGGTCCATTAATTTGCTTTTAAACATTTGTATAGATGAACAACTTTTAACTGTTTGAGGAAGCTTATTAAAAAGATCAAAACCCTTAAACAACAAAGAGTTTCTTGAAGCCGTCCTTTTTGTTTTCACAATATGTAAATTGCACTTACCTCGAGTAGGGTAATTGTGAATATCACAATTCTGTGTAATAAACTCACAAAAGTAAGCAGGGGCCAAATTATTTAGAATTTTATAAATGAACAACATTGTAAGGTAAAAGACCCTTTTTTGAACTAAAACGCAGCATGCTAAGCATTGTTGCTATAGGTGTATATCTGTTTCCACCAACAATAATTCTCAATTCACGATTTTGTAATTTTTGCAACTGAGCCGATTGATTTAAATTGAAGAGAAAAATAACTGACGGTCAAAAATCGAAGTGAGGTTGAATAATTGCGTTAAAAACTGTAATTTTAGTTGCAGTTGACAAATTTTTAGATATTCTTGAAAAAAAAAAGAATAATTTTTTAGAAATCTTTTTTAATAGGTAATTAAAATGGTCATTACAAGACCAATAAATTATCCAATTAAAAACAAAGGTACTTAATTGTTGTAATGATTTCTATTTTGTCATTGTTAATTTGAAGATTAATAGTATTAATATCAATATTTGAGTATTTGTATTTAGTTGTTATTATCATAGCCTTTGTTTTTAACACATTTAACTTTAGTTTGTTGATCTTTAAATATTTATTAACAGACTGCAATGCTGAGGTCATTTTAGATACAGCATTTTCTAAGTTTGAATAAAAACATGCAAGTAGGGTGTCATCTGCATACAAATTAAAGAAATCACATTTAACAAACAAGTTTATATCATTTAAATACAATATAAACAAAAGGGGTCCTAAGACACTACCTTGAGGTACCCCAATATTAAGACTAATTGCAGAAGAAGTAATATCATCAATCCTCACTTGTTGCTTTCTATTTAATAAGTAATCTTTAAACCATTCAAGAACATTTCCTCCAATACCATAGCCTTCTAATTTAGTGAGAAGTATATTACGATCAATAGTTTTAAACGCTCTTTTTAAATCAAGGAATACTACTACTACATAATTATTATTGTCCAATTCAGACCTGAATTTACAAAGTGAAAGTTGCAGTGCAGTTTCACATGAATACTTTTTACGAAAACCTGACTGAGTATTCACTAAGATTTTATTTTTATCAATGTGATCCATGACTTGAGCATATACTACCAATTCTAATAATTTTTCAATGGGCGGAAGTATATTTATAGGTCTAAATTCATCCGCCTTAATAGTATTATTAACTTTTGGTATTGGAACAACTGTACTGATTTTTAATAAATCTGGAATTTTTGATAATCTAAGAGAAGTATTTATAAAATTTAAGATAACGTGACCACAAGTTACAAAAAACTCTTTTAATATTTTGGAGTTTAGTATTTCATTAATGTTACTTCTATTATCTAACGACTTAACCATGACTGCTAAGTCGCTCAGTGACAGTAACCGAAATTCATGTATACTAGGATACAAATTCTGATTATCATCAAATAAGCTTTACACTGGCACTGTTTTTTGTGACTATTCCAAAGCTTTTGATTGTTTAAATCACGACATTTTGTTAATAAAATCTAAATTTCTCTGGACTTGGAGATATTTCTTTGAATTGATTTCAATCTTACTTGGAAAATAGGAAACAACTAGTTTGGGCAAATGATACTAACTCTAGTCACAAAAGCATTGTATTTAAAGTACCACAAGATTCAGTATTGGGTTCTTTACTTTACTTTATCTTTATAAATGACATCACTAATTGAATAATCGATGAAAATATTTTTCTCTTTGCTAATGATACCAGTTACACATGGTGGAACTCTAATATTGCATTTTTTCATGTAACTATAACTACTGATCTACATAAAATAAAAACCTGGTGCGACTCCAATTTACTCTATTTTAACGTAGATAAGACCGTAAGCATTATTCTAGTAAGGTGCTAGCTCTTCAATCTTTGCTTCTTAATAATAGCCAGATCAGTATCTTCTTCTTCTTCTTCTCGTAGCACTACAACCCGGGGTGGGTTTTGGCTGACTGCACAACTTGCTTCCATCTTGAACGGTCGTCCATAATAGTTGGGTCAGTGGACAGTCCCATTGTTTTTAGATCTGGCCATATGTCTCTCCATCGCATTCGTGGACGTCCTAAGGGTCTTCTTCCTGTGGGGACTTTCTCCTATATTAATTTGGCAAGGCGGTTATTAGGGAGTCTATGGATATGGCCAGCCCATCTAAGACGTTGGGATTTAATCTCTTGGACTATATCGCTTGCTCTATACATCTGCTTGACCTCAGCATTTGTTCTCATTCGGTATTGGTTGCTACTAATGTCGTATCGTTGCAGATCAGTATCGTTGTTCTGCTACTATTCTCTGTTATATCGTGTTCTGTTACTAAGAAACTAGCCTCAGCCTGCTACGCAATAAGATTTGTTTCGAAAAAAATCAATTTAGCATCTATCAAAATAACATGTACGATATGGTCTTTCTTTTTGGGGTTCTGGAGTTTCAAAAAATAACAATACGGTATCTTTTGGCCTTAGTAGAATAACACATTACAGAAGCTACTTTAAAAATAACGGGATTTTAACGCTTCCCCCTATTAATCGTGACTACTCCACCAGAAATTGTGATGTGTATTTACTGATCCCGTCTACTGAGTTTGTAAAGAAATCTATATTATATTCGGCAAAAAAATTATACAACCATCCCCTTTTACAACCTAAATCTGCAACATTCTTCCCCAAGTTCTGTAAAGTGGCCAAAGCCTTTACTATATTATTCAGTAGAAGAGTTTCTTAACAAATAATTGGGTATCACATGCAGCAAATTCAACTTCTTGCTGACTTCCTCAATATTGTTTTTAATTTGTATTTATACAGTAGACTCCCTCTTTAACGAGAACTGAAATGGCAGACTAATTACCTCGTTATAAGCGGATCTCGTTATATCTAACAACAATAATAGTGTGCATACATATGAATATATAGTTTTCTAAAACATTAACTTTCTATAGTAAAGCCATTCGGAGCAATATAAGATGCTAATAAATATTGTTTGAATGGCGTTTTTGAAAAAAAGTTGTTAACTTTTATTGTCAATGAAATACATTAAACAAAAAAGAGTTGTTTACTTTTATTGTCAATGATATACGTTAAAACAAAAAATCTGTATTCTGTAAATCTGTCTAAAGCGTATTTTCAAGAATAACATAAACTACTGCGTCTGCAAGAAGTCTGTCATTCTTGACTGCTTTAAATTGTCGAGTATTCTATCTAACAAATTTTTTAAAGATGTGAAATAGTTTTATGCTTCTTCATTTGCATTTTTTCTTTGGATAAAGTTTCTGACAACCATTAAAACACTTTCCACATCTTGTCTATTAGGACCTATATTATTAGGTGTGAATGGTCAATCCCCTACAATGACACTTGTGAATCATAAATTGTAAATTTGCGACTAAGAATCATAAATTGTAAGAAGTTTATTCCGGATGGCAGTTAAAAAGGGTATTTATTTATAGCTACGGTCGGGCCAAAACGTAAAAAACACGTTTTTCAATCTCATTTTCCCTCGGTGCAAGCAAATTTACCTCGCTATAGAGGGTTATAGTTCAATAGAAATTTCACGTTACATCTATTGTACCTCGTTATAAGCGACAACTCGTAATAACCGTGTTCGTTATAGAGGGAGTATACTATATATTAATTATCTGTTATTTATTTAAAATCTATAGATTTGTTTTTAAATACTTAAATGATCAACAATCAAACATTTATAATCTGTTAATTATATACCGCAAGACAATTTTGTAAGAAAAATATATTTTATTTGTATTTAAGCATTCTATCAATGCTAAGCTTCAAACGTAACATAAAAAATTTAATCAAGAAACAAAAGTTTACACGATATATCTCTCTAATCAAAATGTATCAAATCCCGAGGCAGAATATGACAAAACGTGTGTATAACTACGTGAAAATGTATAAACGACTAAAGCTTTGGTAAAAAGTAGACAGGCGAAGTGAAGAAAAATCAATTACAAAACATATACGATACAACGAAAATCATCGGCAAAAGAACGAAGTTGAGTTCTTTATGTTTTTAATGTTGAATGGCTTTGCTTTAACACTTTGGACTCGTGGAAAATAATACGATGAAACGAACGTTTAAAATGGAATTATTGTTTTGAAAGAATTAAATGGTTTTGGTGTAGATATTTGATTAAATGATCTAATTGAAATGTATAAGTTATTGATAAATATATTGTCGTCATACATAAGTTAAATTTAACACTAAAAAGTTCGACACAATGGTTCTGACCAGAAGAGTCGACATGATCATTTTGTCTCGCAATTTTTAAAGGAGTAAAAAAAGTTTAAAATAATTAATGGCCTTATTAAATAATAAAGTAAGTGGTCAAATCTTATAATATATATTGTCATACTTTTTCTTTCCCAACCAAAGAAAAATAAATAAAATATCCATCGGAATAAAATTTTAAGAAATCATTATAAACAAAAATGTATATATTAATTTAAGATAAGATTTAGTGTAGATAAGAATAGAAATTTGTTTGACAAACGACCTGTTTCCGTTGCAAAAAAATTATCAAAAAACCTTTGTTTAGAATTAGAAGACATTTTACCTGTAAGTTAATCCTTTCATTGTTTGTATAGTCGAGTATTAAATGACCATATTCTAATCTTTTGAAATATGTATAAATGATGTATTGAAAAAAACCAATTTTAAAGTAAGCTATTTAGTTTTCTCTGAAACCGAAATTAGGCTTTTCCAAAATCATGGTAAACACAATTTAAGCTTTTTGATTGGACGGTCGTTTTTAAAATGGGAATTTGGGAGTCGATCAGAGAACAGGAGAAGTCAGTCATATTTTGGTCATCGAAAGGAAACAGTCGTTTTGTCTCAAGATAGGGTGTGGTTCGTGAGTTTGGATACCGGCGTAACGAAAAGAAGTGAATAGTTTGAAGAAGGAGATAACAAGTAGATTAAAAGAGGTCCTTGTATCTACCTTGGGCATTTTATAAAGTATATGTGAAAGTATTCTTACGGCATCAAGTTGACAAAAGGAGGTCCTGGTGTCATAAATAAGTAGCGGAGTTTGGAGAAGTGAATCAGGTGTTTTTTGTGTAGTCTGAAGGAGGTTTGCAGAGACGTAAAGAAGGAGCCGAGGTGCCAAAGAGGGGAGATCACATCTTTGAGGAGACTGGACTTTTCTGGGTATGTTCCAACATACAACTCAAGAAGAAAATAAACTGTAAGTGTTTGTACAATTGAATTTTATATCTGTGAAGGATCGTTTCGACATCATGGTCATTAGCATTAAAATTTAAGAACTGAGGTTTTGTTAGGCTAATCAAAAGTTTAAAGTTTTGTGGTTTCTTTTTTTTAAGTAAAGAAAATTTTAAGTAAAATTGGTTTTTCACGTAATATAAATGTATGTAGCTTTATAATCTTATTATCATAATAATTTGATTTATTTTTTTTGTATGCTGATTGATAGGATAACGACAGAATTTAATAATTGTTTTATTCTTTTATATAAAATAAAGAAACGTAAATCTTTGTAATATAATATATTTGTATTCTTATCCTTTTCTTCTCTCCCGATAAAAGACAACTAGAAAATCTTTTGAATCCATCGAACACAGGTAATATAAGGATTATTTTACTTTTGATAACAAATAAGTTATAATTCTTTTTTATTGGCTCAATAAACTAAGTTTGAACTCAAAGTAAACAATCATAACAATATATATATATATATATATATATATATATATATATATATATATATATATATATATATATATATATATATATTCGTTTTTTTTTGAATTGGGGAGATAAGATATGGGATCTTGTGGAGAAATAATTGATGTTATAGTTTTACTCACATAAACGAAGTATTCATTTAGATTTTCAGAGTTTGGACAAAAAAATGTTTGAGCTGTGTTAGTTTTATTTTTTTTTTAAAAGATCGTTTAATACAGACTACGTTTTTGATAGCTATTTTGATAAGTTTTAAATAGGTTTTTCTGTACTTTAAGATATATTCAGCAGTGAAATCGATAAATTTGATAATTTGGGAAAAGCAAATTGTCAAATGTACCTAATAAAATGTAAAAAAAAATAAAAGAACGTATGGGAAGAATACTTTGAGAACCTTTTCCATGACGTTAGAACATTACAAGAGCCCACCATTGAAGACAATTCAGGTCCCGAAATCCTACAAGAAGAAATAATGGCAGCAGTCAGACAAATAAAAGATGGAAGGGCATCGGGACTTGATGAAATTCCTGCAGAACTGTTGTAGCTATTAGATGCAGAACAAATAAAAATAATAACGAAAATATTTAATAAAATATAGGAAAAAAAGGCATGAAAAATACCAGTAGAGTGGCTCAAATCGGAGTTCGTACCATTGCCCAAAAAACCAGGAGAAAAAGTTTGTGACGACTGTAGGAGTATAAGCCTAATGAGCCATCTGCTGAAACTGTTTTTAAAAGTCATCCACAAAAGAATTTACCGCAAAAGCGAGGAACAAATTGCGCCCAATCAGTTTGGATTTGTGAACGCCGTTGGTATAAGGGAAGCTTCATTTAGCGTGCAGGTATTGGTTCAGAAATGTAGAGATGTCAGCTGTAATGTTTTTGCATGCCTGATTGACTACAAGAAGGCTGTTGAAGATGACTGGCATTGACGAAAAAGACTTAATAGAATAATAATAGCTAACCTATATTGGAATCAATCAGCGGTACTCCGAACAGATAGAAAATATACAGATTAGGTGAAAATCTTAAGTGGAGTGAGATAGGAGTGCATAATTTCACCACTGATATTCAATCTGTATCAAGCAAATCAGAAATAAAGAAGGCATTGAAAGAAATAAAAAACAACAAATCGCCTGGAAAAGATGGAATAACTGCAGAGATGCTGAAATATGGTGGAAAAGTGGTAATTAATACTCTACATTCCCTTTAAAAAAAAGAAAAAAGAATCCCAAACAACTGGAAGGAATCCGTAACCATTATCCTAAATAAGAAAGGGGATAAAGCAGATTTAAAAAATCACCGTCCTATAACACTCCTCAATGTAATGTATAAACTCCTAACAAAAATTTTAACCAATAGATTGACGACAAAATTCGACGGATAGCAGTCAAGAGAACAAGCTGGTTTTAGAAAGGGATTCAGCACAAGTGACCATTTACTAAGTATGAAAATACTTAAAAAACGAGCAAATGAATACCACATTTCTCTATATATAGCATTCATAGCTTTCGAAAAGGCTTTCCAGTGTCTAACATTGAGCAGTAAAAAGTTCTTTGATTAACAGCAGAAACGACCACAGATATACGGAACTAATAGCCAATATGTATATATATATATATATATATATATATATATATATATATATATATATATATATATATATATAAATAAATATATATATATATATATATATATATATATATATATATATATATAAATAAATATATATATATATATATATATATATATATATATATATATATATATATATTAATATATATATATATATATATATATATATATATATATATATATATATATATATATATATATATATATATTGAAATGATATTGTTTAAAAAATTAATTTATAAGTTACACATTAGATAATATTAGATATTTGGTTATTTTAATAAGTTATATACTAGAGAATTTAATAAAAATTATTTATGTGAGGGCATTTTTAAGAAATTAGCATATAATAATTGTAAAAAGTTGTATTTTAGTAATTATAATGTGGTAGATATATTTAAGTGAGCCATGTGCATAGGCAACCAACTATACAGTAAATTGACAGACAGAAATTAATCATAATACGAATGTGAAGTGGGGTTATAATAATAATGTTAGTTTAAAATGTTTAATTTATATATATTTAATGATTTAAATGTTTATTCTGATCTGAAAAGCCTAAATGTCAACAAAATTATTAATAGAAAAGAATGGAATTCTCTAGATCACCGCAGATGGCCATGTTTGCGAAATGGTTTGTTCCAGAAAATTCAGACATGTATTTAATAGAACAAATGGAACATGATTTATTGCCAGATGATTCTAGAACAGAAAAAAAGATATAAATACCCGGTGATTTGGATTAGAATGGATCAGTTATGAGTTACAGTTACTATGAGTCCAGTTTATTATGAAAGTTAGTAGACACATTTAGTTAGTGAAGTAAATTGTTCAGAATTTTCAAGAAGGCAGTCAGAAAAGTTTAGTAAGAAATATGAAAGTTAGTTGGAGTCAGTGAATCAGTTACAAATAGTCCAATTGTTTAATATAGTGAGTTAAATGAAGATTAAAAATTATGCATATATTTTAATGCACATTTATAATTACACACAAATAATTATTGAAGATTAAAAAAAGTATATTGGAAGAAATTAAAATTATATTATGATTGGAGATTAGTATAAATCAACTTATAATAATTGGATATTGGTATATTGAAAAGAAGAATAAATATAAATGCTGTTTTGCTGGTTTGCTTGGTGGTTTATAAATGCTGGTGAAGAAAAATATATCTTAAATTGGTAGAAGCTGATAATTGGAAAAAGTAATTTCACAAAAACAAGGATACCCGAAGTACGAAGACATTCAGTGGTGATTAGAATCTATATAGTGGAAAACAGTTCATTTAGGCATTCAGTGA
Source organism: Diabrotica undecimpunctata (assembly GCF_040954645.1). Lineage (NCBI taxonomy): Eukaryota > Metazoa > Arthropoda > Insecta > Coleoptera > Chrysomelidae > Diabrotica > Diabrotica undecimpunctata. Next base: position 42,219,435 of record NC_092805.1, on the reverse strand, counting down.
AAGAAAGGTACAAAATTTTGTTAATATAATTTAGTTAATGTCATAACAATTTCAATTTTGAAGATAGTTTGTTTAAATTTTACATTGTCTATAGAATTTAATTAGTTTTATAAGAATATCAATTTAAAGATAGTTTATTTTAAATTTACATTGGCTAGGTTAGATATATATATATATATATGTGTGTTTCATAATAGTTATAATAAAGATAATTTAAAAAAGTACTTACAAACTAATTCTTTGAGAACCGCGATAAAAACCCTATATTATTAAAAATACTCATTGCTCATCATTTAAACAAAAAATACATCATAATAAATATATATATATATATATATATATATTGTTATGATGTGTTTTTTGTTTGAATGATGAGCAATGAGTATTTTTAATAATATAGGGTTTTTATCGCGGTTCTCAAAGAATTAGCTTGTAAGTACTTTTTTAAATTATCTTTATTATAACTATTATGAAACACACATATATATCTAACTTAGCTAATGTAAATTTAAAATAAACTATCTTTAAATTGATATTCTTATAAAACTAATTAAATTCTATAGACAATCTAAAATTTAAACAAACTATCTTCAAAATTGAAATTGTTATGACACTAACTAAATTATATTAACAAAATTTTGTACCTTTCTTTCACTGAATGCCTAAATGAACTGTTTTCCACTAAGTATATAGATTCTAATCACCACTGAATGTCTTCGTACTTCAGTTATCCTTGTTTTTTTGTGAAATTACTTTTTTCAATTATCAGCTTCTACCAATTTAAGATATAGTTTTCTTCACCAGCATTTATACACCACCAACCAAACCAGCAAACAGCATTTATATTTATTCTTCTTTTCAATATACCAATATCCAATTATTATAAGTTGATTTATGCTAATCTCCAACCATAATATAATTTAATTTCTTCCAATATACCTTTTTTTATCTTCAATAATTATTTGTGTATAATTATAAATGTGCATTAAATTATATGCATAATTTTTAATCTTCATTTAACTCACTATATTAAACATTTTGACTATTTGTACTTGATTCACTGACTCCAACTAACTTTCATAATAAACTGCTTGATTTCTGACTAAAAACTTCCAAAACTGCCTGAACAATTGACTTCACTAAGTAAATGTATCTATCTTCTAACTAACTTTCATGATAAAACTGCTAAAAACTCTTCTGACTGCACTATCTACAACTTTTCTGACTAAAAACTTTCAAAAACTGCCATCTTGAATCCAAATCACGGGTATTTATATCTTTTGGACATTCTAGAACCATCTCGTAAGATATCATGTTCTATTCAGTTCTATTTAATACTTGTATGAATTTTCTGGAACAAACCATTTCGCAAACATGGCCATCTCCGGAGATCCAGAGAATTCCATTCTTTTCTATTAATAATTTTGTTTACATTTAGGCTTTTCAGATCAGAATATATAATTAAATTAGTAACTTAACATTCTAATTTAATAAAATACACATTTCAAACAATATATTATTATAACCCACTTTATATTCGTAAATATTTTTAAACGTCACTTCAGAGTATAAATATCTGTCAATCTCCGAGAGTATTTTTGGTTGCCTAAGCACATGGCTCACTTATATATATTTACAATATTAAAATACAACTTTTTACAATTATTATGCTAATTTATTAAAAATGCCCTCACATAAATATATTTTTATTAAATTCTCTAGTATATAACTTATTTAAAACAACCAAATATCTAATATTATGTAGTATATAACTTATAAATTATTTTCTATAAACCCTAATCGTCACAATACCCCAAAAATAATATTTAAAATAAATAATTTACTTATTATTTTTTTAAATATTAATTTTCTCATACCTTATTAAATTTAATAAATTAATAATTCAATTTTTTTTTTATTTAAAATGTGTTAAATACATCCCTGTTCGCTGTCTATGTCAAAACAGAGAACAACGGATCACAGTTCGGCTATTCTATGGTCAAACTGTCATATCAAATGGAGAGAATAAAATATAACCTTAATTAAAAATATAATGGATATTGTGTTCTGTTTATTTATAGACAAAATCTAGGAAGTATTTCCATTCAAAATAACTTTCATCAATATAAATTGGTAAGTTTTACACTTTTTATAAAGACATTTACACAATCAATTCTGTATCTAACCCCAAATTATGATTTTTAGGGTACCAAACAATTTCCATATGTACAAAATTCAACAAGTATGATGTCAAATTTATTCACAACAATGAAATCTACCATCTATCTATGAAATGGATCTATCAGTAAGTTATTAGTGTTATTATATTTGTGTTAAAGGTATAGAAATCATTATTCAATCTCTTCATGATATTGAAAAATGTCGTTGATATGAAATATGCCTCTTAGTCTGTTCTCTGCATCTATTAACACATAACTATTTAGTCCATTCTGATTTTCAATTGTATATGGACCTTCAAACATTGGTTGTAATTTCTTACAACGGTTTTCTTTAACATTACTTTTTCTAAGTGAACGAATTAACACTAGGTCTCCTTTTTGAAATGTGATTGGTTTTTTTATATTTCGATTTTGTCTTCTGATATATTTTTCAGCTTTCCTCCTAATTCGGTTATTCACTTTCTGCATTACTTGTTCTAACATATCCTGATTATATTCACTAATCCACTTTCTGTTTCCTATATGGCCAAACATTAAATATTCTGGTACTTCTTCTGTATTCAAATTATGTGTATTATTTAAAAAATACTCTACTTGTGGTATATGTTGCTGCCAAGTTTCATGTTGGTTTTGGCACAGTATCCTTAAATATTTTATAACTTCTTTAATATATCTTTCTGCAGGATTTGCCTGAGGATGTCTGATACTTGTAAAATGAATGTTGATTCCCTTTTTCTCACAAAATGTCCGAAATTTTTGGTTGTTAAAATATGTAGCATTATCTATTATGCAATTTCTAAATGGTCCTATTTCTTCGAAAAATTGATTAATATATAATTTTAATGTTTTAACATTTGTTCTGGAGCAGGGATATAGTTTAATAAATTTTGTATATAAATCAACTATCACTAGTATATGCTTTTTTCCTGTTGGACTGAGAACTAAATTTGAAATAAAATCCATGGAAACTGTATTTAGTTTTTCATATACAACATTAGATTTATATGTGTTCTGGTTTTTGAAATTCTTTTCTTTGTTTAGTTGACATATTGGGCATTGGGTAGTAATTTCTTTTGCTATACTTATGTCATTCTTTGCAAAATAATTGTCCCTAAATAGCATCCATAGCTTTCTTGAACCAATATGCATATAATTGTTATGTAAATTTTTCAATATTTTCTTTGCTAAAGTTCTAGTTATTACATATACTTCTATGCCATTTATTATTTTATAATATACCCCATCTTTCCTAAGGACTTTTTGTTTTTCACTCAAATTGATCTGATCTCTTATAATTTCTTCTTTAGAATATAATCCAGTACTTTCTACTAATTGATTTAATCCAATTTTTATTGTTCGCTGCCCTTTTTGTGATGTATTTTCTAACCTTGATAAAGCATCTGCCACTATATTGGATTTTCCAGAAATGTATTTGATTTCAAATGAGTATTCACTCAATATTAGACTCCACCGATGTATTCTACTGTTTCCATATTTGTTATTTAATATAGATGTTAAAGCTTGGTGATCTGTTTCTATTGTAAATTCATTACCCAACAAATAAAATCTTAATTTTGTGACACAGTGTATTATACTTGCTAGTTCTAATTCTAAAACTGAGTAACCCTTTTCATGTGGCTTTGTAATTCTTGAAATGAATTGTATTGGGTATTCGACCCCATCATGTATTTGTAATAATACCCCTGATAATCTCTCTATTGATGCATCTGTTCTTAATATGAATGGCTGTGTGTAGTCAGGATAGTATATTTTCAAATTTGACAGAAAAATGTTTTTAATTTCTTGGAATGCTAGTTCTCTTCTCTGATCCCATCTCCATTTTACACCTTTTCTCAGTAGTTCAAGTAATGGAATTTCTTTTATACTTAGATCTGGTATCATCCTTTTATAATAATTAATTATTCCAATAAATCCTCTTAAAGTTCTTAAATTGTGTGGTGTTTTATATTCCTGAATGACTTGTGTCCGTTCTGGATCCATTTCGATTCCCTTAGTGTTAAGTTTATAACCTAGATATATGACTTCTTTTTGAAAAAATGTACATTTTTCTTGATTTATTTTTAGTCCAACTTTGTCTAATCTATTTATTATAATTTTTAGGTGTTTCTCATGATCTTCAGCCGTTTTAGAAAAAATTAAGATATCATCAATGTAGTGAATTACAAAATGTTCATATTGATCCAAAATATCATGAAGACATCTACATAGAGCACTGCAAGATGATTGAAGTCCAAATGGTACTACTTTGAATTGATATACTACTCCATCTATCTGAAATCCTGTATACTGTCTACTTTTTCTTTCTAGAGGTATTAACCAGAAACTATGCTGTAAATCGATTTTAGTGAAAAATGACATTCCTGTAATTCTTCCTAATATTCCATCTATACTCATTGGTGCTTCAAATTGCTTTTCAGTAATCTTGTTAATATTCCTTGCATCCAAACATAACCTGATTTCACCTGATCTTTTTCGTACTACTACTATGGGGTTAATAAAACGTGTGTCTGCCTTCTCAATGATCCCATCTTCTAACATATTATTAATTGTTTTGTTTACTTCTTCTCTGTATTTATATGGTATTGGGTATGATTTTGTTTTAAAATCTTTTTCTTCTTTAACTTTTATACTATGGATATAATTTTGTGCAATTCTATTTTCTTTATTGACAAGTCCCTTGTGTTGCTGCAATATGGAAATGACTATTGATTTATATTCTTCAGGGCAATTTAAAACTTTTATTATATCTTCTTCTTTACAAATAAAATTATTCTTCATTATGTACTCATTATTCCTTGCTTCCAATTTTACGCACTCCGCCTCGTAGGCATCCATCTGCTTAAAATTTCCATTCCTTAAATATTCACTACAATAATTATTCTTTACATTCTTTTGGGACATATCCCTATCATCAAAATACATTTCTTCTTCATAAACATCACTATTTTCTTTTAATAATATCCTATCAACTCTTATTCCTTCTTCCACCTCATCTTTCTGCATAAATTTAATTATTTGCCCTTCCAAAGTTACCATTTTTTCTTCAAAATCTATCTTTACTTTCTTCTTTTCCAATTCATCATTTCCCATTAATATATCAACACATAAATCCTTGACAATAAATCCTTGCATATTAATTTCTTTATTAAGAATATTAATTTTAAAATTGGCTAGTTTATCAATTTCACCCAACTTCTTATTATTTGCACCAACAATTTTAATTTTTGGAATCTTTATTATATCTGATAGTTTTAATGTATTAAAAATAAAATTCTCCGAGACTAAAGTACTTTCTGAACCAGTATCTATCATAATTTTAATCATTTTATTTTTGGCCAAAGCATTTATATAAATTAAATTAATAGAGTCAATAATTTTATCCTCATCTAAAGAAATAAATTCAGAAGGTTTTTCATAATAGCAATGGCCTAACTTGTAATTCAGAAAGTTTACTGCACAAAATTTTGATTATTAGAATTGTCAGATTGTATCTGACCACTTGGATCTGATGTCCTATGTCTTTCCCTACTATGACTTCTACTCACATTCTCCTGCCTTGTACTACTTCGTTCCCTGCCTTCGCAGCTTCTATTCCTTCGAACACAATTTACCTGTCTGTTATAATTAGGTCGCTCTGTATTTCTTCTATTATTAAAATCTTGTCTATTATTATTAGTACTGTTATTAAAATGTTGTCTATTATAATTAGTATTATTATTAAAATTTTGTCTATTATAACTAGTATTATTATTAAAGTTCTGTCTATTTGGATTACTGTTATTATTATTAAAATTTTGTAAACTATTACCATATCTATAATTATTATATGATTGTTGATTATCATTTTTATTATATTGAAAGTTATTATTGTTTTTTCTGTTGTTATTATTACTTGTCATATTGCCTCTTTGTATTCTTTGAATAAAATTAATAAAACTATCTATTGTTTGAATATTTTGTACAGTTACTGTTTGGACAACATCAGCATCAAAATGTCTAGATACATTTAAGACTGTTTCATCCTCTCTAAGTGGTGGTTCTAAATATTTTGCAACTGTTATCAATTTCAATGCATAATCTACCATATTTGATTTTAAATTTTGATTATACTTTCCAAAATATAGAATTTCTCTAAACTTGGCTTGCTCTAGTTCACCCCAATAATAATTTAAAAATTTATTTTCAAATGTTTGAAAATTATCTAAATCATTCTCAATACTAGCAAACCAAGTTGCTGCATTGTCATTTAATGTCACTCTAATATAATCTTTAATATCATTAATATTATTCACCAATCTTAATTTATGTTTTAAACTATTTATGTATACTCTAGGATGCAAATTTTTTATATTACCAGAGAATTTAATCCCAGTCTCATTTGTTAAATTTAAGTAAGGTCTCCCTATGTCTCTCATTTGTGAAATATCATCTATTCTCTGTTCCACATTTTTTATTTGATTACAATTTATTTGGATATTTTGTTGTATATCGTCTAATTTTTCTTCTGTGTTTCTCCTGTCTTCGTTAATTTTTACTTCTAAGTTACATTTCTGTAACTCTATTTTCTGTTCTATATCTATCTTATTATCTTGAATAATCCTCTTTACTTCTGTCCTCTCATTGTCTATCCTTTTCTTGTAGTCATTCCGTATACTTTTTATTTCATTTGCTACTTTTTTCTCTGCAGCTTCAAGTTTTTTATCCATTTGTTTTACAATTTTATTATTATTATCTTCTATTTTCTTTTCTAATTTTCTATAATTCTCTTCCAATTTCTGTTCCATTTTTTTCATGTCTTCTTTGACTTCTTTTGAATTCTCTTCCAATTTTTTCGTATTCTCTTCCATTTTCTGTTCCATTTTTTTCATGTCTTCTTTGATTTCTTTTGAATTCTCTTCCATTGTCTTGTTCATCTGCATCATTAATGACATCAAAGCTGCCATATTGACATTTTCCTCTCTTTCTGGATTCATTTCTGCAGTATCTTGTGGAACTTGAACTAAACTCTCCTCTTGTATAGGTTGTGTTTCTACTTCTACATCTTCTTCATTCTTTTTGCTTCTTGTACCTTTCTTTCCTTGAGACATTTTGAGACCTTACTTGTTCAAATATAATTAAAATTAAAATCTATACTTTTTCTTTCTACTGATAATTAATTTAATTATATGAGAGCACTTATCTTCCCAAACTAATTCTTTTAAATAGAGAGCCACCGCGTTGGGTGCCAAATTGTTATGATGTGTTTTTTGTTTGAATGATGAGCAATGAGTATTTTTAATAATATAGGGTTTTTATCGCGGTTCTCAAAGAATTAGCTTGTAAGTACTTTTTTAAATTATCTTTATTATAACTATTATGAAACACACATATATATCTAACTTAGCTAATGTAAATTTAAAATAAACTATCTTTAAATTGATATTCTTATAAAACTAATTAAATTCTATAGACAATCTAAAATTTAAACAAACTATCTTCAAAATTGAAATTGTTATGACACTAACTAAATTATATTAACAAAATTTTGTACCTTTCTTTCACTGAATGCCTAAATGAACTGTTTTCCACTAAGTATATAGATTCTAATCACCACTGAATGTCTTCGTACTTCAGTTATCCTTGTTTTTTTGTGAAATTACTTTTTTCAATTATCAGCTTCTACCAATTTAAGATATAGTTTTCTTCACCAGCATTTATACACCACCAACCAAACCAGCAAACAGCATTTATATTTATTCTTCTTTTCAATATACCAATATCCAATTATTATAAGTTGATTTATACTAATCTCCAACCATAATATAATTTAATTTCTTCCAATATACCTTTTTTTATCTTCAATAATTATTTGTGTATAATTATAAATGTGCATTAAATTATATGCATAATTTTTAATCTTCATTTAACTCACTATATTAAACATTTTGACTATTTGTACTTGATTCACTGACTCCAACTAACTTTCATAATAAACTGCTTGATTTCTGACTAAAAACTTCCAAAACTGCCTGAACAATTGACTTCACTAAGTAAATGTATCTATCTTCTAACTAACTTTCATGATAAAACTGCTAAAAACTCTTCTGACTGCACTATCTACAACTTTTCTGACTAAAAACTTTCAAAAACTGCCATCTTGAATCCAAATCACGGGTATTTATATCTTTTGGACATTCTAGAACCATCTCGTAAGATATCATGTTCTATTCAGTTCTATTTAATACTTGTATGAATTTTCTGGAACAAACCATTTCGCAAACATGGCCATCTCCGGAGATCCAGAGAATTCCATTCTTTTCTATTAATAATTTTGTTTACATTTAGGCTTTTCAGATGAGAATATATAATTAAATTAGTAACTTAACATTCTAATTTAATAAAATACACATTTCAAACAATATATTATTATAACCCACTTTATATTCGTAAATATTTTTAAACGTCACTTCAGAGTATAAATATCTGTCAATCTCCGAGAGTATTTTTGGTTGCCTAAGCACATGGCTCACTTATATATATTTACAATATTAAAATACAACTTTTTACAATTATTATGCTAATTTATTAAAAATGCCCTCACATAAATATATTTTTATTAAATTCTCTAGTATATAACTTATTTAAAACAACCAAATATCTAATATTATGTAGTATATAACTTATATACTACATAATATAGTATATAAATTATTTTCTATAAACCCTAATCGTCACAATATATATATATATATATATATATATATATATATATATATATATATATATATATATATATATATATATATATATATATATATATATAAGGAAGGCAAAACAACAATCAAAGTATATAAAGGAACAAAATCAATACAAATACATAGAGGCGTGAGAGAGGGTGACACAATATCACCAAAACTTTTTAATCAGGCTCTGAAAGATTAGAATGGGAAGAAAAAGGTATAAAAATTTGTGAACAACACTTGAACCATCTAAGGTACGCTGACGACATCGCATTGATAACCGATATAAAAGAAAAATCATTTGAAATGATGAAAGAACTGGACGTAGAAGCTGGAAAGATAGACCTTAATATAAATTACGGCAAGACCAAAATCATAGTAAATACAGATGAAGACATCACAATGAGGATCGGACAAGATTAAATAGAACAAGTTCAGGATTATATATACCTGGGTCAAACTATAAAACTTAACAAAGAAAACCAAACAGCAGAGATAAAAAGTCGAGTTAGACTTGCATGGGCAGCATTTGTCAAACGAACCTACATTCTTAAAAACAAAAGATATCCACAGTATCTTAAGACCAATGTATTCAATCAATGCGTATTTCCTGTTTTCACTTATGGTTCCCAAACGTGGACGTTTACAAAAGCAAACATGGACAAAATCATAAAAACCCAAAGAGCAATGGAAAGACAAATGTTCCACATAAGACTAATGAAAAAACGAGTGAATAAGAGAGAAAACAAAAGTGGACGGGAATGTTAGACAAGAAGTTGCAAAATTGAAATGGAGATTTGTCGGACACAATATAAGACAAAAAGAAGACCGATGGAACAAAATTCTTATAAGTTGGAGACCGTGGAAATATAAACAAAGCAGAGAAAGGCCCCAAATGAGATGGGGAGATGAAGTCAAGAAGCAAGTGGACTCTAGGTGGATGACTATAGTGACAGACAGAGAATAATGAAAAAGGATTAGGAAGGCCTATGTTTAAAGATGGACCGAAGAAGGCTATTTAGATAGATAGATAGATAGATAGATAGATAGATAGATAGATAGATTCAATCTATACTCGGAGCACATTTTTGAAGAGGCTTTAAAAGATATTAATAAAGGTATCAATAACCTGCGGTATGCAGATCATACAATAGTGTTTTCCAATACCATAGAAGGGCTGCAAAACTTAATAAACAAAATAACGGAAATAGCTAGAAAATATGGACTAGATATAAATACCAGCAAAAGCAAGCTAATAATCATCAGCAAGGAAAACATAACTGGACCAAATGAGAATTGAACGTGTCTCACAATACAACTACATAGGAACTATAATAAATGAGTCGTGGGACAATACCCAAGAGATTAAATGTCGCGTCGAAAAGGCTAAAAATGCATTCTCGACTATGAGTTCTGTGTTCAAGAGCCATGACCTGACCCTAAAAACAAAAATAAGGCTTCTTAAATATTATGTGTACTCCGTGCTTCTGGACGGAGTAGAAACATGAACATTGAAGGCGGAAACTCTATCAAAACTTCAGGCTTTTGAGCTATGGTCATACAAAAGGATCCTAAAGATACCATGGACAGACAGTCACCAATGAAGAATTACTGCGAAGCATGAACACAACTGCGGATTTGGTTAACATCGTGAAGAGCCATAAGCTGCAGTACTTGGGACATATAATGAGAAATGAAGGCAAATACGAGCTACTTAAATGCATTTTGCAAGGTCAAATTGAAGTAAAGGGGCCCCAGGACAAAGAAGAATATCCTGGCTGGCTAACCTGAGAGCATGGTATAGAAAGACCTCAACACAGCTATTTTGTATAGCAACCAACAAAGTGATCATAGCCAGAATGATCGCCAACGTTCGGTACGGACAGACACCCTAAGAAGAAAGAAGAATCTAATAAAATATCATATACTGGACATTGCTTTTGTGGCAGTTCCGCGACAATATTAATAGATCTGGTGGTAATGTAAAAACGGCGGATTGAAATTCACATCATTGGTGGAAAGTTATATTAAGGAATCCGTTCAACATAGGTACCCAAACTTTAAATTTTATTGAATACAACCATATTAAAAAGGGAACTCATATTACATCATCTACGACAGGAACTTCAACAAACAGCATAATAAAATTGTCGCGTCAAATTCATTTTGATAATCGTAATATTTTTTCTTAGCTGAGAATCTACAAAAAAGTAATTAGACCAGTGGTCATATATGGATGTGAAACGTGGACCTTCTCAACCACTGATGAAAATCAACTAAGAATATTTGAGTGCAAAATACTAAGGAAGATATTTGGACCAACCCAATGCAGCGATGGTTCGTGGAGAATAAAAATGAACCACGAGCTGGATGAACTAATGCAGAGCGCAGATATTGTCAGATTTGTAAAGTCACAAAGACTAAACTGGCTTGGTCACCTAGAAAGAATGCCAGATAATCCAGCTATAAAAGTAGTCCAGAGATGGAAGCCCCAAGAAAACATAACAAGAGCAAGGCCCCGTAAAAGATGGATAGACGACGTAGAGAGGGATCTTAAAACCATGAACATCAGGCAGTGGCGAAGGAAAGTATCCGACAGGGTAGAATGGAAGAACATTGTTAAGCAGGCCAAGACTCACAAAGAAGAAGAAGAATCGTAATATTTAAAATAAAAATGTATCAAAATAAAATAAATAAAAATCATGTATACTACTTGCAGTTTTTTGCGATTACTTGCTCGTATTCTATACAACATATACCGCTAGGCGGCTCATGTCATATCCCTCATACTCGTATTATAATGACCAACATTAAAATGCTCGTTGCGTAATACACTATTCGAATTTTATCACAATCCATTATTTCCTCTTTTTATTTTAAGTAAACGATTATTCTAGACTTCAAAATACGAATAAATCGAAATTTACTATCACTAATAAAATGAAAAACTGTATTTTATATAGAAAAAAGCTTTTCTACTTTTTTCTACCTCAGCATCGTATTTTATAGAAAGAGGGTAAATATGGACAGCATAAGTGAGATTTATATGAATAGACTTCGTTTCAGAAGTAATTTGACAAGTACGGATCCATTTAAGCCCATATTTTCAGGATATACTACACTGAAATATATTTGTTCTACTTTTTTCTCAGCTATTCTAGGAATAAAAGTAACATTGTATTTTATTTTGTTTATTAGATTAATTCACTTGGATCTCAATTTAAATTTATTTTTGGGAATCATCATCATATAACGGGGGTCCTACGGTGATTGCCGCTTCCCGCATTTCAGCCTCCATCTTTTCCTATCTCTCCAATCTCCCTCTTCTAAGCCTCTAGACTGCATTGTTTTTGTAATTTCTCTTCTCCAGGAATTTGGTGGTCTTCCCCTTTTCCTTCTTTCTGGCGGAACATACATTAAGGCTTTCTTTGGCCACCGCTCCTCATCCATTCTCATCACGTGACCATACCATTGTAATTGCCTTCCTTGTATTCTATCTGAAACAGTATCTCTAATTCCTGTACGGTTTCGTATTTCATCATTACCGATTCTTTCCATTCTCGATACTCGACATGACCTTCTAAGATAATCCATTTCCACAACGTCTACTTTATCTCGTTCATTCTTTGTCATCGTCCAACATTCGGCAATGTGGTAATTGGTTCTACAATTGCTCTATATACGCGAAGTTTGGTATGCATCTTTATTTTATTAGACCACAGTAATGAATTCAGTATTCGGATGCATTTTTTCCCTTGGGTTATTCGGTTTTGTACATATATCTTAACTCTGCCATCTGCTGATATGATGCTTCCTAGATATTTATACTGGTTGCAGCCTTTTATGACTGCGTTTTCAAGCCTCAGATCTGTGGTATTTCCTCCAATTTTTAAATATTCTGTTTTGCTTATGTTTACAGTAAGCCCCCATTTGGCATATTCCTCAAATAATTTTCGATTCATATAATTTATATCTTCCTCATCGGTTACAACCACCACCTGATCATCTATTTTTGGGAATAACTATGAAATTGTAAAATACAGTACGTACTTAATTTACGTTCCAATTTCTAGATTTTAAGTCATGATACACAAATACAAGAAGTTCACAATACATAAAAAATATCTTCTTCTCTTCTTTTTTTAAGAACCCCTGACTGTTCACTGCTGAACGTAAGCCTTCACTTAAATAACAATAACATATTTATATATATATATATATATATATATATATATATATATGTATATATATATATATATATATATATGTATATATATATATATATATAACAATAACATATATATATATATATAATAATAACATATATATATATATATATATATATATATATATATATATATATATATATATATACAGGGTGTTTGGTAGGTCAATGGAAATTTTTTAAGGAGTAATAGGGGACGCCATTTGCAAAATTTTTTGCTAATAATGTATCGCCCAAACTGTTAAGATTTCCGAAATAAAGTTAAATTTTTCAATATTCGAAAATAAGGCTGCTCGTCTATTTTAGTTTTAAAAATAATTATCTAAGCGAGATACTTCCCTTAGATAATGCATACAAAATGCCTTACGTATTACTTACTCAGAATGCAAAAATCATTCGTTGAATCTTAATGCATTGTTAAAATAACTTTCATTAATGAAACGGGTAAGAAAGGTAAAACACAACAACGATACATCATGCATTTTGCAACATTAATAATGCCTTATTAAGTATGTACAAAAACTTCAGAAAACAGTCATTGTTGTTCAAAATGAGAACCACCATTCCTAATGCACGCTCTTGCTCTTTGTCGTATTTCTGATGTGGTTACTTTTAACCTCAGTTCTGCCCTTATATTGTCAGCTGCTTCGATAATCCTTTCCATTAAATGAGCTCTAGTTCGGATTGGAACTTGATAAACAAGTTCTTTGAATCTGCCCCAGATATGATAGTCACACGGTGTTAAATCGGGCGATCTAGCAGGCCACAAAATCGGTCCAGTTCGTCCGATCCACCTATTGGGATAGTGGATGTTGAACCAAGCCGTAACAGTACGTGCACAATGTGCAGGGCATCCATCATGTTGGTCACCATTCTTCGTCTGAGGGCGAGGGGTAAATCTTCTTAGAGTGGTGGTAATTCATTCTCTTCAAAGTCTAAGTACACTTGACTATTTAAACTGGCTGGCAAAAAGTAAGGTCCTATTAACTCTCGTCCGATAACTCGTACCCAAACCTTGACACTAAATTTTTGCTGAAAAGATGTTTCTTTCGGTAGATGGGGATTGTCATGTGCCCAGTAATGCAGGTTGTAAAAATTTGTTATTCCTTCTCTATTAAAACTGGATTCATTAGTCCATAAAATACTTTTAGGAAAATTGCCATCGTTGATGTCTGCATCTAACAAAAAGCGGCAAAATTTACCCTTCTAATTGGATCACCGTCTTGAAGAACGTGTCCTGGCGTGTAATGATCAGGGTAGTGTTCATCGTTGTGCACTACCGACCAGACCTTCCATTGTGAGACATTTAACTATCGAGCAACCTTTCTGACGCTTGTGATAGGACCATTCGTAACAGCTTGCAAAATTTGAGCGTCTACACCAGGACCGTAACGTCCAGGATTAATACCGGAAACAGGATTGTTAACAATACCAGTTTCACTAATTCATCGATATATGTTAATAAAGACACTTACATGAGGAAGTCGCCGGTTAGGGTAACGACGCTGATATTCTCGACTTGCTGCAGATGCATTTTCATCACTCCAGCCATAGAGAAACAGAATGTCTGCGTACTCTGCATTCGAAAACGAAGCCATCACAACTAATCCATTAATCACGTTGAACAGATACACAGTCTGGTTGTTTACTCAAACAAAGTTCAAAATCGTAATGTACAAAAAACTCACAAGAAACTCCAAACCCAATTCGGATGTCAAAACAGTAAAACGCACCTTTCATGCGCATAGAATAACCATGTTTATAAACCAAAATAAACTACTTCATAGCAGGTAGATTGTTTATTAGCATAGCAGGTAGATTGTTTTTTGTTTGTTATGCGTTCGGAGAATGACGATAGCTGATGAAAATTTTATGCGAAGAGTCAGTGTTTACATTTTTATTCCATGCGTAAAACAGGAAGGTAGTATGCCTAGATAATTTTTAAACGTGAAATAGACGGTTGTCGAATATTGACAAATTTAATTTTATTCCGGAAATCTTAACAATTTGAGCGATACATTATTAACAAAAAAATTTGCGAATGGCCTCCCCTAATATAATATATAATATAACAATTATAATTGTTACAAATAAGAATATAGTTAAAATAAACTCTCCCGTAATATTAAATATATGTTCCACGTTTCCATCAGGCCCGAAGTATACTTATAGCTTACAATACGTGACATGTTACAAATACTAAATTGATATATTTCCTACATAAAACGGCGAAAATTATATTTTTCCTTTTATACGTTGTTGGTCTATGCAGCATCCGTTTTCTCCGTTATCCCAGCGACAAGTGTTGATCTAAGGCTTCTCAATCATCGCATTGTTCGAGAGATCGTTTCTGAAAGGGCAGCAAACTGATGTCGCAGAATTTAATGCCGTCATCGCTGCTAATGATTTATCAATGCGGTTGTTTACGAGTAGACTTGATAGGAGATTAATTATATCGTTTATAATCTCTCGAATTCAGGAGAAGCAATAAGTGATTGGTTTTGGTTAAATCCGAAAGTTTAACGTTTAGATGATATACACCCGGTTTACACTTGGTGCTTCAGATTTCTTGCAACAATGAGATATACAGTTTACTTTGTTCCTTTTTAAATTCTTTTATTTTACATTTATATTGTGATATCGTATCGAATTGCTTAAGTAACAGCAGTACGCAATGGAAAAAGCAAAGTTAATTTTAAAAATAACTGAATGCATCATGCATTCGGCTAAACGAAAACGAAACATATTCGTTTTTACAAATTGCTTCAACATCTTGGAAAAATTTAAGAAAACAGGTACATGTTTTGAGTTTTTTACTTTCAAATGTTTAAATAGTATTTAGTGGCAAGTAAGGTACCGCTATATAGTCATTGCAGTTTTCTTTACAGTAACCTACAAATTTTAAATAGAAGACTTTTAAAAAAATTATATCTTAAAATTTAAATTGAATGTAGTTGCTTGCTGAATATTTAGTTGATTAATTCATTTATTCATTAAGCTTTACAATTCCTATGGATTATATCCAACTCCACGGCGTTCAAAATCCTATTATTGGATGAAGTGGATTATTCCTCTATGTCATTTAAAGCTTGCTGTGTATCTGTTCTGCTCTGACTCTTTTCCATTTCTTTTTTTTTCTTGCACTGAACTTTCCAGTCTTTATCATTCATTGTTCTTATATCCTCTTCTACATCATCCTGCTATCTTCTTCTGAGCCTTTCTCTACACCTATCAGTTCTAAGCGAAGAAAATTTATGTATCTGACTATACTTTCTTCCTTTAATTTGTCTTTAATTTCAGCATTTGCTTTTATTCTTCTTTCTCCGTCTCTAATTACATAGAGGCCCATTATCGTTTTCATTATTTTTCTTGCAAATTTTAGTAGGCTATCTTCCTCTTTCCTGTTAATCGACATTTTTTCCATTTCATATATAACAACGGATCTTATTAACGTCTTATATTGATTCATCTTAAGTCTCTTACTTAGAATCTTGCTTCTCAACAGGATTTTATTGATTCCATATGATTTTTGCCTTTTAGAATTTGTTCAAGGGTTAAAGAATGAAGGTAAAGAAACTAATAGAACCAACCAAAACACAGAAAATGATACGTGGACTGACTATCTAGAAAAGGCCCACGAAGAGGAAGAACAAACGACGCTAGAACCGGAAACAACAAAAATCATCACTAATGAAGAACTTAAAATACTTGAAAAGCTGAAGAATAGAAAAGCTGCAGGTAAAAACGAAGTACCAAACGAATTACTGAAATATTATGTAGCAGCAATAAGAGAACAATTAACAATAATAATTAATAAAATTATGAAACATAATAAAATATCGGAAGAATGGAGAACGAGTGAACTAATTTTACTATTTAAAAAAGGAGATAAAAACAGCCAGAAAACTACAGAGGTATAAACTTGTTAAATACTACCCCAAAACTTACAACTAAAATTTTACAAGTACTAATAAATCAGAGAATAAGTTATTATTCTCTTATAATAAGAAATATTATAAAAAACCATCGAAAATATCTACAAAAACAACAAAATAAAAATCAGAATAGATAGACAACTTACAAAACCTATAGAAATAGGCAGCGGAATAAGACAAAAGGACTCATTGCGGCCTATGATCTTCAATTTAATCATGTATAAAATCATTAAAAGCGTTATTGATAGCCTAAGATGAAGATAATCTGTAAATATTGGTCCACAGATTTAACATAAGAGCAGAAGAAATTAATATCACAATCCCATCTCAGAAATCTGAAATAATAGTAATCAGCAAATAACCAACCAGATGTAAAACAAAAATTAATGGCATCAGTATTGAAAAAGTAATGGAAATAAAATACCTCGAAATTACATTGTCCAGCTATGGAGACCTGGACAAATTAGTGAGAGATCAAGTACAAAAAGCAAATAGACTGGCAGGATGCCTTTATAACACTATATGGCGAAACAGACACAATAACACTAAGATGAAGTAGGGAATTTATAACGCCAGTGTGAGACAAATAATGACATATGCCTCAGAAACAAAACCCAACATAGCCACAACACAAAAGCTACTGGAAACAGCAGAGATAAGAGTACAAAGAAAAATTACCGGAAATCTGCTAAGAGGTCGAAAGAGAATGGAATAACCACATAAGCAAAATGGGAGAGACATTTGTCGTCAAAATAGCACCATAGAGGTATTGAATGAATGAATAAGCGGACTTGTTTATAAAGAGAAATATCAAGGAGTAGAGTTCTTTCCTCTATTCTTTCTTTTCCGGTTTTCCCCATTGTTATTCACAAGATTCTTTTCCAGCAGAACAGCTTAATCGCGCTTATCTTTCTTTTTGCTGATTTTCTCACTCTTCAAGATTGGCATTCATAGTAAATATTAAGGAGTTGACCAATCCAATTGTTGGCTCGGCTTTTAAAATATTGGGGTCCTTTCATATTTTGGTCATCTTTCCCATAGCGATCTCGGCTAAACTACTTATATGTTTTATTTTATTCTGAAGTGTCCTTGCATTTACAATCAATGATCTCAGATATAAATAAGAACATTACGAAATCGATCAAATTTGGCTATATGTGAATTATTGTTGTGTTTACTATCCACTATCATGATTTTTGTCTTTAATATGTTTAACTCCCAACCAAACCTTATACTCTTATTTTGAACAAGCTCTATTAGATCAATTATGTGTTCTTCGTTGTTGTCAAGGAGGGCTGTGTCGTCCAGAAAGCGTAGATTGTTCATTTTTCGGCGGTCTTTTTCCCATAATTCATATTTTGTTCTCTACATGTTCATGTAAAGTAATTGTAGAGATAGTATACATCTTGTTCTGGGTCGAATTCATTTGAAAGTGCGTCAAGTACTTTTGCAGATTCCGTGGTGTGCTTGTATAACTTAGTTATAAAGGAAATGTGCTTTGTCACGCCCACTTCTTTTAATATAAACCATCAAAGATTCTATTTAAACCACCAAAGTAAAAATGCGAAGATTTCTATTGACGAAACCAAAATTCAGATTTTTTGCTTTCATCTGTGACTTCTATAAATTGCAAGGCAAAACAGACGATGCTTAAGGTGTAAGGTATGGGGATCTAAAAGTTGCATGTCACAACATATCTTCTCATCTAAGCAAAAATCCATGGCGAATTGGTTTCTTGTACTCATAAATCTAAATAAAAGAAAAGACAGTTAAGATTTGATTTTACATATACTGCCTCTGTATATTTGTTTATACGTATTTTATCCTAGCAGGATTGGTCAGAGCGACTGGTACAAAAGCTATAAAGTGAAGAAACACCAATAAAATGGCTTTAATATGGACGCTATAGCGACATCTGAGAATAAATCACCAACGTAAAAATGTGAAGATTTCTATTGACGAAACCAAAATTCAAATTTTTGGGTTATTTTATGCCTTCTATTAATTGCAAGGCAAAATAGACGATGCTAAAGGTATAAGAGACATGTAGCGAATTTAAAAGTTGAATTCCACAATGCAACTCCCCATCTAAGCAAAAATCCTTGGCGAATTGGTTTCTTTGACTCATAAAGAGTAAACCAAAACTGTTTTCTGTTTCAGTCGTTCGATCTTAACTGTTTTCTCTTTTATTCTATTTGATTTTTTCGAACGCCTTGCGACAATCGATAATTGATGATTTGTAGCCCTATCTTTTAATTACGTGAGATAAGAAAAATAGTGCTGTAATTGTCGCAGTTGCGAAAGCTTCCTTTTTGTGTACTTTTGTTATAGAATGCGTCCAATCAGTGAGTAATTGCCTGGAATGCCATATTTAATTGCAGAAAATGTGAAGCCCCCTTAATTCGGATTTTTTTTGTTAGTGCCTTACATAATTTAAGTTCATTAATTGTCAGTCTTATTTCACTTTCTAGTACATCCGGTTCTTCTTCCATTTCCATTATGTTACTGTGGATATGTTCCAGGGTTTGGTCATCTTTGTATAGAAGCTGTTAATATGATCTCCATATCTTTGCTATATTATTTCTATTGATTTTTAAAATTTCTTGAGATGTTTCGTTAATAATAGAGGATAGAGCATTTTCTACTTTTCGGAAAAGTTTTTTTCTCATTTCTTATTGCTAACTTCGTTTTCTCTGCACGGTTGTTATGTGCTTTAAGTTTAAGTTTGATTTTATCTAAAAAGAGAATATTATCTGATCTACTTGGACAGGTTATCAACGATTGGACTAATGATTTAGAGCGAGTATTAGTTAAGGTGTAATTGATTTGGTTTCTTGACCTTTCTCTAAGACTTCTCCAAGTATAAAGTATTCATATGTGGTGCTTAACTCGGGTGTTTATGATATAGAATTTGTTGGTAATAGTGAATTAAATTATTCGGTCTCCCATTTCAAGAAGTTATTATTGTAACATTGATAAAATAAACATGGCTAGGTAAGTGAAATTCTACCTCCCAGAGAAGTAGATAAAGGACCATATTATGTTTTAAAATGACACTCCTAGACAGTTGTTTCAGCTAGTCCAGCAATTTCAATATTGTATCCAGTTTGCGATTTAGCCCTTGCACGTTCTATGTACACACATTTACCACATTTACTGTGTATCTTAGTTGTAATTTATGTAGACTACTGGTTGAACTTTGACAAAATGCCTGGTCATTAAGAGTAGCTTGACTTGTAACTGCTTTTTCATTCCTTTACCCAAAGGAACGGAGGAGGAGAAGATATAAAATATTATAAAAATATAAATTATTCAAAATTTTTAAAGAAATAAGTTAAAACATTGTCGTTATTTTAAAATGAAATTAATTTGATACATACCTGAAAGATCGGTTTTATAGTCAAAATGTACATTTTACTACTACTGAAGCTCTTGGTCGTGATAGTATAGTCGACCAGCTATTAAATTGTGTTTGTTTAGTGGCTATACCGTGCATCATTAAATTTATTTTCCTCGCACTCTTTAGCACACGACAAATGATACATTGTTATAAATAGAGAGGGTTAAAAAGAACAAAACAAGGTAAAATAAGCGCTTAAAAAGGATAAGGTTTTAAATTAAAAAGAAAAATTTCAGTGTTTGGCTGTATAATATAATTTTAAAAAAACTTACAATAAAGCAAAAACATCTTATGTAAAATAAAATGTATATTTATTTTTTTCCCATTTCAAATTACATGTCTAGGCTGCTGTGGCCATTAATATAAGGAACTGTATTACAGAAACCAATAAATTAAATTATTATTAAATCCACAAGAAAAATAATTCCTGCAGCTGGCTGTATACCACGTATCACAAAAAGAGGTTAATCTTTGTATATGGGTATATTTTATAAAAACCCTTAAAAGGGCTACATTAAAAACACGAACGTTTTCGGAACAACAGTTCCATCATCAGGTTAAAATACTTAAAATAAGTATAAACCATTTAATTAAAGCAAACGTGGTTTAAAATTTTGACTAAGGTTAAAAAAGCAAAATGGTTTACAGATTACCATGTCTGAGCCACCAAAATATTTGGGTAAAAACCCTTTAAAATATATTATGTTACCAAAGATTGTACATGATGTTGATAATATTATTTGATGTTTAATATTTTAATTAAATTTTATTCAGGTAACATACACTCATGCTTTCAGTGAGTTCCAGTGTCCGGAGAGTAAACCTCTTCAAACGCAAGGTTAGTAGATATTAAGTAGGTTGTCTCGTAACTATGTGGGCGAAGCGAGGGGAAGGCAAAATGCTTACGTCACTCATACGACAAAGTCAAATTTGACAGTTGATGGACAGTTGTCTGCACGTCTGAGTCAGATATATGTACATATCTCTGGTCTGATTTTAAGTTCACGTTTGTTGTCTTAAGCCTTGTTGCATTTTTTCGTATTCGTATATTTTTTTGTGGAATTTTCCTATAGTATCATTAGTTCGTTTATTTGTTTAGTTATTGTTTAGTGTATATTTAGTGTATCTGTTTAGTGTCTATTGTATTTTTGCTTTTGAACTTTTTCTACTGTTTTTTTTTGGGTTTTTGTGCGAAATAAACTGTTATCTCCATTTAAAACACACAATATTATCAATATAATCAATTCTATTTTTTGTCATCCGACTATTGATTTAAAAAAAATTGATATAATTACTAATATAAGAACCACTTAAAATCCCTATACCCAAGAAAATCCCAAAATATATTGCAAAACCTAAGTTTTTGAACCTTTTATTAACATTGAAGCTTATGGCAATTTTAAAAGTGTCGTATGGGTGACGTATTCCCGCCTTTAAAAAGCGAGCATTTGATTGGTCTATAGTTACGAGACAACCTACTTAACATCTACTAACCTTGCTTCAAACGGACTTCAGCTGGTAACTGATTGAAAAGATACCCATGAACGGTGTCAAAAACAAAATGTCAATGTACCATGAAACAATATTAGTTAAACATAGCATTACTACAGCCAAAAGATTCAAAACTTTGATGATGTTAAAATGATAACAGCAATCCAGGTGTTGGGATTTAAAAATTTTTTTTAATTATTTAATATTGGATATAAAAGATGTAAAATTACTGATGTTGTTAAAGGTCATGTTTAAGAGAATGACGTATGCATTAGGCACCTTATATTACTCTTTGTCGTATGGAGTGTGGTCTAAAAAGTGTAATTTGTGACAAATTAGCTTAAATATGTTGCTCACATCTAGGACAAGGAAAATTGAATAGTATATATTTGTAGCTAATGTAAGACTTCGTATTTAAATGAAATTGTTTAATACTGCTGGTATGGTAAAAAAGTTTAATATAAGTGAGTCCAATAGATTGAGAAAAGGGATTAAAAATCTTCCGGCTGAAGGAATTAAAGTTATAACATATGGAATTAATTTAAAATTGAAAAGGCTGAGCTACTCAGAGACTTGATAAGAATAAAAGTAAAGGAAATGACTAAAGAATAAAGGAGAGGGGGTTAAAGGAAAATAAATGAGTTAATCAACACATTAGAGATAATAGAGGTCCTTCATGCTTAAAGCATCTAGCACCCTGGACAAAATATATTTTGGTTGTATTAAATTCGGTACATAAAAGCCTGAAATTTTATTTGTGAGTGTGCTGTACTAAGTTGTTGACTAAGAGAGGGGAGCAATGGTTGATTAAGGGTTTTGGTAAAGTGGGAAATAGTGAATTCTGATAAATTGTTGGGTTATGTTTAAATGGTTACTGAGTTTAGAACTAATGAGTGGATGGTAGATATATGAAATGACAGAGAACTAGCAAAAGAAAAAAGAATGGACAGGAATATGATGTAAACGTGAAGATTGTAAAAATGATGAAATAGTGAGGTATGATAGATATGGTAGGTTATGAAGTTAACAATAGGGGCGGAAAAATTTGAAGGGAGGTTTGTGACAATAGTGTAAAGAGAATGGTTGTTTAAAAGCAACAATTGTTGAAAAGGATTAAGATGTTGATGTTTATAGAGGAAGGTTACATAAAGAAGATGAGGCGAATTTGAGAAGTGTGGGTTATGAGAAGAGTTGTCGGTGTAAGGGTTGAAAGTCACGGTTAAAAGTTACATGGCGATTAACGCAGTTGGGGCTTCTTTTTTTTTTTTAATTATTGATTCAATAAATTTTAATACAGATGATATCTAAAAAAAAAGAAAATAAAAAACTAGCGGATGATTATAAAATTGAAATATAGATAGGTGATACAATTACAACAGGTGATATAATTTACAGTTTTTAAGGAACTCTATCACATTAGATATAGTGTTTTTGGATTTTAAAATATCACATAAACTTCCGTGGATATCATGTTTGATCCGTGCTGCTGCGTACTGGTGACATTCCACAAGTATATGGTGTACACTTAGACGGGAGTTGCAATATTGGCAGTTTGGAGGTTCTTCGGGAACCATCAGATATCTGTGGGTTAGCCGGGTGTGCCCAATTCTAAGCCTTCTAATGATGGTCTTCAATTTTCTTTCCGTAGTAAAAATTCTAGGTCCTAAAATGTTTGGTTGGATGGACTTTAGTTGGGTAGTGCACCTGTTCCATTGATTTTGCCACACTAAGGTAGATAACTTTTTAATTTCAATTATTATATCTTGAAACATTTGGATTTTTTCATCTGTAAGGTCAGAGCGACGTGCTTCATTTACTGCGTGGTCAGCATTCTCATTTCCTTTAATACCAACATGTGAAGGATTCCATATAATCGAAACCGAAGTGTTTGATTTAGCAAGTGCTGTACATCTTTCGTGGATCTCATTAACTAAAGGATTTGATGTGTAGATTTTTCTAATCGAATTTATGGATGATAATGAATCTGTGCAGATTGCCAAGTTTTTGGTACCCTGCATTGGAACCTCTAGAGCTTTAAGTATAGCGTAGAGTTCTGCTGTGAATATACTGGTCATCTATCTTGGGTAGTCTATACATTGCTAGTCTGTTATTTGTGGAAGTAATAGCACATCCGACACTTTCTTCGTCTTTAGATACATCTGTGAATATTATGTTATCAAACTTGCCTCTATTAATTATGTCGTTAAAAGTTTGTTTCATGAGTATCGTGGAGGTTTCCATTTTCTTATATTATTTGCACAAATTTAGGTTAAAGTCAGGTAATATTTTTAGCCAAGGTGGAGTATTGGGCTGAATAATGGGGGTGGTAAGATTTAGGCCAATATTTTATAAGAGTGGCAATAGAAACTTTAGTGATTAATTGGCAGTAGCTCTACTGTGTGCTCCTGTTAATTGAAAATTTTTAATAAGTTGGAAAGATATATCATTTGGGTTTGCAGAGACCTTAGCAAAATAGAAGTTTAGTAGACGTTGTCTTCTAATATTTAGAGGGAGTTCACACGATTCGACATATATGCTTTCTGTAGGGCTAGATCTGAAGGCTCCAAGGCATATTCTTAATGAAGTGTTTTGAATTGTATCTAATAATTTTAAACAAGTTTTAGGGGCAGACATATATAATATCGATCCATAGTTTAACTTAGATCTTATTAGGTCTCTGTATAAACTTAATAGTACTTCTTCTTCGGCTCCCCATTGTCGATTGGCTAGGGATTTTAAGAGATTTATATTTTTTGAGGCACTGGATTTAGTTTTTTCTATATGTCTCTTCCATGTTATTTTTTTGTCGAAAATTACCCCTAAAAATTTGTGATTTTCAACTACTTGTAGTGGATGCTCTTTTAATTTTATGAGTGAGAGATGTTAATTATAATATTTATATTTATTAAAAATTTAAATTACTTAAAGAATATTCAAATCATTAATTAATTAAAACTAGCCACAAATCGAGGTCAAATAACCCTTATATTATTTAAGTTATTGTGAGTGTAAGTTTGAACCTTTATATTTTCATTAATTGCTTTTACTGTTTATATGGCTGAGGGATTAACAGTTTAAATAATAACGTCTGTAAATTCTGACCAAATTCCCGGTTGTATTGTATCAGCGGTTGGCATCCGTTATCCATACTTCTTGAAAAAATCAGATTATTTCCACCTACTTTTCTGTGTAAAGATCTTGTGATATTAATCGGCTCGTATCGAGATTTTTAACAAATGGCATTAAAAAGCGATTATAGTATTAAAAATATTTATTATAATTATTAGTACTTGCACCCTATTAAAAATCAAAAAACTTAAAAATCTCTGTAAAAATCAAATTTATTTGTCACCTCAATATATTTTGATAAACATTTAATAAAATGATAAGTTAAAATTAACTTATTCTGTAACTTTCTCTAATATTTAGCATAATTTACCGCAATGGATTAATAAAAAAATTAAGTCAAAATTTAAAATATTGTTTGTGTTATAATAACATCTAATTCAAAAGTTCCTGTCTTTAAGTTCTGCGAAAAATTTTATGAGAAATAAAAATTTTAAAGGTATACAAAGAACTACAAACCTTAATTACCTAACTTTTTATTAAGGAAGAGCACATCGAAAGAAAAAGCACACTTATACACTGTAATTAAAAACGAAAATGCCAATTAAGTGCGGGTTGATCTACAAAGTTAAAATATAAAAAGAAAGACATATTTCTTAAAATATGCAGTACTTAGATAAGAAAAGGTAATTACAAATAAGTGACTTTCCTTTCTAGTATAAAACACTAGATTATCCATATCAAACTTTTGACTTTAAAGAAAGTTATAAAACTGAAAGTTTTTACAGAGAGAAATCTAGAAAAAAAAAACACGATTATTTGTAAAGCATCAGAATGCATATGAGGAGCTTAGTATCAAAGACGGACAACTCCATTTTTTCAAAATTGAGTTATAAGGTACATTCTTATAGGATTTTTTCCGAGGAATTCAAATCTGAATTGCTTTAGTTTCAAAAGCGGCTAGAAAATGCAAGAAATTGCATTTTAAAACGAGCATCAGTTTCAGAAATGGACAGCTCCAACTTGATTTTGTAGCAGAATCGGACTACTCCGTTACAGCCAATCGAATGGTAGTACTTCCGTCACGTTGTCATGCGCACTAGAATAAACCTACTGAGAGTGTCCCTTGCGTTTCAAGTTTGCAACAGTTACCGAAGTTATTTTAACCGTTTTTATGTTTTTTTAACAATATTTTCGTTATTTTTCCGAAAAGTTGAAGTAGTTGAAGCACCTAAAAATGAAGAGATGCTAACTATGAGAGATGTCTCGCGATTCCATTCAGCTTTTTACAACTCCAAGGAGAAAACAAAGCAAGATAGTTTTCTTCTCAAGTATTGCAAAGAATCTGCCCCAGCAAGAATTCGAAATAAGAAAGGTGAACCTTCCAAAGCATTCATCTTCCATTATTTTGTGTTAAATGAGGCCCACGTTCAAATAGAGGTGTGTAGAAATGCCTTATTACAGATTTTACGGATCACAAAGCATCGAATAATAGGTGTATTCCAGCGTTTTAAGAAGGATGGTTCTCTGGTGCCCCAAGAAACTCGTGGTGGCAATAGGAAAGAGGCAGCGTTTGTCTGAAAAACAAGCAGTTTCTTTGTGAGAAAAACAAGCAATTTTATTAAAAAATTTAAGGAAATTGAGTCTCATTATAATAGAGGTGAAAGCAAGAGAACGTAATAGAAATAATACCCAGTAGAAGTTTTCCGATATATTGTTCCGAATTTGAAGGTAGTCTTATTTATTAATACGTAGTTTCAAAATCGGACAACTCCAATTTTAAAATAGTCGACATTGGGTTCAAAAACGGACAGCTCCACAGCTTGGTTGCCAAATCGGCTAACTCCATTTTTTTTATTGATTTTAGGGAATAAACCATAAATATTTTTACATTTTGGTTATTCAGAAGTATTCAGAAACGCTAGAAGTATATTCATAAAAAAACCATAACTGGATGTAGAGAATATAAGGCGATACATTTTTTTAGCTTTCCTGAAAAAAATTACAAAATGGAGTAGTCCGTCTTTGATACTCAGCTCCTCATATTGTATAGTATAATAAACCATCTTATGTCGTTGTTAAGGATATGGATTTAATAAGCAATTAGGTATTGCCGTAAAAGTTTGAATGGTGTCGAGAGCATAATATTTTTGTTGTTATTTTTATTAGGAAACTGACTTATTTTTATTTTCATAAAACAATTAAGCTTGAAAAAATATACTGTGATAGCTATACTGACTATTAGAAATTTTAATCATGGATTTATCATCTACGTGAAAAAGAGGAATCTAAATAAAGCAATATTTTACTAGAGAGGATGAACATTATAAAGAATGCTTACTTAACAATTTGATGTATACTCGTATAAGGTTCCCCAGTGTAGCTGTTTTCACTAGAAGATCAATTTAATAATGTATCGGATGCATAAACGTTGAAAAAGTAAATATTGTCGCCACTTTGATTTAAAATTCTGAATTGTATTAGCACTGTGAACTGTATATTGGTTTGATAGGATTTCTTTCTAAATAGCTAAAAAGTAAACAATTTCAGATATGTCCGATGACACCGTTACTTTTGCAGACATTGTTCAAAGTAACTAAGTAAGTGAGTGCTGTTAATAAACAAAGTAGCTGAAATTAGTAAGAAATATGATCTAGAAGGTAACACAAAAAACACAAGTCATGATAATTAGCGAACCAAGAATTACAATTTACCGTCAATACGAAAATGGTACGCCACGGTTGCGTGCTGTCATCACTACTCTTCAATGTCTACATTGAAGCGGTATTATTAAAGCAGCGCTTGCAGATTCAATAGAAGCTATATCTATCAATGAAGAAGTTTTGAACAACTTGCGTTTTGCAGACAATAGAGTAATAATGACGGATAACAACAATGATTTACAAAACGTAGTGCAACGACTTAAAGAATGCTGTCATGAATACGGACTAAGGATGAACTTGAACAAAACTAAATACATGATCATAACTAAATCAGCCGATGCAAACATCCAATTGATTATTGGGGATACTGTAATTGAGAGTGTGGATACTTACAAATACTTAGGAACACGGATAACATCAAATGTAGACCAAACTTAAGAAATTAAGACACATATGGAAATAGCACGTGCATCATTCCTTAAACTTAAAAAGTTACTTTGTTTTCGAAATATAAGGTTAGGACTACGTCTAAGGATGCTTCGGTGTAACGTATTCACTACTCTTATTTACGACTTGAAAGCATGGAGATTAAAACAAGTATATCTGAATAAGTTGGCCGCCTTTAAAATTTGGTGTTACAGAAGAATCCTACGAATATCATGAACTCAAAAAATGTCAAACGCAGAAGTCACTAGAAGCATAGGCAATGAAACTGAAATAATATTGACTATCAAAAGAAGAAAACTTGACTACTTAGGCCATGTTATGAGAGAGCAAAGATATACATTATTGCAGCTTATTATGCAAGGCAAAATTCGAGGAAAGCGAAATGTGGGAAGACAAAGAATATCGTGGCTTAAAAACTTGAGGGAGTGGTTTGAATGCAGTAGTGCAACATATGCAAACACTATGCATACAGTATGCTCTGCACTGATGATATTGTTACAGCTGTTCTAACTATAACCACGGAAGTAGGAGAGAAGAAACTGGTGGTGTGTTCAGCCTACTTTCCAGGTGATGAGACTCTGTGTCCACCAAGCATTATAAGCGACATAGTTGCATATTGTCTAGGAAAAGGATTACAGCTCATTATAGGATGTGATGCCAACGCACATCACACCGTGTGGGGAAGCACAAACATTAATGCAAGGAGTGAGTATATTTTGAATTTCATCCTTATCTGAAGGTTTGGTTATATCCAATATAGGAAACAAGCCAACTTTTGTCACTAAGGCACGCAAAGAAGTGTTAGATTTAACACTCTGCACGAGCAGGATAAGTGATATAATAACAAATTGGTTTGTGTCTGACGAACCCTCATGTTCGGATCACAGACATATACGATTTGACCTTGATATTTTTCCATCGGAAATTAAATACAGGAATCCTAGAGATACAAACTGGGTAGGATATAGGGAGTCCCTCAGTAAAAATCTCGAGGAATGTACGATTTCGTTTAAAAGCCCAGAGGTTATAGATTCGGCGGCAGAAACGATAAGCGAAGCTATTATGGCGGCTTACCAGGAAAATTGTCCGGAAAAAACAAGGAAAAGTACGGGCAGTAATACAGTCTGGTGGAACAACGGCTTAAGGAAGATGAGGTCGGAAGTCCGAAGCCTATTTAATAAAGCCAAAAGTAACCAAGATTGGGATGCCTACAGGTATAAGCTAACGCTATACAATAAAGAAATTCGGAAAGCCAAAAGGAATTCATGGAGAGAGTTTTGCGAGGAGATTACAGATATCCCGGCATGTTCTCGAATTCATAAAGTCCTGGCAAAGGATGGTGATACAACCAAAGAAGTAGGTTTCCTAAAGAAAGCTAATGGCAAATTTACGGACACCAAAGAGGAAAGTCTTAGAGAACTAATGAACACGCACTTTCCGGGCTCAACAATTCTGGATGATGCAGATAGGCAAACCAACATAGACCAAAGGCTCACTAGACCAAGGTCTACAGATTGGAAAATAGCCACAGCAATCACAAGACCAAACAGAATTAGATGGGCTATAAATAAGTTTCGGCCATATAAGTCTCCAGGGACAGATGGCATATATCCAATACTGTTGCATATGGGATTAGAGGTATTGATACCACACCTATGCAAGCTCCTCAAAGCCACTTTAGCATGGGGGATCGTACCGGAAATATGGCAAAAGGTCAAAGTCATATACTTGCCTAAGGTAGGTAAAGTATCAGACCTAACATCAAAGTCATATAGACCGATAAGCCTATCTTCTTTTCTATTAAAAACGCTGGAAAGGCTTCTTGATAGGTACATCAGAGACGAAGTGCTAAAAGATAATCCTCTAAGCAATCGTCAATATGCATACCAACCTGGTAAATCTACGGACTCCGCGTTGGATGATCTAAATAGGCTTATCTCAAAGTCAATGGAAGACAAAGAGATAGCAATGGCCGCTTTTTTAGATATAGAAGGGGCATTTAATAATGTTACCACCAGCTGTTTGATAGGGGCTATGAGTAGACGAGGTGCACCTGCGGTAATATGCAGATGGATAAGGGCATCCCTGGAGAATAGGACAGTAATGTTCACTCTGGGTAAAGCAACCATCAAAGCAAAAGTAGGCAGAGGCTGTCCACAAGGAGGAGTTCTGTCCCCTCTACTTTGGGCAACCTTGGTAGATGATCTGCTCAGAAATCTGTCCACAGAAGGCTTTTATTGTCTAGGATATGCTGACGATATAGCAATCGTTGTCAGGGGCAGGTTTGCTCAGGTAGTTTGTGAGAGAATGCAAGCAGCCCTAAATATAGTTGACGACTGGTGTAAACAAGAGAGACTGATAGTCAATGCTCAGAAAACACAAATTGTCAACTTCACCAAAAAAACAGCACTACAAGGCCTAAAACCGCCGGTGCTGGAAAGAACAGAGATTTCATTTGCCAAAGAAACAAAATACCTTGGGGTATATTTTGATCATAGGCTTACATGGAATACTCACATTCTAAAAACCACACAGAAAGCTACTATGTCCTTGGGCAGATGTAGAAGAATGTGCGATAAGAATTGGGGACTTAACCCCAAAATGACTCTATGGCTATATACAAGGGTTATTAGACCCATGATAACCTAAGGCTCGGTGACGTGGTGGACAAAGATGCAGCAAGGGGGAGCAATAAGGCTGCTAGGTAATACACAAAGGCTAGCATGCCTGTGTATTACGGGGGCCTTAAAAACAACTCCTACTGCATCGCTGGAAGTCCTGTTGAATCTACCACCACTTCATATCTTTATACAGGGCGAAGCCAGATCCGTGATGCACAGATTAATCCATAGTCAGCGACATATAAGCCAGATGCATGGTACTGACAACAGAACGCTAATCGAGGAGCTAAAAGCCGATATTGTGATGGGGAAACCTATCGATGCAACAGTTACGAGATATAGCTTTAACAATAAGTTCACAATTAAGATACCAGGCAGGGAAGACTGGAATAAAGGTGTACCCATACAAGCTGCTGCTACCTGGTACACGGATGGCTCAAAAACATCGGAGGGTGTGTGAGCCGGCATAGTAGGGACAAATCAAGGGATAGACTTCCCGGTAAGTCTATCTAAGGATGTGACAGTTTTCCAGGCGGAAATAACTGCAATCCATCACTGCGTGGAAGAAATAGAAAGGCAGGAAAGAACGTTCTGTTCAGTTGCTATCTTCACAGATAGTCAGGCAGCGCTTAAGGCACTCAATTCCGTAGAGGTCAATTCTAAGCTAGTATGGGATTGCGTGTGTGCCCTAAATAAACTAGGAGACCGTAGCAAGGTTACGGTAGCCTGGGTACCGGGGCACGAGGGTCATAAGGGCAATGAAAAAGCTGATGAAATTGCCAAACAAGGCTCATCATTGCCATTCATTGGACCGGAACCCTTCTGCGGAGTTGCTAAATCAGTAACAAGAACGGCTACAAGGAAGTGGGTAGCTCGCAAATCTCTGGAATGGTGGAGGAATTCACCAGGACAAAGACAGGCGAAACAGTTCATTACAGAACATTCGCCAAAATTTACGGCAGACCTAATAAGCAAAGACAGGAAAACAGTCAAGGTCATAGTAGGTCTTCTAACAGGGCACTGTAAGCTGAATAGGCACTTGAAGCTGATGGGATTATCAGATGATGACCTGTGCAGATTCTGTCACCTCGAAGAAGAAACAGCAGAGCACATTTTATGTCAGTGTGACAGTCTGGCAAATGTGCGGTTCTTTGCATTAGGAGAAGAAAATCCACCGGCAAATAGCTACATGGAAGGTACAGTCTTGAAGCTACTAGACTTTATAAAAAGAGTCAGGCTAGAGAATGTTATCTAGGACTAGAGGACCACAATAGATCTGAAAAGGTCGCAGTGGAATAGGCCGAAAGGCCACCTCTCTTAATCTAATCTAATGCATACAGTATGCAAACTATTTAGAGAGGCAGTCAACAGGGCCCGCAAAGCCATGGTGATTTCCAATCTTCGATAGAAGATGGAACTTAAAGAAGAAGAAGAAGAAGATTCCGTTATATAAGACTGGTTCCAGTACTTAATTACTAGAGTTAACATTAAAATAGGCAGGCAATAAGTCGATCACTTTCAGGCAGCTTGTTGTATTTGCCAGGCTTCTAAATTGCAATAATTGTTTTTAACTGAGGCAACAATAAAGAGCCCAAGAAAGTATGTTAGTAAAATATAAAACAAATTAGGTACTTAAATAATAGCAATTCATAATTTTTAGAGTACATGAATTAATAATTTTGGAATGCCAAAATTAGATACATGAAATAATAAAGAAGATTGTTGTACTCAAATATTTTTTCAATCTCAGTTTTATTTTTTATCTAAAAAAATGTTTCTATTTAACTTGATGAAACGCTATATTATATAAAGTTATATTAAAACCACAAATTAAAGCATTACTAATTCACGTGTTGCGTTTGGTTAAATTTTTAAAAATAACCAATCGCGTTTTTCGGTAAGATAATAATGGACATTAATCAAAATTTAATCAATTTACACTGACATCGATGACGTCGAAAAATGTACATGTCGTGATATGATTTTTGATAGCTCGCCAATGTCCATATTTTGAATTTAAAATATAAATCAGAATAATTTGTTGAACAGTTATTTATATAGGGTGATTCTTTGGGAATTAATATGACTAATATCTGAAAATTTATGATTATTTTTTGGATATGTCCAATTATTCTAAAATATATAGAGCTTCCTACCGCTTCAAATTATACCGGAAGTTGACTAAAACTTCCGGATTTTTAATATATTGCCACGTATATAATTACTAACTTCAATAGAACTGTTTTGGAGAATTCCGTTAACAGAAAAATATGCTCCCTTAATCCGAGTATTTTACCAGATATTGCCGATTTTATTATGAAACAGTATTTGATTTGACGTCCAGTACTTTTATAAATACTAAAATTGTAAACATTTTGTTTAGTATACTTTTTTTAATATTGCCTATTTTAATGAAGCTTTAACATTTTGTGGATAGAATATTATTTAAGATACAAGGTGATTCAAAACGCAAACTACTAAATTACGTAACTTTCCTTAACGAATCATCCTGTAGGTTATTTCGTTATTAGAAAAAACTTTAACTGCTCTGAAAGCTTTGTAATTTTCTGCCTATAACTAAATGTAACTGTTATTGCGACATTTAGCTCTAAATGTTGGTATTATAATTTTGATTAAGTATTATTTTAGAGTGTACTATGGAAATCTTAGTTGACACTTCTAAATTCATCCAAATTATGCACAGATAAACAAACTGACATTTTTGAGAACTATGAACTGTCATTTAATATTTCCAGGGTCGGACTGGCTCATAACAAAGCGCCAACCTAAACTCTAAACAAATGTACCACACACCTTCTCCTAAACTTTTAACATCAAACTTTTTTAAAATCTTAATACATATAAAGTAAGTCAATATTATTTGTGAATTTTCTTAAGTTTAATTTTAATTTAAATTCATAAAATAACTAAATATTTTTATTGGGAATAAGCGACAATTTTATTATAAAATAAGTTTATTTTGACGTTTCGATTTTTACGTGGAAACCACCGGTGGACGTCACACAGTACGTGAGATAACAACGCTTAAGATGCACCGGTGGCATGCATCTGGCGAGCTTTTTAACCGTAAAAACTTAAATATACGCTATTGGAGCTGGAATTACGGCTACTACTGGAACTAGACTTGCCCTTCAATTGATCTTCGTTAAAGGGTTTAGAGTGATAACTCAGTGAGTGATGACTTATTCCGATCACAAGCCTAAGATGAGTCCCATATCGTTATTTTTCGTCACTACATCCCGTGCCAGAAGTGGATAATTTGCGCGCCTGCTGCCTTGTTTGAATGTGCTAGCTGTTTTTCAGGCTCCCTCTCCGGAATCAAACTGTAATTCTCCGTTACCCGTTACAACCATGGTAGTCGCAGAACCTACCATCAACATTATTGATAAGGCACCAAAATGCCAAAATAAATTTATTTTAAAGTAAAATTGTGGCTTACTTTCAATAAAAATATTAAATTATATTAAGATGCCACAAAAAAATAGATTTAGTTTCTCGCAATCTGTTTTACTCTTGTGTACTCTTTTGTATACTCTGGATACTCCACTAAATTTTTAAAAACTGTAAATAATAATAGTTAATAAAAAAAATCATGGTGATTGGTTATCCACGATTGTTTCAGAACTCGTAACTGAAAGATCGGAGGAGATGGTTTGACCACTCATTCATAGAAATCCTTTGTGCACCAGTTTTCAAAGCTACAATTGCCATTTTGATTGCCTACCTTCAAAAGAAGCAGGCGCAGTGAGAAGAAAAAGATGGATTTTTAATGAAAGTCACTATTTGAATATTTTCAAATTTTCAGTGCGCTCTAGAACCCCATATAAATTGTAGCATTTCTATTTTATTTTGTATGTATTAAAACACCTGACTATTTTCTCAATCCCTGTGCGTCGTTGGAATTGATAATATAAACATTTGTGGTCTAAATATAATTTTAATTTCATTCTTTTGATCGTGATGCCGCCTAATTGTTTGATTTGGGATTCGGAAGAAATAGCTTATGTAGTTTTCAAAGCCGACAAATTTTTTCAATTTGAAAGGTAAATTTTTACTCAGAATGCGATCTGTCAGTTTTTTGTTAAGTTAATCACCGATTGTTCGTGCTGTGTTTTATCTGAAAGATTTGTAAAACGGGATTTCCAACCATTTGAGAGGTCCACATGGCTTTGGGAGGAAATTGAGTGGCCAAGTTTTGAAGATTGCAGTTTTTTGTCATCCAGTATAATTCAAAGTCCGAATCCAGTATCCAACTTCCAAAGAATTGTCTATTTGTGTTCCTTGGTCACTTCAGACCAATTTGGAGTTTGAGTGGGACACAGTTGTGTTTGCTTGCAGTTTTTTGATCCAGTCCCAATCCCAAAAACTTTCTTAAAGAAAATGTACCAGCCAGAGTGATATAAGGTACTTTTTATTAAAACATTCTCTTAGTAAAAATAGACATTTTTCATTAATAACAAATTTGTTTTCATGACGAACTAAAAATATTATAAATAAATAAAATTATAAGTTTTTTAAATTAGCTAATTGTCATATTAGTTACCTTTTTAAAAAAGTTAACTATTATAATTAAAATTAATGTTTCAAAAAGGTTTAATATTTCATTTCGACATATGAGAGTATTATTATCTTTTTTGGACATTTGGTACATAACCACAAATTTGTATTGTTTTGTGTAAAGGTTAACCTTACTGTATAACAGTTAGTATTATCTTTTTCGGACATTTGGTACATGTAAGCTCCGTTGAAAAATCTAAATATTTTCCTTTTTAATAATAATTTAAATTCCTACAAGTATCGCCCTACGTCTAGAGCTTCTTGTAAATCGTTGCAAATAGAGCCATTGTAAATTTTGTTGATAAACTTTGTTAATATTATTTGTAATAACTGTTGATGTGAAGTAATTATAAATATAAAATTTTTCTCTCTAAACAAGAAGTTTTAGAATTATCTCTTTTAAAAAGATTTTTATCCTCTAATATTTTTAGGAAAGAAAAGCCTTTCTTTTTATCCAGCAGAAAGATTCTTTTAAACGGCTTCCATTTCATTTTTAGGAACCTTAATAAGTTTCTAAATTCATAGTTTAGAAACCTTCGTGTCTAAGTTTCCCAGAAAATCTATGTAAGTATTTATTTTTATTTCTCTCTTTGTAGTTTCACCTATCCAACTCTCCAACCTAATCAAAGAGTGACCGTTCGCAAACGTTTCGGTTTGTTTGCTTACCCTATCCCCAGCCCATTAATTGATGTCCCCATTTTCAACCACATATAAGTGATACCCAGTATGGGTATACTTATAGTTGGTTGAAAATGGGAACATTAATATAATACTGGGATATCTTGCCTATCTTGTGGTAGGCAAATTATACCAATACAAAATTTCTTTTGAAAATGGTAATATATAAGTAAGTATTTTACGTTATACTAAAAATAAATTCCACCGATGTAATTAATTTTTTTTAATATAACTTTAATTTGCGTATTGGGATAGTAAATACCATCAAAAAAAGAAAAAAAAAAACTTGCTTTTTTTTTATATCTTCTTTGAAGTAACAAAACTCGTAAACCAATGCAAATGAATGAAAGGTTAATAACTATAGATGGTCTCAAATACTAGAATATAACGTAGTTCATTCAAACCAAATAAATTTAAGGTCAACATTAAAGGTTCTTAAGAAGTAATTCCTTTTACCATTTTCAAATTAAAATTTAACTAATGGTATCATATCAAAAAGCATGCGGCTTTATATGGCTCGTGATAAAATTTATCAAATACAATTGCGGCTGAAGCCATTGTTCAGAAAAAAAAAACTACTCTTACGTATATATTTATATAACAGCAGTTGTTAAGAAAAAAGTTTCTTTCAATTGGACAGAGTTGTTCTGCGTTCTATGGTTTTATTAGGATTAAAAATGTATAAAACCTGTTAATTTATTAGTTAATGTATTGCAATATTTTAACAGAATTTGTGAATAATGACTTGGATTTATTACTTCTGCTATTCCACTAAACGTAAAATTATAATGGAAATAAACCTCATAAATTTTTTAAGATACTTACCCAAATCAGTGTCGACTTCTTTTTCGGCAATGACGTACCATATACATGCTAGCCAGTGAGCTACTAAAGTGAAAAAAAGCATCAGCAGGGTCAAGATCATGGCACTATATTGGGAGTACCTGTCCATTTTCTGGAGCAGTCTTGCCAATCGCAAAAGTCTTGTTAGTTTAATAAGGTGAGTGTGTGAACTAGACAGCGTTCCGGAAGTCTGTAGTAAATCCTAGAAAAAAAGCTCTTAGTTATTAACTTAACCAGAAAGTTATATAATGAATATAAACACACACACACACACACACATATATATATATATATATATATATATATATATATATATATATATATATATATATATATATATGGCAGATATCTTAAAGTATGAGTGGTTCAGGGTCGTATCTTAAAAATCTATAGTGAATTTAAAAAACAACTCAATATATTAAATTATGATACATATTGGAAATATCTTTGATGTCAGTCTTATTATTGATGGAATTTGGATCTTCTTTATGTGAATCATCTCCAATATGCATCTTTTGTTGTAATTTTGTTCTTTTTCCAAATCTGTACATTTTCAAAATCAAAAGAATGGCTATTTTCTAGAAAATGTTTGGCTAGGGCTGTGTGTTTAATGCCTTGGTAATCTACACTACCCGATCTGGAGTCCCTCAAGGTAGTGTTCTGGGTTCTACATTATAGTTTATATTTACGCCCCACATACCAAAAAAAGAAATGTAACCACTACAACTTTCTCAGGCGACACTGTTATGTTAGTCACAGATAATAATCGTGTAGCAGCTACCGAATCTCTTTAAAAGCATATTAGGGACATTGAAAAGTGGACAAAGAGATGGCGCATAAAGATCATAGAATCTAAATCTTAACATATCATCTTTACAAAATGTCGCAAAATGTAGCCTGGTAAAAAAATTAAATAACAAAGTTAAATTCCTCTAAATGCATTTGCACAATGACATGTAAAATCAATATATGGAAAAAGCGCAAACAGTTGAACTTTAAATTTCGTAAACATTGGATTGGGCAGAACCTCGAAGTTGTGGATTTGTAACAAACTGTTTGTATAGAATACAATACTAAACCGGTCTGGACCTATGAAATCCAGCTATGGGGTACAGCAGCAAAATCAAACTTATCCATAACGAAAAGATTTTAATCGATTACGCTCTATACCAGACGGCCCATGGTTCGTGCCAAAGATATTTATTGTGTTCTAGAAGAATCTACGATTAGTTTAGTGATAGTTCAGTACAGTTCTTGCTATTTAAAACGTATAGATAACCATCCAAATGCCCTGGCAATAAACTTGCTTAATAAAGTTCTACCAGAGACATAAGGAAGTCATTAATATTTTTTATTATCGATAAGTGTCTACCTCAAGGCAGCGAGGGATCGCTTCTGGACACATTCGTACTTTTGTTTTCGATTTGCATTACTTATTCAATTGTTAGGTGTGTTTAAAAACTGGTCTTTATCATTGTCTACTAAAGTTATAATAGTTGCAAAAATATTTACATACACTACATTCACATATTTACAAAACTTTATCATTTCTAAATAGAGTACAAAAAGAACAGAGGCAAAAATATTTAGAAAATTATTTTCAAAATTGAGGTGTGTCTAAAAGCTGGTTTTATACCATTATCAACTGAATTTAAAAATATTTACATAAATTACGTATACATACAAGTTTACCATTTATAAATATAATTTAAAAAGTACTTAGATTTAAAAAAAATTACATGGGCAAGTCAGTTGTACTATCACTGTCGTTATCTAGATATATAATTGTTTCTTTGAGCAACCTACCTGCATTTATATAAGAGCTTTCAATCTTTAGAACATAGACAAACACTATTTTTCCAGCTGTCATTGGTTATTTTCTTCATTTCTAATTCAATTAGACGAACCACAGATAAATTTAGGGTGAGAGAAACATTACTTCCCCTTACCGATGCTTTTAGCTCATGCCATATGTGCTCAATCGGATTGAAGGCAGCCATAGCTCAGTGGCTTTGTTACTGGCTTCACAAGCTGGAGGGCCCGGGTTCAAACCCCGGTACCCAAAAATTTTCAATTTCTAATTTAACTGAGCTACCACCGTGCTTCGGAGGACACGTAAAGCCGTCGGTCCCGGCTACGAAAGTAGTCGTTAAGTCATGTTAGGGGCGCTTGCGCGACCTGAAACACTAGACCTTAGCCAGAAGGTTACACGAACTTTAATTTTTTAAATGGATTGAACATGTAATAGTAAGGAGGAAATCTTAATTCTGTATGATCCATTTCTTCCGCCAAACTGTCGCAATAATATTGTTTTCTGATGGAAAATGATTTTAATACCTTCGTTGAAAACCAGTTTTCAAATAATTCTGAAGTGGTGTCATCATGATAGTCGACACGGGAGTCCTTAATATTTTTGCATGACAAGACTAAAGCGTTACGTATAAAACTATTTTTTGTTCCTACATGGATAACTTAAATACGTTTTCATTTATTTGATGGAACTTTTGTTGTACAGCGACCAGAAGAATCTGCTCAACCATATTTTGGAACGTCATGGGTGTCAAACCACGTCCCATCCAGATAAACAATTTCTCTTCCACTTTGTCTGTATTTATAAATTTAAATTAAAAATAAAAATATAAACAAAAATCTTTCATATTTCTAGATGAGCAAATTTTATAATCACTTGGCATTTATAGATCATATTTATTTTAAAGAATTTTTAGAAGAGATTGCCTTACTGTCTTACTGCAGCACTTAATTACTGTGTCATTTTTCTGCAACTTTTGCACGATGGTTTTTAACGTGGGGACCATCTGTTCTTCATACATGTTATAAATTTTTCTTCTAATGATCTCCACTCCGGTCTAGTTTCCTAAACATACCAGCGCCTTTTCTTTTTTTTTTTCTACTTACTATAGGTTGTTTTGTTATGGACCACACTCTGTTAATTGGTCTTAGTGTTAAGACTGCCGCTTTCTTCACTGCATTAAATTTGAATTCTTCGTTCAAGTAGGGTAGTGTAAACGTCAAATATCCCTTTTTTTGTGTGACAAAAAACTGCGCTTTACGGGTTTGTTAACACTGACATCCATTCTTTCGGCGTGATTATTATCAATAACTTTACGAGAAGTACTAGGCTCTTTCCACGGATGAAACATTTTTAAAATATTATGGTTTTATATACAAATTATCTTCCCTTGTGAAAAAAGTCAAATAAATAACTAACGAAATTGTCATAATATTATCTTAGTCTACCTGTTCCCCAATTCAGAAAATATAATTACGATTTTAAATATATAGTGATTGGTGCTTTAGATTATATTTAAAATAAAACAATTCCAAGAAATTATTTCAATTGACTTTCACTAATAAGACATAATGAGGTGATAATGACGGGTTATTTATAATCCTCTTTTTAAAAGCTAGTTTATCATCACGGCGGGCGAACTTTCACCAAATTGTCTTTGTACCTGGGGTAATCGAAGGGTCAAATTTTATTATAGGAAATTTCGACACCGCGGCGTAAAGCAGGTAGGTAGGTAATTAGCGGCGATGGACATTTGCACCCAAGCAGGACAAGCGGGTTTTCCCAATATTTATTGTCACGGCGGGGGGCGTGGCACTTGTGTACTTGTGACTAAATTATTTCAGTTGTAATTTATTTCTTGTTTGACGTTGACTTGTGCACGTATACGGATATTTAAAAAATGAGTTTGATAAAAAGTTCCCGTGGTCGAGATTTATTAGTGGTGGAGCATCATTCGTTCTCGAAACAGAAAGTGTTAAAAAGCGGCGAGATATTTTGGCGCTGCATCAAAAGAAACACTAAGTGTTCCGCAAAAGTGTTTACAATAGGCTGTGAGGACCTCACCATCACAAGAAGTGATTTGGTACATAATCATGAAGCCGATCCAAAAAAGCTTGAAGTAAAGATGGTAACCAATGCATGTAAAAGAAAAGCCCAAGAGGACATATCGCAAAGCCTGCCAAAATTACAAGAACTGCTGTTGCTGAGTGTGACGCCAATTTGCTGACGGTTCCTGACATAGCTAGCATAAGAAAGAACATTTACAACTGTCATCGTAAACTGTTACCAGGTCCGTTACCAAGAAGCATATCAGAAGTCTATAACGCGATTAGTAATTATTCTCCTAAAACCTGTCGCAATGAAAGTTTTTTGTTTTTAAATCATCCTGAATTAAATGTAATTGTATTTTCATGCGAGACAAATATTCGTTTGTTGTGTAAATTAAAAACTTTGTATATGGATGGTACATTTTCATACAGTACCAAATATTTTTTTCAATTATTTACTATACATGGCTTGGAAAATGGACATTATGTTCCTTTAGCATACTGTTTGTTAAAGGACAAATTGTCAATGACATACAAAAATTTATTTTCTTTATTAAGGTCTAAGATTTTTGAAACATTTCAATTATCATTAGAGCCAACTGAAATATTTGTGGACTTTGAAAAAGCAATTCACTGTGCTTTATTGTATATGTGGCCCAAAGCAAAAATTAGTGGATGCCGTTTTCACTTACACCAAAACTGGTTTAAAAAAATTCAATCTTTGGGTTTGGTACAAGAATATAAGGATACAAATTCAGAAATTGGAAAATGGTTAAGGCATACGTTTGGTTTAACTTATTTCCAGCAGAAGTTGAATAATGCTTTCTTTATGATTTAATGTCATATAAACCTATAAACGCAACACTTGATATATATGCAGATTATTTACTGGAAAATTACATTTTCGATAGCGCTCTATTTCCACCACACATATGGTCTAATCAGAATCCGTCTATTGCGAGGACCACAAATGCCTGCGAATCCTTTCATTCGAGATTTAATTATTTTTTTTATTCAACACATCCTTCTATTTTTATTTTTATTGAAAAGTTAAAAGAATTTCAAGTAGACACTTATGTCAAAATAAATAGTTTACATATACCAGCAAAAATCAAAGATACTACTGTTAAGGCTAAATTGGCATTTTTGGAGAAAATGATGGATAAACTACGATCCCAACAAATACGTAGGTTAGATTTTATAAAAGCTGTATCTTATCATTCCTATAATAGCAAATAAATCATTGTATACAAGTATATTAACGGTAAAATGTACAAAAACTAGGTACTAGTTGTATTATATTTAGATATTATTACAGTTATAAAGAAATAAAATGCACATTACTTTTATTAAAATAAATAAATAAATTAATTATGGGTTTTTATTTATGTCGCAGCTATATTTATTTGGTGTCGAACATACCTGTAACATAAAAACGGGAATTGGGGCTGGTGTCGAAAATTGCCATTAAATTTTAGTCGCTACCTGCTTAGTGTCGAAATTTCCTACGCCCTATCATCAGGATCGAAAAAATATACCTGAATTGTTACCGTTTTGGAGGTTCAAAAAATATTTTCTTCTCCTAAATTCCATTTCGAGCCTTACATTTTATGTATTACAATATTTTTTTTATCTCAATCTTTAATTAAAAATACAAATTTCAGAACCTGTAAATAATTTATTGCGCTGAAGGAAGCGGCAATCTTCACACAAAGACCAATGAAGACAGTGTGATAACAAAACAAGCGATAGTAAGTAGAAGAAAAAGAAAAGACGCTGGTATGTTAAGGAAACTAGACCGGAGTGATGTGGACATCATTAGAAGAAAAATTTATAACAGGTTTAAATAATAAATGATCCCCACGTTAAAAACCATAATGTATATGTTGCAGAAAGTTGTACAGATAGTGCTGCAGTGAGACAGTAATGTAATGTCTTCTAAAAAACGGCTTTAAAATAAAAACCATCGATAAACGCCAAGTGATTATGAAATCTGCTTGTCTACAAATATGGAGGACGGAACTTTTAATTTTAATTCATAAATACAGAGAAAGTGGAAGAGAAATTGTTTATCTGGATGGAACGTGGTTTGACACACATGACGTTTCAAAATGTGGTTGGGGTTTCTCTTTTAGTTTTTACCTTGTGGCATTCAAACACAATAATTTCAATTTAACAAAAATGGATTTTACGTAATGGGAATACGCTGATATACATTTAGTTTATTGCAAAATAAGGTGTAACGCTCGGGCAGTAAAGTAGATAAAAAAATAATAATAATAATAAATAATAATAATAATAAATAATAATAATAATAAAAAAATAAACAAAGCGACATAATGATGTAACAGGACCTCAAGATGCTACTTTAATGTAAGTTGAGCAAAATTTAAAAATATGCGTTCAAAGACTGTCATGTATCCCACAGTTTCAAAATCTTCCACAAAAAATATCTTACACAACGAAAATTTGTGTCCTTTCATTTTACAAGGGTACAAGCACTGCTACAAGGAGATTTTGCTGCTTAAAAAATTTTCAAATCAGTTTTTCTAGAAAACGGTGTATCCTAAAGACAAAGTAGGAGTATTTTTAGTACTAGAATATCTGAAAATTTAATAATCTAGTATCACAAATGCTCAAAAGTTACAGACAAAAAAGTTATGCGTTAAAATACCCGTTGACCTATCCAAAACGGACGCCTATGAACGATACTAGAAACTCGCAATTAATAGAATCGATTTAACTCTGGATGATAAATAATTGTACTAGTTTTTATTTTTCTAAATAGAAACGATCTAAAGTTATTAAAAAAAACTACTTACAAGGCGCCATCTTTAAAGAGCTCTAGCTCCCTTAGGAAGCATTTTCTGACTATGTGAATTGAGTTAAATAATCCTAAAATTATCTGAGGAATCTCCCGTTTTCGTCTGTCAGGAGAGTTTTTGGGCACCCTGTTTAGAATTTAATTTGACAAGTATTTAGTCAACATTTCGTTTTGTCTGTGAGTTATACTTTTTTTTATAATTAATTAGATTGGAAACACCTCTATAAAATTTGAAGTTGTTAACCGATTTTAACCAATTTTTTTTTAATGTCATGTAATAAAAGGTCTATTGCGGGACAAAATATGAAATAATTAGTTAAATTTTCAGGGCATTTTACTTTATACTTTTTCTTCGTCGAAAATGAAGAATTTGTATTAGAGATTTTTTATTAAAAAAATTTATTACGCCACTGGATTTAGAGTGGCGTCAAATAGCTATGACAAAAATTTTATTAAGATATATTTATTAATAACAAACTTATGAGAACTTAAAATTTTAAAACTCACTTAGAAAAAAACACTCTGTATTAACGTTAAAAAAACACTCTGTATTAACAGAAATATGGAAACATAATTTTAGTTTAAATCCTAGTTGCCTCTAAAAATCCATCATCTAATTGGATACATTTGTCGTAGTGTTTATGAATATTTCTAATTACATTTCTTAATTGTTGGGGAGTAATTTCTGCACATGCTTGTCGAATTCTTGCACGAAGTTTGGTAAACTTTTTGTTTGATAACTCCCCAGAGAAATAAGTCTAAAATTGTAAGATCTGAAGATCTGGGTGGCCAATCTATCAACGGACTACCCCTACCTATCCAACGGTTCGGAAAATTTCCATTTAGCCATTGCTTCACGGTTCTGGCGTAATGAACAGAACACCCATCTAACTGGATATACAAATTTAATCGTTCATTAATTGGGAGCTCATGAATAGCATCCCACAAGTCGGTGTTTAAAAATTCTAAAAAGTTCTGTGCGTTCAAGTTTTCTTCAAAAAAGAAAGGACCAATAACTCGCTCTTTCAGTATACCACACCAGACATTGAGTTTTTGAGAATACTGGCTTTTACAGTTTATTACCCAATGGGAATTATCTGCTGTCCAATAGCGACAATTATGTGATGATACTACTCCGTTTGTAATGAAAGTGGCTTCGTCGGTAAACAACACGTTTTTTAGAAAATTTATATTGTTTAAATATTCCCCTTGGGCCCATAAACAATATACTAAACGTTTTGCTTCGTCGCCTTCTTGTAATGTGTGTAAGAATTTTGGTTTGAAAGGTTTAATATTATTTAAATTAAGACATCGCTGAATACTCTCTTGAGGCACATTCAAATATAAACTGGCATTCCTTAAACTG
Organism: Diabrotica undecimpunctata; assembly: GCF_040954645.1. Taxonomy (NCBI): domain Eukaryota; kingdom Metazoa; phylum Arthropoda; class Insecta; order Coleoptera; family Chrysomelidae; genus Diabrotica; species Diabrotica undecimpunctata. Next base: position 42,174,520 of record NC_092805.1, on the reverse strand, counting down.
GCATTAGGTTTATTTCTGAAATGATCTAAATTGATTTGATTATTTCCTCTTCTTCTTTGTAACGGGTTATTTTTTAAAATTAGTTTTGATATTGCACCATATTCATTAAATATTCTATTTATTTTGTTTACCGTACCGCAGCCCATATTAGGACGGTCCACATGTCTGCCATTAAATATTGTACAAACTTAACTTGCACTTCTATCACTATCTCCCAAAAGACGTATAATTTCAATTTTTTCTCTCAAACTTAATCTTGCAGCCATGACACAAAATATTATTAAAAGAATTTGAAGTAAATATTGTTGCAGATATTATGCATAAATTTATGCTAGCACTGAAATTTGTATGAAACAAATAATGTCTATAATTGGTTTCAAATGAGTGTAGAGTAATAAATCATGAAGTGTCATAAAATTTGCCTGAATTTCGGTGTCGTCATGGGCGTAGGCAAATGGACGGATGTCAACTTCGTCGTCAAAAATTGATGTACCTCAAAATATCATATTTTGGATATTTTGTGATAACCAATTTTATTTAATTTTTCGATTAACTTATTCTTCAAACTCGTATTCCATTATATGGTCATTAAAGCTAATTACATTTTTATTTATAAAAACAAATTCACTTCCTTACTGAACGAATAAAAGCATTAGAAGAAACTGATAAGGGTATGACGCACCTCCTAATATTACTAAGAACTAAAATAAATCAACATGAAGACTAATAACGCGTAATGAGGTTTTACTTACACTTTCATTATAATCCCTCTTTTATTTTATTATTATCATTCGACATTCGACATTCGAGTTAGTAATTATTACTACACCAGTTAAACGTACAGTAATATTGTGATATAGAAATAGTGAAAAAGTTATAAAATGGCGACATTTACTCCAAAGAAAAGAGGTGTAAAAAATTCTCCGCTATCTGTTAGTGAAAAAGTTATAATTTTAAATGTATATGATTGCATAAAACACGATCACCCTAGTTTGTCTGTGCAAGAAAGTGTTGAGCGATGTGCCCGAATGACTGGAATTGGACAGTCCACGATTTTTAAATTATTGCGAGAAAGAAAGATATCAGGCCAGTTAAGTCCATGCAAGAGAAAATCAGGAAGACCAATAAAAATCTTAGGTGAAGACACCAAACGTGACATTCGAAGAAAAGTTCATTCGTTTTATTTTAAAAAGGAAATACCCACCCTTGACAAAATACTAATGGAGATAAGCCAAGATAACGATATTCCTTTGATATCCAGAAAACTTTTATGGAAAACTTTAAAAAGTATGAATTTTTTCTGGGAAAAGCACAATCGAAAGGCACTATTACTGGAAAGTGATGAAATCATTTGCTGGAGACGAAAATATTTGAGAACTATAAAACAGTACCGCAGAGAGCACAAGAAAATTTTTTATCTTGATGAGACGTGGATAAACGAAGGTTATATAGTCCAAAAAATGTGACAAGATAAAAATGTAACAAGTGCTCGCCAAGCTTTCATAGAAGGCCTTTCGACGGGTATTAAAGTGCCTTCGGGAAAAGGGAAGAGGCTTATAATTGCTCACATTGGAAGCGAAGAAGGATTTTTAAAAGAAGGTTTGTTAAGCTTTGAGTCGTGTCGGACGGGAGATTATCATGAGGACATGAATTCGGATGTCTTCGAAGACTACTTCGGGGAAATGTTAAAATTTCTTCCAGCTGATTCGGTCGTGGTTATGGATAATGCAAGCTACCATTCAAGGCGCATAGAAAAGGTACCAACTTCAGCTTGGAGAAAGCAAGAAATTATTAACTGGCTGTCAAATAAAGGTATTCAGTTTGAGACGAATTCAATAAAGAAGGAACTACTAGCCGTAGTAAAACAACATAAATCTCGCTTCATAAAATATGCCGTAGAAGATGTAGCAGAAAAGTATAAAGTAACTGTGCTACGCCTACCGCCATATCATTGCGAATTAAATCCCATAGAACTTATATGGGCACAAGTTAAAGGATATGTTGCAAGGCACAATACCACATTTAAAATGAAAGATGTCAAGGTATTGTTTGATCAAGCCATTATGGAAATCACATCAGAAAACTGGCAAAAAGCAATCCAGCATGTTTTAAAAGAGGAAGATAAAATGTGGGAACTGGACAACTTGGTCGATCAGGTGGTTGACCCTATAATTATAACACCAGGGGATGATGACAGTTCTTCGGATGAAGACTATGGTGATGTAGAATTGTAATAACGTATCCAGTAAAGTTTTTGTAGTTTTTGTGAATAAATTGATTTAAACTCCCCACAAGTGTTTCAATATGTAAAGTTCATTCGTGTGTGTTTGTGAGTATTTCCCGATTTCGGTTCGTATATATTTTATTGTTACATTTTATATTTTTTTAATAACACTGTTCTGCTGTATTACATTTTTATTTCCTTTAATATGATTTTTAAGAATGCATATTCTTTTGTCAATTAACCCACTAGCGCGCCTCTGGCTCAGTGTTTATCTGTCGATAACAATGGACTAATCCCTTAAAACAGGGTGATACCTACCTGCTCTTTATGAAATTTATTGACGGATTACCCTGTAGCGCTTTTGAATACTTCATGAGATTTTATTACTCTACACTCATTAGAAATAGATTATAACAGTAATATCGTTGTCATGGCAACTGAGATTTAAGTTGTAGCATGTAAAGTTAATAATAATGTAAGTGCGTTACTTGCATTAAATTTTTATGCTATTTTAAACATTTTTTTGTCTAGTAGTGGTTTATTATTAAAATTATTTGAAAAATAATTAGTTTTATGGCTATCTGTTAATACAGGGTGTTCTTTTTTGACTCGTAGCTTAGTGAGTTTTAAAATTTTAAGTTGTCATAACTTCGTTATTAATAAATATATTTTGTTGAAATTTTTGTCAAAACTATTTAAAGCCACTCTAAATCCAGTGGCGTAGAAATTTTTTTAATAAAAAAATCGCTAATACAAATTCTCTATTTTCGACGAAGAAAAAGTATCGGAGACTGCCCTGATAATTTAACTAAATATTTCATATTTTGTCCCGCAGTAGACCTTTTATTACATGGTATTAAAAAAAAATTGATTAAAATCGGTTAACAACTTCAAATTTTATAGAGGGTTTCCAAACTAAATGGGTAACACCGTATAAATGTATAAAATGACAAATTTGGCACAATTAATAAATTTGCATATCAATAGGAAAATCATACTCCACATTTAATATTTTTTCAAAATTTTTTAATATTTTTTTACGAAACGGATAATCAATATATCTAATATAGCTCTGTAAATAAAGAGATTAAAACCTTAGACTGGGTCATTGTAACATTATATTTAACTATTATTAATTAATACTAAATTTGTTGCATTCCATGGAGTAGTCGACAAGCAAAGTTCTTAAATTTTTTTTTTAAATGAGAAAGTTGAAATTTTAAACGAAAAAATATATTTTTTGTCCCATTAGCATTTACGAATTGTAAAGACATATCCATTTCAAATAATGAAAAATCTTGGCATTTTTTAATTTATTATTTTAATAGTCTAAATGACATTAATGAAAGAAAAAATGCCAAGGGATAATGAACTTTCACTAGCTAAACAATTTTTAATTTACAAGAAAAGCTTTTTTGTGTCATCGCTTCCCTTTTCTTTCTTCCATTTTGCGTTAATTAATAAAAGATGGCTAATTAATAAAGCAAACACTCGACTTTAAGATCAGTGTCTACAACAAACGTATCACGTTTGACGTTAATCGTTAGAACAATGTCCTCTTGCTCATAAAACCTTTTGGCCGTACCTTTTATCCTAAATATAGTCTTTATGAGTGAACAACCTTGTTAAGGGATTTTTTAATAAAAAAGTATACGCTTCTCCCAAGTAAGCGTAATCATATCCTTTTTTTATTAGTTTTTGGTTGTTTAATTTCTTAAAATTCAGAGTAATTCTTTAAGCATTTCTTGAATTACAGAGCTCTGCAAAAAAAAATAAAAAGCTGTTTCGGTAATTTTAATTTATTTATATAGTTTGTCCTGCGCTGAATTCGAAGTACTGCATATAAAAATATGTAAAGTCACGTCTATTATTCTAAAGATTTATTTTTGAATTTAACTGAGCTGGTGAATTTACCTAAAATTGTTTCTTTACTGTAAAGCTCCTTTTGGTACATTTTCGTTTATATATTCTATTTGAAATGTCCTTCTTTAGCATCTAGCAGTAGTCTGCTATTATTTTTTTGTTTTATTTTTCTTTACATCTTCTTTCTATCTTCTTCGTCTTTGTCACTCATGGCTCGCAAATTCTGAGAAAAAACTTCAGGTAGGAGTGGAAAAACTAAAACTTTTAGCTTATACAACAACCCACATCTTGAAAACTTCTTTTTACTATATTTTTGTAAATAAGATCTTTGCAGCTCAAAATAATTGAAGAAAAGTATCTTTACAATATCTTTAAATGAAAACCACCCTTGTCTTTGAATCTTCAACATGGATTTGGAAACTTCTGATCTGCTAAAAGTCTTTCGAGTCTCTGCCCTTTAGATGATATTTATAAAATTATTTCTAAGATTAAACCTTATATAAAATGAAAAAAGTACCAATTTTTCTGCTTGTAACTAGTTTTCTTGCACAACATTGCTTTGTGCAACTGTAAGCGTCTTTGACTCCCAACTTTGGCATACGAAAGATATTCAAATTATCGCAAATTTGCCAACTGCAAATCAAGTTCTCCTAGGACTATTTCAAGAGCATAGAATTTACAGTACGAATGGCAGCATCCAAAATAATCGTAATGGAGTAAACCTGCTTTGAAGCTGCGATTAGGGTCCATAAAGAGACGCCGGCACCGTTAAGTTCATTCATACTCGATTTTGAATTCAGCCATAAAACTTTTATGTCACTAGAATAAATTAGATTTTCTTCTTGGATGAACTAAGGTACAAAAATCTTTTCATGGTATTCAAACCAAAAGAACTCCATGTATTGATACATTTTTACTCCTGAGTCGGGATCCAAGCAACTCAGCCGCATCTTTAGGAAAATCCAGATCTCTCACCAAATCATTTTTATCTTTCTAGAAGAAATAATTTAGTTCAATGTCAAACTCAGAGCTAGAGTACTAATCATCCTAAGGTTTTACTTTTTTTTCATCTGGTATCTTTCGTAACATAGCTTTTTAATTTTGAGTTGAACTTTTGGTCTCACATCAAAAAGTCGCCACTATAGCTCCTTTGCTATTATTGCCATACTATAAATACCCCAAAGTGGAAATTTGTTTTTATCCTTAACTCAGTTTTAAAGGTAGTTCACATATTTTTTTTAAACTTCAAAAGGAATCCAAACTTTATCTTGATAACAATTTTTAGTCCAAAATATGCACAATACACTTTCCTCACAAAGCCTTTTATATTAAGTAATTGCTTAATACTTTATATTCGCGATAGATAAAATAAAAAGAGTCAGGTAATTTTCTGCAGTTTTGCGAGACCATGAACAAAAAATAAAATATATAATACTTCTTGTTAAATAATATTATTTTAAATACTCGTATAAATGTACTTTACGCATAAATTTAAATGTAAAGGGTAATTCATGGAAGCCTAGCATAGTCCATAATCTTTATGTTTAATGAAACGACTTGTACATTGTTATATTTTTAAAATGTTCACAGTTTGATCCAAACGAACCATATCATGTAGGGTCTATTATAAATAACAGAGGGTAAAATTTACAGAAATCATATACTTAGTGTGAAAATTATTTATGGAATAAAATTGTTTGTGTCCTTATTTTAAAAAATGTAAACAAACGCTGAGACTCGAAAAATTTTTAATTCAAATGTGAGCATTAAGATATAAATTTGAATATACAGGATGATTCACACAAGTCTAGCATAGTCCATTACCTTCATTTTAAATGAAACGCGCTCTATATTTTTAAAAGCTTTTGAACAATCCGACCTCAACAAACTACAGTATGTAGGGTCTATTATGGATTACATTTTAAAAATATATATACACTTTTCGTCAAAAAATTAAATACAAAACTCAATATATTGATACCAAGTTTAGCAATTTAATATCTGTAATTATCCAATTTAAAAATGAACCATTATTAAAATCAGAAAGACTTTTGAGATTTAATTTCAATACAGGGCCTCTGCCAAAATTAGTAGAAAGAAATTTGATGTTTTACTTTGCGAAACTAAATTCAAATATTTTTCTACTGTGCTTTTTGTATTATACAAAGCAGACAGATTGATAAATCCACTGGCAAGGGAAATCTATAATTTGTATTCCACTACCTGCCGTCAACCACGACAAATATCCTTCGTGAATTAGTTTCAAATACTCCGGTAATGAGTAAATGAACAAAGCAGAAATATTTTTAAAATTTGATTTCAATACAGAGCCTCTCTCATCCGATTATACGTATGTCGCTCTGAGGAGACCTAAGAAGGTTTTATATAATTTAAAAATAAGACAACGCAATTTTAGCTCTTCATCCCCCACCCCCCGCCACTAAAAACGTCAACGCATCGTAGATGCCAATCTACAGCTGCCGAAAAATAGATGCAGATCTATTTTTTTTTTGGTTTATTTGATCACGAAATATATTTCTGATTTTTTTTTTAATTTTTTCGTAAGTTGTACAACCTTCAAAAAGCTGGATAAATGTTTTTGGGGCTTTTTGGGGATCATTCCTATTGTATATACTTCAATAAAATAAATCAAATTAAGGTTTTTGATGGATTATATATAATTTAAAGTAAATGAGGCCTTTAGGACCTTAAAAAATTGAGCAAAACTGCTTTAAACCCCCAAAAAATAATCTTTTTTCAAGCTTTTTAAGGATTTTTGCGGGATTAGTCGTATTATTTAAGGTTCATACAACCTAATTCAATACGTCTTCAATTTATAATTAAAAATATAAAAATATTACTTTGAGGCCACAAAGTAGCAAATATAAGAATCGTTTATGCGAAAATCCATAGAAGCTAGAAATTTCTTAAAACATACGAAAAACTCGGTGTTCAAGTGCTTTTGGGGATTTTACTGGATTGTATGTCTCATGGTATATGTATAAAGATAAAAAAGTTGGCTAAATTATTTAGTAAAAACCTCCAAAACACACAAACCTAAAATAATACGGTTTTTGCGGGTTAATTTTCTTTTTACCTTATTTTATTTTATAGTCCAATATTTTTTTAAGTTTCTCGGACTTATACAGTTTGTTGTGTCCATAAAATCCATTGGGGATTTTTCGATAATACATTTCGTATTATTTTATATTGTGCCGTCTGCAAATTTTATAACAACTTTGTCATTTTCTCTTTTATGTGGAGTAGTATTAATATACTGTGCTAAATCAATTAATAATTCTTCTAGACAAGCTTTTCTTGATCTTGGAGTTTTTGTTTTCAGTTGGTATAAATTCTCGATAATCACGGTTTTCATACCACATACATTCTTATGAATAAAATAGGAAGGAGACTACGAATTTAAAAAAGAGGAAAAAAATTGCCAACATGGTTGAAAAAACTAAATATTTACCACTTGATTGTATAAGGGAGAGATAAAAGTAGTAATACTTTTAATAAAAGATAATTTAAAGATGTTGGGTTATGCTTTATAATGAATAAAAAGCTACGTTTTATACAAATTTATTAATATACAATATTGTGGGAGTTATTGGAATGATAATGACATTTTTCAATATTCACAGTTGGTAACACTGTCCACACATTTACAACTGACCAAGCATTGAAAACATAACCTTACTTTTCTTTATCTTTTATTTGAGGATGTTTTAGGATATTTCCCACTAAGTTTGTGTTGTTTTGTACTATTTTGTATAGTTTTCGGTTACTAGTAATTTTTTTCGTTTAATTCCATCAGGGGTATAAGGCCTAGGATCCGTGAAAAGATTATAACGTTAAGTGAATACATTTCTATATCACAAAGAAAAATCGAAAGAATGTGTGAAGTGAGTCAGGGGGTAGTAAGCAAGATTTTGAAGCGTCAACAAAAAACCGGATCAATGGATGTGAAAATGTTAGCAAAATGCGAAAGAAAGAGAAAAAAAAACACCAGCAGATGAAAGATTTTTACTTCAAAAGAGCAAATTGGACCCAAGAAAAACAAGCCAAGAGCTCCTACAAAATCTAGCAGCATCAAGTGCAGTGACTTGTGACTTAATTGTACGGAAAAGATTTTTGGGGAATGGTAGAAGGGCAAAGCATCCACAGAAAAAACAGCTACTAACTAAACGAATAAAGCAACAAAGGCCATTATGAGCCAAAAAAATACTCTAATTGGACTATAGATGATTGAAGAAAGGACCCTAAAAAAGACTTCTATTTACAGATTAAACTTACTTTATAGTTCAGGATCAGCGGTCTAAATTCGTCAGGAAGTCTGACAATGAAAACTTTACACCATCTCATATTGCTTAAACCGTAAAAATCCAGTCAAAAAAATGTTTTGGGGATGTTTTTCATACATGGTGGTTGGATTTTTGGTAGCAATCGAAGTTATGATAAACAGACAAAAATACAAATCTGTGTTGGAACAGCGTTTGGACACAGAACTCCAAAAATGTTAGCCCCAAGGAAAAGCGATTCTTCAACAGGAGACTGTTTCCTGTCACAAGTCAAAGCAGATAATAGAATTTAAAAAAATAAGAAGATTAATGTTTTAGATTGACTCGGTAATTCGCTCAACCTCAGCCCCATTGATAATTTATAGTATTAGCAAAGCTAGACTGGCCAAAATCGACTGTACTACAAAAATAAAAATGATAAAATCGGTTATTCAGGTTTTCGAGATAAAAGGATATCTGGGAACTGTTAGAAGCTCGTAGAATCGATGACAAAATGGGTAAAAGCAGTAATTACGGTCAAAGGAGAATATATTTTCTACTAGATTTAAGTTTGCCTTTATAGTTTTAAACAAATATAATTTTTTTCTAAATAAACTAATTTTTCATTAAAACAGCCTACGATTTCATCTTGATATTTATAAACAAGAAATAGCATAATTGAATCTTAAATAAAAATTTAATTTTAAATCTATCATATCCCTTTTTACCAAACTAAATATTTGATTCGTTTTAAGTGGATACTTACTTCAGCTCCAGAAAGAGCATACAATAAATCAAAAGGGAGGGCGGCGAGCAGATCGACGAGGAACCACGTTCGTAAATAGTTGATGGCTATCGTTTTCCATGCTGACACCACTTCGCCTTTTCTGTTTACATACGTTGTACGAAAATTCAATAATATGTCTGTAACAAGAAAAAATATGATGTAGAATCCAAAAAAATTAAAGTTTATGTAATGTTTGTAGACTGTATTGTTATAACGGGGGGACAATATTATTAAAAGTATATAAAAGTATTATTTATAAAAGAAGGCAAAAATTATTATAAGGTTAATTTTATCGTCTGCAGAATTCTCTTTGGGTGAGTACTTTCATTGTAATCTATATTTTATAATTCTGACAGCGTTTTTTATATTCATAACCTCACTTCTTTTAAAACCATGTTTTTAATTGTATATGCATGTAGGAATCTAACAGAATTAAGCTAATTTTAATAATAATTATATTTCATTTTATAATTCTATTATTTATAATACATTTATCTCTAATTATATTATAATATATTTATCCTTGTCATCTGCTATTTGTTTCATTGTAATTTTGTAAAATGACAAGGAAATTAAACCCCTTTTGATGTTTCTTTAATACAGGCTATTTAATATTCTAGTTTATTGAAAGTTTATTAGAGAATTTATTGGAGATTTTATTGGATTATTTATTAAAATTCTATGGAATGTTTTATGGAGAAATATGGAATTTATGTGACTAATCAACTGCAGCTGTATCTAAGACCTACTCTCATGATCTGGAGGCGACAACATGACCTAACTACAAATCTAAAAGCAACATAAAACTAGAAAGAAGCAGCCCATCAATGCCAAAAGTATCATTCAAATTTATTTATTGTAAAGCATTAGGCATTGTTGTGCATTTTATATAAACATGATTAGTTAAATTATTGCTTTATTTGTTACCAGCTAAATGTTCATTATTTAATTCATAGTTTAAGACAAGACGGATTCACACTTGAGAGACTGAGCTAGGCAAAGCATAGACGATAAGCTCTCAAGGTTAATTGAGGTATTTTTTTTATAATAGTATTTCAATTCTCTTTGGTAGTCTTATCGTTACAATATCAAAAGTATTCAACTAGTAAATGCAGATATTTAATCGGTAATTAAAGTTGGCAAAATAAAAAAAAAGGAAGTCGGCTACTTCATTGGTTTAATTAAAGACGTTTCGCTTTACATTTCTAAAGCTTCATCAGTTCTCTAAAATACAAAAGATGACAAATAGTTTATAAGAAAGTATATACAGGTTTTAATAGTTTATAACTTACAACTCAATATGTAATTTATTATCGATGTTATATATACTGTAAAATTTTCTTAACATTTGAAACTAACTTAACAAAACACACAAACTGTGCTGTTATTAATGTTTCGATATTTAAAACGGTCATTTGGCCCCATGACACTACAACCATACAAGGAATCTTGAATTGATTGAAACAGCTAGGTCTAATTATTTGACTATTGTCCGCCTTTCTTGTTGTAGCTCCCATAGGTTGCAGCTTTTGAATTTAGCATTTATGTCCAATAAAATGGCATTATCACATCTTCCAAAATTTGTCAACTAATGCTTGTAAAATGCGCAAATGCTGAGATAGCGGTAAACTGGTCCCCAAAGTCGAGTCTTCATCCTCTTGGATGTTTCTTGGATGCCGATTTCAGTATAAAAAGGAAAAGAGAAAGAAGTCCACTAACTCAAAGAAAGCCCAAGGAATTAAAAAAATGTATAAAAAGCATGGAAAGAACACCAGCAAAAATAGAGAAACTGCATGTTCGAAAAATTTGCAAGATAGAAAGCCGCCTAAAGCAACAAAGGGAGAAAATATAATCAAGATTGTAAGACTTGAAAAGATCAGTCTATTTTCGTCATGTAGTGAAACAGGAAATGGAACTTCGTTATACAATGGATGATCAAATTATTATGATCACTGCAAAAAACTTTTTATTTTGGTGTTTAAAAAAGTATACTACTGCATATAAGCATCTAATGATGTGAGTATAATATAAAAATAGATCAGGAACAGGTTATTTTAGAAAATTTTGAAACATTTTTTTCTTTGGCCTTAAATATACATTTTTTTTTAAATTTCGTGTAAACTTCTTCAGCTTAGATGATAGCTTTGATCATCCTTGGCATACTTTGAATGTTTTTCTTCTTTTATTTTATCGGCTCTCTAATGAGTCTCCCAATAATATATGTAATATATTGTCATTTATCCAACTTTTCCTCTTCTCTTTCTTTTCTCTTAAATGTTCTTCTCTGATCCTATTAAAGGTTTCAAATATATTCTGGTTCTCTGATTCTTATGCATTATATGTTTGCTATATGTTACTCAGCTTCTCTGAAATAATCCGTGCGACTGTCGTCTCTTTTGTTAACTTACATTTTAGTCTTCTCTAAAGACGTAAAAATTAGTAAGTAATTACTAGTAATTACGTAAAAAATAAATCTAAGACATATATAATTCTTATTTGACAAATATCTTGTAGTTGTATAAAGTAAAATTTCATTTTCATTATTGAATGTCTAATATAGTACTTTAAAGAGCAGACAAATTTGCAAAATAATTATTATATTCCATTTGTATAGAAGTAGAACTTCAAAGCAAGAAAATATTAACCTAAGTAATGCTTATGAAATTTTTGAATCCAGCGACTCGTCCGAAGAAGAATCCCCAGTCACACTTAAGTCTATTATTATTTTGTGTCTACCAATCTGTTCAATCTCCACATTTTCTTTTCTTACTTGATCACATGGGCTACGGCATTATCCCAATTTTCTTTCCATATTCGTTTCATTGTGATTCTTAACAAACGTTCAGAAATTTTATACGTCACGTTTTTACTAGCTACGTAATCCTTTACTTGATCCTAGAATAATTCTTTCGGGTTTCACTCGCAATAGTAAGGAGGAAGTCTTAAAATGTTGATGCCTTTAGCACAAGCCATTGTATCTACAACATGCTGGTGATATTTGTCACGATGCTGATCAATGACACTTATAAGCTCAGTCCTTGGAAACTGGAATTTCTTTTTGTCCTAACCAACTCTGCATGTCTGATTTTTTGGTGGCCATAGTTGGCAGATGTTCTACTAATCGGCTGTAATAAGAAGAGTTATTCAGTACTATTACCGAATTTTGACTCGACTCGTGAAAGAAATTATTCAAACCATTTTTCAAAGCAATGGGCGTCCATGTCTTCGTGATAATCCCCTGTTTTTTTTAATAAAAAAATTAGTACACTATCGTCTAAAAAGCCACTCTACTACCCATATGGATGACAATCAGTCGTTGCCCTTTAACCGTTGGTCCTCGTAACCCTGTTGATAAACCGTCAAAAAATGCTTGACGATAACTCGTTATAGTAGTATCTTGCCAGATTTTAGATACTGTGTGGCCAGCATATCACCCACGTTTTGTCTAGATAATAAATATTTTTCACAGTAGGTCAAACTTTAGCTGGCAGCACGAACCTCTCTAATAGAGCGAAGATATCTTCACCGCCATGAGACTAAATATTCTCTTTCTATTAAGACAGATTTACTGGATCGTTTGGCATATATTAATTTTAAATCTTCTTTTAATATTATCCTCAACGACTCTTTGCTCTTTTTTAAAATAAGATCATTCTCCATTACCTCTATCCTAATGTAGAATACGTTCAATTTATGACACGGATACACCCATTAAAAATGAACACTGAGCAACAGTTTTCAAGCTTTTACTGTACGTAGTGTATTGTTTAAATTTTTATACAATTTAAAGATAATCTGCTTTTTTTACGGATGTGAATTTGCGCTTTCTTTGTACACTACTTAAACCTACTACGACATCCATCTTAATGCTATAAAAAAAAATAAACAGCAAATCATATTATTCTGTTATTTTTCTGTTGTTTACTTACTTTAGAAAATATTTTAAAGTTAATAGATATAATAAAGTCTATTTAATAAATATGTTCACAAGAAAGAGAACACAATAAGTATGTAGATATAGAATGTGGAACAAATAAAGTATTTCTCACATTCCCATTCTTACTAACGATGTAAATATATAATAGACCAGCGAGCTGTTGATAATTTTACCGATGTTTCAAAGTATTCAACGAACTTGTTTAACTATTAACTCGTGAATCTCACCTGTATGCAAAAAGTATATTTTTAGGGGACAAATTATATGAAACCATCTACTTTTGTAAAAATTACTCTGTCTGTTTTTCAATATGCCTTCAGTAAGCACTCGTTCCATCATTTTCGTGGTCTTCCTACTGATTGGCTTCTTATTAAGGAACCGTCTCTTGCCGCCTTTACCACTCTATTTGTTGTCATTCGGCTTATATATCGTTTTATTGTACTCTTTAATTTCTTACCCAGTTCTTGATGTTCTCCATTTTGCATCTACGTCGTATATCTGTACATCTAGCTCTGTCTCATAGTGTCTTGCCATCAATTTTTTTAAGTGTATTTATCACTGCTGTTTCTAACATCCTTTTTGTCCTCTTTGTGTCAGGTTGTGTTTCTGCCGCGTATGTCATTATTGGTCTGATGACTGTTTTATAAATACTGACTTTCAGCTCTTTTCCGATATTTTTATTTCTTCATATTGTTTTATTTAGGCAGCCTGCGGCTCTGTTTGCTCTATTCACTTGATCTTCCACTTCAGTTTCGAGCTTTCGGTAACTAAATATTGTAATGCCTAGATATTTATACTCCATCACCTGTTCTATTATCTGACCTTCCAGCTTCACTTTACAATTTAGTAAATTTGCTGTTGTAGCCATGCATTTTGTCCTTTTTGGGGATATTAACATGTTATATATTATTTTTTCTGGCGATTATATTAAATTGGTGCAGCATACGTAGTAAATCGTCTTCACTTTGAGAGAGTAGTATTGCGTCGTCTGCATAGCAGATTATTTTAAGTTGTTTTTCTCCCATTTGTTATCCTTTTTCAGTTCTTACTTTTTTTATTATTTTATCCATAATCAGGTTGAACAATAGAGGACTCAGGGAATTTTTCCTATCCCTTCTCTTATCTCATTGCCAGCTTCAATGGGGTCGGTTAGTTCTTCTCTCACTTTTAATTTTATTGTGTTGTTTTGGTAGATATTTTCAATTGTTTTGATTATTCCTAGAGGTATCTCTCTTGCGTATAATAAGTGGATAACGTCGTTTAACTTGACACAGTCAAATGTCTTCTTAAGGTCAAAGAAACATAGATATGCCGGTTTTTTGTATTTTAATGATTTCTTTTGCACTTGCCGCATTTTAAATATAGCGTCAGTGCATGATCTTCCCGACCTTTTATTTATTCACATTGGCGAAACATATACATTTTTAACGATGATCTTGATCTAAATTACCTAGCAACGTTTCTAATAGATAATTAAAATCTATCAAAAATTTCCAGCTCCATCGAATTCATTTTTTCTATCTCCAACCAATCAATAAGAAGTATCTACAGTTATAAAAACATTAAAAAATTCAATTTGCATACTGATGAGCTAAACGCATCTTTTATCAAAAGCATTAGTAAAATAATTACTAAAGCTTTCACACATCTCATTAATAGTATTTTTTCAATCGGGATATTCCCAACTCCATTTAAATACTCCAAGATTGTTCCTATTTTTAAAAAGGGCGATCGTGACCTTGTAGACAATTATAGACCAATTTCCATCGGTTCGATATTCAGTAAAATAATCGAAAAAATTCTGAAGAAGGTCTTATATCGTACTTCGAAACAAATACCTTTTTTACTAGTTCACAATATGGGTTTAGAAAGGATCGTTCCACAACACATGCACTTTTAGATGTGATGAGTGCCATACACTCTGACTTACATAACTATAGCACAAGAAGTGCAAATAACATCAGAACAGTTAAGTATCGTTTGAGTAAATCACAGAAAAACTCAATTGACTATAACATATACAATGTCCTACCTAAGGATTTAAAACAACTTCGATGAATAAATGGATGTAATCACTATGTTGGTATATGTCTTATTTTGTATATTTTGTTTTATTTTATGTAATGCGCATTAATGTATTTTCATCTCCTATTGTATTTTGTGTATGTTATATATTTTCTTTTTTACTTATATATATAATTGACTTGCTACAAACAAATGTAAAATTTGTAAACGTAGTTGAATAAATCTTGAATCTTCTTAAATCTACACAATAATATAACCCCAGTAAGTATACTTCATTCACAATTATAAGAACTGACTTATGCAGAATTTAAAAGTATCCCGCTGATAAAGTCGAAGCCATAAAGGGATTTGCCTCTTCAGGTAAATAGTAAAAAGGGCCGGCTTAACGAATTTTATATTTTATTTGTCATTTACATTACATATTTAATTTAAATGAATATCTAGATAATTAAGGGAAAAAATACATAAACTGATGGAGTATTAGAATTAACTAATTATTATATTTTCTGTCTCGATTCTTTATTAAATATATCCAAATTTTGAAAGTCATAAACAATCTTTGTTTTGTTAAAAACATTGCAAGTGAAATAATAAAAAGATGAAGTGAAAATTAAAATGAATTAATGTAGATATATACATATAGCTAAATATGATTATATTTTATACTTCATGTAAGGAAAGAAGTGTTTTAATTGTTAGTAAGGTACAAAGTATGTCTGAAAAAGTTGGCAACTAACGGGAAATTTCTTTATTATTAATTTCATGAAAAAACTATTCTTTATAAACATTTCTGCATTTCATAGAAATCAATAATCAATAATCAAATTTATAAAAGTTAAAATGGTATACACCGAAAATCAAAAATATTGATTTATGCTTAAAAGTGAAGTGCTTTTAAATTTAGGTGCAGCATAAAATGTTATTTTAATTTGGTTGTAGGATTTAAAAATTATTTTTAAATTTAGATTTATGGCCTTTTAATGATGTATCAGTAGGTGCATTAATTTTTAATTTTATTTCTAATTTACCTTATTCAATATACAAAATCAACAAATGCAAAAGTATTTTTTTATTTACTTTTTACTTTAAATGTATTATTTAATTATGAGAAGGCCATGTATCTAAACTTGGATATAATTTTTAATAGCTACAAACATTTTAAAATTACATTTTCTTGCATATCTAAATTTAAAATCACTTTCCTCTTCAGTATTAATTAATAATTTTGATTTTTCCTATCTACCACTTAATATTTTATAAGATTATCTGTTAATGATTTCTATGTGATGCATAACCTTTATTGAAGAATAATTTTTTTTCGTAAAATTATTAATGAAGAATATTTCCCATTTTTTGGCAACTTTTTCAGACGTGAAACGGAAATCAACATAACAAGTCAACATGAATAAATATGAACCTTTTAAAGATTACCTTCAGATACAAAAAGCGTCTCTTTGTAAAGACAATGAAGTCGACTTTACTAAAGTAACAAGACATTTACTTAACACAGACACTACACATTACTCCCCTGAGTTAGTGATAAGTTATAGTCTAAAAAAATCATTATGAAATTGCTGGCCAGTGTGAAAACTAGTGCCAATAAAACACAAAACACACACAAAACATTTTCTTCGTTGAGACTTAAAATAATGATTAATAACAATAATTATGGGAAATTTGTATGTTTATAAAAAGAGTTTTTTGACATTATGCTTGAATGATAATATTTGATCTGATTATATATACCTATATACAGTCGTGCTATGCTTGGCTATTATGCCGGTCCTGGCAGCTTTGGTAGCTGTGATAATTATACAACAATAGAGTATTTACAAGGGATTATTTAGTTTTACAGCTGTTATTAAAATAACTTTTATATTGAGACATTAAATTTCTGGATACAGTATACCGGTAAGAATTTAGTTCTAACATTTAACATTATTGTATGTAGTTAGCTCTCAGATCAATTTGTAGATGAGTCACTTTTAATTGAAAATTGTTATTGTATATATTTGCACATTTAATTTTTGCTTCGAAATTACATTGTTGGTAGCAACAGAAATAGTTTACAATAATGCGGCAAGTATTAACTGGAAAAAATTTATTTGGCAAAACAACGGTTTACTGGATCAGATCGTAATATTATAGATTTTAGATTTTAATTATAAAACAATATCTGCAACTAAAAAAATTATTGATATCTTTTTTCAATAACTTAATATACTTACAGTGCACAGATTCTAAACATGCCGGTGGGAGATGGCTTCTACGCGTTGTATTATAGTTGGTGTATGAGAGAAAAAGTTTTCGAAATAAAGAAATAACAAATTTTATATTATTATTTGTTATTTCATTATTTTGAAAACTTTCTCTCATACATCGACTATAATACAGCGCATAGAAGCCATCTCCCACCGGCATGTTTAGAATCTGTGCACTGTAAGTACATTTGGAACCACACTGTTACTATAGGTAACCTGTTTTATATAGTATAAGACATTTTTAAAATTTTTCAATAAACAGTTAATTAATAATTTTGTGCCACATAATTTGAATTTGAACGTAATATTTATATTATTCGAAACTATCTTACCGATTTTTGTAATATTTATAGCTTATTCTGCTCTTTCTTTACATAAATGCAAACAATACTCGTATTTTATGTATACTTTTTAAAAAGTAATTAATTATCAGTCAGGAAAAGTTCATTAATAAATTTTGAACAAACATTGATTTAAAACCAACGTAAATATTTTTCTTTAACAAATATTCGCATGTTTTTTAACGATCAAGCTTCCGGGAATCTATATGTTAATATTTATTGCATTTGTGTTTTTTAATAATGCTAATATTGCATTCTTGTAACTTCATGTTCTAAATTTGTTTTAATAGCTATTTTTAAACTATTTTCTAAAAAAAATTACAATAATTAATCATTATTTTACTTAAATTTAATAGCTTAAAATTTTACATAAGGTCAAACAGTTTCGAATTCATGTTTTTGGGTTTTTACATTTTCTAAAAAAATTCGCCATAGCAATGTATATTTTACACCATCAGGAAAAGGAGGTTTCAACAAAAACAAAAAGAACATCGACTTTTTGTAAAAAGCAAACATTTTAAATAAAAAAATATAGGTGATTTTTAAACATATAAAGGTAAGGTCTTACCAAATTGCATGAAAAAAATTTGTAGTTTTGCCAGAAATCGTGACGTGCCCCTTTTCCCCTAAAAACCTCCCCGCTTCTACTTTTCGACACTATATCTTAATCTTAATTATCTTTTTTTTCATTTTTGTTATATTTTCTTTGTTTTAAAATGGTTCTTTATATAGTTATATATAGTTATATAGTTAAATATATAGTTTTATTAAAGCAATGAAAGTGTTTCAATAACAGCGATTAGCTATTTGTATATTTGTTGACATTCATGTGCAAAATCAAATATCACAGTGGATCGGAATATACATAGCAACCAAAATTTAATGTGTGGCACTATCAATTTAATTTCAACAACAGTCCATAAACCAAAACACAATATTTTGGTAAAGTTACACGAATGAATAGCACGTAAGATATTTTATTTAAGTCAATAATATTATTTCAAAAGTAAACAGTTTCTGTATGAACTGCATACAGTTTTAATTGCCTGCATGTTTTAATAATACGTATGAATATTCAAGAATGCCGTGTTCAAAAAACAAATTTTAACGTGATTGTGGTTGATCTATTCACGCTGTTGTTACTGTAATTAATTCTGACAGTTTTAAAAGCTTTGTTCAGACAAATTACAGTAATAAAATTTACTGTAAGTGGAGAAAGCTATAAATGGGAAAGTAAGAGAGTATCAAATTATTGCTGTCACTTGTTGCTGTATCGCTTTTTAAAATGTACGCAGTGATTTAAATTAATAGAAACGAACAAGCATTTGTGTATCCCTATTTAATCGAAAATTTAGCAAAATAGTAAAAATTAACCCTCAGTAAATAAATTACCCATACTAACCCTTAGGCGTCCAACAATATGTAGGTTTCATGTATGCTGAAGGGTGAGTAAAAAATATCTACCACGAAAATTACTTATATATTTATTAAGAGTTGTTACAAATGTTAGAAATGGATTAAACTTAAAATCTTATGCGTAGTAAACACAGCATTTTCTGAAATATTAATATAAACGATGTACAAACCTTACGAAACTAACGAACTATTAAAAAACAGTCTGGAATAAGAAGGCTAATCCGACTCCCAATGTTCAATTTCAAGTGAAACAGACATCGGTTTATTCACTATGTTTGCCACCCACAGATATATTGCACTTCGCACACACTATGGTTATCTTTAACAGTTTTTTACACCTTTATTTCTACCAATAGCTTCTTTGACTCAAACGGAACACCGCGTCTTTGTAGTGTGAGGTTTATCGTCATATTTAGCTTTATTTACGCCTTAAGCTTTTGCTCCAAGGTATCCTTCATTGCAACTACAATGTCTAGCCCTTGGAGGAAAATAACCCTTCTATTACGTTTTTTTATATACCAATATGGGTAATTAAGTGTAGATAAGAAAAATGTGTTCAAGTAAGCAATGTCTAATAATGTAAAGAATGTTGACAATGGCCATATTCATGTAGATCTCGTAAAACTGTACCGTAAGACCGCGCCATTTGGTCTATTGTGTCGACTTCACCCTTGGTCGCATTATAGAATAGATTTATAACGGACTTATTATTGGTATCGTTGCTCAGCACATCATCATCATGTTGTGTAGGTAAGAACATTAGTATTTTTGTGAATTTTATCCTACTGATATTGGTGAGAAGTTCTAATTGTAACTCGTGGAGTTCCGGAAAAGGAATCCGCAAAGGCGAACATATTATTTCAGTATAGTTTATATAGTATGTACCTATCATAGTGTATGTGTCGAAATCTTTATATAGATCTTCTGCTAGCTCTATGAAACTATGGAACTGTAATGTCAATCGGTAGTAACCTTGCGACCTGTATTCTTTTGAATCTCTAGACTCTGATATCATACTTTCCACCTTTCCAGAATCATCATCATTCCATTCGTCCCTGTCTCTGGCAACTCCTTTCCACGCTTTAACTCCAATGGATTTTAGATCATCCTCTATGTTATCTTGATACCTAGGTTTTGGTCTTCCTTTGGCTTGTCTTCCCACTGGTCCTCTTCGGTCGAAAATTTTTCTGATCGTTGCATTTTAATCTCGCCTAATTACACAACCTATCCATTGAAGGCGTGCTAATTTAATACATTTTACAACGTCAGGTTCCCCAAAACTTCTATATAGCTCAAAGTTGTCACGCCACAAACCCTGTTCTTGGATTCCTCCATATATTTTCCTTAGAATTTTTCTCTCGAAACGTTTAAGCAATTTTTGGTCGTTCTGTGTAAGTGACCACGTTTCAGAGCCGTATGTTAACACTGGCCTTATTAGTGTTTTATATATGGTAACTTTAATTGCACTGTGTTACTAGCAACCAGCCTAAACGATCTGCAGGCCTTACTAGACCGAGTGCGAACTGTGAGCGTAACATACGGACTGAACCTTAATATTAAGAAAACTAAATTCATGGTTGTCAGCCGTACAAATTTAGATCCCGGGGCACTAATGGCAGGTAGCGAAGAGATCCAAAGAGTTGACAGATTCACTTACCTCGGAACTACCCTCAACGTATAATGGGACTACGCTCAAGAGATTAGATCCAGAATTGAAATTGCACGGTCTACATTTATTAAGTTGAGATCCTTGCTGTGCTGCAGTGATCTCAGTTTGGGAACCAAGATGCGGATAGTGAGATGCTACGTTCTTCCAGTGTTACTATATGGAGTTGAAGCCTGTACACTGACGCAAGCCACTGAAAAACGAATCGAAGCCTTCGAGATGTGGATATACAGAAGGATACTAAAAATATCTTATGTGGACCGTGTCACCAACGTTGAGGTCCTACACCGCATGACAAAAGAAAAAGAAGTGCTTTATTTAATTAAGCAACGTAAGCTTGAGTACTTTCGCCACGTGATGCGAAACGAAGAAAAATATCGAATTCTTCAACTCGTTATGCAGGGTAAAGTATTTGGCAGGGAGGACCGGGACGCCGT
Organism: Diabrotica undecimpunctata; assembly: GCF_040954645.1. Classification (NCBI taxonomy): domain Eukaryota; kingdom Metazoa; phylum Arthropoda; class Insecta; order Coleoptera; family Chrysomelidae; genus Diabrotica; species Diabrotica undecimpunctata. The sequence goes on along the minus strand of NC_092805.1, from coordinate 42,153,283 downwards.
CATATCTCGTGGTTGAAAAATGTCCGACAATGGTTTGGGATGACCTCAGCGGAGCTGTTTCGCAGAGCAGTCAACAAAACCATGATAGCCTTGATGATCGCCAACATTCGGACCGGATAAGGCACTGAAGAAGAAGAAGAAGAAGAACTATAATTTTTCTGGGTAGTTTTGGGGCCATATGTTTCCTCAAGCCATAATAGCACTTATTGGCAAGCACTATTCTTCTTTTAATTTCTTCGCTGACATTGTTGTCTTTGATCAGCAGCGAGCCCAGGTAGACGAAGGTGTCCACACCTTTTAGTTCCAGATCATCAATTAATAGTCTAGGTATCTGGTTGCCTGATCTAGTACAATACATATACTTGGTTTTTTTTGTGCGTTTATTTTTAATCCCATTCTAAGTGCAGACGCCCTTAGTGATCGAAATGCTTCGATCAGAGATTCTGTGAACCTAGCAATAATGTCTATGTCATCTGCATATCCTACCACTTATACAGATTTATTAAAGATGGTGTCATTCGCATTAATATGGCACCCTCGAATTCCCTTTCCAGAATAAACCTACATTTTCAGATCGTAACAAGATTTATAATTTGCTAAAATCCGAATAAGAATCCATACTGTCCTGGTCTATCTTTCATGAACATTTTAAAACGACACTTTTCTCTGAACATCGACATAATTCAAAGATATTTTTAAGGGTGTCAAATTTATCTTACTTTCGCCGTTCTTCCCTTGTCTCTCTATCATTAAATCACAAAACTTTTAACAAATCTACAAATCTGTTTTTGCTCATAGTAGCAACCTTAGATAACTGTCAGTAATTCAGATTTGTCGATTTTCTCCACATTCTTTTTTTCGGCCTCCTCATTATTCTGGCGAATAATTACGTCGAGTATGTCATCGTGGAGAAATTATAAAATTAATTGCAATAGACGTAACGATAACTTCTGCTTCGATCTTCTACTAATTCTTGAAGGGTGAGTATGTTTTACGTCTTTTACACATATACTAATACAGAGGAGTTACATCCAAGTTGTCATTCTGAGAATCATCAATTATAAAATCTTCTGTATAAAATACAATCGTCTGTTTTGCTTACATCGGAATCATTACCGTCATACTCAATGTCTAAATCACTATCACAATTCTGTACGTTCTCCATTTCTAAATCCAACTCGCGTTCTGATAAATACTTGCTCATGTTTAATAAATTGTATTTACTACTTATAAACAAGCACTAAGAGATCCTACGCATTCCCACAAAACAAAGAAGCGAAGCCAAGATGCTCGCGACAATTGCAACTGTAACGGAGACGAGTCAAATTCCTTTTAAAGGGGAGGCAACTCTAAACAAATTTCTGCTAATGAGAAATTATAGTAGAAACCTTTAGTAACAAGTTTTGCGAAGGGAGAACATTTTTTTGCCCACCCAAATTTAACTCAAGATATTACTTTTATTTTCAAATATACCCATAACCAAATTACAACGTAATAACGGACCGTGTTTTTAACAATAAATAATTTTTGAAAAAATTTGGAACACGTATTAAATGTTTTATAAGGGAGAACGCATTAGGTGGACATTTTTTACCAACTTTGCGTTTAAAGGTAAAAAATACTTTTTTAATTCAACACAAATAACTTCACAAAGGACAATACAAATATTTTTTTGAAAATACTTGGTAGGGGAGAATTTTTTATAATAAGTATTCTATATGTTGTCATATAGTACGAAATTATTCAAGTATATAGTGTAAAACCGAAATAAAACACATTTTGATAATAAAAACGAAAAAGCAGAATAAACCATAAATATAAGTTAAAAGCCTACAGGATGATTTAACTAGTTATCTATTTTAAAAAAGGATAAGAGAAAGAGGCAGAACGATATACAGCGTGTTTTAAAAAAGGTAACGCCATCTGTTTTCAAGATAAAGGGCGTTGACGAAAAAAAAAAATTTAAACATTTTCTACGATTTTGGTAAAACTCGATTCTGTGTACCGTTTTCGGTATATTTTGATTTGAAAATATGAAGTAATAAACGATGCTGTTGTAAAGTAATGATAAAGATAATAATTAAAAAAAAAGTCACAAGAAAAAATTAAAATAAAGACTAATAACATAAAATAAATTTTAAATTGTTTAAAATGCCCTCCGTTTTTAGGAATACACAAGTCTATCCTTTTTTCTAAAAACCCTATTAATCTTCTAAACGGTTGGGAATCAGCTCTGATGTCATTACAGTAACGTTGAATTCTATTTTTTAATTACTGACGTGCATTTACCTCTGTAGCATAGACTTTTTCGTTAACATACGACTAAACTGTGTAGTCATCTTCTTATTCTTCTTTTTATATAGACATGTATGTTTTTCAATGTGCCTCCAGCAAGTTGTCGTTCCATGGTTTCCGTGGTCTTCCTACTGATGATCTTTCTATTGGGGAACCGTTTCTTGCCGTCTTTACTACTCTATTTGTTGTTCGGCTTATGTAATCGTTCCATCTTACTCTTCCATTTCTTACCCAGTTCTTGATGCTCTCCACCTTGCATCTTCGTCGTATATCTGTACTTTTGAGAGAGTAGTATTGCGTCGTCTGCGTAGCAGATTATTATAAGTTGTTTTTCTCCCATTTGGCATCCTTTTTTAGTTCTTACTTTTTTTTATTATTTTATCCGTCATAAGGTTGAACAATAAAGGACTTAGGGAATCAATCTCCTTGTCATATTTCTTTGCCAGCTTCAATAGGGTCTTCACTTTTAATTACTATTTAAATGGGAATAAGCCACAATTAAAGGTTAAAATACGTTTATTGACGTTGCAATTTCCACTTCGGAAATCGTTCTCAAAATACAAACACTAATGTTTGTATTTTGAGACTAAAAACTTTTATACTTAATTATACTTAAATATTTTTTTTGGTAATAAATACCAGTCGATTTGAAAACTTGTTCTCCACTGATCAAGCTATACTATGAAAATTTACCTGCCATTTGTCCTGATTTATTGAGGCAAGTGTGACAGACCGTCAAATTTGTCCGATTAATTGCTTCAAATTTTAAAGAAAAAGTGCTTTAAATTTTAAAGATAGTCTATATTTAATTTAAAATTTTGCTAAAACAAGATCATAAAAAGCAAACTTAATATTTAAGAAATGTTCAAATGGTAAGTGCTGTGAAAAAGAATATTTTCCAGATGAACATAGCTATCGGTTTTGTAGATTGTTGTAATTAATACAATTTTTCATGCGTTTTAGAAACTTTTTTCAAAATAAGCCAGTTCCTAAAATTTTCGGTCGCTTCAAATAAATACTAAAAATTCAATCCCAATTTATAACAGAATATAATTTATAAGTTGACGTATAAATGGTAATAAATTTATTTTCCATATTGGAGCGTGCCTCAAGCTTAGATCGGTTTTATCTTTTTTGAAGTTTATGTTAGGCGTACGGATTTACATAAAACGGGTTATCAAAAATGGCGTATTTTAAGATTTAGAGCTGATCTTCCTGTAAGCGATGGGCGTGTACTTTCAACTATGAAAGTTAAGTGTTTCTTAAATGTTACTCCGCCAAAAGAATGGTTTATGCGATAGCTGAGAGATATTCAATATATACGCACCGGAAATTTTAAAAGAACGCAAATTTAAAATATTTAAATATTTTTAAATATTTTTTCTTGTTTTCTAGTTTATTCGTCTTCCGGGTTTGGACCGTGTCATTTGTGAGTGACCCAAAAGTGGGTTCATCTCGACGTTTCGCTACAATTGTATGTAGCTTCTTCAGGAGAACAAAAAAAGAAAAAGAAAAAGAAAACAAAAGACAGGAAGATGGGTAGTCTCCATACAAACATACAAAAAGTTAAAATTACTGTTTAAAAAGAAAAGAATATAAAAGACAAAAAAGGCATTTGTAAAAACAATTCTGCATTGTAAAATATTTTAAAGACTGAACAAGCCCTTTAGAACTGTAGATGTACGAGCTCTTATATTTTTAATCGTTTTTTCGATCAATTCTTGTAAAATTCTCAAAAATAAGTTTAAATGTGTTTTAGACTATTTTATTTCCTTTTATCTAAAGAAATAAAATAATTGATTATAGACGACAGAAATTACCAAATAAAAATATATACAAAATATTAAACGTGATTTTTTGCTTATAAACAATAGGGAAGAAGAGGGAGACTTGATCATATGGGAGACTTGATCACTCTTTAAAATTTCAGTAAATAAGTAGCCTAAAATTATAAAACCGGCAACAAAGCGTAGCTGTTAGTATGTCTGAAGATCCCATTTAATTTAGTTTGTATTAGAATCCACAACGAAGAGCACGTGTTTATTACAAGTTTTTTGTCCCTACCGAGACGCGTTTTCAGAATTATTTCAAGTTGATTTTCTTTAATATTCGTTAAGGTGAGTTTTTCGTATAATTTTTATTTAACACTATAATCATTCAGTTTACGTTTTGCACATTTTGCAATGAGTTCTAGTTTGTCGTCATATTTTTATAGACAAAAATATTCAAATGGCGTCTTGGGGGAGACTTGATTACATCTTATCTGGGAGATGTGATCCCGGGATCAAGTGTCCCAGAAACTCCTTATAGATGAGTGTTTTTTATTTTATAGATATGCCACGTCAATACAAAAGGAGGGAAGGAGCAAAGAAAAGAACACCAGTCGACAGCCAGAAGTTAAAAGAAGCTGTATTAGACGTTATTAATAGACAACGATCTGAAAATGTTGAAATAACCTATTATCCTGATTACAAGAAGGCTCAAATTTTTACAAATGCAGAGGAAAATATGTTTAAAGATTATTTAGATGTTGCCAGCAAATTACACCATGGCCTTACAACCAAACAAGCAAAAGAACTAGCATACGAGTTTGCCGTAAGAAATAATAAAAAAATACCTGCTTCGTGGAATAAACATAAGCAAGCCAGTTACGACTGGTTATACGAATTTCTGAAGAGGATGAAGACCTTATCACTATGATCTCCGGAAGCAACCAGTCTTACTAGAGCAACTAGCTGCAACAGAAACAACGTATCAAAATTTTTCATAAATTTAAAGACAGTTCTTGAAAGCAATGTAATTGGACCAGAAGCAATTTGGAGCATAGACGAAACTGGCCTTTCAACTGTCCATAAGCCAAAGAAGATTATTGCATGCAAAGGTGCAAAACAAATTGGTAAAATTACGTCAGGGGAACGTGGACCAACAGTAACTCTTTGTGGTGCAATCAACGCAATTGGAAATCATATACCGCCTTTTTTGGTTTTTCCTCGAAAACTTTGGCAAGATCGCATGATTGATCATAGCCCACCAGGGACCACCGGCGTAGTTTATGAAAGTGGATGGATGACCGCTTCTAATTTCGTCAAATTTTTGGAACATTTTCAAAAAAATGTAAAGGCGACTACCGACAATAAATCTTTAATCATAATGGACAATCACGATAGCCACGTTAGTCTGGAAGCCATAACGTATGCCAAAGCACACGGAATAGTTCTTCTTACCATACCACCACATACGTCGCATAAGCTCCAGGCGTTAGACACGAGTGTATTTGGCCCTCTCAAGAGTTTTTATAATACTGCCTGTGATGATTGGATGGTGGCGCACCCAGGAAGGACAATTACAATATATGAAGTCGGAGTATGCTTAGCTTACGCTTTCACCCTAGATTTTACTCCACGTAATATTGAGAGTGGATTCAGAGTTACGGGTATATGGCCTTTCAATTCCAATATTTTTACCGATGAAGATTTTATGTCGGCGTATGTTACTGATCGCGAAGATCCGGAAAACAAATCCACTTTATCCCAGTTTGATGTTGCACAACCAGCCATAGATAACAATAATCAACCCTCCACTTCTACTGGCACTTTCACCACCCCTGAAATTATTAGACCACATTCCTCAAGTGGATCCATTTCACATAATCAACAACTACGACGAACACTAATTGAGGACGAAAATCAGCCTTCTACTTCTACTGGTACTTTCACTACACCTCAAATAATTAGATCCCATTCTGTAAATGGAGATACTTCACAAAATGAACAGCTACAACAAACATCAAAAGAGCACAATAACCATTCTTTCCCTTCTGCCACGTTTACTAGCCCAGAAATGATTAGACCCCACCCTAAAGCCGGGCCCAGGACTTCAGCAAAGGGTAGAAAGCGAGCAACTACAAAAATTCTCACAGCAACACCAGAAAAACTTGCGCTTGAAGCTGAAGTTAAGGCTAAAGAAGAGAAAAAAATTAGAAAAAGAGCAAAGGGCCAAAATAAGAGCCCTAAAAAGAATAACTAAACAAAAACTTAAGGATTTGAGGGAATCTTCAAGTTCGGGGGGCAGTGACATTATACTACCATCGTCAGAGTCTGAATATGATCCTAATGATGAAATGAAAGTAGAGACAGATAGTGAATGTGAATCGGAAGCAGAAGGTGACGAGTTTGAGTTGAGTGTGCAAGATTGGGTAATTGTCAGCTTTGTCTCCGAAAGAAACTTAGTCCATCGATATGTAGGACAGATAATTGAAAAAAAGAACGAGGATTTTAAAATCAAATTTGCCCAAAAAAGGGATGAAAAAACCTTTAAGTGGCCAGAAAAAGAAGACATGGGTGAAGTCCCACGTGACCAAATTTTAAAAAAGTTACCACGCCCGACTTTTAGGAGCTACAGTAAGCGCATAGGATGTTTTGTCTTTCCCAAATCACTAAGGATGTTCAATATTCGAGAATTTTTTTTTTCTTTTATCATTTTTCAGTATAGTTTTTTGCCAGAAAGTGTTATATATTTTTAATAACATTATTTGTTATAAGTCATGACTGAGTAAAGTTAGTTTTCAGCATCCAATTTTTGGTTTTATTTTAATATCGTAAATCTGGAAAGGTATAATCAAGTCTCCCATATACAAGGATCAAGTCTCCCGGAGTACGGGGAGACATGATTAGTTTCTCCATGTTACGAAATTCTACAAAAACTCGTTTTTTATTAGCAGTATATTTTTCGGGTGTACAATACCCAAAACTGTGATAAATTTGTAATGTTCCACTAAATTATCAAGGTTCTAGATTGGTTGTAAAAGGAGCTATCTGAAAAAATGTAACGGTGGGATCAAGTCTCCCTCTTCTCACCTATATCTATGGCTTACTTGTAAATCCTCGTAAGTCTAATTTTTACACATTTTGTCTTTTATGCTGAAATAGAATCTACTCCCTATGTAAATGCATTGAGCAAAGCTTTGTAAGTCTTTGTCAATATTATCGCCATCCATGCGCAATTGAAAATACTAGTAAGTCTGGTGTGTTTTAAAGAGGGCAGTAAAACCTTGTAAGTCTGGTTTAATGATAGAGGTTATGTTTTACTTTGATTTTGTGTACTGTTCTAACTACTGCCGGTGCAAATAAAGCAAGACAACTTTAAAAATGAAGAAGCAAAAGATTGATTAGACTTACGAGAATTTATAAACCTTTGGTTGAGACATAAAAGGTTTTAACTTCGCTTTTTAAATTGTATAGTGAGTAATTTTAACGGTTTGTTAGTAAACATTAGGTTCATATTTCCAATGGATAATAATCTGCGTATCTGCTGTGTCGTAAATTCTTGATTTTATAAGCATATAATACGTAGCTGTCATTTTTTATTAAGTTATAGTCGATCTTTAAATAGTTATTAGACTTATTAGGAATTGCAATCGTATTTAGTAAGACATGCAAGGTTTTGACTTCCGTAAAAGGCGCGAATGGAGTGTTATTCTAGTACTTTATTATTTTATTAAATTTAACAATATAGCGGTGATACCTTCAGGTAAGTAAACATTTTCAACATTTTTTATCGTTTCCCCTTTCCATTAAGATAGCTAAAACACACGGATAAGCCCATCCTTCAATAAAAATAACAAGATTTGACCAATAGCGTAAGGAATTGCAATGGTTTATTGATTTAGTATGTTAAAAAAAATATTGTCTCAAAAGTTATCAAATAAATTATATTCAGTCTATTCTGAATATTTTTGAAGCATCCATAGCGAAACGTATTTTAACGATGATTAATCCATTGGACTACAATGAAGATTCACAATCAAAATGTAAAGAATCCAATGACAAAATGAAGGAAAAGGTTCTTTAAAGATACCGAACAATGCTATATGCCGATTCACATTAAACGTTCAGGTCACGCTCCGCTCAAGTTCCGCTCACGATCAAGAATTGTGTACACTATTCACAGTAGGCGCTCAGGTGACGCTCCGCTCACAATCAAGGATTTCGGTATACTATTCAATTTGGCGGGACTCAGAGAATAGGCACAGTTCTTTGCATATATAAATTTGTTTAACATGTTTAAAGATTTTTCTAACAGTGATTTGGCTGTTGCTTTATGTTTGGACGAAGAAGAGCTTCAGTCAACCAATAAACAGCCAAGAATATGGGTGCACAATATTTTAAAAACAAGGAAAACAGAAGGGAAGTTTTTTACTCTGTATAAAGATCTCTATGACGATGAAACTAAATTTTTTCAGTACTTTCGAATGACAAAACATAAATTTTATTGTACCGTATCAAAATACAGTATATCTCCCTGGTTGTACAATTCCTTACAGCAGCGCACCAATTCAATCAACTGTTCGTCATCCATCGAGCTGCGAAAATCGTACCTTCACCTGACTGTTACTAATTCACACTACCCTGCCGCTCCACTCCACTCAGATCAAGTAACGATCAAACTATTCTCCTGGAGAATCGCCGCGGTCAAAAGAGCGGGACAGAACGTGAGCGTTGTGTTTACTGTGAATAGCACCATTTAAGATGCGTGTAAGAATACTTGACCGAACCTTGAGCTGAGCGTGAGCGGAGCGTGACCTGAGCTATAATGTGAATCGGCCTTATAAACCTTCCAGAACTAAATTTTGAAATGATGGAGGTAAGCGTAGTGCATAGGCCATTATTTGTTTTGTTTAGTTGTGAAACTAAAGCTGAAAATTAATTTTCTCTCTTTGAGTAGGTACTTTTATTTTTTTATAATTCAAAATTTTGGTTCATTAAAGAATCTAAAAATATACTAACAAATGAAAGTCCAACTGAGCAGGTACAATCGACTTTAGTTGCTCATCATGGTCCCCTATTGGTAGTTAACAACAGTGTATAACAATAAGACAAAAGATGGAGTGTGCTATGAGGGAGAAGGAGGAGTCACTTCCAATGAGTTTGCTTCTATAATCACTGACCACATCGAAAATTATTTGAAACCTCTTCCTAATGAAACAGTAATAATTTGACAAACAATTTTTTACTCCTGTGTGCAAAGAAAAATATAGCTATTGTACAAAAATACTTGGAACATGGGCATACACAAATAGAGTGTGACTCCATCCATCCTCAAATAGAAAAAAGAGTCAGAAATCGGGAAATCTATATTGCAGCTGAATATATAAAAATAATGAAAAGCGCCAGAAGGAACCCAAAACCTTACGAAGTAGTTTACTTGTACCATTCTTTTTTTATGGATTTCTCAAAGTCCGTCATATATACTTCATTAAGAGCAGGTACGAAAGCAGGAGAATTCACTGTTACAGATCTGTCAGCATTAAAGTACACTCCGGAGAAAGAAGTCTTTTATAAATTAAGTTTTGATGAAAACTGGGTTTTGTTGAGAAAAAGAGTGCGAAAAACTGATACATTTGAAGATCCAAAACAGCTGTACCAATGCCCACAAAAGATTAAATTCCTACCAGCATTTGCAAGGACTAAAGAGTCTAATTCCCAAAGACTTCCTGTTAATTTTGTTAATTTTTTTATTGTGATTGTATCCTCTGCAAAAATCTGAGTTTTTTTGTATGAAAATTTTTTTATTTTAAATATATGTAAGTATTTTGTTTTTTTTTGTTTGTACAGTCTACAAAAAATTCTTTATTAACATTGCAAACCCTTGCATGTCTCTTCTGCTAAAGTGTTAAAACTTGTATGTCTCATAGTAATAATAATTTACGAGATTACACTCTTTGTTCTTTTTGTATTATTGAATATGCTATTAAAGTATCTAAAAAACAACTCATGTTTATAAAAAGCGACGTTTTTTTGAAATTAAATACATTTTATCGCCTCCTGAAAAATATAGTTAATCAGACATACCAGGTTTTACGTGTAAGCCATCGATATTAACAATGCAAGATCACTATTTGATTTCAAATACTAAAGGCGAAAACCGAGAAATAATATGGAAAAGTTCTTTGCAAATCCTTACGTAATAAAGTTTCTAAAAATGCACAAAAAACTTTAACACTGTATGATAATAGGGACAATATTACGTGTATTCTGATATAAATATTTCAAGAAGTTTCGCTTATCAGTTAAGGCAAAATTAAAATTGTTTATCCCAGAAAGTTTTTATCTACAGCATTATTATGCGTAAACTATTATAGTCCCTGTGGGGGAAAAAGGGGTGATTTTACACTGTAATCCAGGAATTTATGTAATGTGGCCTAGGTTGTATAGGGCAACCTCAGGAGCAATCCCCCGGTTCATTCAACAAAAAATGTTTGGTTATTATTTATTTATGAGCGTTTATAGGTGCAAAATACGTTTTTTTGAGTTTTTTTCATTTTTTGCCCAAAGTAAGTATTGTAATGTGTAATTTCTGTATAGAATATGATAGTACTCTAAAAGACCTTTAATTTGAGCCGGTATACGTTCAATTTAATTTATTTGTTATTTTATGACGAAATGACTAATGAAGATCATAATTAAAAAACGTAATATTTATTGCAAAATCGCTTTTTTATTTCAAATATATTACATTCAAGCCTATAAAATTACGAATCGAATGAGCCGTGTCAGGCCTAGATCGCCTAGGTAGACCTAGATTATTTTGTTGCTGAAATACGTTAATTAGTTTATCCCACGACCTCCAACTTTGAATGCTCGTAGGATTGCCAAAAAAAATGGTAGAAGGCTAATTCTTGTTTCATTCTTCTCTTATATCAGGGAAAATCTGGGTGATATTAGTGAAGATGGTTATGCAAAAGTGGATTTTAAGGCTCATTAGACATCCCATAAACTTATCTAATAAATAAGCAATTATAAGCTAGTAGTTAGGGTCTTTAACATTACCTAAAACCTTGGTTACAACTTTTCTGAATGCAGTCTAATCTTTTTCCTTAGTAGTAATATTGGTTTCAAAGCTAGAGTCGAACATCATTTTACGAATATCTGGTCCAAGAAAAACACCTTCTTCCAATTTGGGTTCTAATAAATGAGCAATGTTTCCATTCTACCTAAAACATTCTTCATTTTTAGCCTTGACAGAAAAACTGTTTCAATGAGCCTTGAACTTAATGTGTAGAGGTAAAAGCAGGAACTTTTTCGATCTACCAAAGCTTTGTGCAAAATATTCTTCTTGCCAGGTGTTAAAATATTCCTTATGATTCATTGTTATTTGGACCAGTACTTATCTCTTTCTTTTTTCATATGTTTTTTTTATGTGGACTGAATGAACAATAGGCGTAAATAAGTAAAGCATAAGTGTTCCCATTATGTAAGAGTACAGCATTTAAAATTGTTTTTAAAGATACTATAAAAAGCCTTTAATCATTCTTATATTCATTGGACCACCATGACAGTAGACCAAATCTGCTTCCTGTCTATAAAAACTGAGCAAACTGTTGATCTCTGTACCTGTACTTGTAAATAGTAGCACCAGGCGACAACAAATTCCTCTCTTTTAATCTTGGGCAAGTTATTCTGATTTTTCCTTTGTTAAAATCATCTAACTCAGCTTGTGTAAACAACAGTGTTAGTAAATTTTCTGAAGAAAACTAAAATTCACCATCACTTCCTGGATTACTTTCATCAGATTCTGATTCACTAGTATTTAAAATATCATCAATACGTAGAGGAGGCTCGGGGACTGTCAGTTCAGGTCCATGCTCTACGGCATGGATAGCAGACGGGAGTTTAGGATAAACAATCACTTTCTTATTTTTGGAGTTATATCCAAAAGCATCGACAGTATAAAAATAACAAACGGTTGAATGCTTTTATTGCTCTCTCCACACCATATGCACTGCAAATTTGAAAGTTTTTTTCTTTATTCCACCACTTCCTTAAATCCTCAACACAAACGTAACATACATTGTGAACAGTCCAACCTTTGTCTTGTCTTCAATTTTCACACCAAAATATGCAAAATACAACTTTTTTACAAAGTCAGTAATATTTCTCTGATGTTTTCTAGTAATAAAATCACCACATAATATGTAACAAAATATATTAGGACAGTTTTTACAACCGCGACTATTCATACTTAAAAGCGTATGAGTCAAACACTGAAAAGTAAGGTTAGGTTTATTAGAATAAAGAAATTATACAGCTCTTAATGAAGAGGAAGAAGAACAAAGAGTGTTGTACAATTTATTAACAGTGTATTAACAGTTACCAACCAAGTAACATCAGATTTCTCTGCTAGTTAAACAAAATAAAATGTAATTATGTAATTTTAAATGATAAACTTTTTGAAAGAATAGTGGGTGATACAGCATTTTAATATGATTTTCGGACTAATTAAACTAACATACATAAGATAGTGATAATTTTATCAAAAAAGTTTTTTCATCGTTGGCCTGTGTGTCATTGTCTTTTATGGCCTTCAATTTATTTTTAGTTAAAGTTATACCTGCTTGTGTATGTTAATTAGTTACTACGTAATTAAATATTTAAAAATTGTGTTATACTTTGAGAAACATACTACTTGTAATGAATGTATAACAAAATTGCAAAAAATTACATATATAATAGGTCAAGGATGTATTGAATGCTCCATTTTTACAGCAAACTATCGTTCATCATTTATTAAATTTGTTTGGGTATGTTAAATGGTCAAGGCGAATAAAAAAAGTGTCAATCTAAACAATTTTTAAAAAGAATTATTCTCCTTTATAGTAATAAAACAAATAAACGAATTTTCTTTAAAAAATAATATTGTTTCAAACATATATTCCAACAATTTGTCAATAATACGCGCAAACACATAAATCAAATATTGAGACAGCCTCCGGAAAGAACAGATTATTTTTCAAGACTTTGAAGGTCACATTTCATAACATTTATTTTCAGTATTCTCGGGAATCATCAAAAACAATTATTTTACCAATACATCAAAGATACTTTGAAAAAGAGTATATTTGATAAATAAAATGAAAATATCGAATGCACGATGGATTAATGCATCTCGAGGACTGTACTCGACTCGTCTTTTCTGTGTAACACTCAATTTCAATATAATAATTATGTTTTATAAAAAAAGTACCTACGGGCACATAATTCCTTAATATAATAGTTTTTCATTGTTTCGTATTTCGGTTAGAAATTTAGTATTTGTAAATGTTTTACGTGAATATCATGTTCAAGCGATATTGACAATTTTTAAATGCGATAATTTCAACCGTGATAAAAAACGCAATTGAACAGTTTAAAATCTCAAAAGGGATTAAAAATAGTATTTATAAAAAGTTTTTTTTTTTTCAATAATTGTCAAAGCTATTATAATTTTTTACATACTCAAAAAATATCGAATAATCTCCCAAAAAATATTGGATTTTTGGCGGATTTTCAGTATAACTGTGGTCTTTGTGTTTAGAGACCAATTTACTATTTAGAGTTTCATTCGATTTTTCGCCAGCGTGGCTTAACACGTTAAACCCCATAACGCATAGTAAAAAAAAGTTCAGTGGGCCAAAACATTAAACACTTTTACAGTATTAGTTGCATTTTTTAAAAATTTATGCTTCAGTTTGAGTACAAAATCTGACATTTTTATTGTCTTTTATTTTAATTAAGAAAAGACGTGCTCATTTTTGGCCACAAATAAATTTTGAAATCATGCAGCCATGTGATGCAGACTTACTTCTCGTTTAAGACGAGAAAGAATTTCTACGTTACATTCGCTAGACAATTACACTAGCTGTTACTGCTGTTACTTATTAGTTAGTTGTCGGTGGGTCTAAGTAGTACAGTGTGTCTTATCAATTCTCAATATGTCATATGAAAATGAGTAGAAGCATGAGTAGAATGAGCGATAACAATTTTGAATTAGGTAGTGACGAAAGATGACGAAATAAGTAGTTCTTCGTCAAATGAAGGTGTTCCGGAAAGAAAAAGATCAAAAATACAAGATAATTTACAAAATCATTAAACTCAAGAATAGTGGGCGGTACCATTACACATGTTATTTCCCATTATGGACTGCCAGATGATGAAAGCTCTTCAGAAGACGACGACATTGCGATTGATCATAACACACCCTTAATATGAAAGAACGTAGATGGTCAGAACTTAAAAAATATTACAGTGTTCAAGACTTGGGTATCAAAGCTAAGTTTCTTAAGATGTATGATAAAACAGCACTCGACAATTTAATATAATTAAGTGGATTGTGCTAGAAACCAATCGATATCGACATCAGAAGTTGAATGTAGGTTGTAACGTTCGTTACTTTTTAATTAGAATTTAAACATCAATAGTCTTTTATAAGCCCTTATAGATCATCATCATCATTTAGCCTATATTTGTCCACTGCTGAACTAAGGCCTCCCGTAAAATTTTCCACCTATTCCTATCTTGTGCTTCTTGCATCCAGTTTGTTGTGATGCGCCTGATATCATCCGTCTATCTAGTCGGTGGTCGTCCTCTGCTTCGATATGCCTCTTGCCTTGGTCACCATTCCAGAATCTTTCTGGTCCATCTATCATCCGTTAATCTGGCAACATGTCCGGCCCTAGCCCATTTAGCCATGGCTATTTTTCCACTGCATCTGTGACTCCTGTTTTTCTTCTTATTTCTAGGTTTGGTACTTTATCTCTGATGGTAATACCTAATATTGATCTTTCCATAGCGCGTTGTGTAACTCTTATTTTATCTATTGTTCTTTTTGTCAGAGTCAGTGTTTCTGCACCATATGTAAGAACTGGTTAAACGCACTGGTTAAAAACCTTTTTTTTTAACAAACTGGGATAACAGACCTAAAAATGTTATTCAATCTACCAAAGGCAGCCCATGTGAGACCTATCCTTCTTTGTATTTCAGTTTTCTGATTATCTCGGCCTAAGCGAATCTCATGCCCTAGATACTTGTAAGCTATTACTTGATCGATGCTATGGCTCTCAATCAGAATTTTACCGCTGACTACAAGGTTGGTCATAAATTTTGTCTTTGAAGTGGTTATTTTAAGATCAATTGTTTTTGACACTTTATAGAGCGTGTGTAGCATTTTTGTAGCAATGTTTTATACAATTCTGAAATTGTATAAGCAAGATAAGCAAGCTAAAAATCTTGAGTAATTTTTAAAATATTTTCTTTATTTTTCTCTTCTTTTGTTTATAAGATCTTTAGTAGCTTGAGTGAGTTTATCCATCTTGTTTTTTCCTTTTTCCTTATATTTTCTATGATCGTTTCGAATCGCACTGTTTATTCGCATGTTTGTCACCTCTATATCCAATGCATTTTAATTTAGATATTCTACTTCTTTCAGTTCTGAAGTTATAAGATTCTGATAAGCTACTCTATCTTCTATCGATTTCCATTTGTTAGAATGACTCTCTGTTATCATTGCTGTCCTCTCTCGTCCAATGTTGATCGTTATTTTAGCTCTAACCAACCGATGGTCACTCCCAACAGAGATTTTATTAATTACTGTAACATATTGGACAATATTTTTTTTATTTGTAATGATGAAATCAATTTCGTTTTTTGTTATGCCATCTGGACTAGCCCACGTCCACTTACGTTGTTGGTTCTTTTTGAAAAATGTGTTCATCACATAGAGCTGATGATGCAACAAAAAATGTAGTAGCACACCTCCTCTATCATTTCGCTCACCGTATCCAAATGAGTTCATAGCCACTTCTGCGTTATCTTCTTTAAATCCAAGTTTAGCGTTAAAATCGCCCATTAAGATTAGGTGGTGGGTTTTATCTTTTTCTATAGCTCTATTTATATCTGCAGATGCCCTGATTTTAAAACTAATTGGTTTTCTCCTTTTCTTCGTATTTCGAAAAGTCCCAATACATCCCATTTTCTGCAGTTAAGTTCTTCCTGTAATTCAATGAGCTTATCTTTAGTTGCAGACTAATAGATAGACAAATCATATTACCATACGAATTTTAATTTGATCACTATGATAGAGTATGGCATGCATAAAACAAAAATTTATAGCTACTAGGAGAAAGAGAATTCACACTTCACTTTGATCCAGACAATCAAATTAAACGGATGGTAGGTTAGCTTGTAACGAAAAGTTTTGTTAAGAATTTATTTACTGAAATTTATTTAAGTTAAGGAAAATATTGTTTTTTTTTTTATTAAAAGGGCAAAAGAGTGTATTTTGGTTTGGTTTTTCTTGGTAAAGTCTATAAGTAACCTGGTAAGATATAATGTTAATATTTAATAAGCATCCAGTTTGAACTCTCCTTTTATAAAATATATGCAACAGCCAAAAATTCAAATGTTTTATTATATTATGATTTTTATTTATTTTACGGATAATCTAGTAATTTCCTATTTATTGAATTTATATGTTTCATGCCGAAACTCAGATCATTGTTTTAATTTGTCGAAGGTCTCAGTAAATTTCACAAACCATTAACGTTTTTACTTGACTAAATCAATTTTTTGTCCAAGCCTTATCTTTATACAAGATTAAAAACCTTCTTTCACTTTTCTTTTTTTACTCTCTTCTTTCTTCGTAACAAAAACTGGAAATTAATTCGGTTTATATTTTTTTAGCCATCCTACAATATAAATAATTTCTACCTACTAGAAAATTAGAAGTCACAGAGCTAGAAGCGTTATTGAGTTTATGGGTTGGTTTTTTTTTGATTTCATTCACCAGGATTTTGTAATTCCGTTCATTATAGTTTATTTTTATGAACGAACGAGTAATTAGCATAATTTTAACTGGTAGCTCCGACCACTCCATGGGTGTGCTCAAGATTAATTGAAAAATTACTTTGAATAATTGTAAAAAATAAATGAATTATTTCAGTGTTATAAAGTGTTATGTGTATGTAAACAAAAGTGACCTCTTTTATCACACACTATATTAGAACTGACTGGCCTACATTAAAAAGGGTTTTAAAAAATTCACATTTTTTTTAATTTTTAAAAATTACAAAAGAGAAAAAGAGTTTTTAAAACCGTCTAAGGTATGTTAAATAGATGAATAAAAATATTAATATAAAACTTACAGCTACTTGTTACAAATCCAAATCAGATTCAGAAGATGAACTTTCAGAACCAAGATTTATAATAACTGGCTCGATCATTTTATCAGTAATATTGTCCAGCTTCCACATTTTTTCCTCTTCTTTAATAGTGTGATTTACTGCTTTTTCCCAGTTTTCAGGTTTTACATTATTTACGGCCTCCAAAAACAACTGTTTAACATCATGAATTTTAAAAGTGGTATTTTTTCTTGAAACTTCACTCTTTATCTGTGCCCATACCAGTTCAATCGGGTTTAATTCACAATGATATGGTGGGGATCTAAGTACTGTCATTCCACGATTTTTGGCAATTTCATCAATTTCGTATTTTTTAAATTTTTCTTTATGAAGGGCACACAACGAATAAAGTTCCTTTCTTATAGATCCGGCATGGTACGTAATATTTTTTGAACTCAGCCAATTCTGCAAGTCTTTTTTTAACCACTTGGTTGTGGGCAGTCCTTCTATAAGTCTGGAGTGATAACTTGCATTATCCATTACTATTACACAGTTCTTAGGAAGAATATCTATCATTTGTTCGAACCATTCTTGAAAGACATCAGCGTTCATGTCTTCATGGTAGTCACCTATACGAGTTGATTCAAAAGTTAATAAACCACCTTCAACAAAACCGTCTGAACTGCCAATGTGTACTATTATCAGCCTGCGTCCCTTTCCTGATGGTGGGTTTAAACCAGTAGATAAGTTATTTACAAAAGCGTGCCTTTGACTTGTAACAGTTTCATCCTGCCAAAATTTATTTGGTGTATGACCCTCGTTGATCCATGTTTCATCAAGATAAAATATTTTTCTTTTTTGGTTTCTCATTTCCTTTATGGTTCTTAGAAAATGTCTTCTCCATATGACAATATCACTTCTTTCTAATAAAATAGACTTTCTGGGATTCTTTTTCCAGCGGAAGCCTATTTCTTTTAAAAGTTTTCATAACGTACTTCGACTCATTTCTGGGTAATCCTTATCATCTCGAACTGAGACAAGAACTTTATCCAATGTTAAAAATTCTTGTCTAAAGAAGAATTCATGCACTTTCCGTCGAAGTCCTTCTTTAAAATGATATTCTATTTGAAATTTTGGTTTCCCTGGAGCATTACGTGTCATTTGAAAACTACCACATTTTTTTTCTTTAAGAACTCTGTAAATCGTAGATTTCCCAACACCAAGTGTACTGCTAACTAACTCAACGGTCTCATCAACACTTTCACATAAACGTTTGTCTGTAAATGATTTAAAACAATTAAATATTAATGTTTTTTCATTAACTGTTAGAGGACCAATTTTTCGGCGTTTACACGGCACTTCCAAATTTTCCATAACACTAGTATACACAATAAACTGCACCTTGCAACTGAAGTACCTACTTTTACTGAACTGTTAAGAATTTTGAATACGCCACTTGGACCTTCCTACAAAATGGAAAAACCCACTATTACATTTTCTGTGGAATAAGTTTAGAAGGTAATTATCTAGTCAATTACTGTCGTAGATTCCTGGAATTAAAGAATTAAATGTTTGATTGTTGAAACCCTTACTTCGGGGAATGCACTCATTTCAGATAAAATAAAACGTTTTATTTTATCTAAAGAATTAAACTTTATTTTGCAAATAGGTAGGTACTTATTAAACTTTTATTGGTTATATATAACCAATAAAATAAACATCTTACATTTCTTGCAAATTCATTAGTACCTGTTAACCTCCATCACTCCGACACTGGCAACCTTATTTAGGGATTAGTAATCCTCACAACTATTGTATTCTATTCTGCTCCAACCTTTATACCTGGTGGTCATACTAAATTTAAAATTGTTTTCCTATATACTTCTGTAAACTTGTTGACAAATATCTGTTTTTCATTGAGTCACCCGTATCAACAGTTTAGGGATTTGAATACATAATTTATTGTTTTATTACTCTCTCATACATAAAAATACACTATAGTTGGGATTTGAATAGTTAAGAATTCTTTCAGTGCCGTACATAACAGAGGCTTGGAACCTATCGTTGGATCTTAACTATATTATTTGTTGTTAAATATTACTTTTTATTTTTGATAATTTTCATATTTTAAATTTTAGTAAATAACTTCCTCTTCAAGCCAATAATATTCTTTTTAATATTAATTAATTAATTTCATCTAATAATCATTTATTTACACATTCAACTATTTGAATGCTGTAATACCCCCATAATCTCTCGAATCGTCGGGTATTTGTGTACACTTATAACCGGAAAGTAAGTAATATTTTTTTTTCTTTTTTAACATAGATATATCTTTGCAATTTAACCTGCCAGAATAATGTCAATACATTTTAACCAAAAGCCGAAGTGCAGAAATACTCTTTCTAGTAGGCGAGTAAATTACCTTTTTTTTTAATAAATAGTTTGTACTTTTCTTATTATTCCATTCAGTGTTAGAATATACAAATTAATTGACAGGGTTATTGTTTTTTTAGTCAGGTATTCTACAAAGTGTACATAATAGGTGAAAAGTAATATAGGTTAAATTTGTTGTTAATTGTATATTTTCTATAACAAAGTAGGGATTAAATTGGGTCTTACATAATATCTGTTGTATTAGTATTATTTTTTTCCTCTTATTTTCATAAATTATTTAAAGCAACCTTACAGCTCTGGGAAGTAAACTTTTCTGGTGCCCACAATTTTCTTTTTAGTTCGTTCGTTATTTCAATACTCTTTTCATGTTCACTTGTCCCTAATTTTATCAGTTGTTCATATTCATTTCCAGGTAACTGTCTCTTAAATCCTACATGAGTTTGGCATGTTTGGCAAAGCGGCATTAACTGCCACACTATTGTGTTATAAGCACATCTGTTTCATCTTTGGAACGTTTGCCACTACATCCGCCAACCCCTCATTCTTGTTAAATTGGTGCTTACCACATAAGGCCACATATACAATTTTTATTACAAGGTGCTTACGGTCCAAAAGCTGTTACGGTTATATTCACTTATAGAGGGTTGAGAATTGGGGACAGAAATTACTGGCTGGAGATAGGGTAAGCAAAACAAACCGGAACGTTTGCAAACAGCTACTCTTGGTTTGTTTGGAGAGCTGGGTCGCGAGAAAGTGAATGAAACAAGGGGACTGGAATGAGGTAATTACAAAAAGTGAATTAAAAAGTTACTTACATGGATTTCCTAGACAAAACAACACAAGAAGGTTCCTAAGCTATTTAAATCGAACGCCGCTTACAAGAATCTTCCTACTGGATGGAAAGATAGACTTTTATTTACTGATTTTCACTGAATGTTATATCTCGTTTAAAAGTTCTGTGGTTGGTACTGGACTCAAAACTCACTGCAAAACAACACAAATGCGTCTCGCAAGCTGCAAAAATAATCTGGAATGACCAGGGGCAACAAAATGAGGATGAAAGCTGGGCACTAGATTATGACATCTTCAAAGCTTGGCTTTTAAATTTCTCAAGTTTCTGCTTGGAACCATGTGAACATCTATCAAATTGTTTGGTACGCCGTCTTACAAGTTCCTTAGGTGAAACACAGCACGAAACAAAACAGTGATTACCCAGACAAAAATTGACACATTACATTTGAGTATAATTCACATTTTTACAAACAAAATTTTTCGGTTCGTTCAGGCCACCCACGCCACGCCTTCTCTCTTTAAAATCTTCTCCAAACCTAATTTGACCTCCTTTCACGCTATGTAATGGCTTTCTCTGTTGCATCTCACCCCTCCAATGAGTCAAAGAGACTAGCCAATCGGAATTCTTTTCGACGACGCGCTCGGGATATCTGACCTTGATCATTCTTAGGTTTGAAAATTGCAGAACTAAAACTAATGAACATATTTTTACTACGCAGTTGAAATTGCAGTCGGCATTTTCTTCGATGAACGAATATAAACAAAGACTCACAGAATTTTGTACATAGACCAGGGCGTACGAAATAAATTTTATACATTGAATATTCGATGTTATAAGGAATTTATACATGCTACAAAGCCAGAATTCATACGTGGTTAGATACAAATGCCGAAGAAATAAAGACATTACTGGCCATTTCTGTCTGGATGGGATTGCAGAGATTGCCAAAGTTGTGTCCGTATTGGTTAAAAAATCCCTTATACGAAAATAAAATAAAGTGTCTTATGTCGTCTAATCCTTTTGAATTACTATTTGCAATTTAGACCAAGTTCAGTGAATGAGATGCACACTTGCTTCTCATGTTGTTTAACGTCTTATTTCATTTGGTACGCTTTGTGAGTTTTTGTTAGTCCAAATTAGTACTTCTGATTCTTGGTAAAGTAATTAATGACACTTTATTATTTTAGATTAAATAATTATAGACGATATAATAATTGGGGTTCAGCCCCGCCTAAACAAATTCCACCAGATAAAAATAAAAATACAGGTAAGTATGGATAAAACAAATAATATTGAACATTTTGATCTCAATAACAAACATGCATTAACAGATATAGGATCATTCTATGTTGTAGTTAAACCGATAATTATCGCTTACCAGTAAAGATTTTTGTTCAATAATGCTAATTTTAAATTTGAGGTTGTTGACAATAAAAAAGACTATTCTGAAGCTATTTGCTTGTGGCATCTTATTATTTAATAATTAATTAAAAGGAAGACATTAAAAAGAAGAAAAAGAATAAAAATTATCTTTAAACATCGTACAAAATACATATTGTTATTTTATAAAATAAATCTGGTATAAATATTTTGGATTGCACTCATTCATCATTTAACTTAAAATTTTGAATTCATAGAAACATTTTAGTCCCGCATTTTAGCTTTAGCTAAAATAATTCGACTAAATGTTTACATTTCTACCCCAACATCGCAGGTTACATTGTTTTGCGTGCCTTCCTACGAATTCCAATAACAAATTCACGTTAATCTGATTAAGTCGAAAGTGTTAAACACACATAGACACACACGTAATTGGCCACTCAGACTAAAGCAATTGAGAAACAGTTAATCCAATTTTAAAATGTGTTGTGGGATAAATCTAGTAATCGAGACAAAGAACAACAGAATATAAATGTAAATACTCTAAAGCAGACTGATGATAGTTATTTGGTCTGCACGTGTTTAAAAAAGTTTTAGTATTTTAAGGCTCTATTAGGCAATACGTCTACATGTTAACAGCTGTTTTGTAAATAAAATGTATATTTACATTCTCTGATATTTTATTCTCTGATATCATTACATCGATTGTATTTTCACTTTCTCTTATGATAAGATGGCTAAATCCTTCTTTCACTTATGTCTTATGTATATCTAGCTCTTTTAAGAATTTTTGTTATTCTCTACGGAGTTGCCATATGGCAGAATAAACATCACGCCGTCTTAACACGCTCATGCCGTAGTCGATTACCAATGTGATAACTCATACCACCGGTGGTACACGACGGCTGTGACGTAAGTTTGTTGCTCAAGAACGTCATGTACCACAGGTGGCCACGATGTGTAAGGTGAGTTTATTGCTAATTATCTCCCTATTAAAAATAAAATTAAAAAGACAGTCAAGATTTCATTTCACGTACAAATCGTCTATGTATCTGTTGATACGTATTTCGCTTTAATAAAGCTCATCAGAACAGTTATTCATAGGCGTTCTCAACGTGAAAATTAATCTTTTCTGTCTTTGGAAAGCAACGATAAAATGGCTTCGAAACGGACGCAATAGCGACATCTGATATTAAATCTGTAAAATAGTTTCGAAACACAATTCCGATAACTGCCTTAATCTGGAGCCTTCTAAAAATTGCAAGACATAGCCAGACGTTGATAAAGATGTTAAAAGAGACATGAGGAATCTAAAATTTGCATTCCACAACATGTCTCCTCAATTAAGCAGAAATCGTTAGCGTATTGGTTTCTTCTTTTTAACATCTTTATCAACGTCTGGCTATGTCTTGCAATTTTTAGAAGGCTCCAGATTAAGGCAGTTATCTGAATTGTGTTTCGAAACTATTTTACGGATTTAATATCAGATGTCGCTATTGCGTCTGTTTCGAAGCCATTTTATCGTTGCTTCCCAAAGACAGAAAAGATTAATTTTCACGTTGAGAACGCCTATGAATAACTGTTTTGATGAGCTTTATTAAAGCGAAATACGTATCAACAGATACATAGACGATTTGTACGTGAAATGAAATCTTGACTGTCTTTTTTAATTTTATTTTTATTCGGATCTACTCTGTATGAGTACAAGAAACCAATTCGCTAACGATTTCTGCTTAGTTGAGGAGACATGTCGTGGAATGCAAATTTTAGATTCCCCATGTCTCTTTTAACATCTTTATCAACGTCTGGCTATGTCTTGAAATTTTTAGAAGGCTCCAGATTAAGGCAGTTATCTGAATTGTGTTTCGAAACTATTTTACGGATTTATCTCCCTATTGTTTTAAATAAATCACTTGCCAGTGGCGCACCTAGAATTTTCCTGTCGGGGTGGGGTTGTTAAGCACCAAATTTTTTTACCTTCATTTTCTTAATTAAGTCCTTAAAAAAATTTGTAACAGTGTCGGAATAGTGCCCTGGGGTATTTTATCACAATGTAAAAAATATTGATATTTATAATTTGGAGAACTATTAATACATGCACTACTTAGTGAGGAAGACAATATAGAAAAAATAGAGGATCAACAGGACGTACCGCGACCAAGAAGAATCGTAAAATCGACCCATAAAATAAACAAACTTGAGGGTTGCACTAAAAAAAAATAGAAAACGGTGTACCTTCTGTTATGGAAAATTGAAATCAGAAAGAGGAACAAGAAAAAAGAAGCAAGAGCCAAAACTAAGAGAGTGATGACCTACTGCGGTGATTGTGACCTTAAAATACCAATATGTTTAGCATTTTTTAACGAAAAACATTTATAAATCCTTAATTTTTTTATTATATAATTTTTGTTCTTCTAAGTTTGCCTTTGTTAGGTTTTAGTTGTTTTTTATGTTATATATCAAAAAATAAAATTAAGTTGCAAATATTCCTACTCAAATGTTTTAGTTGCTCCTTCAAAATGATGCAATAATAATAATAAATACAAAAATAATCCCATCCAGAAACAAAAATGTACCGCGGGTCATGTACCGCATTTACATACAGCTGTAGCTTGTTTTCTACAGCTTCTATACAGCAGTAGTGTTTTCAAATACCTACTATTAAATGTAAAATGCACTGTGTGTACCACATGTGGTACATGACGGCTGCTAAGATAAGCCGACATGTACTACATGTGGTACACGACGCGCGACGCTATGAAGGTGTTAAAGCTAAAACTAGAATCCTAAACTTCAGTTTGGGTTATTTAAGTTAGCCTAAATTTTTTGCCAAACATTGTACCATATCTAGAGATATAGAATATAAAGAATTAATCTAAAGACACCGGTACACTATAGGATCGAAGGATTCGTTGCTTAGTAATGTAGATTAGCAGGGTCGTTCGTAGAGGTGAGAAACTCAAGAATAAATAGATATAAAGCAACAAAAAGAAACAGAGAAAAGAAGAATTCTTAAAAAAACGCCACTGTTTTTAAATGTTTGAATACCAAAAAAAATTTGGTAAAATTCACTAAATCAAAATATATTTATCAAAGTATTAAATATCAAGATATACCACAACTTGAAAGTTTAATCTCCCATATTCTCGAAGAATTTATCATGCTATGAACCCACTTAACTGGTAGCAATTTCCACTCTATATTAATACAAAAATATATCTTTGGATTATAAAAATTCCAACAGTAAATTGCAGTCTATTACAATTACAAAAAAATCGGAGTCAAAGTGTCAATAATTAACAGCGCAGAGATTCTCAAACATAGAATTCTATATACTGCAACTATATTAACAGAAGAAATCTATGCAATTTATCAAGCGATAGTGCGCACATATGCAAATAAGATGAACACAATATTATTCGTGATAGATTCTTTGTCATCACTACAAATAATCAGGAAAAAATACAGGCAGCATCCATTAGTTTTACTAATAAAAGAAGAAGTAAATAAATTTCATACCGAAGATACAAGCATCAAGTTTCTCTGGGTCCCGTCATATGTTGGCATAGCAGGTAACCAAGCAGCAGACAAAAATACCAAATAAGCTATAAACAACAACAATATCCCCATATCACCCCAATCTGTAAGTATTTATGTAAAAATCTAAAAAGCTTCTTCATAAAGAACCTTCTCGAGAACTGGAACAATGTCAACCACCAAGGTATCTAGACAAAAGCAAATAATTGACAACTTAAACATACCCATACTCCAAACATTGGAGATCTGTTGGATCTGGAGAATGTATTGTCTGTTCTACTCTACGGATATGAAACCTGGAAAGTGACAAACACCCTCACAGACCAACTGCAGGTCTTTGTTAACAAATGTCTACGAAGAATTGTTCGTATATTCTGGCCTAACACCATCAGAAACGAAGATCTGCTACACCTGACCGAACAAAAGAGGGTACAAAATGAAATTAAGTCCAGAAAGTGGGGTTGGATCGGTCATACACTCCGAAAAAATAGTTCCAGTATCGCAAAGACTGCCCTAAAGTGGAATCCCCAAGGGAAAAGAAAAAGAGGTCGCCCAGTACAAACTTGGAAAAGATCCATTATGGACGAAATAAGAGGCCAAGAAAAGACTTGGAATGAAGTGAAGGCCTTAGCGCAAAATAGAACCAGATGGCGCGTTTTCACTGAAGCTCTATGCTCCACTTAGGAGTTCAAGAACATATATATATATATATATATATATATATATATCTATATATATATATATATATATATATATATATATATATATATATATATACATACCCCGTTTTCTTATAAACATTTGTTTAAAAAAGAAAAACGCCCAATTTGTGATGAGTGCGTTTTACCCCTTACTGTAAAACATGTGCTAGTGGAAAAGTGTGAAAAGTTTAATCGTCACAGAATTAAATACCATTTACCAAACAATCTAAGACATTTTAAACTTAAAAAACACTATACTACTATTGTTTTTGAAAGACTTTCATTTGCTAAGCAAAGCGTAAATTTAACTGTTACCGTTCCGTTAATAACTTTATTAGGTTGAACCGGGTTTTTTGTAAATAAAAAATGCAAAAAAATTATATATCATATCAAATAAACTAGTTGAATATCATATCAAATATCATAACTATGCACAATAATCAAATTAACCCCTATAACTGGCCAAGTGATGGATGGCACTATTGCAGTTTCTTTTCACCTTTTGTATATACATGGTGGTCCTTAAGTAATTGTAGAAACAGAAACCGTAGATTCTGCACTTTAAAATATTACGATTTAAGTCAACTTACTTTAATAAAATGTTGATATTAAGAAAGATATAGCGTGTTAAAGTGGAAATTTAAAATTTTATTTTTTGCTGTAACTTTTACGTTTGTAAAAATTTATGGACAAAAATTTACAATTGGATGCTTTTGAGTAGGAAAAATGAAAATTTAATACATACTTTAATATTACTCATAGAGGGCGCCACATATGTCACATGTGTGGCATAACTTTGCGCTTAAATTTTTTGCTCTTTAAGTTAGCTTTATTTGTGTTGAAAAATATTAAAGATACATTATGTTTACAACGGAAAGGTATACTTGTTATTGACTTCAAAATTCAACCGTTTTCGAGATTATCGCATTTTATATGTCAACTGCATAATAATTCTTAGTTGTGATATATGTGCGGTAAAGCACTGAATACCTGTCGATAAATAAATTAATATTTTATTCTTAATAAAATAACTTAAAGATGATAATGTAACATCACAAAATGTTTTGTTATGGCTGCTAAATGTCTTATTGGAGAAAAGCTTTCATCTTCTTCTTTAGGTGCCGTGTCCATATTCAGACGTTGGCCGTCATCATGTTTACAATTTCGTTTTTCTATCGCTTCTTCAGTTTCTATACTGGCGTTGTATTACTTTTTTTCTCTAGTAAAATGCTGAGAACTCAAAATATGTGGTTTATGCAAGATGGTACATCACCACATTCTAGAGAGAGGGCAGTGAGAATAAAAGAATACTTATTATTCATTACGTAAATTGTTTACCCATTTTTATCGGTACTGCAGCACAGCTATTGAATAACACATATGTGTCTCGTTTCATAATACTTTTGCTACAAATTGAATATTACAGACTTAGCATTTTTACAATAACATCATCGTTGGCTTAATAATCGATATTGTTATAAATTTAGTAAACACCCAGGCAATTTAGTTTAGCATAATATTAATTCGTTAGTAATTCATAATAGTCCATTTGTTCGAGATGTAATTATAGTTACTCGTAAGCTGTATCGTAATCATATAAATAAGTAATGTCATCGATACGTTATTCTGTGTATATATAAGTAACGAATAAACGAGATACATCACAGTTTAATACATTAATCAACTTTTGTCATAAATAAGATCTAGTTCCATAATATACTCTAAGATTTTCATATGTATCCAAAAGAATATATTCATCCATTATACATTATAGCCACCACGTAGCCCAGAATTTAATCCGATTGATTTTAGTGTATGGGGCATTTTAAAACAACGTGTCTATAAGAATCCCATAAACATTCGCAACCAACTATGGGAAGAAATAAATACTGCAGCAGTTTCTTTAGAACCAATGATGCTATTTAATATGAGACGATCTTTTATGGAATATATTGACAAATGAATTAAAGAAAATGGTGGACATATCGAACACTTACTTTGACAAAAAGTTATGTTATTTAGTTTAACTATTTCTTAATTTGGTTGGTAAATAAAATGTTTTGATTATGGCTTTAATTTAATATAAAAAGTAAAATGTTTGATATAAAATCCTATTATTTTGTTATTTTGTCAAATCCTATTATTCATAATCCGTTGGTATATTTATTTATATTTATTTTATTTAATATTTCGTTAAATATTAACTTTAGTTAAAGGTATTTTGTACCAAAATTCAGAAGTATTGATGTTTTTGTCTATTTTTCTTTCGTTGCCTGGAGTAATTGCGTTAAATCAGAATTATGCAGCTGATTTGTAAAATGCGATTATCTCGAAAACTGTTGAGTTTTGAAGTTATTGACTAGTATACTTTTTTTGTTAAAATAATTTCTCATATTTAAAAGTATCCAGTTGTAAATTTTTGTACATATATGTTTACAAATATGAAAGTTATAGAGAAAAATATAATTTTAAATTTGCACTTTAACACCCTGTATCTTTCGTACTATCAAAATTTTATTAAAGCAATTTTACTTAAATCGTAATATTTTAAAGTGTAAAATCTATCATTTCTTTTTGTACAATTACTTAAGGACCACAATGTATACACTCACTGGCACGAAAACCGGAGTTCTCCTTTGCATACCTATGATCAAATGAGCAATGTCCCGTTAAAAAATAAGTTCCCATTCTTCTAAAAGGACTTTTTGTAAATGATTTAAGGTTAAAGTCGAGTCAGGAACACGACTTCGTATTCTTCCTCCAAACATGTCCCAAACATATTCGATTGGGTTTGAGTCTGAACTCAATTCTGAGCAATCCATCACAAGAATTATTAGTTCATCTAAAAACTGTAGAGTGATTAAAGTGTAGAGTAAAAAAAAGGGAGAGTGTATAGTGAGTGAAGCTTGGAATTATCATGCATCGGAACAAAGTCATTTCCAACAAAACCAGCATAAAGCACAACAATATCTTAGAGAATTTTATCAATCTATCTGGCAGCTGTTATAGAGCATCTCGGAACGATGGACAATTCTGTACATGCCGCTAGAGAAATTCTAGCCCACACCATTATTGAGCCCTCTTGATAGCCTACCCTAGAATAAGGTATTTTGCCATACGCTGATCTGGTATTCGTCATACTCGCTAACGGCCATCTGGAGATCTCAGGGCAAACCTGAACTCATCAGTAAATAAAACGTGCCTCCAATAATTATTTACTGTCAAATAAGTATGGTTTCTGGCAAACTGAAGCCGCTCAACTCGATGGCATTTGGGAAGTTGTAAACCCGTTGCAGGTCTGCGACTGTCAAACCTATCAAATATGTCAACTTATTAAACCATCTCTGTCTGGGTCGTCCTTTCCTTTTTTTTTATTTTAGTTTAGAAAACAAAGTATCAATTTTTGTACAGTACAACAACAAAGTATTTTGTTGTTCTTCTCTTCTTCACACTACAAACTAACAATAATAGTTTTTGGATTCATCTTCCTTGAAATATGTAAAGACAGACCACTTTATAAAAATACCGCGTACCGTGTTCTAAGAATATTTAACAGTTTTGGCGATAAACAGCATTGTTTAAGTTCTATTACGCTTTAAACCCTCACTAATGAATGTTCCCTTAAACAAGGGTTGAGTCATCATACAAGTTTCTATTTACTGTTAATATTAGTAATTTCTACTGAATTCCAGAGTTCATTTAAAAATAGGCTATCGTATACTTTATATATCAATAAATAAAATATGCAATTCCTTACGATATACATAATGTTCTATTATTTAAGTTATTGCAATTAAAAGCTTACTGGTTATCTTCTATATCTGAAATTTGCATCTTTTATGTACTTTTGTTCTGGTATTTATTTTTTGTTTTAGGGTTTAGGACCGTTACTTCTTTCTGTATTGATGACTGCATTGACTCGATGGTTACCATCAATATTTTATTCATTGCTCATTTTTTTTACAGTTATGTATATTTGGAATAGTTTTGGTAACTGAGCAAATAACTTGTCATACATATATTATTTTATTAATACTCTCTTATAGAAAACAAAATCGTTTCTAACTTTTTCTTTTGTAGTGTATTTTGTATATATTTTGTACATGTATTGTTTTCCTGGCCTTTCTATGTAAGAAGTTTTTTAAAATATGTTTTCCATTATGTTGAAATTTTAATTATACCTTTTTTCCTAGTACCAAAGCAAAGAATTTAGGTACAGTTCCATCACTGGTAAATAAATTAGAAGTCTTAAGCTGATAACATGTTTGAATACCAGCCATATATAAAATCATAATGATAATGAAAGCATTTATTTCATCAAAATCTGTGGGCTGGCAATCTCTTTCTCTCTGAAAAACTTTTTGCATAAGCTCTAATTTCTGGTTCGTGTATTTTACTGTCTTTAATTACGGTATTTGGAAAAACAATTTCCAATAATCTAAAATTGCTTTTAAATCTTTAGCGGCCAACCTAACCCCATGTAGCTTGGTTATTATGTTAGCTTGTGATGTTGTCTCTCTATTTACATTTAGTTTGTGTTTGCAATACTCTAGTCTGTTTTTTCCAACAAATATCGATTCGGCAGATATTTGGATAGAAACGGACTGACATTCTTGTTCATCTCCACTTTTATTACACTACCCATCGTTTATTTCAACTTCCACAGTATCAAGAGCATCGTCAATATTGTCGTCAGAGTCTACGGGCACTTCCTGATCGGATGGAATTTCTTTGTCTTGCTTGAGTAGCTGGGCCTCATCTTGTTTATCCATCTAGGCAAATAACCACAAAGAACTTCTTGCAGAAAATTATAGATATCTGAGTACAAAAAGACTTAGCCACAATACTGGAAAATTATACTTAAACATTTAAACGTTTTCAGTCGCCTTGCGTCGTTAGATTTTATCTAACAGAAAAGAAGACATACTTGCTCGGGCTTTAGATTAATATTACAAAAGTTAATTGTACTCATATTAAGTTACGCTTTTCGGTACCCTTGGACATGTGCATTACTACACTTTTTCTAGATGCACTTACGAGTGGAAATCTACGATTGCCATTCGTAAAATTAGGTTCCCATGAATTTTAAAAATAGAAATCTTTATTTTTGTTCTTCAATTATCAAACATTTTTCAGCTATCAAGCAATTTGGCCAAAATTTGAGATTGAGAGATGAATTTACTCGAGTTTTGAGAAATCAAGTAGCCTCTTTCTTGACTTCACTATCGGTACTAAAGCGTAAGATACTTAAGTGTTTCTTTAAATTTTGTGAATAAGTCATAATCACTTGGTGCTAGTTCCAAACTGTAGAAGGGGGGATGGGACACAACGGACCGGCCAAAATCTCTCAGTAGTTGTTCAGTTTGATGTGAGTCATGAGGTCGAGCGTTGTCATGAAGAAGCCTCACACCACTGGAGATAAATCGTGGTGTAAGAAGTCTCAGGAATACGCAAAGCAAGATCGTTAATGGTAAATCTCTGATCTTAAAGCAATAGTCGTTTAACTATTTTGACAATTTTGCCTGAAACTGAATGCTTTGCACTCCGCCTCCTATCATGAATTTCTGTTCGGCCTTCACAGAATTCTCTACACCATTTGCGAACATATTGAACAGATATGGACTTTTACCCATATACTTCGATTAACTGACGAAGAATGTCAATAGGTCAAATACAAAGCTTCAGATGCTTCATCTTCAAAGACTGGTAGGCCGGCACTTAGCAATGTTAACGGTGGACCGAGACAGGAGAGTTGATGCGTAAGGCAGTGCTGCCAGATTTCTCTTTTTACGTCGCATTCTTTCTCAGGGCCATTCAATAGGAAATCCCTTTTGTCTAAAAATGACACTAGTGTGTAACTAAATTTTTCATGAAGTTATCCGGGAAAAGGATAAAATGTTGGATATTTTATAACAGTGCGACGGATCCAAGGTTAAAATCCACAATAAAAATAAAATTCCTGTAGTTGGCTATATATCCTAAATTACAAAAGTTTTATTTGAAAATCTTAATTAATTAAAAGTATCTAATTAAAAAGACCTTTTTGGGCTACATCACAGGACGTTTTTGAAATAACAAGTCCATATTTAGTTCATTTACCAGGTGTACGTAAGTCAAGCCACTAAATATGTCGGCACAAATTCTTAAAATTATACAAAACTTGTTACTTATTATATCTTCGTTAATAAATTGTTGTGATGTTAAAGTTATTAACAACTTAGTATATCTGTTAAAAATTTTAACATTGCCCCAACTTTTTAACAAATATATAATAAATAACAAATTCTGTACCATTTTAAGAGTTTCTACCCATATATTTAGTGGCTTTACTCATGTATACCTGGTAAATGCACCGATGAAGGACTTGTTAGTCCAAAAAAGTTCTGTGATGAAGCTCGATAGGGTCTTTTTAATTATAATCAATTTATAAAATATTTTTAAATAAAAATTCTTTTTTACATTTGGTCTTTAGATTTAATATTAATTTTAAAGAATTATTTGTTTATATTAGATATTATATATGGCTACTATTTTCCGTAAAAACCCAATTATAATATTAAATTTGGTATATAGTCTAAGTAATATGCAATATAAATTTCAATTCTCAAATCTCAATAATTCCGAAATAAAAGTACTAGACATAATAAGAGATATAAGATATTTTACTCATTTTATTGTTACTCCTAGATCCCAATGTGCAAAGAGATACTTCTCAACGATTTTCAACAGTCTATTTGATTACTTTAGGTCAGCGGATAAATTGAATTCGAGTTTCTGTTCCATACAAAACAAATAAACGCAAACATCTTTCAAATGAAATTCTAAGAGACCTTTCGTAAATTTTGTTCTTATATTACACTTAAAAACTTTCTTTGTACCCCTACACTTTCTGTATTATTTAATATTATATATATATATATATATATATATATATATATATATATATATATATATATATATATATATACTTTGAGACTCCTTGGGAAAACAGCTGAAAGAATAGGCTAAGTGTACTCTTTATTTCTTTATTATTCCAATATTTTGTCGATAGTCATCGACATCATCAGGGATAAGCTACAAATAGTTTTACATGTAAAATTGACAGTGTATTTAAACTAATTTGATGTTACTTACGATTTGAGATTGACGCCGTAAAGAAAGCTAGTCAAAGTTATAAAAATTTTTGTACAAAATTGTATAAGTTTTCGTACAAAAAACATGTATTGTAAATTTACAAAAAACTGGTACAAAGACAAAACACAAGAGTTTCTTTTATGTATCGGACAGAAAGTCCTCTCTAGAGAGTTTTACATCGTTTTTATTTAATTCATAACCTGAACTTTATATCATGTAATATGGACAATGTCGTTAATTTGCTGGTTTGAAGACACTAACCTCTAAAATCTTCTTCTCTCTTTGATGGTCGAAGTAAAGTGGAGATTTTAGTGGCCCTTACCTTCATTGGATGTCTATAACTGTATTTGATTAAAAGCTCAGGTTGGAGCTATTTAAAAAACAATTGAAATTGTTAAAGTGATTGAAGATCACTTTAACAAGAGGTTGATAATTAGATCTTGGTTAATTCCAAGACCTAGTTATTATGTAAAGGTTAAAGAATAGTATAGAATAATGTATTGTTTTTTCTTAAGAGTCTATTGTTAAACTATATGATACTATGGTAATATAATAATTCTATTCTAAAATGGAATCTATTGAATTATTGAATTTCATATGCTGTTTGTCAACTGTTAGAAGGAAGGAGTAGATTTCACTAAGGTGGTGGATGTCTGTTTTTTTATTTATGTTGTTCTCTGTTTGTGCTATACAAGCCACTTCTGTGTCTTCTAATTGGTTTCCCTTTCTAGAAACTCTACTGAATCAAAGTCCATCTGATGTCCTTCATTTACTACATGAAGCGCTAATGAGCAACGGTCCTGATGCAGTCGGCAGTTGTTTTTGTGTGAAATTATGCGATTTTTTAAATGCCTTTCTGTGTGACCTACGTATTTTTTATTGCAGTTTTTGCATGGAATGCTGAAGCCTACATGTGACATTTGCTCCTTAGGTGTTTTGTCTTTTACTTTTGTGTAAAGGCTTTTTATTGAAAATACCGTTTTATTAGCAATTTTGAAATTATAAAAATAATAAAGTAGAGAAATAATAAGATAGAGAAATCATTGTGTATTCTGTAATTGGTTCATTGGTTATAATCTGTGTAACATTTTCACCTGTTTCTCGGATGTTGGTGTCAATTTGCTCGGCACCAACTACTCCTCCCTGGACATTTGTATTGATGCTGTTTAATTCATCTACCATACTCTGAGGAAGGAATGAAGGGGTGTCATAAAGCATTTTCTTAACTAAATCAGTGGCGTAAGAGTTGTCTGTAAAAAGGTTGTGCAAAAGTTTGAGATTCTTTTCGTTGATTTATCAACTCTGAAACCAGCCTGGTATTTTCCTACTATCTGTTTTGCATATGGTGCCATACGGTGACATAGTACTGTAAGAAATATTTATAGGCTGCATTTAAAAGCGTAATTCCTCTGTGATTAGAGCATTCAAATATATCACCTTTTTGTGTGTATGGTGCAAAGTATTTCATATTTTAATAATTATAGAGGGATTTCTGTGTCCATATTTCTTTTATAAGCTGCTGTAATGCCATTATGGTATCATGGCCACCTTCTTTATATAGTTCAGCTGAAAAATTATCTATTCCAGGTGATTTGTTTCTGGCTAGTTTTTTTTAATATCTTGATAATTGTAGCATTTGCTCTAGCCATTTTGACTTAAAGGGAGGTAAGATTGATTGCGAATTGAGACTGATTATACGTTCTTATTTGATTATATACAACTAAGATAATTTTTATTTTGAGTTTTCTGAATTATTATTAGTTTAAAGCTTAAATATTAAATAAACAAAAAAAAAACGTTAAAAAAATGTGTTTTTACTTTGATTCCACATTTTGCTGGATTCAGCTGTGTTCAGGCCTATCTTGCAAAAATCCAGCTGGACTGAAAATGCTGCGGGATTGCAATCCTTATCAACAGCGTTTTCAAATTTCTCACTTCGCTCACTAAATACTACAATCATGTTCCAAGGTACGTAACAAAGTCCTTAAGGAACTTTCAAAATATTGTAATTTGAATTTTTATATATCTTTTGGGTGAGCTCCAAAAATTATAATAACTTTATCTATTATTTTTACCTACACTTCTATTGTAGCATTTGTAAATTCCTTGATACATATTGAAATCCCCTCGTATACATATTAAAACAAGAAGTAATTTTTTGAATTCCTCTTCGCGTCGCCGTGTAGATATAAACACATTTTAAGCGTTTGTTTATATTTCACAGATGCGTTTTTCCTTGATATTTTCTTTGATCGAAGTCGCTTTTAGCATATTTTGCGTTCCCCTTTCCGTCTAAGTGTTGTGTTAATAACAAGTTAAGCGAATGATTTTTAAGAATTAGCTCACTCTCGCTGAGGCGTTGTCAGAGACAACTGCTTTCAGCATTTAGTCCGAATTTTCTTCTTTTTATTGTTTCTTTGTTATGGAAAATAAGTAGCAGTGTGAAGTTAATTGTAAAGTTCAATGTGTGCAGTCTAATTCTACCTGTTCCTGTTTTTTAAAATACCCAGTCCAAAGTTTGTGTTCCAAACTTTCATCCTCAAGTTTGTATTTGTCATAAGAAGCCGTCTCAGAGCATCTTTCACAGTTTAGAGATGAATTTGACCGTGTGGCAGAGAAGGTAACCCCAGAAATCTTTTAAAGCGCAATTTAGTGCATTCAAGGTAACTCTTTTTGTGTTTAAATTTTAAAGTACAAATAGACGTTTTTAATAATAATAATTGCTTTCAGGGCGTGGCCATAGCTGTCATAATTATTCTCAGTTTTAAATTTAATGTTGACATATGCCAGCTTGTTTTATTATTTTTGACATTAATTTGTTGTGTTTTTTTAAAGAAAGTTAACGTCTCTATGAATAGTTTTATTTTAAAGATAATTCTTTATTTGTAACAATTTTTTGTAAGTTTTGTAGCATCTTGCACTTTTGTAGCACGTGTCTTTGTTTTTTTGGTGTTTATCTCTGTAACTATCTATATAGTAATTTGTCCCATTTATGTTTGTAACTGTTTGTGGTGAGACAACAATAAATGCTTGATTTATTTCTCTAAACCATTTTTTTTATTTATTTAGAAAAAAAGTTTATATCCCCTTTTTGTGTTTCATTTAAAGAGATATATTTTGCATTTCTAATAATTATTTCAATAGTTACAACTAGTTGTTGCAATCGTTATAATTTGTCACCTCAAACCGGTGTCCTTATTCTAAATAGCTAGAGGTCCTTCCTGTTGGTTTTTTTTTGTCCATTTGTTCCAGGAGATTCATGTAAGTACCCCTTTGTTTCATTTTTGTAGTTGCCTCAATCCAATCCCCCTGTGCCATTCAACTTATCCACGACCCAGCTACTCCAAATAAACCCTGAGTGCCGTTCGCATAAGTTTGGTTTATTTTGCTTGCCCTATCTCCACCCCCAGTAACTTCTGTCCCAATTTTCAACCCCTTATAGTAATACCCTATGTGGTAGGCAAAATAGTTCGTTACACTATTATTCTTTTATTAATTCTTCTTTTATTCTATTTTGTTATTTTATTATTCCACAATATTCCATGTTGCTGTCATGTGGCTGATCTTGCTTGGCCCATCTTGTAATGTATTTCTTCGTAATTCCCTTCGAGCCTCCTCCTGAAGCCAAATTGTGTATTGCATATTTTCATCAAGTTTTTTGTCTACTCGTGCTTAGATAATGTAAAAGGTAAGAAAAGCTTTCAGAGCGTGACTGATTCTTCTATGATAGGAGCATTGATTTGCGTTCGTCTTGCGAATCGGAATGAACATTGACAGTAGCTAATATTTCGATATTTGTCGGTTTATGTAGATTTTATTGAAGAGGGTGGTCAAAAGTTCTTTTTGATCTGTGTCAAATAGTTTAAGAACTTCTTCCTGTATCTGGTCTGGTCCAGCAGCTTTGTAATTTCTTAGTCTTTCGATAGCTGACTTAATTTCTATCTGTTAAATAGTGAGTCCTTCCTCACCGCTTAGTGTCATCGTAGTTTTGATGTTTTTATATCCAAATAGTTGGTTTATATATTATTTTTATCTTATATATCTTATAGTTTCTTATCTTATCTTATCTTATAGTTTTTTATTAGTTTCAATAATAATTTCGTGGTCTGGGTCCAAAACTGATCCTTTGTACTTGGTATCTAGAGAGATAATAAGCTGCCATTTAAGCAGAGCAAATGGCAACAGATATAATTTAAGTGATCATAGCTATTATTACTAATAGTAAAAAAAACATTTGACTTATCTGGAACTTATTTCCGTATATTTTACTTATCAAGAAACTTTAGGATTTTTAAACCAAACATAAATATTTTTATCCTTTTTGGTGAATATTTTCACTCAAGAAAAAGAAAAGTTAACTTACCTATAAAAAATAAAGCTTCTACGAAGACGTCGAGGACCACAGATGGTCTTTCGGTTTCGAAACTAGCGTTATAGGGCACAACTACAGCTACATAAAACGTAGCCATTAATATTAGCCAGTCCCAGGCACTTTTAAACATGCCATAATGAGAGATTATAAATCTGCTCTTCTTCACCGAAGCTGTTTTATATTCCGGAAGGGGCGCCGGTGTCGAGCTTAACAAGTTCTGAAAAAGAAAACATGATTAAATATACTTGTTTTATATAAATATATAATATAAATGATTGATGAATTTTTATTACGTGAATGGTTATTTCGGAAACGTTCCTGCATATGATGACTCGTTCCCGAAATGGCTATTGTGTTCTCGGAATGATAATTATCGTTTTTAAGGACGATTCATTTACATATTTATTAAATTTCTTTTATTATTTCGTTGGTTTTTCATTACAGGATAATGAAGACTCTTCATAAAAAAAATAAACGAAATACTCGAAAAAAGTTTAAAAAAGATAGTGCAGCTTATTCGCACCAAGGGCAAATGCTAGAAAAAGAAAGTTTTTGGATAAGATGACTAAAGAACAGAAAGAAACAAAATGGGCTAAGGAAACAAAGTAAAGAAAATTAATGATATGACCGAACGAGAAAAGCGAAATCAGAAACAAGATTTGAGAAAAGCATAAAAAAATACATAGAAAAGAAAAAATGTTCAGCAAATCTAATAAGTAATACGCCGCCCACAATCAAATGACGACTTAGTCGCAGCCACTCCAGTTAGAAGACAAGTAGGCAGAAAAGATAGGGCGAAAGCATACCGAAAAATAAAAAAGCAGGAAGAAATGATTGTTCAAAAGAAGCGGAAAATTCAATCTCTGACCAAAAAACTACAAAGGAAAGAAGCCACAATGGAACGTGTTCCAAGTATCGTCAGGTTAGTTGATGCTTTAATTAAAGATAATCACGTTCCTCCTGCAGTACGCAAGCAACTTGCCATTGGGAGAAGTCTTTCATAAATGTATCAGTGGAACCACTTTGCGGAAATACAAAATGCTACATACGGCCAAGAAGATGTCAGCAGCTAGACTAAAAGAAAGAAACTATAAATCAATTTTGAAGACTGATGTCAAATTGTTTTAAAGCAAGAAGTTCGCAAAAAAAGTAATTGATTTCTTCGAACAAGATGATGAAAGTCGAATGTGTCCCTCTAAGAGAGACTATGTAAAATATAGTGGCATTAAAAAATAAACACGAGTGCTTTTACACACAATTAAAAACCTTGTGTCAAAATTTGTAAACGAAATTTGTAATATTAAGTCTCACGACTGCATGAATGGTTTATGTGAATAATTCAAAACTCCCGAGTTTGAATTAGGCGATCATAGAGATTCTTTTACATATTTTATGTGGAGGTCCGTTCAAGAAGAGAAAATTATAAGAGATGTGAAGAAGACTTTTAACATAACAAAAGAGTTCTCATTTTCAGAAAAATTGAAAATTGCTTTATTTGAAGATATTTCGCCTATACAGAAACACGGTGGCATCTATGGCATCTATGGTTGCAATAAACTGAAAAAGAACTAAAAAAAATTTACATGAAAATAAGGTGATGATACAAATAAATGTTTCAGAAAACTATACTACGAAGTAGGCAAATGAAAAACAGTCGACACACTTTGCTGAGAAACAAATATCTAAGAAAATTCATACAGGCGTATATTATTTGTGAAGCGGTAAAAATAATTTGAAATCAAAATCTTTTGTAGTAAGTGATAATTTAGATCATCAAGCACATGCCATATGGGCTCATACGAAACCAATATTAACAACAATTTTGGAAAACAAAGAAATTGACACACTTCATATTTACTCTGACGGACCAACATCGCAATACTGGAACCGTACAAATATAACTCTTTGATTTATTATCTTTGATAATGATTTTCAACAAGTGACCAAATCTACTTGGATTTTTAGTGAGCTTGGGCATGGTAGAGGCCCTCTGAATAGTGTAAAATTTAAAAAAAAAAACAGCTGACAGACATGGTGTCTTGATGGGTGATGATATTAGAACAGCCTCAGAATTC
Organism: Diabrotica undecimpunctata; assembly: GCF_040954645.1. NCBI lineage: Eukaryota > Metazoa > Arthropoda > Insecta > Coleoptera > Chrysomelidae > Diabrotica > Diabrotica undecimpunctata. Next base: position 42,113,667 of record NC_092805.1, on the reverse strand, counting down.
TAAGATTTGTTTAAAACCACTGTTATCGAAGTAAAGGTGATCCTAGAAGACGACATGATTAAAGAAATGAGCCGTGTACCAAATTCCTTGGATGCCATTCCAGGCATAATGAACATCACAAAAGTGCAATAGCAAGAGGGGTTAGACGTTTCAAAACAGTTATATCGAGACGAACATATTCATAAACAGCTAAAACTATCGAAGTTTTCTAGCCTGTGTAACCTAAGTGCAGTTGAAAATGAGAATGTTTTTATGCCTTCAATCGAATTTCCTATTGATGAAGAACCCATGATAACAGATAACTACTTAGGTTGTAAAACGAGAGTAAGCATTTATAAATCTATATACAACATATCTTCTTCAGACGATAAAGATTTAATGGCAATATCTCGTCAGCAGGCTAAAGATAAACAGGTTAATCTTGAAGCAAGTACATCTTATGGAAAGAAAATATAATACACCCAAATCTTGTATCCCCAGGAACATTCTTGCCTGATGAAGTTCCTATTGCGAAGCCAAATATTTTTTTCAGATATGTCGCTACCTGTCAGACGTGTGTCGATGAAGATGATGGGGAAATATTAGTAATCTTTTTGAGATCTTCTTCTTCTTCTTCCTACTTTATAAATAGGCAAAATGCCTGTTTTACTTCGGTTTTTAGCCTCAATTGACGTTGTCTGACCATCTTTTCCTCGGTCGTCCCAATGATCTTCTTCCATTTGGCGATTTGTCTCTTGCTATTCGTACTATTCTATCTTCTGTCATTCTTCCGATGTGCTTCCTCACTTCTTACTCTGTCTCTTAGAGTTTGGTTTGTTATTTTTCGTAAGACTTTCATTTCTGTTGTTTCCAGTAGTCTTTGTGTTTTCGCCGTATCTGCTCTTGTTTCCGCTGTGTACGTCATTATCGGTCTTATTGTTGATTTATATATCCTGGTTTTCGTTTCCGTTGTGAGGTATTTGTTTCTCCAGATTGTGTTGTTGAGACATCCTGCTGCTCTGTTTGCCATGTTCACTTGTTTTTGTACTTCTTCTTCCACTTTTCCGTAGCTTGACAGTTTTATTCCCAAGTATTCAGTTTCCATCACTTGTTGGATTATTTTGTTATTTACGACTAGTTTACATCGTCTCGGTTCTGCTGATATCACTATCGCTTTAGTTTTCTTTGTTGAGATCTCCATGTTGTATATGAGCGCCGTATCTTCGAATTCTTTAATTAATCTTTGTAGGTCATCTTCATTTTCGGCTGTTATTATGGCGTCGTCGGCGTAGCATATTATCCTTATTTTCTTTTTTCCCATTCTATATCCTCTTCTTTTTTTAACTTTCTTTATGATTTCATCCATTATCAGATTAAATATTAATGGGCTCAGCGAATCTCCTTGTCTAATGCCAGTTTCATATTTGATAGGTTGTGATAGTTTTCCTTTACATCTTACCATAGCTATGTTATCTTTATATATATATATATATATATATATATATATATATATATATATATATATATATATATATTCTCAATGGTTTTTACTAAAGATCTGTGCTTTTTGAGATCTGTGCGTTACAATATCCAAAAATTTAAATTTTCCAAATTTTCAAGTCGTTCCATACCTACATAAAACTCATTTTGTACAACCGACTCATTTCTTACACTGTGTATACTGCAAACATTGATTTATCTGCAGTTTTGTAGGTTCGAGCTATAAAGGCGACTTCGTTTTAAAAATATTTAATAGATGATCCATTAGGAGTATAAAGCTCTAAGTCTTCTCTTTTGATTCGACGGAGAGAAAAACAGAAATTTCCACTTCAGAATCCATTAAAAGTTGCGTCTCGATGAACGATCATGAATAAGTAGACGACGAGTGACGGCAGGAGGTTACACGACCCTTTTCAGTAATAGTGTCAACAAGACGAAACGAAACGTAAGTCGTTGTTTTGAAATTTTAGGACAGGACTGGGATACTAACGAATACCACATATTTAAATAAATAATTTGTTGTAAAAAATTGATGTTAAATAAAACATAATATACCTAATAAATTAAATAAGAGTTTATACATATTTAAGAAAAAACCTAATTAATTTAATCAATAATATCATTGTAGGTGTATCGTTATTTATTGTTCCTTAGGTTTCTTCATCTTGATTTCAAGCAAAGTTATCAAGCAGCTTTATTTAAAAAAAAATATATAACAAGATGTTGTGTTAAATACATTTTTATTTTAAAAAATGTCTTGTTGTTGTCTTGTCTCTGAAACGCATTTCACAAGACAGTACTAAATTTAAAAGAAAACAAGGTATGTCGCACAATACATCCAGACAATGCGGCCTAAGAGGGCAGTTAAATCATCATCTAAGATAATATATACAGTGCATTCATAAAGTGTGGAAACGGTCTACTATCTCAATAATTTTATTGTTTTTAGAATTTTTTTAATTGCCGTATTGCCAGATTCCAGTAAGAGCCTAAGAAGGTATCCACTGAATTCTGACAGGCATCGTTGGGGGAAATATTTTTTGGACATCTACGTCACGGAACACGACACACTGGCATCTTTCGGTCGAGTAGAATACTGGGACATAAAACTCCAGGGTAGTGCCGGATTAACCGTGTTCTGTCTAAAACCGTCAAACCGTTCCACCGTTCCAAAAAGGTGGTCTTGACACTCAATGAACAACTACAATAAAAAAATTTATAAATAACCATACCTATTACGGTAAATCATAAAATGTTTCAGACGTTAGGCCATAAACTAATAAATAATATTAACCATGAATTTCAGATCCACGGCTCAATTTCCTCTTCTGTCCTTCTGCTCTTGTTTCTTTATTATTCCAGAAATCAGACAGTGTACTTCTCTCCATTCTTTCTCTCCTCTCAATATTATGTTTACAACGTTTCTTTCTTCCAGCCCGAAACCCATTCGCCTCCCGAAATCTCCCCTCTCATTTGCCCATCTCCATAGATATCGATTATTCGATTTTGTTTCCATCCAAATTTCCAAACATGCGCGACTATTTAAATTCTTACGTGACATTTTTGAAACAAAACACACTAATTTTGTTCTAAAAATACAGATTTTATTAAACAGGTAAAAATATAAAACAAGAGGTATACACTTTAAAATTCGCAATAATAAAGTACAAAAAATGTCAACACCGCAACTGTCAAATAAGTGTTCCAAATGCCAAAATATTACCTTCGTTCGATTACAGTTACAGTGTGTTCCGAACAAATGTTCTTCATAAAATCGCTTTATAATGTATTTATACAAATTAAATGAAACATAATATTGTGTATTTCTTTAAGTTAGCATTAATAGAAATCTTTAAATATTATTTCTACGCACATATAATAAAATATGTCTAGCGGCTGTAATGCCAGTATACTCGGCAAAGTGATTCTAAAAAAGAACACACCTACCGCCTAAATATTTCGTGTTGGTATCATGTGACCTCATGGCTAAGACGCGAATGACGTGCAACGATAAGTAAATTAGATGAAGTATACGAACTTACTTAGAAATTTGATGTCTTGACAACCTACATGATTTTTGGCAATATACTGAGTACAGTCGTTACTACTTTATTTTGTTGTTTTGCTGATCTACAGCCCATTACAAAGCCATTATCATTTGAATGGAATTGCTTTATATAAACAATCTACCTTCTGTATTAAACAACAATAGACCACTCCATTGAAGCATTTGTTGTAGTATGTTATTTGTTTGTCTTTAATATGAAATGACTTAATAATGACTTTAATAATTTTCTTTGTAAAATTAATTTTGAATTAAATTTTAAGAAATACGAGCACTGGTTTCCTTTATACTCTGTATATTGAAGTTTGAATGTAATGAGTTTGGTACTGTTAAAAGCTTAAAAAACAAAAAACAAAAATAAACATAGGCCTATCAGAGCGTTAACTGTGAAAGTAATTAAGTCATGAGGTAATAAAGAAATAGTTCTCAAAAAGTAGAACTAGACTAGAACTACATATCTTAAAAATACATTCAAGCCAAATGCATCTTAAGAGTATAAAGAAAGATAGAAGGGATCTGTTCAATTAGAGAAAGAAATTCGACTATTTACATCAAAACAGTGCTTGTAGAAATAAAGAAAAATATTAACTGAAGAATTACGAGTGAGCTGCTGAAGCTGAAAAATTTTCCCGGGAGAGCCTAAAACTAACCTAATTATTGCTACATTTAGAATAAAATGTGTACGAATGATATCTAAAATGGCCGAAGCTATTATAATTACTAAACCAGGAAAACCAGTACATAAAGTTTTGTCATACAGGCCGACATCTTTGCTTCCTGTGATATTTCCGCTGTTTAAGAAATTTCTTTTTTAAAGAATTAAACCAATTATTGAAGTAAAAAATCTAATTGTGGCAAATTTGTTTTTATTTAAAATCCTTAATAAAAGGTATCTAATTAAAACACCCAATCGGACTAAATTACAAAACGTTTTCGGAATCTATATTCCATCATCATGTGTGTGTAGGTGTACATGTTTTGAGCCACTAAATATTTGGGTAAAAACCCGTTAAACGTTATTAATTTAAATTTAGGGGACATTATTCGATCGTAGTTATGATGTTAAAGTTACAACTGGAATTGATGACATGGCAGCGTAAGACTCTGGTCTTACGCTGCCGCTTACGCTTACGCTCTAAAACATGAGGTTGCTGGTCCTGAGATAAAGTGTCTACGAGGACTTGTTGATAGCAACAAGTTTTTTTTTTGGCGAGAGAGCAACAAAAAGTATTTTGTGATACATGGTATACAGCCAGCTACAGGGATTTAGTTTCCTTGTGGATTCTAATTGTGACACATCAACTCACTTTTAGGAATAAGCATTCAACAATCGATCAGGTACACAGAATCACAAATATTATCGAAAAATCGCTAGAACAAAATAAAATCTTCTTTGATGCAGAACAGGCTTTCGATAAAGTCTGGCATAAAGGTTTAATTAGTTAAGAAGTTTTTTTTTCTAAGCATTGCTCATCACTTTTACAGTCGTACAAAAATGAACAGCATTTTATATTTAAGCAGAAAGACTGTTTCTCAAGGTTAAAAGAAATTCCACAAGAAAATATATTGAGTCCGGTCCTAAAACTACTATACACGTGCGATATACCTGCCCTGAAAGACAACACAGTTGACATCCTTGCTGATGATATAGCTATGCAAGAAGTAGCTATGCAAGCACTAGTAAAGGGGCAACCAACATGGTTCAAATAGCAGTTAACCAAATCCAAACAAAAAAATTGAGAATCAGGCTGAATGTAGCTAAATCTGTTTACGTTATTTTACCATAAAAAAAAACAACATATTCCAGTTATAATCAACAATATCTAAGTACCATATTCATATATGTACTGAGTATTTAGATATAATAATAGAGGCCAAACCACGCTGGAAGGCTCGCGTCAGGAAAAGCGTTATATTATAAGGCATAAAAAATATATTAGCTTGTTAATAGAAAATACACTCTATCGATCGATATACTACTTTATAAACAAATATTGAGACCTGTATGGACTCATGCATGCCCACTATGGGGGTGTGCAAGATCAAGCAATATAACAATGATACAAAGATTTCAGAACAAAATACTGTAAAACATTAAAGATGCTCCTTGGTACGTGCCAAACAGTGACCTCTATCAGGACCTAGAAATGTGACACTGTGGTTATACTATTTCCACTGTGGAAACTAGTGGATAACTTCTGGGCAACCTAGAAGATTTAGGAGGACAAAGCCTTTTGAAATAGTTTAAGTGACAGTAAAAAAAGAGCAAGACAATATTTACCAAACAATATTCAATATGATAACTAATTAATCAATGTACCTGTTTAGTTTATAAGTGGACTGTAAATATTCATTTACCATTAAAAATATGCTTTGGAAACTAAACTTTGCAAAAAAATATTCACATTATTACACACAAGATTATTTCGTTATAATATTAACAAACGATAACATCAAGGAAAGCTGGGAAAAACTCAAAAATTACATAACTAACGCAGCAACAGAATCACTTGCAGAGGGAAAACTAACGAACACTAACATATCAAAAACGAAAACACCATAGTTTAGAGAGGAAGTAAAGACAAAATATGAAGAAAAGCCCAGTCTTTTTACAATACAGAACACAGCAAACACAATAGGCATATAACCTCTATAAACCAATTAGAAATGAGATGAATACTTTAGTTAGACAAATAATAAGAATGATTAGAGGGCAAAGAAAAGAGACGAATAAACTAATAAAAACGAAACACATTCAGAAGGAAACATGGGTAGACTACTTTCGATACCTATTTGCTAAAGATAACGATAATAAACCACCAACAACAAAGGTGACGACAAACGAAGAAATAAATATTGAGGATGAAAAGGTAAAGGAAATTAAAACAAAGAAAATTATCAGGAAAGGGGAGAATACTAAACGAACTTCTAAAATACGGAGGACCAGATCTGACCCAACAACAATTAAAACTAATCTAAAAAAGAATAGAACAAAACAGAACTCCTCAAGAATGGAGATCAAGGATTCTAATACCTCTCTTTAAAAAGGGAGACAAATCAGACTCGAAAAATTACATAGGAATTTATTTATTAAACACAACACTAAAATTAACAACCAAAGTGAAAATAAAGAAACTAAATGAAATTACAACACTAGCAGAAGAACAACAAGGTTTTAAGTCGGGAAAATCATGCACCGACGCTATATTTATAATGAGGCAAGTACAAGAAAAATCATTAGAATCATCAGAAGATAGAAAAATCATTTTTCATGGACATTAAGAAGGCATTCGACCACGTCAAATTAAAGGACGTTATCCACATTGTACGCAAGAGAGATACCTCTAGGAGTAATCAAAACAATCGAGAATATCTACCAAAAAACACAATAAAAGTAAAAGTAGAAGAGGAACTAACCAACCGTATTGAAGCTGACAATGGAATAAGACAAGGAGATTCCCTATTGGAACATATTGGACATATTGGACAGGGAGTCCTCTATTGTTCATCATGATTGTGGATGAAATAATAAAAAAAGTAATAACTAAAAAAAGATACCAAATGGGAGAAAAACAACCATATTGAAGACAATTTACAACGTATGCTGCACAAATGTAATATAACCGCCAGAAAATTTTACATGTCAATTTCTTTAGAACAAAAAAAAAATAAAATGTATGGTTACAACAGCAAATTTACTAAGATGTAAATTGGAGCTGGAAAATCAGATAATAGAGCAAGTGATGGAGTCAGATTATCTAGTTACGGAAAGCTCGAAACTGAAGTGGAAGATTAAATGAATAGAGCAAACAGAGCCGCAAGCTGCCTGAATGAAAGAATATAAAAAATATTGATGGTAAGACACTATGAGGCAGAGCTAGAAGTCCAGATATACGACGTAGATGCAAGGTGGAGAACATCAATAACTGCATAAGAAATACAAAAGTAGAATAAAACGATCATATAAGCCAAATGACAACAAATAGAGTAGTAAAGATGGCAAAAGACGGTTCCCCAATAGGAAGACGATCAGTAGGAAGACCACGAAAACGATGAAACGACAACTTACTGGAAGCACAATAAAAACAAGACAGAGTCATGTCTACATAAAAAGAAGAAGAAAAAGAAAAAGGAGAAGAAAAAGAAAAAGAGGTGTAAAGAAAACATAATTTTAAATTAGTATTTATTCATTTCTACAAAGTGGCTAACATCAAGGTTTAAATAGTATTATAAATATAAAAGTATTTTTGTTATATTTATATTTTCTGGCAAAAGCTTGATATTTGTGGTAAGATTGTATTAAAAAAATCATATCTAATAAATTAAACCCTTTGTTTCACAATTATACAGCCAAATACATTATGTTCGACTATTTGTCTAATCTGCACGTAATACCGTACACGAGGAAATATCGCTGCGGGTTCGTGCTATTGGGTATAGAGGTTCATTTCCATATTTTGTTTTGAAATATACGGCTTCGCTGAGTTCCTGTTTACGAAAGTTTATCGATATCGTACTTAGAGGTCTTTATAGTATTTCCGGCTTGATAGCCACGTATTTGAGCTAAGATTTCTCCAAAACAAATCGAATTTATATGGAAAGCATTTGTTTAATTGCTCTTTGCGAAAATAGTAAAAGCAATTACCAAGGTGGTGTAAATATAGGAAAGACAATTGTATTTATTTAGGTATATACATGTGATAAGTGGTAAAACAATATGATATAACAAAGAAGTTACTTCAAACAGGCATGAATACTTCAAAACTTCATATACCTTGGAAATATGCATCGAAAAAAAAGGAATCCTAAAAACATTAACTATTTTTATTTTATACTGAATTCAATATAGAGTATATAAAATAAATATTAGAACGAAAACGATAAATAATCCCATTATTTTACTATCCCTAGTCCAATAGTCAGAGATTTGATTTCTAAAAACAAAACTAACAAGCTTACTTTTGCTAATAATGTCATTTTTTGTAACTCAAAAAAAGTATGCAAAAAAGTTTGCGATTCCTACGTACAGGCTTTTCTTTAAAAAGTTTTTTCACTTGTAAGGGAACGGAAAAAATGTAGTTGAGGTAATTTTTAATAAAAATGTTAATTTGCAATTTTTGTATAGAATGAACCGTTTTCTCGGAAACAACGCTTAAAGCGACCGACGATTTTAAATGTCAGTTAAGCGCGCAAAATAAAACTGTAGTTGTTAAATAAAATTTGTATTAACTTGACGGTAAAAGTTAGACATCTTTTGATCAGAGAGTCGTATCAAATCAAATCCTTAACCATACTCAAACCCGACTCTCACCTTCACGCTGGTGTCCCCTGTAAACCGAGCAACCCAACTGGAGATCCGGTATCCAACTCGGGAGAAAAGTTGGGTCAGGAACTGACGAGAGCGAAAAGGGGGTTTGGCGTTGGGTTAACTACCCAACCCTGTAAACAACCTTTTACAGTTATGAGAGCTACAAAGAAATAAACCCGACTTTCTTACCTACGATTAACTCGCAAACGAAATAAGGATAATGATTTAAAAATTTGCACCTGGAACGTAAGAAGCCTTTATCAGCCTTTATCAGGCATCCTAAAAAAATAGCTGCAATATTTACTACAGTGGACATCCTATCCGACACGAATTTGGTACCGGATTTATTGTAGGCAGCAAGATCAAACATAGTATAATTGATTTCAAAGCTATTGATCATGTTGAATAAGAGAAGTTCCTTAATATTAGTATTATTAGCATCCATGCTCCAGCAAAAGAAAAAGAAAATGATAAAAAAGACATTTCTATGAAGCACTGTACCAAGAGTACGACGAGTGCTCAAAAAATAATATCATCAAAATAATAGCAGGAGAATTTAATGCCAAAGTCAGAAGAGGGAATATGTTTTGGCTCACCATCAGAAAAGAGAGCCTACACGTAGACTCTAATGATAATTGTCTTAGAATTATAAACTTTGCGATGTCTAAAAACATAATAATAGCTAGGACACATACAGACAGCAAATAAAAGATCAAATAAGGACACAAGAAGACATTAACTATCTATGGGCAAATATACGAGATATTGTGTCACAGAAATCAGTTGAAATATTGGGCAAAACCAAGTCAGAAAAAAGAAATCATTGGTTTGATCATGAGTTCGAAATGGCCACAAATAGAAAGAATGCATCATATCAAAAAACCATCGACGCAGGTTGTACACTGAGAAAAAAAAAGAGTACAGACGTCTTAGAAGAGGAAAAAAACGTACCTATCGACGTAAGAAGATGAAATACGAACAGAACACTCTCAATGAGATATAAAGTTTATTCGATAAAAAACGAGGAGACAGCATTGAATAGAATATGTACATAGCTGAAGTTGTGTAGTTTTGAAACACATACTTGTGCCATCGAGGTAAAGCTATTCTAAACGTTTTATTTGAAGTATACAGTCGCTGCGAGAATTGTAACCTGCTGGCAATACATGACTATATACAGCCTACAGTAAAAACATTCAGTTTTAATATCCCGTTTCAAACGTCTTGAATTATGGTTGGAATCGAAAGTTAGTCATGTTTTTGTTAAAAATAAGGAAATCATTATATTTGGCAATCGTAAGAAAAACGTACTTATGTAATCACAAAAAAGCATTTTTAAACATTTCATATCATTTATAATGTGAAAGTTTAAATTCACAGACTGAAAGGAAGGTGTTTCCATACAAGCGGAAGATACCTGGTACACTGATGCAATGGCTCAAAAACATGAAACAGTATAGGAGCCGGTCTAGTAGTGAGAAATATATTATTCTGTCATTATATCTAAGAATGTGACAATTATTCTGGCGAAGACAACGGCGAACGATCACTGCGTGGAAGAAATAGAAAGGCAAAAACGAACGTACCGTTCAATTGCCATCTTTACAGATAGCCAGGCAGTGCTTAAGGCACTCAATTCTGTAGAGGTCAATTCTACGCTGGTACGGGATTTTTTTTATTTTGAAAATACAGCTGTATCCACCAAAATGCTTAATAGCGGCGGCTACAGAATTACAAAATTAAATTTGATAAAATATTTCTCTAGGTTTTAAAAAATTTACAATATTATTGGCTGAAAAATTAATGCTCAATAAATAACTTGTATTGTTAGGTATGTTAAATGCGACACAAAAATTGACAAAACGAGAGTATACAATTAAAAGAACTTAGTTAACGGTAACTTGTACATTACATATTTCATATATGGGTAGATCACTTTTAGACAATAAATATGAATGAGTAAGTCCCATCGGTCCAATACGTGATCTCGTTAACATCCATTGTTTTCTTCTGTTCCTAGTTGAGGGTTCCCAAGCTGTATAAAACAGTATATGTTACTTGCATAAAACTCATTCTTAATAAAAGCTTTTTATAACTCTATACCAATTTTACTCGCGTATTGGTCCGTTTTTTTGTTGCCTGCAATATCATTGTGAGATAAAATCCATAAAAATTTGATACTTCTAAAATTTTCTTGAGTCCGCATTAGTTCTAGTTTTATAAATTTCTCAAGTGGTTTCTCAAGTAGCTGAGGAACTAAATGTAAGGTAAATGTTACATATTATAAAATTAACTATAGCTTCAATGTTACTCTTAACAAAAAAATCATTTGCAACCAAAGATTTTTTGACCAGTATTATAACTCCACCTAAAGGGTAATTATTCTCATTTACTCTGTATTTTCTAAAAATGTTAAAATATTTGGAATTACAGTTTTTTGAATCTTTGGATCCACTACTATGTTGGAACCACAAACCAGTGACAGGAAGAATGACGCCAAGAGTGGACCTAACAATAGTAAAACCAGTAGAAAGATGGAAATGAGAGGAAACAAACTAACAAAACTACAGAAGACAGTTGAACCAAATAGAAATAAAGAGAGAATTCCAATCAACATAAGAAGTGTAAAGAAAAATAGAAGAGATAACAAGGAAAATACAACAAGCTATGGTGGTCAACATCCCTAAAGGAATGACGAACAATAGAGGACTACTCATACCGAACGAGCTAAAGGACATCATTAAGGACAGAAGGACAGAAAAAGGATCAGAAGACTTTCCAAAGGACAAGAAGACAGGAACTTAAGGAGTATGGAGACGAACTTTCCGAAAAAATAAGAATAAGCTAATGCTGAAATCTAAACGAAGAGGAAAACAAAAGATGCCGCGAATAACAGACGATGAGGGAACTTAATTTAAAACTCAAGATAAAGTGGATGCAATCGCAAGAAGAATGGCAGCAACCCACAGGCAAAACCAAAACATTCGGATGCAAGAACCATCGGGGAGGTCAACGCAGAATACGAAAGAATAAAAAGAAGAAACGAATTTTTAGCAGAGAAAAAAGACTACATCAACCCAACAGAAAATGCCAAAATCATTAGAAGATTAAAAGAAAGCAGAGCAGCAGGAACAGAAGGAATCCACAACATTGCCCTCACGGAACTACCAAAGAAGACAATAGTACAAATATGTTTTAAAAATTCTCTAGTCAGCTGTAGAACACTTGTTGCTATGGTTACTATGTATTAAATAGTAGTATCAACAATACATATTGTCATAAGAGAGAAAATTTTGCCGGCAATATTTTCGACTGGTATGAAAGTTTGTTTCCTGGCAATTTTCGCGAAATAAATTTTGACATTTAAATCACGATACGTCAGTCGAGTGATTTTGTCACAATTTCATAAGCGAAAATTGCCAAAAGGCAACAAACTTAAATAAAAGCAGAAAAACATTTTGTCGGTAAATAATTTTCTCTCGAATGATAATCGACAAGACTATTTCACGAGACAATTTCCTCTTCTTCAGCCTTAAGTAATCCAACTTTGGAAATAGGCCTCCCCCAAATCAATCCAGTGTCTTCTATTTTGCGCCACTTGCTTCCAATTGTGTCCTCCGATCTTCTTAATGTCATCAGCCCATCTCATTTGTGGTCTTCCTCTGCTTCTCTTTCCTAACCATGGCCTCCAATGTTGTATTTCGTGATTCCATCTCTTATCCTTCAGTCGGGCATTGTGTCCTGCGAAGCTCCATTTTAATTTGGCAGCATGTTCTCCTGCGTCTTTTACTTTGATTTTGCTTCTAATCCATTTGTTTGTTTTTTTGTCTATAAGTCTCACCCCGAGCATTGATTTTTCCATCGCTCTTTATGCTTTTACTATTTTATCCATATTGGACTTGGTGAGTGTCCACGTCTGTGAACTATACGTGACTATAGGGAGGATACACTGATCGTAAATTCTGGTTTTCAAATATTGTTCTATTTTAGTGCTTTTCAAAATCCAACTCAGTTTTCCAAATCCTGCCCACGCTAACCTTATTCTTCTGGTAATTTCGGCAGTTTGATAAGTTCAAGTTGATTTTAATATATAAGTTCAAGTGATATTCATTGGCTTTCTTTATTAGAGTTCTGACTGTAAGAAGATGATCCGCTGTACTGTAACCTTTTCGGAATCCTGCCTGCTCTACCGGTTGATAGCTATCGAGCTTCGACATTAACCTGTTAGGTATTACTCTCATAAACAATTTGTACATTTGGGACAGTAGGAAGATTGGCCTATAGTTCTTGAAACAATTAATGAACCATATAAACGAAACATAATCTTTATTGATTTGTTAAAAATCTTAAATGTGCAATTATTATAAGATATAGTAGTTTGCTCATTCTTTTCTACCAAACCAGTGACCCGTTAATTTAATTAACTCCTCTTCAGAAACACCTTTCTTGAACAAGGCTGACACAGATGAAGATCGTTGAGAATGGTTTGTTATTTTATGTTTTTTTTTTGTCTATTTCAATTTTTTCAGCTAACATTTTTGTCAACTTAGATACGGTGTTGATTCCAAGTCAACAGTTTTTTAGCCAAGATCCATCCTTAATTTAAATTCAATCAGATCCATCATTAATTTCAAAAATAATCTAACTGGGCATAAATTTTCGTTTGATGAATTTCTTACCAGCCATTTGCTGCTTGCCAAAATTTTCGAGCAACCTTGATTTTTTTTTAAAAATGCTGTTGTATTCAATTCGGCCCGTAAGTTCTCCCATAATATCAAATTCCTTCTGGAAAAAATGAATCTTGCAGTTAAGGCCTCATTGCCTCTCCAAGCAAGTTCAAATGAGGAAAGGTGAAAAAACTGCTTAAACAGAGGTTTCCTCGTCGCAGCTTTGACTGATTTTTATTAGTTTTTTGGTAAATAATCCTTCTGAACTGAGTTTTCTTTTACCTTGAACACTTTCAAGCTGCCTCCGCTTGGTATCTCTGGCCAATCTTGCACATTTTAAAGATATATCTGTGAAAGGATCGATTTTTATATCGTAGTCTGTAAAATATTTTTCTTGTACCATTTTTGTTGTAGTATTACATATTGACTTTACAGAGAACTCTTTATAGTCTTCACCATTGCATTTTTTCATGTTAAAGGCATAACCCTCGAGAATTTTTGCTAGTTCCGTTATGGTAGTACATCTTTCAAGCATAAAATTTGTTACCCGGAGGAACTCAAAAATTTATGTCTAAATAGAGCTTCTGGACCTCTGCGTGTTCAATGGATTTTCCGAAACCAATTTTTTGATTTATTCACCTGACTGGCATCCAAATTTTGATTTTTGTCTGGATTTATTATACCTGTCCAAAATTGATTATGCCTCAATGACGTTTGTCAATCTGACAACAATAGAATTACCAGACACCTTCGTGACGGATCTGTCATAATTTTGTCGCTGAGAAAATACGGACAGAAAGGAGTTTTGTCAGTAGAAAACGTGGCGTTGCCATGACGTTTTATCAGCTAAATAGTGAAATAGTAATAAACTAGCGGATCAACTCGACATCGAGTTTTTTAAATGAAAATTTTATTTTGCGAGAAAAATATACAATATATACAATGACCGGAAGTAAAAATATTTTTATCAATAACTCAAAAACTATAAATGATAATTTCGTGAACTTACATTTTTGAACTCTACGTTGAATTCTCTATTGATTTGACTAATAAAAACGAAACCGGAAGTCGACCTCAAAACCGGAATGCAATTTTTAGTTCATCAAATGTTGACATGGATATCATTTAGCAGTTAATTTTGCATGCTGATCACGAATCCGGTGTCAGATTTGCTCTATCTTGACGTTTTATGCGCGTTTCGGGTCACTTCCGGTGTCGGATCGCAACCGGAAGTACATATTTAGATTCGTCTCGAGGAGACCTTTTGATCCATATATACATTGTGGGGTCTAAAACTTAAAGTAAATTTTAACTAAAGTAAAGTAATTTTGCAACTGCAAGGGGTTATGCAGAAAAATATCCTAATCGAGATAGACCAGGCAGACGATTATTTGTTTCCATTGATCGACGTTTACAAGAGACAAGCACATTAAGACAACAACTTGTTAGTAATAATGGTCGACCAAAAGTAAATACAAACGACGAAGAGATTATGGAAGCAATTGAAAAAATATCTGAAAGCAATACAAGAGTTGTAGTGGCTCAATTAGATGTTTCTCACTTGATGATTTGGAGATGATTTAAAGAACAGCAGTTTCATCCTTATCACTTAACACCCGTTCAAGAATTACTAGATGAAGATTTCCCCAAAAAAATACGGTTTAGGAATGGAAAATCACACAAAATGTCAATTTCAATAATCAAATTTTGTTTACCGACGAAGCTATGTTTAACAGCAATGGCCTTACGCACATCACAATAACGCATCGCATAACACGCACATCTGGGCCAAAGAAAACCCCCACGCAAAAAAAATCTCTCATCACCAAAGAAATTTTAAAGTCAATGTTTGGACAGGAATTGTGGATAATAACCTAATAGAGCCAGTATTTCTTTCAAACAATTTAAACGGTGAAAATTATTTACACTTTCTACAAAACGTGTCACTGGAGTACTTAGACAAGGTCAATCTTGCAGTCAGGAAAAATATGTAGTTTTTACAGGATGGTCCTCCCATCGTATTACCATAATGAAATAAGAGAATATCTTTTTGATCAGTATCCTGGACGTTGGATTGAAAGGTGCACTGAAGCACTTATTTCTTGGCCACTAAGAGGTGCAGATCTTAACTCAATTGACTTTTGCTTCTGGTTTTATGAAAGTGTAATTTCAAATACCTGGGGTTTATAATCACAAAAAAGGCAACAACAGAGGAAGAAATTACACAAAGATTAGGACAAACAAGAACAGCAATCCGACAACTTAACTCAGTATGGTGGGATAGACACCTAAATATGAAGACAAAAACGCAGATTTATAAAACATTAGTGCGAAGTATTATGACATATGGGGCCGAAAATTGGATCATAAACAAGAAAAAACAGCAGTAAGATAATAGCAACAGAGATGGAATGCCTGCGAAGATGCTGCAGAGTAACAAGAATGGATAGGAGAAGTAATGACAAAATAAAGCAAAGAACATCAATAGAAACAGACATACTAACATATATAGAACAAAAAAGACTAAAGTGGTATGGACATGTAAGAAGAGCTAGCGACAGCAGATGGATAAAGAGAATAACCGAATGGAGCCCCATAGGAAGGAGGAAAAGAGGACGACCCCGAAAATCCTGGAGGAACGAAGTAGACGACGCCATGAGTAAGAGAGGACTAAACGATGGAGAATGGAACAACAGAGAGAGATGGAAACGGTTGAGCGAGGGAAGGCAGTGAATACTGTAGAATCCCTAAATATATATATATTTATGAAAGTGTACGTATATTCCGTACGAATTATGAACAAATAACAACTTCTTTTTCTTCTTTTGGTGACTATTCTTTTCGAATATTGGCGATCATTCTGGCTATAATTATTTATTTATTTATTAAAACAACAACTAAGGAATATAATCATAAAGCTGCAAATCGATTTTGTCAGAAGCCCATAATTTTCCAAAATATTCGATTTTCCCTTTTAAGACGGTGTTGAATGTGTATTCAAGAAAATGTAAAAATCCACCACATATTTGTAAATAGTTAAGTAATATTATAGAGACCTGGTAATAATATGAAAATTTATTTATATTTTACATTTTGTTAGATACTCAGAAAGTACTTTTGAAACATATTAAAAATGAAGCCGTATCTCGATAAAAACTGGCTTATCGAAAAAATACTTCTTCTTATGGTACCCTATCCAATTAGTGGATGTTGGCGACAATTCTGGCATCCTCCTCTCGGTTTTGTGTTTTTTTAAAGAGTGCATGGGCATCGAGATTTGTCCAATCCCTTATGTTTTTAAGCCATGAGTATTTATTTCTTTCTTCCGATGCCCCGTTTTCCTTCTATCTTCCCTTTCATAATAAGCTTTAAGGACTGGTACTTGGAATTTCGAAATAAACTGCCCAGATAAGCAGTTTTTCTTCTTTTTATTATTGGCAGCAATTCTCGTTCTCTGTCCATTCGATTTAATACTTCGACATTTGTTGTGTGATCTATCCAGGGAATTTTAAGTAGTCTTCTAAATACCCACATTTCAAAGGCCTTCAATCGGTTCTACACATTGGCCTTTATGGTTTAGGTTTCTACACCATATAGCAGTATGAGGTAATGTAACATTTTACAAAGAGATCATCATCATCATTGGTGCTACAGCCCTATAAAAGAGCCTCGACCTTCCCAAGTCTATTACGCCAGTCAGCTCTATCCGTTGCCAACTATTGCCAGTTTGCTGCGCCTATTTGTCTACCTGTTTACAAAGAGATATCGAAGCGTTAAGTATAGGCTGCTGCTGCTTAGCAAGGTTCTTATATTGCTGTTGTATTGCATACTGTATAGTAAATGCTGTTCTGGCTTGCTCAATCCTGCTACTTATCTCTATGTCTGGATCTAGATCTTCAGTTATCCAACTACCGAGATATCTGAACTTGGGGACCTTTTGAATGTTCTTATTATTTACTCTTATAGTTAAAAATACTAAGAGGCGAAAAAGTTTTAAAAATATCGTGTTTAACTAGACATTAATAATTTAAATAGAACGTATACAAACTTTGAAGGTGGGGGAGGAGAGGTTAAAAGAACAAAAGCCCCATAAAATTTTTATGCAGTGTTAAAATTTCAGTTTTTTTTAGATATTTCTGCCATATAAAAGTCTCATATCCATTTTCAATATAAAATCTAGCAGTTTTCGATATATTTGAAAAAATCGATTTTAATTTTCTAACTTCAAAGGGCTGTAACTTATTTTATGTGCACATTTGTACTAAGGTAACTCAGATTCAATCGAAATATTTTTAGTCGCAGAATACGTGATTTAATTTATGACCACTATTTTGTTTCACTCTGCATATCTACGCTTATTTCTCATTTGGTCTTAAAATAAACTATGTTATCGTTTCCATATTGAATATTAGTTAGGTGTTAAAATTTGACGAAATTTTGACTAACATTCTAACACCAAAAAATTCAAACTTTTTTTGGAAACTTTCTGGTGTATGAATATGTAAATCTGATACAGATATATTCCATTACAAATAGTAGGTCTTTGTATAGCAATTCTTTACACGAGATTACACTATTCTTTTACGAATATATTTACATTCAGTTTAATTGCGTTATTACATTTTCTATATTTTGCTTCCCTAAAATCTTCTTCATATAACAATATAATCTTCTTCTTTGGGTGCCGTGTCCGTATTCAGACGTCGGCCGTCATCATGTTTACAATTTCCTGAAACCTTTCTCTATCGGCTGCTGCGCGAAATAATTCTTCTACTGTGAAACCACACCATTGTCTAATATTAGGCAGCCATGAATTATAAGGCGAAGTAGATGGTATTTAGGTCCTTTAATTATATGGCCGAAGTATTCTGTTTTTCTCCTCTTTATGGTGTTTATGAGCAGACGTTCTGAATTGATCATTTGAAGAACATCTTCATTGGAAGTGTGCGAAACCGACGATATCTTTAGGATTCGTCTATAGCACCACAATTCGAATGCTTAACTTGTTTAGCATTGTGGTTTTAACGTCCATTTTTAACGTATCGCAACCATACAATAGGATGGACCACACATAACATTTCAGGACCTTCTTACGAATATTCGGGTACACGTAAACTCATCACCAATTACCATAAATACCCTCGTACATAGTACAAACTCATCACCGCCATAAAAGTAGGGTTTTCAAAATAGACCCTAAGAGATTGGTAAACTGATCACTGGCCTACCTGCACCCCGGATCAGGTATAGACCATAAAATCCCAGCAAACGGTTAGTTTTTGGTAATTTCACAGAATAATCCAAATCCAGATGTCTTAAATGCAACTGCATTTTATTGGTTTTTATTTGAGAATTCCACAAAATTCTATTAATGCGGACAAAAAATGATGGTGATGGTTATCAATAATTTCAAATTTCAATTGCGAAAGTCTCTAAAAAAATCGAATTGCCTTTTGTGGACTTGTGCGACGAAAGGGTGTAAGGCTAAATGTCATACAACTGGTGAGTAGAAATTCTATACCGTTTTTGTTTAGTTGTTTCGCACTGTTTTTCGCGAATCATCCTGATTAAACAGAAAAAAATCAGCGTAATTAAGTTCTTTAAGTTAACTGCATAAGATGTTTCTTGCAGGCAAGGCATAATATTACTTTGTTGCTGTAGATTACCTTTTCTGATATTATATTTTGAGATTTCTAATTAAATTGTTAAAGGCACATTGTTATATGCATATAATATATATATATATATATATATATATATATATATATATATATATATATATATATATATACAGGGTATCCAATTAAGTCGGCACCATATGTGAAACCGTTTTGTTTTTAGTTTTATGAATTTTGTTACATATAATAATTATGTTACATAAAAAGTTTTGAATGATCTAAAACCTAGAATACAATGATCAGATATTAAATTTTTTTTAGTTGTATACGCGGTTTATCAAAAAAAAATGAATTGTGGATATTCTCAAGTCTTAATAAAATTCATGTTGTTTAACGAACCGCGTAAATGACTGAAGAATACTAATATCTGATTCTGAAATTGATTGAAATGATTGAAATTCTATCATTCAGAACTAGAGAATAATTTTTTTTTCATAAAACTTAATATAAAAAAATTTCCATATGGTACCGACTTAATTGGACTCCTAATATAAGTATATATACTGAAAAAGCGATAAACGCCTGTAGTCAACGCTGATCAGTTAGACTACAAAACACAGCTACATATTTGGGTGTGCAGCCGAAGATAGGACAAAGAAGTACTCTTTTTAGTGTACCAAGCTTTCGCAAATCTTTATTTGCATCATCAGGGTGCTACAATAAACAAAATTAGTACAAATTACAGAATAAAAATGATTTTGTATCTTACACTAATTGAGGTTAGTTGTCATGATGTTTATAAAATGAAATGAACAACTCATTGACTCCTACAAATAATGGCGAAAACTAACCAAAAAATGTAAAAAAATTGCTTTTAAAAGCACTCTAATTGTGGGATCTTTGTACAAGTCATTAAAAAATAAAGTACAGGAAACTGTTCTTAAGCATTTTGATGCATTCTGTCACAATAAATGCATTGCTGATTACTTCAAATTTAAAAATTTCCGCCAATGATGCCATAAAATGTAAAGCTTTGCACGTGTAAAAAATTAAGTTTCCTTCGACTTCAATGCACTAATAGCACACTCAAGTTTTTAGCTTTTCCTATTTTTCAGATATTTTATATTTACTAACTGTCCAAAATCGTCTATTATTTTCAAGATAGTCAAATAGCGCCAAAACGGTAAGACAGACCGAATGTATGCTTAACAAATTATCTCGAAAATTCAATGAGAAATATAAAAATGCAATGAAAATCAAATAACGAAGGTGGGACTACTTCCGATATAAACAAAAATACCACATATTGACAAATATTTTCATTTTAAAGTTCACTATCGAAATCCTATGTAACTAAATTTTTAGATCTCAAAACCATTTAGATTGGCAGATACGTCTAATAGGCCACACAGTGAGACATATTAATATCTCAGTTAAATTTTAAAGCTACTTGCTTAAAATAATTTCTGAATTTATTAAATTATCACATAAACGAGAAGTATAACAGGTAAGAGGCAATCTTTCGCATTAGAAACCAGGCAAAAATCCCGGTGATGAGTTTACCTATCTGCGGTGATGAGTTTACCAATCTCCAAAGGATGCCGGTGATCAGTTTACTATATCTCCGAGGGTCTAATAATTTTATAGGGGGCTATATAGTGATGAGTTCGTACACGTCCGAATATTCATCGACAGGTTTCTGTTGCATAAAACTGGTTTCCAGGTCATAAAAGCCTTACGTGATATTTCGATCCTGGTTATTACAATATCAATATAATACAGCTGTTTAAATTATGATACGATACGCTATAGCAGTAAAAACAAACAAATTTTTATTATCAACTTTTCTAGATTAAACTTGATCTTAAAACTACCAGAAAGCAATTTGTTTCCCAATCTCTTCTTAATTGAAAATGCTTGGTAAGAAATTTAACCATAACTAAAGTTTGTAACGATATATTTATTAAACCAAAAGTACAATATTTTCTAGAAACTTATTCGAACTTAAACAGGTTGCTAAGTTCTTAAAAGTCGTTTTATACAGAGAGTGAATTATGGAGAGAAGTACCATTACTTATACACAGAGAGAAGCAAATTAAGCCGTTAAGGTTAATGTAAAATAGAATTACCTCTGAAAATAATCGGATTTTATTTCTATAAAATTGTAGTTGGTATTATGTTTAAAATATTTATAGCTTGTCTTCGGTGTTTTGTTGAAAGCAGATCCGTAAAGTATAATAAATTCATTATTTTCTAAAATATATTTTCTATAATATTTTCAAGAAAAGCTGAACCAAGCCAAATTTTAATTTTTAAAAATAAAAAAATATATATTATACAGGATGATACATACTAATTTAATGACGTCATCGTCATTTTTTTAATACCGTATCTGTATTTGATGCACAAGAAGAGCAAAGGAAGAATACCGGACTCTAAGAAGTGAAAAAAGATTACATATAAGAAAAAAGGCAATTTGAATAAAAGCAGTTAGAAAACATAGAATGGCTAAGAAATTAAAACGAAGCTCGAAAGTTCTACAAAAATGTAAACACAATGAGTAAAGAGTTTAAGCCAAGAATAGGGAGCTGTAAGGATGGAGAAGGAAATATCTTAAGTAATACGGCCTTAATCTTGAAACGATGGGTTGAATTTTTCGACGCAAAATATAACGGCCATTATATCGAAGTAGCAGATAACACCGTAGCAGATCGAAATGATTGGAATCTATTTGACCCAAACGAAAGGCCACCTACCACTTAAGAGGTTACCCAAGCCATTAAAAAGATTTAACATGATAAAGCACCAGGAAGTAATCAAATTTGTAGTGAACTCTACAAGAATGGGTGACGACCTGCTACAAGCACTACATTAACTTTTACTTCTTGTCTAAAATAATGAGACCATGGCCTGTGAATGGTCTTAAGGCATAATATGCCCGTTATATAAAAAATGCAATCAGCTCCAGTGCGACAACCACAGAGGTATAACCATGTTAACAACTGGTTACAAAATACTAGCAAATATTCTCTACGAAAGGCTACAAGTTTACACAGTTGGCATAGTTGCCAAATACCAGGCCGGATTTACTCCAGAAAAATTAACAATTGACCAGATTCATTTAACAAGACAAATCCTCGAGAAGACATTGGAATTTAACAGTACTATACCAATCAAGTAGCAAGCGAGATTTTGAGCAATATTTCTTAGAATTGGAAACAGCGGTAAAACAGGTCGGTCTAGTCATCAACAAAGACAAAACCAAGAACATGTTAGTTACTAAGGATCCTATAGCAAATGACGAACGGAAAACAGCATTGGGAAGTTATATCTTTGAAAGTGTTGACCGTTTTACATACCTTGGCTCGCTAGTGTCTACTATCAATAAAACAAGCTAAGTAATTAAAAGACGAATAAACCTTACAAATAGGCATACTATGGATTCCAAAAACAATTCCACTCAAGAAATATCTAGAAAAAAGCTAAAATTATTATACACAAAACACTGCCGAGGCCGGTCCTGACATACAGGGCGGAAACATGACTCTAACGCAGAAGGATGAAAGGCTTGTGGGAATATTCGAGCGTAAGATACTCCGCAAAATATTTGGAGCCATCAACGAACAAGAGCAGTAGCACAAAAGATTTAATTTCAGATTATACCAACTTAATGAACCAGATGTCGTAACGTTCATTAAAATACTACAACTTAGATGGGCCGGACACATAATACGAATGCCTGACAAGATGATTGCTAAAAAGCTAACGATAGGAACACCTATAGGAAGAAAAAGCAGAGGCCGACTGCGAATTAGGTGGGTGTATGAAGTTGAGACCGATAGGGATACTACAGATTAGAAGAAAGAAACTGAACAGAATAGCGATTAATCTTAGAGTAGGTCAGGATCCACAGAGGATTGTCGAGCCAAATATGATGATGATGATCTGTATTTGATGAAATCATATTATAAACTTCAGATAATTCTTAACGGGGTAATTTCCTCAAAATATGACATTTAGGGAAGAAGGCATTCAAACGCGTACAACACTATCTACTTTTCGATTGACTGCATGCAGCAGGACTTAAATTGCGGTATAAGACTGCTATAATACTTATATTACATTCAAGTAGTCTTTATCCAAATTGGAGATAATTGTACTGAAAAATTTGTCCCATCAAACGTGGAGTACTTCAGGGTTGTGTTTTGGCACCCAGTCTTTTTTATATTTACTCTGAAGAAATTTTTATAGGGGCCTTGGATGACAGACAAGAGGGAGCAAGACTAGGAGGAGAAGTAAACAAAAATATCAGATATGTTGGCGATACATCCGGTCTTATAGAAAATTCTCAAGATCTTCAGACATTAGTAAATCTAGTCAAGGCAGCAAGTTATCGGAGGGGCCATAAAATTAACAATTACAAAGACACAGTGGATGGCAGTTGAAAATATTAATACAGATCAGGATCTGATTTCTCTTAATATAGAAAAAAAAAGTTTACACTATTTAAAATACCTTGGCAGCTGGTTAAACGTTAATTATGACTCTGATAAAGAGACAATAACCAGGATCGAAGTATCACGTAATGCTTTTCTTCCTAATCCTAAGTGCCTTCTCTGTTGAGGTTGGCGATCAATATGGAAAATTTCTGTCTGTTCTGGGCTTGATGAATTAATTAATTTTCTCTTGTGTGGGTCCAATCTCTGATGTTTCGTAGCCAAGATTTTTTCTTTCGTCCTATGCCCCTTTTACCTTTAATCTTGCCTTCTAATAATACCTGGAGCTGCTCAAATTCCCTATGGCGCATTATGTGTCCTAGATGTGACGTCTTTCTAATTTTGATAGTATCGACCAGATGAGGGCGTGTGTTCATTGCTCTCAGTACTTCTTCATTCGTAGTCCAGCTTATTCTTAGCATTCAGCGGTACATCCACATTTCAAATGAATTTAATTTATTGACATCATACTGTTTTAATGTCCAGGTCTCACAGCCATATACATATAATAGAGACCACACATAACACTTTAGTATTCTCAATCTTATTGAGACCGATAGCTTGGGGTTACAGAGCATTTTACGCATATTTATGAAACCAGTTCTTGCTATTTCAATGCGTCTTCTAATTTGTTTTGAGTGGTCTAGTTAACTATTTAGTTCTCTGCCCAGGTGTATGAAGCTTTGGAAACTCTGAAGGGTGATACCATTTATTTGTATGTTAGGTGTAACTTGTTCATGGGGTTTTTTGTGGAATACCAGAATTTTGGTTTTAGAAAAGTTAATGTCCAATCCCAGCCTGTGACTTTCTTCTGATAATATATTCATTAATATTTTTAGTTGGTCTTTTGTTTCTGCTAATACTACGGTGTCATCGGCATATCTTATATTGTTAATGATGATTCCATTGGCTCTGGCACCTTCAGGGTGATCTTCAAGAGAAGCTCTAATTATATGTTCGGCATATACATTAAATAATAGGGAGGATAAAATGCACCCTTGACGCACTCCTCGTTCTATGTTGATGTACTTGGTGTTTTCGTTCTCTGTTCGAACGCATCCTGTGTGGTTCCAGTATGTATAACTTATAATAGCTATGTCGTATCCGTCCAACCCTACTTCTTTTAGAACCTCAATCAATTTTCCGTGTTTAATGCAGTTTAATGCCTTTCTATAATCGACTATAATCAACAAAGCACACATACAGCCGTTTTTAAACCTCAAGATACCTTTCTGCCATCAGTGTCAATCCCACAATTGCTTCTCTAGTGCCTGTACCCTTTCTAAAACTATATTGAGAACGACTCAGGTATTCTTCACACTCATTGTGAATTTGGTTATAAATTATACGTATAAAAATCTTAGCGGCATGACTCATTAAGGATACAACTATATATGTGGATGTTAGTCAGTCATGCGGTATTATGCCATGTTCATATTATAATGTTGCAGAGGTATGTTAATTTCCTGACAGCATTATCGCTTAGGTGTTTAAAATGTTCGGCTGTTATTAGGTCTTCAGCGGGTGCCTTGTTGTTCTTTGCGTCTTTTATTGCCTGCAAAACTTCTTCGGTAAGAATGTTTAATTTTTCATCTGTATCTATTTGTGGGAGCTCTTCTGTTCCCTGATCATCAAACAAATCTTTTAAGATATTGCTCCCATAGTTCTTTTTGATTTTCAGGGGCTAATTCCATTTGGCTTTTCTTGTTTGTTACAATCGATAAGTGTTTGGGTTTCCATATTCCAGCTACTTCTTTAACCTTTCTGTGTAGTTTTCTATCTTTGTATTTCATTTGCAAATTTTCTACCTCTTCACATTTTTCTTTCATCCACTCTTCCTTAGCTACACTTATCTTTTTCTCAATTTCCCTGTTGAGTTCTTTGTATCTTGTTGGGTTTTTGTTTTTTACCGTCCGTCTCCTCTTCATAATTTGTAATATTTCGTTTCTCATCCATGGTTTTCTATGTTTAAGGTTTTCTTTCTGTATACTTTGGTCTGCTGCCTCCAAGACAGTATTTTTAATTTTCCCCCACATGTCTTCAATATTTTCTTTTATTGTCTTCTTCTTAGTGGGAGCTATTGTCTTAGACTCTAACTGCGGGTCTACCATGTCTTCATACTTCTGTTGCTGTCAGTAATGATCGTTAAATCACTTAAATTTAAGATACCCAATCTTCAATTTAAGTGATTTAACGATCATTACTTTAACCCTGGAACTGCACTGTTGGGTCTCAGAAATCCAGAGAGTTATTCATTGCAATGTAACATGCGCATGAGTGGTTTATGTGTGTCGTCACTTTATGTAAATTCACTCTGTCGTAAGCCGAGTTAGAATACGGGTCATCCGCTGCATTTTAGTGAAACAACGAGGTAAGATATTTCCTGAAGTACAAGCATGGGTACCTCGGACCCAAGGGTGATGTTTACGGTAATAATTTTGTTTCAACTTATTTATATTTATTTTAGTATGATGGCGTCAACTAGTAGAGAAAATAGTCGAGTAAAGGCATTAACTAGCAGAGAAAATCGTGGTCCTTTAACTGAGGTAGAATTACAGAGAGAGGCAGACAATTTATGGAAGAATGAGAGTGAAAACGACATCGTAGATGATATGTTTGGAGGAGACGAGTCTGATGAAGATTACGTTGAAAAGCAACTGTCAGACAGCAACAATGAACAAAGCGACAAAGAAGACGAAATAGTGAATGAACCAGTTAGAAATATTCCTAGTTTACTGGGGAAAAATGGTCATCGATGGAGCACACAAGCACCAGCAAGACAGGGTCGTACAAAACGAGAAAACATTGTAATACATTTACCTGGCCCCAAAGGAGAAGCGAGCACAGATCAATCTCCTGAACAATCTTGGAATTTGTTGTTCAACAAACAAATGATAGATGTTATTGTTTTGCACTCAAATGAAGAAGTCATTCGTAAATGCAATGGTATTAGACAGCAAAGTTACAGAAGACCAGTAGGCTTTCATTGGGCTGTTATTTTTAGCAGGTACATTACGAGTATCTAACTGTAACTTAGATGAACTTTGGTCAGTAAAATTTGGAAATGGAATATTTCGGGCGACGATGTCACAGCAGCGATTCCAATTTATAGCCTTATGAGGTTTGATAGTAAGGACAGTAGAGCAGAAAGAAAATTAGTGGATAAATTTGCACCTATACGAGAATTATTCGACATTTTTGTGAATAACTGTAAATCGAATACTGTACTGTAGATGAACAGCTTGTAGGATATAGAGAAAAATGTTCATTTCGAATCTACATGGCTAGTAAGCCTGATAAGTATGGAATGAAAATAATGATGCTAAATGATTCAGAAACATATTATATGCTCAATGCAATTCCATACGTTGGAAGAGTAACCACAGAAAACAATGAATCAGTACCGGCTTATTATGTTCGAAAACTTTCACAATACATGGAACTAACCGAAACCTCACTGTTGATAATTGGTTTACGTCAATTCCCTTAGCTGAAAAAATGTTAGAACAGTATCAATTAACTCTCCTAGGTACTTTGAGAAAAAATAAGAGAGAAACACCTGCTACATTCCTCAAAATAAAAAAAAAGAAGTAGGTACATCGCTATTTGCTTTTGATAGAAATAAAACTCTTGTTTCATATACTCCTAAGCAAAGCCAAATTGTTCTTTTGCTGTCAACATTGCATTCTGATGACTCCCTTAATGCCATTACGGGTAAGCCCAATAAAATACATTGGTATAATGAAACGAAGGGAGGAACAGATACATTTGATCAGCTCTGCCATTCTTACACTACCTCACGGAAGACCAGACGTTGGCCGCTACGAGTTTTTTTCAATATACTTGATGCTAGTGGAATAAATGCAATGGTTTTGTTTTCTCTTTCAAATCCCCACTGGAAGGAAAGTAGTATAAGAACAATTGACCGTGGCTACTTTACAAAAAACACTGCGGCAAAGAATTTTTGCAATTCTAGGAATTGAAGTCCCCCCACCACAACATGATGTTCATTTAACAAAAAAAGTTTAGATGCTGCTTTTGTGCAAAAGGAAAAGATAGTTATCAAGGATAGTTATACAGGTGTATTTTGTAGATGATAATTTAAATTTAATGTTTATTTGAACTTTATTTTTTTTTATACTTTTTATACTATATTTGAATTTGAATTTATATTTGAATTTGAATTTTATACTTTTTATACTATATTTGAATTTTTATACTATATTTGAATTTAATGTTTATTTGAACCAGTTAGAAAAACATTTTTAAAAATGTCTATAGGCCCCAGGTCGACTCAGCCTGAATAAAATGAGTACCTTGAGTAAAACACGGAGTAATAATAGGCGGTAGAAGCGTAGCACTGGCCATGTTACCTTCCTTGTATACCGTAGGCCCTAGATATAGCAGACTACCCTGCTATACTCCCAAAGCCGCGACAGCGGTATAAAACGGGAGACTATTATATTATTGTTCTGAAGCTATTTTCTTGTGGCATTTTAAATTAATTACTATTTAACTGGGAATAAGCCACAATTAAAGGTTAAAATACGTTTATTGACGTTTCAATTTCCACTTCGGAAATCGTTCTCAAAATACAAACATTAGTAAATTAAACAAATTTTGTTTTTGTTACTTAGTGAAAAAATTCTTCTATTAATTTAATTTTATCTGACTCATCTATATTGACAATTCAGATATACATTATACATTTTAAAGTAGACGACTTTAAAATGATATTGTCAATATTGTTGAGTTGCGTTCCTGGGACGACTTTACTTATAAGATAGTTCATTCGATTACATGAAATCAACTTTAACTTGAGAATATCCGTCAGAAAAGATCATAACATGTAATTCGTCTTTAAAAAGACAAATACATGCCATGATGACAGTAAAATTCTCCTGTTAGTGATTCCATAGTAAATTATGAGGGAAAAACCAGGAAAAAAACCTCATAATACTATCCCGACATGGTAAGTATTTGATCTTGCATTTATTTTACCTTCAATAAATACCAAATTCCGATTTTATATGTTTGTTATTTAAAAATATAAATGATGTATTCTCTATATGTTACTGACTTACCAATACTGGTATTTTCTTTTTAGCAACTTCCTCTTTCAATATGGGTAACCAGATCCTACTACATTCTGCCGAGGAATTCGCGACACAATTGGTCTCATTTAGCATAATTAGAGCCGCTTCTTTGATTTTTCTTTGAATTGAACAATGAACAAGAAAGGACAAAGAATTGCATTTATAAAATACCTTGTGAATGCGATCAGTTTTATTTAGGTGAAACATCAAGGCCATTAAATGTTAGAATAAGTGAACATCAATCCTATATTAAAAATAGAGAATTTGATAGATCTCAAATATGTAAACATGCATGGGATAATGAACATAGGGTTCAATGGAATGATTCAAATATAGTCCTAAAAGAAACGGATGGTAAAAAGAGAAAAATCAAAGAAGCGGCTCTAATTATGCTAAATGAGACCAATTGTGTCACGAATTCCTCGGCAGAATGTAGTAGGATCTGGTTACCCATATTGAAAGAGGAAGTTGCTAAAAAGAAAATACCAGTATTGGTAAGTCAGTAACATATAGAGAATACATCATTTATATTTTTAAATAACAAACATATAAAATCGGAATTTGGTATTTATTGAAGGTAAAATAAATGCAAGATCAAATACTTACCATGTCGGGATAGTATTATGAGGTTTTTTTCCTGGTTTTTCCCTCATAATTTACTATGGAATCACTAACAGGAGAATTTTACTGTCATCATGGCATGTATTTGTCTTTTTAAAGACGAATTACATGTTATGATCTTTTCTGACGGATATTCTCAAGTTAAAGTTGATTTCATGTAATCGAATGAACTATCTTATAAGTAAAGTCGTCCCAGGAACGCAACTCAACAATATTGACAATATCATTTTAAAGTCGTCTACTTTAAAATGTATAATGTATATCTGAATTGTCAATATAGATGAGTCAGATAAAATTAAATTAATAGAAGAATTTTTTCACTAAGCAACAAAAACAAAATTTGTTTAATTTACTAATGTTTGTATTTTGAGAACGATTTCCGAAGTGGAAATTGAAACGTCAATAAACGTATTTTAACCTTTAATTGTGGCTTATTCCCAGTTAAATAGTAATTATTATATTATGTTTATTTGTTTTAATAACAATGTTTTATGTTTGAATATTATTTTATGTTATTTTTGAATTTCAACAAATATATCTCTTTGTGAAATACCACACCATGGTTAAATTTTTTGCTACACATTCTACTAAGATTAGATATTCTCCCAAATATTCACATTTTCTGGTTTTTTTGCTAAAAATCAGCTTTGGGTTTCTGAGACCCGAGTGTGAAGTTCATGCCTTAAAAAATAAGTGTGATGTATCAGGGTTAGAAAAATAATAGGGTCCAATAATTTTATTTTTTGCAATTTTGAGAGTATTAGGACATATCTTCAGAGAGCCCTAACTTTAGTCATAGGGGATTCGTTGAAGAACTGTACAATAATGACGAAAAAGAAAATTCTGACAATGGTAATGTAGAGGACTGTGAAACACCAAAATCCACCACAATTCTTTATTGTGCAAAAATAATGGTAAATTTTTTATGGACATCCCTTGAATGTGAAGCTGAGGTTCTTAAATCAAAGCTAAAAAATGTAAAACAAACAAAAGTTGAAAACGCTTAACATCTGTTTTTTTTTCAGTATAGTAAGTAATTTTATGCTTTTTGTTAGTATATTAAACCAGTTTTAGTTTTGTTTCGTTTGTGTATTGAATTATATTCGCTTTAATCAATACCTAAAATAAACAATGTTCCAATAGTTCTTTCATTTTTAGTGGCCGTTATTTACAGGTTTTATAATATTATGCTTTTTTATTTTTCAACCATCCTATCCTTGTATAAAAAATTTTTTGTCACTAACAAATAAACAGGTTTTTGTGTTATTATAATATGTAACTATGTTATGAAATAATTTATTTTTACCAATAATGTTTGGTTTGCTATATTATGTCTTTTTTTAGATAATTTTACTAATTTACAAATTATTTCAAATATATTGCATATGCTGAACTAAATTAATTATTTAAATTACTGTTATATATAGTGAAATTATTTATTTTTAGTTGAAATTTCATTTGTCAGCAGTTTATGTTCAAAATAGACATCCATATATGTATTTAGGTTTATCAACTTTCCCCTTGCATAATCAATAAGCATGATTAACGATGCACTAATTATTGCCATTTTTTACAGTTTTAATTTGTTTAACTAATGAAAAAAAAATTTTAAAATATTGTTATGTTAGTACTTGGCTAAAAAATATTTTAATTGTATTAATTTTTTCATGCCCGCTTAGACAAGTTTTCATCTTACTCATCCTTAACCATTTTCAAAACACCTGTATTCTTTATTCTTTAAACGATGACACCTCTTCTTCTTTTTTTTTAATCTACTACATAAGAGTAATAATCAGGTATGTATGGATGGCGTTGTGAGTCTCTAGACCAAGCGCAATTTTCTCAAATTGTGGATTATGACGCTTTCTGGTGGGAAAGAGCATAAACTATTTATAGAATAAATGCCATTAGTCTGTTAGTAATGGTTAACCAGAAATATTTAAAAAGATCAAGAGCCTTCCTTCTTATTCTGGATTTTGCATGACTAGACCAAGCGACCAATTTTGTGTATTAGTTTTGCATTAGTAGACCCAGCGTCTCGAGATAATTATTCTAAATCAAAAATTTGACAATATACGTATATGATTGTTGCTAACAACAAATTGTTGAGCCGTTCAGGTTATATAGTAGCAGTTTTTACCAAAGAAATACATCCAGGATATACACAATATCCGCTGTGACAGTGTGTAAACCTTTCTTGTTACAAACCTTAAGAATATTTAGTTGCAAAGTTAGTATAGCATTAAAAGTTACAAAACGTTTAATGGGTGTTCGAGATTGTCTTGGCCAAAGTGGAGGTAATAATAAAATTTACCCTCCGGCAGTGGCATGGGTGACATACGTCACACACTTCATTATTTCTACTCACAGATTTAAATGACGTAGGTGTCCGCGCTACCTAGACTTCAGTACCTTAAAAGCAGTGTGTAAGTGAATGTATATTGTGGTTGTGCACAGTAACACGCGCTTAGTTGCCAAGCATTTCTATAAGTTTTTTAGTAGTTAACGACTATCCCCCACGCCAATCGAAATAAAAAGGAAAAGACAGTTAAGATTTGTCATTGTATGCATTTACTCTGTACGAGTACTAGAAACCAATTCGCTAAGGATTTTTGCTTAGTTGAGGAGATATGTTGTGGAATGCAAATTTTAGATTCCCCATGTCTCTAATAACATCTTTATCAACGTCTGTTTTGCCTCGCAATTCTTAGAAGGCACAGATTAAAGCAAAAATATGAATTTGGTTTCGAAATACGTATAAGCTGATACACAGACGCACTATACATGAAATAAAATCTTAACTGTCTTTTCCTTTTTATTCCGATTTACTATGTACGAGTACTAGAAACCAATTCGTAATTAAAGCAAAAATCTGAATTTGGTTTCGAAAATTAGTTTACGGATTATAAAAAGCATTTAAAACATTTTATATGGAGAAAAATCAAACTGTAGCTGATTTGCTGAAAGTTTCGTTGAACCTATGACACTAGATATTATCTTGTTATATGGTGCCAATATCTTCTTTTTTGGGGTATGTAAATGTATTACCCAATGTTTTACGAAGGAAGGAAATCACATATTCACCGTTAATAACATCTTCAACACATCCAGTATAATGACAAACAGTTTTCTTGGTAGGGTATTTCACAATAACAAAATCGTCAATATGAATATCTGGCTCTAAATCATTGTCCTCGTCATCACAACGTGTGTTTCTCCAGTTTCGGAATATAAGCTTTCTATGGGTGAAGTGTGAAAAGCTCCGAGATTGATCCGAAGTGCGGCATTGTGGATTGTATCTAACGGTTTTAGGGTACTCTTGGTTGCGGAAGCATAAACAATTAAACCGTAATCGAGTTTGGATCTAATTAGTGTTTTATACAGGAGTAGTGTAGAGAAGTCGGAACCCAAGAAACAATTTGACACAGCTTTAAGTAAATTGAGTCTTTTGTTGCATGTTACCGCCAAGTATTTTATGTGCTTTTTTCAGGAAAGTTTTTGATCCAGCCACATACCAAGGAATTTCACGGAGTTTTGAAAGGGAATGATGCTGTTGTGAAGATAAAGGACTGTGTTGTAATGGATGATTTTTTGTCTGCCCATTCATCTAGTTGGGTTAAAAATGTCTGTACTATTCTGCACATAGATTCTTTTTGTGCTCCTTTAATGTACACCACTAAATCGTCGGCATAGAGGCTTTGAGAGGTTTATGTAATTTGTCTAATATGTTGTTTACGGCAACTAGGAATAGGGTAGGACTAAGTACTAAGTCTTGTGGGGTACCGTTTTCTGCAGTATAAAAATCGAAGTAAACGTTATTACTACTTGGAAAGAAAAGTCTTTTAAGAAATTTTCGATATAGGCCAAGCAGTGTGCTCTAATATTGGATGCGTGCAATTTTTAAATGACGTTGAATCTCCAACATATATTGAAGGCTTTTTTAGATCGAAGAAAATAGCTATGCACATTTGATTTATTGCTAACGCTTCTTGGACATCACTTTGTAAGTCTACGATATTGTCAACTGCTGACTGGTTACGTCTCAAGCCGTTTTGCTCTGGTAAGAAGAAATGAGATTTTTCCAGTGTCCACATAAGCCGGACATTGACTATTTTCTCCATTAATTTAGTCATAGCACATGTTAGAGAGATGGGTCTGTATGATTCTGGATCAAGTCGAGGCTTTCTGGATTTTAAAAAGGGCAAAATTGTGGCCTTTGCTCATATAGACGGAAATTGTCGTTGTTGCCAAGTTTGATTAAAAATTTGCAGTACATGTTGTTTTGCTAAGATTGATAAATGCTTTAGGAATACAACAGGAATATTGTCGGATCCTGGACTTGAGTTTTTCATATCCTGTAAGGAGTTATTGTTCTATAATAGTAAGAGGTTGAGATAGGGGGTTTTCCTGAGATTCTTCTAGAGGCAAGATGGTGCGTTCTTTCTTTAGCTTGTAGTCCCTAAAATTAATGTCGTAGTTTTCGCTAGAGGAATGTTTAAAGTCTAAAGTAAAAATTTTAGCAATGTCTTGTAAAGAAGGGATTGTGATATTTTTTATTTTAAAAGTGTTAATTGGTGAAGAATACTTTAAACTGGAAATTGTCTTTACCCTTTTCCAAACTTCGCTCATTGGGGTAGAGCTGTTTATTTCATAGACGTATTTTGACCATGAGGCTTTTATTTTTATTTTTTATGATTAATTGGGCTCCAGATTTTAACCGTTTAAATTCTATTTTCCTTTTTTGTGTTTTGTGCCGTTTAAACCTATTTAGAGCTTTTTTACTTTGCCGTATTGCTTCTTCGCAATCCTTATTCCACCATGGTACTGGATGATGATTGTGAATTTTTTTTTGTTTTTTGAATGTAGAGTTCTACACTTTTTAGTATTAAGTCATTTAAATTGGTGATTGTTCTATCGGTATCACAGTACTTTATTTAACAGTTTTCTATGGAATTGTCAATATATCAGTATGTTGTAAAAGGGTGCTTTGGTGTGATAATAGAGGTAGAGCTTGGTTAGACAGCGACATTAAAGGTTGGCTAGTTTCACTGGTAAAGGAAAAGAATTGCGTAGGAAGCGTTACTGTTACAGTTTGTGCAGTCAAATCAGCTATAGTTGTAATATTAGAAGTTGAAGAACTTAGTGTAGTTTGTTGTATTTCAGATATATTTGTAGGTTCGGTGAAGGCTGCTACCACGTGTCCTGGTTTCTTACATTTAAAGCAGACGTTCCCATCTTGTGAAAAGGATACTGTGTAGTTTGTGTTTTCGAATGTTATTGTTATGGCGCTTGGGATGGTTAAATTATGAGGGCTAATATATACTTGCCGTCTAAAGCTTAGGATATGGCTATAATCGGGAAGATTTACACCGATTTATGGGAAAAGGGAGAACCGAGAAATGTTATGGGAAATACAAGATTTGACCGATTTTAAGTAATTCTTTTTTAAGAATATTATGTGGAATGGTCGGGCATACGTTTGACATAACAATTCTTTTAGCAGGTGTTATAAGCCGATCAGCTCTTAAAACTTCTCCTCGGATAATGATTTGACCATGGTTATCTAAAAACTCATCTAGGATATTTTTGTTGACAAGGTACACGCAAATTCGGTTGTTGGAAAGGCGAGAGACGAAAATCATATTTTTTGGTTGAATTATATTACCATGAGGAATAAAGTAGTCTTGAAGCGGAGTATTTTCAATTGCACTAAACACCAGTGCTTGTTCTTGGGAAGAAAATTTAAATTGATTGGTCACAGCTGAGTAGCTTTTTGGTATATTTCTTTTATGTTGAGATGGTTCGGAATCAAGTTGTTGTGCAATACTTATATTATCCATGCTTCCTTCGGTAAAATTGTTTTAAAATAACAGGTGTTATTATCCGCAAGAGTAAGTGCGGTCCTGCCCCTGATGGGAACCCGAACCAGTTCTTATTAATTTAAACCTCGATTGAAAATTTCTTGGTTAATATAATATTATTGTTATATACAATAAAATGTTTGTTATTTGGAATAATTAAGTGAAAAATAATATCTCGTTGGTTACTTACTGCCTTTTTAAATTGATATGCACAACTTTTACAAATTAAATCAGACTATTTCCTTGCACTTTTTGTATAAATTACGATCGTAACTAAAACACAGGTTAATTGTGCTCAGTGAGCTCAGTCAGGACTGGTTCCTTTGTATTAATTGTTTTTCTTGTCTCATATATAATTATCGTCTATTTTAAATTTACTTTTAAGTTGTACATTGATCGAACCACATAAATATGAATGCTATTCATCAACAGATATTATTAAATTAAACTTATTTAAAATGCTATAACTAGCATGTTATGGGACGTTTTACCAACTCTTTTTTCTTTTACATTCACAACCAGGTCTTGTTATTAACCAAACTTGACTTACATAAATCATTGTTCCATATTTCTTCCTTTTCTTGGTAATACCATGCCTAGCTCCACTTGAAACATCACATTTATTTGCATCATCACTTTCTCCGCCAAAGTCCTTCATTGTAATTTCATAAAAATTATATATAATTTTAATCTGCAAATACTACAGTTCTAACCTTAAACTTTTATCGCAAATCTGAAAGATAAACTAATGTTTATCTTAAAAATCTAATAATCTACCACGTGTTTATGTACGTCACAGTTAGCATATTTTAAACTGCAACTAATAGCTACAATTTGAGTCATAACCTTAACTTTTAGCCCGAGCCCGAAAGAGAAACTAAGGTCCATCTTAACAATCAAATAAACTACCCATGTCTAAGTACGTCACAGCTGGCATTTCCCCTTCTTAACCGCTGGGCGCTGAGATATTCCTCGTTCTTCACCGATACCGATACTATTAAATAGCATCCAGCGTGTACCGTCACCGAATAACGGTGTTCGTTGTTCGATGGTACCGTCGAAGGCATGAATAAAGAAAAAGTACATTTCGTTGGCTATGCGGACATTCAAACATCCGACCATGATAATACAGCTTTATTCGGGTAGCATATCCTGGACTAAACCGGAGGAGCGCCTAAGCATTAAAAAATTGCGCGTATGCGGAGATCAATTTTTTCCCTCTGAACACCCTCCGGAGTATGTCAGGAGGTCCTGTATTCGCGCTGTACATCATGAATTCGTTTGGGATTTGTTTGGGATGCCCTCAAGAAGTTCGAGAATTTTGTTTCGGATTCTAAATC
The DNA here is from genome assembly GCF_040954645.1 of Diabrotica undecimpunctata. Classification (NCBI taxonomy): domain Eukaryota; kingdom Metazoa; phylum Arthropoda; class Insecta; order Coleoptera; family Chrysomelidae; genus Diabrotica; species Diabrotica undecimpunctata. The sequence continues at coordinate 42,077,116 of NC_092805.1, read as the reverse complement.
CGCACAAGCGCAAGATATTTAGAAAATGCGCTAAGAATTTCTTGACAAACTGTCTGCTTTTTAACCTAAAATATTGTTAGTTAAACAACGTGCAGATTCTGTTTTTGAAAGTTTTGAATTATGTGATATACGTAACATATATATATATATATATATATATATATATATATATATATATATATATATATATATATATATATATATATATATATACCCCAATATTATTATAATTATAAGTTTATTCTCTCTCTCTCTCTCTCTCTCTCTCTCTCTCTCTCTCTCTCTCTCTCTCTCTCTCTCTCTCTCTTCAATGGCGCTACAGCCCAAATCGGGCCTTGGCCTCCTTCAAACCATGCCTCCGACCTTATCGGTCCCGCGCCGATCTTCTCCAGGTTCTCACGTCTAACAAATTTTGCGCGTCCGCCGCCACTTCATCCTCCCATCTTTTCCGTCGCCTTCCTTTTGGTCTTGCGCCCTGCATTTTACTATCTAGGGCTCTTTTCGGCAATCTTTCTGTCTCCATTCTTACTACATGACCCGCCCAGCGAAGTCTCTGAAGTTTAACGAATTCTGAGATCGGTGTCTCTTTGAACAGTTGGTAGAGTTCATGGTTATACCTGGATCTCCATATTCCGTTTTCGTTAATAGGTCTAAATATCTTTCTTAGGACTTTTCTTTCGAAGACTTCCAGTTTTCTTTTTGTCTCTTCTGTCATCTAGTTATTATCTTGTCTTATTAGTTTATTATTATAATTTAATTACCTGGTACAAGGTATATAAATACAATAATTTAAATATTTATATTTATATAATATTTACTTATATTGTTGACGACAACAATGTTAATGACTTCAACATTATACTAAATATTAATATTATTGTATAATTACTTTTCATTTGAAAACAATTGCCTATTATAGTATTGTAAAGAGTTGTACTGTGTATATAAACTTTGTAGAAATGTTTGCAATTTTTTATCTTAAAAACTTTTTTTAGTTGTGTTATAGTAGTTTGTTAGTTATTTTTAGTTTTTTTTTATAAGTATTCTAGTATTATTATCTTATAATTATTTTTCATTTGATAATAAATTACTTATTTACTCCAGTTGTCAGAGTAAAAACTACTACCGAACCTTATTTTCTAAAGTATCTCTAGTTATATCAATGGGCTTGGTCATCACTTTATTGCAGCAGGTGATTTTAATGCAAAACATACAAGATTGGGTTCAATATTGATAACAACACGCGGAAGAGAACTTACTAAAAGTTTAAATGACAATAATTTGACTTCAATTTCTACTGGACAACCGACCTACTGGTCTACAGATAGAAATAAAACACCCGATCTCATCGATTTTGCTAGCATAAAAGGAATTAGTAACAACTTTTTAAATATTAAACTTTTCTTTGACATTTCGTCGGACCATTTTACAATATTTATTGATATGATGGAGCATGTATATAATACAAATAAATATTCCACGTTTTTAAATCACAAAACAAATTGGAGTCTGTTTAAAATTAATATTCTAAATGAAATTAATTAAAATCTTCCTCTTAAAACAAATGAAGATATTTAGAAAGGAGTCCATCACCTTGCATTAATCATTCAACAGGCAGCTTGGAGAAAAACTCTGGATCTAAATCAGAGTAATAACTGTGCACCATTTCCACATCATAGAAAAATCTTAATCAATGAAAAGAGAAAACTAAGGAAACAGTGGCAAACTTTCCGATCTAAGGACAAAACTTAACTGAATAGGTCTAATCGTTTGCTTAAAATGCTTTTACTACATAAATAGAAAGATCAAGGCATAAATTAACTTCTTAAAAGTCCCACTGCGATGGATTGGAAGCACAAGCATTCGCTAATCATCTCAGCCAAGTTTTTCAATCTCACTCCAGAACTATCTCAATGGAAGAAGAAAAATTCATTCACCAGAACTTAGATGCACCCTATCAGATGTAATCTCCTATAAAAAATATCAAAATGAATGAAATTAAATATTTAGTTAAACATCTCAATATTAAAAAAGCTCCAGAGTATGATTTTATTTTGGGAAAACTCTACAAAAACTTACCTGAAGAAGGATTTCGGTTGATTATGTACATATTTAACGCTGTACTAAAATTAAGCTATTTTCTGGTTCAATGGAAAATGGCACAAATTATTCTAATACCTAAACCAAATAAAGATTCACATGAACCATCATCCTATCGTCCAATCAGTTTGCTTCCCAATATCTCTAAGATATTTGAAAGGATCTTCTTTTAAATGTGCCTATCTTCTAGAGATGTTGGCGACCACATTGACCCATCTTATTCTATTCACAGCAGCTTGAAATAGATCAGTTGACGTTAGATCAACTGTAGAAGTCGGTATCTATCATTACGCATGATGTGGCCAAAATAAGCCAATTTTCTGTTTTTTATGGTGTTAATAATTTTTTTGTCTTTTCTTGGCCTCTGGAGAATAGTTATTTTACTTGTGTGGTGTTTATATGAGACCCTTAACATACGTCGGTAGCACCACATTTCAAATGCCTCTAATCGTTTTATGGCATCTTCTGTAAGGCTCCAGCTTTCTACTCCATAGAGAAGGACACTAAAGATGTAACATCTAAGATTTCTTATGCGTATATTGATACTTTAATAAGCTGGAGAGAATCATCCTAAGGCTGTTGAAAGAGCTTCTGACATTTTCAATACGAGTTTTTATTTCGTAGCTATTATCCGAAGTGTCCTTATAATTGCAGCCCAAATAGCATATTTTTTTCACTCTTTCTATCGGTGTATCGCCTATTGTAATTTGGGCGTTTATTTTGGTGTTTTTACTAATGATCATTATTTTTGTCTTCTTGCAATTTAGTTTTAGGCCGTATTTGTTGTATGCTTCTACAGCGTTATCAATCATCCTTTGAAGCCCCTGCGCACTATCTGCCAGCAACACTGTATCATCTGCCTGTCTAATATTGTTTATGAGTTGGCCATTTTAATGGAATTCTAAAAACAACATTCAACAATTGAGCAGGTACATAGAGTTGCCAAACTAGCAATTGAAAAGAAAGAATACTGCACTGCGACCTTTTTAAATGTCTCACAAGCATTTGATAAAGTCCTCATTCTTTGTATGCACTTCTGAGATCCTATCTTACCAATCGATACTTCCAGGTCAGATACAATGAAGCAGTACCAAACTTATCTCCGATTCTATCGGGAGTCCCTTATGGTAGTATATTGGGACCAACTTTATACTAACTCTATACAGTAGATATTCCCACAAGACTAAATAAAAGAATTGCTATCTATGCAGACACTAATGTAATAGTGGTTCTATCTCGGTTCCTATTACAGTTTGTCAAAATTTACAAATTAATTTAAATTATTTAGAGAAATTGTTAAAACTGTGGCGAGTTAAAGTAAATGACAGCAAATCAGAACATATAACATTTACTTTACGCAGAAATAGTGTACCATCTGTGCATATAAACAATATCATACTACCCAAAAAAAACGATGTGAAATACTTGGAACTACATTTTGACAGGCGACTAAATTGGGGAAAGCACATCTGGACAAAGCGACTGCAACTAGGATTAATATACAGGAAAATGTATTGGTTTATAAACTAAAAATCCAAATTAAGTCTTCATAATAAATTATTACTGTATAAATGTATTCTAAAGCCAGTTTAGACTTAGGATTTAGAGATAGGGGGTACAGCATCTAATAAGTACGTCACTGAAACTTCAGCGTTTCCAATCTAAAGTTTTGAGACATATTACCAATGCACTGTGGTATCTGCCCAATTATGTGCAATCGAGCACATCCAAAGATCAAAACATTAAAGACACCGTTGCCTACTCTTCTTCTGGTTCCTATCAGTTTCGGATGTTGGAAATCATATTGGCAATCATGACCTTGCCCGCTGCGGCTCGAAACAGCTCCGTTGAGGTTTTCTTAAACCATGTTCTTAAATTCCGCAGCCATGATATTCTCCTTCTACCGGGTCCCCGCTTACCTTTGACTTTACCTTGCAATCTAGACTGCAGCAGGGAGTAACGGTGCTGATTTCTCATATCGTGTCCCAGATATTGCAATTTTATGCGTTTGATCGTAAACACAATCTCTGGTTCCTTCTTCATTTTTTCTAGAACTTCCTTGTTCGTGATCCTTGCTGTCCATGATATTCTCAGCATTCTTCTATAAAGCTACATCTCAAATGCTTCAAGTTTTTTAATAATGGTGTCTGTAAGCGTCCATGCCTCCGCCCGTACAACAACACAGAGAAAACATAGCATCTCAAATGTCTCATTTTTGTATCTAGGGATATGTTGTGACTTTTGAAGATGGCGCTCATTTTGTTAAAGACAGTTCTTGCCTTTCCTATGAGGCACTTTATTTGCTGTACATTGCTCCACTGTTCGTTTATAATAGTTCCCAGGTAGCAATACTGTTTTACTCGCTCTATCTGCGTCCCATTCATGTATAGATGCGCCCCATTTATATCCTCCTTGCTTATAATCATTTGTTTCATTTTGTGGGTATTAATGTTTAGTCCGTACTGTTGACTGTACTCGTTTAATCTGTCCATTAGCCTCTGAAGTCCATCTAAATTATCTGCTATCATCATGGTGTCGTCGGCATATCTAACATTGTTTACTCTTTCACCATTTAGAAGGATGACTTCGTCTATTCCGTAAAGAGCCTCGTTAAAAATTTTCTCTGAGTACATATTAAATATCAACGGCGATAGGATACATCCCTGTCTAACTCCACGTAGTATTTTTATGTGATCTGTTTCTTCTCCGTTAATTTTCATGTATGCGGTCTGATTCCAGTATAGTTCTGAAATTATTCTGAGGTCTTTGTCATCCAGGTCTGCTTATTTTAAAATGTTTATCATCTTTTGATGTTGAACTCTGTCAAATGCCTTTTCATAGTCGACCAAGCACGCGTATACGTCGTAGTTAACGTCCCTGCATCTTTGAATCAGTACCTGTACTCCGAAAAGTGCCTCTCTGGTACCCACTGCGTTAATGAAGCCGAACTGTCTGTCCGATATTTGTTCCCCGCACTTCTTATAAATTCTTCCATGGATAACTCTAAGAAACAGTTTCAACATGTGGCTCATTAGGCTGATTGTTCGATATTCTTCGCACTTTGTTGCCTACTCAGTGGCACTTAGAATAGACACTGGACCATCTGAATACGCTTGCCAAGACCTACTGAAGCGGCCGAGGAGAGTAAGACTAAAACGCCGTGATCCCTTAGACCTTTCTACACCTGTAAATATATAAACATATACTCGTATCATTTTATACCTAACTGTGTGTGTATATTGTAACTATATTTTTTTTTTAATACATTAGTATATATTTATATGTATTAGAAATTTATCTCGAAGGATTTTTGTCACTGGACGGATCTTCCCTGTGTTAATTACGTGATAAACTTATTGATTATTGTTTTTTTATGTGTAGTATTAATTAATGAGCGATTATTGCAGGGTCAAATGACCAGTTAAAAATTTTCGATGGGCTTGTGCTCTATTCTTGTAGCAGGTTATCCTCGCCTAAGAAACTTCCTCCTATATCCGTGGTTAGGACCACCAACAAGATCCTGAACTTTAATTTTGCGTATATCCTGATCTGAATAATTTTTTGCTATAGGTTTATAATATAATTTTTACTACTTTAAGACTGCTTAGCATTTTCTATTTGTAAATCAAAATTAGAACAATTTAGAACAATTATCAAGACTCTTTAAGAGTATATACAAGACTGGTACAATTCCACAAGATTGGTTAACGTCTACGTTTATGCCTATACCCAAATCGAACTACGCAAAAAAATGTAACGACTTTCGATTAATAATTCTCATGCCCCATATTCTGAAGCTATTTCTAAAAATTATCCATAACAGAATTTACAAAAAATGCGAAGAAGATATGGGTCCGGAACAATTTGGTTGGCTTTCGAAACGGTATGGGAACTCGAGAAGCTTTGTTCAGTTTCATTGTTCTCATGCAAAAGTGTCGGGATCAACAAAAAGATGTCTACTTGTGCTTTATAGATTATGAAAAGGCTTTTGACAAAGTCAAACACGATCAGCTAATAGAATGCTTGCAAAAAAATAACCTGGATCCAAACGATTAATACAATACGTGAACTCTACTGGAACCAAAACGCCTCTTTTAGAACTGAAATGGGTAATACTGAAACCGTAAACATCCAAAGAGGAGTTAGACAAGGTTGTATACTCTCACCATTATTATTTAACTTGTACTCAGAGGACATATTTGCACATGGTCTACATGAAGCGCAAGAAGGAATAAAAGTCAATGGAAAAATCGTGAACAATATCAGGTATGCCGATGATACAGTACTGATTGCTGGCAGTGAAGAAGAACTACAAATTCTGTTAACCAAAGTAGTGCGAGAAGGAGAACTATACGGCCTTAAGGTGAATGTAAAAAAAACAAAACAATGGTAATTTCAAAAAAACACACACCAGTTATAAACATACTAGTCAAGAACAATCTAGTTGAACAAGTGAAAAAGTTTAAGTATCTAGGCTGTTGGATACATGAAACCTTAGACCAAGAACAAGAGGTTAAATGTAGAATAGAACAGGTAAGAAACACCTTCTTAAAGATGCGACAGTTACTCACTACCCGTAATCTTGATTTGTCCCTACGATACCGCGTGATAAAGTGTTATGTATATAGTGTACTATTACACGGCGTGGAAGCTTGGACGTTAACAGTCAGCTCGTTACGACGTTTAGAGAGCTTTGAGATGTGGGTATTTCGTCGTATGCTGAAAATTCCATGGACCGACCGCGTTAGAAATGAAGAAGTTTTAAGGCGTATGAATAAAGAACGTGAACTCACAGAAATTGTTAAGAAGCGTAAAACGTCTTATCTTGGACACATATTTAGACACGACAGGGATAACTTCCTTCAGCTTATTATAGAAGGGAAAATAGAAGGTAGACGCGGCCCGGGTAGACGACAAATGACCTGACTGCGCAACATCAAAGATTGGACAGGATTAGACTTTCAAAGTTTAATAAGGAAAGCCCAAAATAGGGAAGACTTTGCAGAGGTAATCGCCAACCTTCGCTAAGAAGACGGCACCTAAAGAAGAAGAAATCAAAATAGAAATTATTGTAAAGAGAAATAAGAATAAGACTTACTCACAATTAATTTATTCTACCACCAACGACTGGTTTCGCATACTATAATTTGCTAAATGACACATGGTAAACTAAATGCTGAACATATAAAAACCCGTATTAGGGTACTGTCTGGTATACAAGTAATTATAAATTAATTATAAAATATACAGCAATTATGCCAATATTATATGTGTGAGATTATTAAATATAAATTTAAATTAATTAAACAAAATTAAGTAAAAAATGAATTAGTTAAATTGAAATTAAATTAATTTTGACTGCCTAGGATTATTATTAAATGTTTGAGAAAACAGAGTTTAAAAATACGTTATGGTAAAGTGATGATAGGTGATCATTTTTTTTTACTGGTTTTACTGCAACTGTTGGACTAGTAACTTAACTTGGAATATTATTTATTGAAATTATTTATTTAGAACAGTCAGCACAATAACAATGTAGAATAAGATAGATGTTTTATGTTTGATGTAAGTTTGGATGTGCAATTACTCCTACTTGTAATTATCAAGTTATTGAAAATTATCAATTTTGGTCTGTATTTGAGCAGAAAAGAAATTATTGTAATGTTAATTAAAATTAAAAACACTTAAGGACAAACAGAACACAATCAAAAAGACAAAACAGGGCTTTGTAGCAATACATCACTTGTATGCAGGAATAGTTTTTTGTTTTTTGTTGTCTAATCAATTTTGGGAGGTAAAATTGACATAATTGATGTAGTAGGTTAAAGTTTGACAGTTCTTCTTCTCTTTTATTAGTACGGTAAATAAGGTTAACCAACTATATGATGTGAAGTAAACATAAATAACAACTATTTGATGTGAAGTAAACATTTATTTAAATAGATATTGTAATTTAATTTATGAAAAATATTGGCAAATTTTTACACAAATTAAATGAATTTATTGTAACAATCAAAAAGGATTGTATCAGAAACTAAAAATATCAGATGTATAGTTTATTTCACGAAAAATGGTTAAGTGCTTAATGATTGCAATAAAATTCGACCGCAAGTAGTCAACATTAGTTGGGCAGGTAAGGATTCAGGTAAAATTGAAGCTACTGTGGAGTGTCGTTATCTTGTTTGTATAATAAATTCCTGGTAATATAAAAACAATTAAAAAATCGTATAAAATTATAAAAACGATTAGAATACATTTTATTTCATAAAGTTGTAAACATTTTAACAGTGAGTTTCACTATCAATGGTTGATCTTTTAATGACCACAATGAATTTGTTTAAGTGGTAGTGTAGTCGAATTAATAAGGAAATGTGTTGATGATATCTCCCCAGAAAGTTGGAAAAATTCAGTACGCCATGTAATGAACGTAGAACATTCATATGTTACTTTGAATCACATAATTAAACCAATTATTATTAATCTTGAAGAGGATAGCGACAGCAAAAAAGAATTAGGTATTTAGGAATTCATAAATATATTTTGGTTATTTTGGGTATTTTTTTTGTAAATATTAACTTGTATATATTTTTCTATATTTTTTTTTTCAATTCATCTATTTTTTGTACATTATGTATTCGTTTGTATGTATATACTGTAAATAGAACTATTATTACTGTACATTTTTAACGATATCCGATTAGGAAGAGCAAAAACTTTTAAACACGCCAGTTTTTTGCTGACAATCCTAAGCCTGTAAAAAGTGTGAATGAAAGTACCTTTCTGAATTTAGATCCATATACTACAATTATTCACGTAGAACAAAAAAACTACTTTCTTCATGTTAAAAATGGTTCAATTATCAAGTATTTTTACTTGAACAACCTGAAAATACTATATGAAATAATTTAATAAATTTTTATAATCGTGTATTACACAGCTACCAATGAAATATATTAAATAACAAACTTTCTGAAGTACGACTCTGTGTACTTCGGTAGTTTATTGAGAGACTCTTGTATACACAATAGGATCAACTCAGGTAACCATTAAGCACATTAAGCAACCATTTTTCGTGAAACAAACTATACAATTTCAAACTTATAAGTCAATATTTGTCTATAACAATTAATATCGGTGTGTATGAACTATCTGTAATGGTAAGTGTAAAAGTTTTCAAATTTAAATATTTATTGTGAAAAGAGAGAGAGTTTGAGCCTTGTTGATACCTATATTCTTTAAAAAGGTTCCAAAAATTAACTAAATTCTAAAACAACCAGGAATAGTACTAGAATATATAAGATCATAATATAATAATAAGAACACTATGTAAAATTGATAGTTTTCAACTTGATAATTATAAGTTGAAGTAATTGCACACCCAAACTTAATAACTTTTAAATAATATAACATTACATTTAATTTTCAACAAACAATTTACATAATACTTACATTTCTAGCCTAGTTATTAAGATCAATTCCTCTCAAGAACTATCCCTTTACTCGTTAAATAGTTGCAGTAAAACCGATAATCACCAGTCAGCAGTTTACCATATTTTCTCAAAAATTTAATAATAATCCTTGTATCGGCATGTAAGTAATATTTATTTAATTTCAGTTTTACTAAACCATTTTTCACTAAATTTTATTTATTCAATTTAAATTTATATTTAATAATCACACACAGATAATATTGGATAATTGTAATATATTCTGTACCAGACAGCACCCCAATAACGATTATTATATTTTCAGCATTTAGTTTACCATGTACCGTTGACCTGAAGGTGCATAGCAAATTATAGTATGCAAAACCGGTCGTTGGTGATAAAATAAATTGATTGTGAGTAAGTCTTATTCTTATTTCTTCTGACCTATTAGAAATGAACTGACACAGGCAATATATTCAAGATTAGAAAAGATTGTATTTATTGCTCATAAACATTTATGTCGGTTTAATATATCCTGTTATTCCCTTAATCGAACAACCTGGTATGGCGATAAGCAAACTCAATTTCAATTTATATTTGTGAACTCAGACGTAAATGATTGGCAAACGGGAAATCAGAAGATTAATTAAAATGTATATGGAATTAAGTGAGCGGCCTGCGATTCCTTCCTGTGTGGATCAGGGATCCAATGTTTACTTTCATAAGAACCAGCAAGATATTAATTAATTATTTGAATACACGAAGAATTATTTAATTATTTTAGTAGAGTGGTTTAAAAGATAAAATGGATAATTAATACAAAGATATGCAGCTTATATGCATCAACAAAAGTCTTTGCCTTAATATTTCCAAATATTTCGTTAGTACTTTTTCAGTCCAAAATAAAATTTCAATAAATCAAAAACAATAAACAAAACAAAAAGAAATATCTAAAGTTTCTAAATTCAAAATTTGGACTGTGAATGTACTTAAAATAAAAAAAGTACAGTAGACTCGCGATTATCAGAGCCAATTGGGACCGCGCATACCTCGGATACCGCAAAACTTGGATAACTTGGAGATCGGGTATTTGCTTAAAATAAAGGAAAAATTCAAAAGTGATCACATATGTAATTAGTTTAATATGTACAATTGAAGTATGTAAACATGTGTACAGAGTTAAAATAATATAGATAGGAAAACATTTACGCACTGGATCATCTTCATGTTTTAAAAAAGTCTTTGATAAATTTCTGCGTCAACTTCTAGCCTCGTTTTGACGCTGCGATGTTGCGCCAATGCTGAAGATGAAGGACATCGATAAAGGTTGACTCAGTGTATGCGAGGGCGGCTCTAATCGCCTTAAATTATTCGCAACGAGTGATTTTCTCGATTATGTCATCCTCAGTAACATTGTATGGGTTTATAACCATATCGGCGATTGCATCATCAGTCAGTTTCATTTGCTGATCTTGAATAATTTACTCGTTGACGTCTTTATCATTTATGGTAGTTGCGTTGGTAACTGACTAGCGAGGTCTATTATTTCAGCAATACAGTTATTGTTATATTTTTAATCACTTTTCGCCTCAATTTGAAAAAGCTTTCTCCATGACTTTTCATCCCACGCTAAAGCTATCCAGTAAGACACATCCTTAACGGTTATCTTTTTAAGAGCTGCTGTCACAGTTATTCCCACATCCAATCAGGTTAACAACACTTGGAGAAGCCTTCGACGACAGTTTCGTTTTATGCGCTCTAAAACTCCTTGGTCCAGAGGTTGAACGAAAGATTTGACATTTGGTGGCAAAAAAACAGCTTTAATGTCACCTATAGTCAATACACTTGCATCTGGATGAGATGGCGCGTTGTTCAAACGAAAAATAGCTTTTCTTTGTAGGTTTTTCTTTTTTAAGTAGGCCTTAACAACGCAAACAAACTCTTAAAAAAACCAATCTTTAAAAATTTGGCAATCTATCCACGCACTACGTTGATTCCTGTACATGGTGGGTACGCAATTTACTTAAATATTTTTAAAAGCCCTTGGACTCTTCGATTTTTCAATAAGTAGAGGTCCTAATTTTAAAGATCCAGAAGAGTTACTAGAGATCAAAAGACTTACTCGTTCTTTCCTTTTTTTTGTATCTATGTGCAGTTTTTTCACTTTGAGCTATCAGTGTTTTGGTTGGAAACATTCTAAAATTAAGACCAGTTTCGTCACAATTGAAGACTTGGTCTGACGTGAGGCCATGCTCTAAAATGAGATTCTCTCAATTTTAAAGCAAACGGCTAAATGTCAGAAGAATTGGCTGAAAGTTTTTCACCCGAAATGTTTAGTTGTCGAATGCCATACCTCTTCTTCCATCTGTCGAGCCAACCATCACTCGCAGTAAAATTTTCCTCACCATCCTTAAACCAACTGTTGTGAAACACAACAGCCTTAGCTTGAAGCATAGGGCCACTAATTGGACTTCCCAACTCTCAGAGATTAAAAAAATAAGGCTTCAGAAGTCTGTTCGTATTCTCCTCTTTCATAGTTTTCCGCAACAAATCACTTCCACCACTCAAACTTTTATTAACCCATTGTTCAATATATTTTTGTTTACCCACAGTCTAATCTCCTACAGTCACTTCTCGAACCCCTAGGTCAGCAGCCACCTTTTTTACTGACTCACCCTGTTTGAAAAAGTATGTACTATTTCTTTCATATTTTTACATTAAATATTTTTCTGTTACGGTACTGTAATGTGATCTAATTCAATGCTGTATTTTAACGACTTTGGTAAAATATATTGCTTCCTGTTATTTCGTAAAATTGCTAAACTGGCTTCTCATTTATTATGTTTTAAGTACGGAGAATTTGACTTCCTTTGTTATTTTTGTGTCGCCAATACATACAAGTGAGGGGTTTTGTATTACGGTCACAATTAGCTTAAATTATTAAATTATCGCCACTTAAGATCGCAATACAATAGAGTGATTTATTGGCATACCCTCTTGCTAACAACCGCTTCGAAGCGTGGCCATAGGGTGGTTTTCTGACCTGACGATCTCAAGACACCACTCCAAAGTTCAAAAACACTTCATCCCAAGACAGCAAACGAAACACACCAAGTTTTTTGGCTCTATTAGCCTCGGCCGGCGTCCCGGGCGTCGTGATGCACCGCTACCCAATCTTCAGCCTGTTGCGAATACATCAATATTTCAAAAGGTAAGTCTATATTCTTTGTACAGACAACAATAATGAGTAAGACCAGTTAATTTCGTAATTTACTGACAGTTGTATTTGCTATTTTTCGCTAATTTATTTACAAACAAAATATTGCAATTTTACTTTATAATTATTTATCTAATATCATTTAACCAGCGACCTTTTAAGTTTTATACAAAACACACCCTTATCCAAGCGTTTTAAAGCACCTAATTTTATTTTTAAAGAAAACACAACTCGTTTACGTCTTAAACTCATATTTACTTTAAGTTACGTAGAAACTACACAAAGAGAAGACATGAATGAACTTGTAAGAGCTTACAGTGTGACGATCCGAACAGCTAGCTTTGATGACTCAAACTGACGCGGGGGAAGTGGGTGGGGAGGCGGCCAGTAGAAGTATAGTGGCTGGAACAATAACACTCGCTAGTGACTCATCTCTTCAGCGTACCAACAGCCAGCGCACACTTTTCATTTTGGCAAATTTTGAAATTTGGGGAAATTATAGACAGATTATGTATATGTGCAATGGATAATGGATGACATTGCACCTTAAACCGTCCCTAATAAAATAGTTTAATCAAATCTTTATTTTGATAATTACATATCGTCAACGGTTAACAATTTGATAATTCTACTTCTTACAAATAATGACTTATCTAGGCTTATTCTAAGAATATGTTTCGTTTCATTCTGTTCTTTTTTTTATATAAAAATTAATCTGTCTATTTTTAAATATGTGTTTAAAAATCTGTTTACGTGGTCTTCCTACTGATCGTCTTTCTACTGAGAAACCGTCTCTTGCCGTCTTTACTACTATATTTGTTATCAATCGGCTTATATGATCGTTCCATTCTACTCGTTCATTTCTTACCTAGTTCTTGGTGTCCTCCACCTTACATCTACGTCATATATCTGTACTTCTAGCTCTGTCCCATAGTGTTTTGCTATAAATTTTTTTAGGAATTTTTATTTTTGTTGTTTCTATTTATGTTCCTTTTTGTTTTTTTTGTGTCTTTTTTCATCTCTGCTGTTTCTAACAACCTTTTTGTCCTCGTTGTGTCAGGTCGTGTTTCTGCCGCTTATGTCATTATTAGTCTGATGACTGTTTTGTAACTTTGCCTTTCATTTATTTCCTGATATTTCTATTTTTCCATATTGCTTCATTTAGGCAGCCTGCGTCTCTGTTTGTTTTATTCGCTTTATCTTCCATTTCTCTTTCGGGCTTTCCGTAGCTAAATATTGTCATGCCCAGAGATTTAAACTCCATCACTTGTTCTGTTATTTGACCTTGCAGTTCCAATTTACATCTTAGTAAAGTTGTAATAACTAAAGCTCGGATTATAGGCAAAATGCCGTTCTTGCCTATTTTGCCTATTATAATTGTTTTTTGCACGTTTTGTCTTTTTTCGTAAATTCCGCCTATTTCTGCCTTTTTTAAAATTTCATGGTACTACCCATGATATTATTCTATTACTAAACCATTCTATAATAACATTTTGGGTCAATAATAAAATATCAATGGTTTGTTTATATAACAGATTTCTAGGAAAATGTACCTGATCGAGACTTTAGGGTTAACTATTTGGAAATCCCTAAGCTTTATTAGTTTATTATCAGTTGAACAGTCGGTTACTGTATCAGAGGTTAGTCATAAATTGCTATATCCTAGTTTAGTTTTGTTGCGTATACCGAAAAGCAAAGAACACGTTTTAAAACCTTTTAGATATTTGTGTAAAAAAATGACATCTAAATTAAGGCTATGGATCGCATATTATTCGGAACTTTCTCTAGAAGGAGATGGAGCATTTTGTAAACCATGCGGCAAATCGGTAAGTTTTATTTTTTCTCTTTTTTTTCTCGTCCCACAACATAACTAAATTCTAAAGCGGTATTGGAATTCTAATTATTTTTTTTTAATTCTCAGATTTCAAGTAAAAAAAAGTACTTTATTGACCAGCATTGTGGAATCCCACTTCATAAACGTAATTTGGAAAAATTAAATTCCTCTAAGTTAGCCCAAATATCTCTGCGGGATAGTTTAAGAAGTTCAAAAAAAAAAGGAGGAAGACGCATTTAAATTTGATTTATGCCAGATGATGATTGCATCCAACATTCCTCTATAAAGTTAATATCCCTAGTTTTAAATGCTTTTTCGAAAAATATCTTAATAAATCCTTACCGGACGAGAGTACATTTAGAAAATATACTTTGGAAAAATGTTATGTAGAATGTATTTCAAAAATTAAGCGGGAGTTAGAGGGCAATTTTTTGTATATTATCGTGGATGAAACGACAGATGTATGCGGCAGGTATATAGCTAATTTAATGATTGGAATTTTGAACGAACATTTTGCGAGAAAACCTTATTTAGTTGCCGTTAAAGAATTGGAAAAAACAAACAATTTAACAATAAGTCGATTTATACAAGATAGTTTAACAAACCTCTTTTTACCCAACGCTATACCAGTGAATAAAATAGTTTTAATGCTTTCAGATGTTGCGGCATAAATGTTAAAAGCTGCTGTTAATTTAAAGATTTTTTTATCCTAATTTAGTTCATTGCACTTGTGTAGCCCACGAAGTAAATAGAATTGCTGAAGAAATAAGAAATCTGTTTCCGTTGATAAATAGTTTTATAAATTTTATGAAAAAAGTTTTTGTAAAAGCTCCGTTGAGGGTGCAAATATATAAAGAAAGACTTCCCGATGTCCCTTTGCCACCTAAACCAGTAATTACAAGGTGGGGAACCTAGCTCGAAGCAGTTTTTTTTACTTTGACACTGCAATGAAATAGAATTAGTTATGTCAGAATTTGATGATGATATTTCCGAAGCCATTCGAGAAGCAAAAAAAATATTAAAAAATCCCAAATTGAAAAAGGAACTCGCTTATATCAATGACAATTATAAATTAATAGTTACCACAATTACCTTATTAGAAAAACAAGAGATAAATTTATGTGGGTCAGTAAAATTAATAGATAATTTAAAGACAAAAATTAAATCGGCACCTGGAAGTAACGGTCAATTAATTAAAAAAAAAAATGAAATATGTTTTCGACAAGAATGAAGGTTTTTCGTTTTTATCTAATGTTGCTTAAGTTTTGAATGGGACATTTTCCGAGGAATTTCAAATTATGCCAGATTTATTATCCGCTATGAAATATGCTCCAATTACATCTGTCGATGTCGAACGTTCGTTTTCAACGTATAAATTAATTTTATGTGATCGAAGACATAGTTTTAAGACCGAAAATATTGAAAAACATTTAGTTGTTTCTATTAATGATAAAATTTTAAGTGGTTACAATGTTTAATTATTAATTTACAGTTATTTAGTTACTAGTTTATTTATACTAATGTTATGATTATGATGTGTAAATATACCTACCTTAAGTTAATATTACGTTAATTCACTTTGTACAATAAATAATAAGTTATATTCCTTTATTGCCTATATTTTGCCTAAATGTTAATATTTCTGCCTTTTTTAATAAAAATCTTTACCTATATAGGCGCCTTTTTCTTCAATTTTGTTGCCTATAAATCCGAGCTTTAGTAATAACCATGCATTTTGTCTTTTTGGGCAAATTAATGTGTTAGATTTTCTGGCGATTATATTTAAATTTATGCATCATACGATGCACATCATCTCCACTCTGAGAGAGTACTATTGCGTCGTCTACATAGCAGATTATTTTAAGCTGTTTTTCTCTCATTTGGTATCCTTTTAATTCTTATTTTTTTTATTTCATCCATAATCAGGTTGAACAATAAATTACTTTCCCAGTCCCCTAAAATCTCCCAGTCTTATTCCATTACCAGTTTCAATAGAATCAGTTAGTCTTTCTTCTACTTTTACTTTTATTTTGTTGTTTTGGTAGATATTTTCGATCGTTTTGATTATTCCTAGAGGTATCTGTCTTGCGTACAATAAGTGAATAAAATCCATTTATTCGACCCGATCAAATGCCTTCTTAAATTCTACAAAACATGTCAGTCAGATATGTCAGTTTATTGTATTCTAATGATTTCTCTTGCACTTGCCTTATTATAAATATAGCTTTATTTTTTACGGTTCTACTGCATACTAAAATGGATCACTTTTCCATTAACCGGTTAATATGAAATTTTCATTTTTAAAACCCAATCTTCAAGACCTCTGGCATAAAATTTCGGTTTTGGTTTTTGGCAACAATTGCGAGGCATTTTAGATATGCCTAAAAATGCCGAATTTGAACTTTCACATTACAAACGATCTAAAATATTTAAAGCAGTTTTTTTCCTATTACACAAAGTACTTTTTTTTCTAAACTACACCACTTCAGCTATAAATTTTACCAAATGCCGTCTTTTCAGTGACATAAAATCGTTTGTATTGTGAAATTTAAATTTGGTGTTTTTTACGCATATTTTAAATGCATCACATTTGTTGCCAAAAATTGAAACCGAAATTTCATGCGATAGGTTTTGAAGACTGATCTTTAACAATGAAAATTCCATAGTGATCGGTTCATGGAAAAGTGATACATTTTGATGATCTCAGAAAAATCATAAAAATGGCAAAAATCGGCAACGTTTAATTTAGTAGTGCTAATATGAATTTTTGTTCAAAATTGTCTCAGCTAAAGTAATAAATTAAAACATTATTAAATAAACGTATATTTGCTCCAAAATAAATTGTTTTAAAGTTGTAAGCAAGGAAAGTAGAAAAAAATCGATATTTTTAATAATTTTTTGATATTATAATTTTTTTATTAATTTTTCGGCCTACTTAAGAGGGAGGAAAAGTCAATTATTATTACTAAAGTTGTCACCTATTTCTGCAATAATCCAAATGCCACCTCTTACATCCACCTCAAAACAGATCCGCCCTGGTCCAATTATAGTCTTATCGATATGAATCAGTAACTACCAACAATACAATTTTAAACATAATGAAATGATAGTCTCAAAATGACTTTATTTTGAGAAGACATGTTAGAATTAATACGATACAATTACTCAGCTATGCAAAGAGTCAATTAAGGTAAGGCAATGTTTATTCCAGATTAAAATTAACACTTAAACATTCTTTGTTTTCGGAGTACAATAGTTCGCTCCCAAGATTAAAAAACCCTCATAATTACATACTAGTTCGTTCCGAAAACCATAACCTGGTTCCCTCCCGTTGTCAAGCGAATTATGTATTTATCTATTAAATTCTAGGAAAATTAACACCACGAAAATAGGTACTGCGGCTTTTGTATTTTATATTAGAAATTATATCAAATATTGGTAGTTACATATTTGTATAAATACAGTGATAAGCGCGCTAATAACCGGCAAAATAACGCAAACGATGGAAAACATATGAAGTTGTAAAATAAAAGAGATGAAACTAGTAGAGATGAGAAATCTAGCGATAGAAACCTATAAATTTACATCATATTCACTGTTTTCCACTTTTAGACGTATCAAAGGAGGATGTCAACTAAAACTATCACTGTAACAGCGGTAGTTTCCTAACTCTTACGTCTAAAGGTGGGAAACAATAACTGAAATCTAAATTTATAGGTTCTATCGCTAAATTTCCCCATCTCCACTAGCTTCATTTCTATTTATCTCACAACTTAATATGTTTTCCATCTTTTGCGTTTTTTGTCGGTTATTGGCGCGCTCATTACTGTTATGTGTTTATTTAAAAAATGTTAGTGATTGATTTAGAAATTATATTAGAAATTTTGAATTGTTTTTAAAAATTACTGAAATAATTTTTGTGTCCATTCTAAAATATAGGTATAATAAGAAAGCAATACAAGTGTAAAAACTAACATAATATGGGATATTCTCTACCATTACAAAATTAAACAAATATAAATTAAAACGAGGCATTTATTTAGCTAGAAATCTAAATGAAATACATTTACCACTACAATTTCGAAACAGTGGAAGTTGTAATTTTCTCCTATTTTTGCATTAATAATTGTATATTTCTCTAAATGAATATAAAATACATAACCCGTTAAAACCGTATTTTTGCTTGTCTTCGACAGTGATTCAAATATTGGAACAATTTGCTCTTAAATTTCTCAGCGCCGCAGACCGTTTAAGTCAATGCTTTCATCCCTTATCCAAAATAGTAGCAAATTCGTGAAATATACTCTATTATATCTATATAATTAACATCTCAGATTTTCTTTCTACAAAATTCTATTTTGAAAGTACTGCAGTCTGAAGCACTTGATACGTTCTACATAATCCATTTTGTACCCATCACAGAATTTCTACTTGACATATTTTTACAACCAAAACTACAAAAATATGCTACGTCTGAGTGTGTAACAATGCGAAAAACATATTTCAAAGGTGATTTACGATCTGCCTTACACCGTGCAGTAAATCTTGTTTGATAGCGAACGCATTCAGCATTGGAGTTGTCCTTTTTGGGTACATTGTGCTTCACTTGTTGCACGGGTCCTTCCGGAGATTCCCTGGGTATCTAGCCGGCGCGGCGCTCGCTTGCATATCGATCTCGGCGGGAACTCGTAGACAAGCCATATTATTGTACATCCCGTGAAATGTTCAAATTATTTCATTTCTAATTAAAAAAAAACTTGATTTAAAATCTCACGTGAACATTCTTAAAATAAAATAATACCTGAGATACGTTTTAATTTTAGTTACAATGCTTTGTAACTGAGTTACATGATTTTTCTAAAGAATAAACTTTCATTTTAGTTTCTCTTAAAAATTTAAATATTTAAACTATTATTTCTTTAGTTCTGAACGTGTAATTAGTGAATAATATTAAAATCAAAATCCTGTTCAAAGTTAAATGTGACAGTGTACTGAAAATCGTAGAATTCTGTGAGTACAAAACTGCATTATTAATAACCTTAAAATCAGAAGTTTAAAAGGCAAAATATTTTATTGATTTCAATTCAACTTATCGATTATTGACAACAACTTTTTGCTGGTTCTTGCTACTAACAAGTAATTAGGCTAGGCTGCTGTTTAATTTTATTAAGTGGCCAAGTCCGGCTTTAGATCCTCTGTGCCAATGTACGTAAATTCTCAGCGGGAAGATGGATGAACCGGAATCAGCTACTACCTCACGAAATATACCCACTACGTCACATATATCTTACTCCAATGCATTAAATAGTTTCAAATATCCTTCAAAAGACCAAGGTATTATACTTTCAACCATACAAGGAATAAAAGTTTTCGAATATATAAAAGCTGTTGGATCAATAGTACAGCCCAAAAATGTTGTTTGGGCATCCAAAATATCAAACAACCGCATCTGCATCTACCTCTCCTCTAAATATGTAGTTGATCAATTTCTTAGCTCCCACAAATATATAAATATTGATGGTAACCAGATTGAAGTAAGAAGACTTATAACCCCCGCCCAGAGACTCATCATATCTAATGTATGTCCTACTATACCTAATAGCTTAATTGAAGAGCACTTAAAAACTATGGGTATAAAATCCGCCTCCAACATGACGTTTCTACGAGTAGGCATGCAAGACTCAGAATACAGCCACGTACTCAGCTTTAGGAGGCAAATGTTCATAAGTCCTTTAGAAAATGCATCAATTCCTGACTCATTTCTAATCTCATTCGACAATACATCATATCGACTATACATTTCCATAGATGGTTTAAACTGCTCCAGATGCAAGATTGTCGGACATCAAGACTCTGACTGTCCTTCTTTATCATCATCAAGCAACTCAATTAATCAAATGGAAACTGACCACCACGTGAATATACATAACTCTACCAATGAAAAATATAATCAGCTACAAGATCAACCACGAAACCAATACCAAGAAGATACCGAAACATTAATGGAACCAGAACCCAATACCATACAAAATCACGCATCAGCTACAAAAGACCAAACCACTTCCTCACAAACAAACAATGAATTACAAATCTTGAATCAACCAAAAATATTCCAAGATAATTCCTTAGTAATTGAAAGCGATAGAAAAAGCACTAAAATTACTCCTGCAACTAAAAGACAAATATCCTCTCCTGAAATTCTTGAAAATGACCTACCTCCTCCCGATACTCAAAAACCTAAGAAAAAGCCTAAAACCCAAGAAGATATATCAATTATTCTAAATCAAATTAAAGAAAAAATTGAAAATAGAAACCCTTCCTTTACACTTACTTTTCATGAAATATGTGATTTTCTGGCAAATTCCCTTCACTCAAAACATCCTGAAGTCATTGTTAAAAATTATTCAAATGAAAGCCAAGAAATAAAAGAAATTTTAAACTTTATATATTCCCAAATACAAAATAAAACTTTAAAAAACAATATCACCAGATTGAAGAAGAAACTGCTTTTCAACAGTCCTTCTTCTACTGACGAAACTGACCAAGAATCAAGTTCTCAACAATAAATAGTTAACACATAAAGAGTTAATGGCCAGCACATTCATATTACAGTGGAACCCCAACGGTTATTTTACACATATAGAATCCATTAAGCTTCTTATACACGAATATCTTCCTTTAGTCATATGCCTAGAAGAGACCCATTTCAAGCACCAAAGTGTGACATTAAAAAATTATGTTCCTTTTCTAAGAAACCGAGTTGCAGATCACTCAAGCGGCGGAACAGCAATTTTTGTAAGGGATGACATAGAGTCAACTGAAATACAACTACAAACAAATCTCGAAATAGTTGCAGTGTCAGTCACCCACAAAATGAAAATCAATATTTGCAATGTATACTTACCTCATCCTACTGATTTAGACATAACTGAACTAAGCAATGTTTTAAACCAAATTCCACACCCAAAAATAATATTAGGCGATTTTAACTGTCACAACAGTACTTGGGGAAGTAACAAAACCGACAAATGTGGCAATCTCCTAAATAATCTCATTGATAATTTAAATTTAGTCTTACTAAACACTGGAAAATCTACTAGGTTCAATTCATACAATGGTACATTTTCTGCCATAGATCTCTCTTTATGCAGTCCGTCGCTAGCTCCTTTATTATATTGGGACACATTGGGGTATTTATATGATAGTGATCACTTCCCTATCACGATAACCATAAACACTAATGATAAATCAACTTTTCCAATTCACCAGACATGGAAAATAAAGTCAGCTGACTGGAATTTATATCGAACACTGATAGAAGAACAAACAAACAAATATAATTTAACCAATAACGCAAACCAAAACCTGGAAATATTTAATAACATTATTATTTCTGCAGCAACAATCGCAGTGGGAAAAACAAAATCGAGTCAAAGGCAGCCAGTTCCTTGGTGGAATAACGAAATTGCACAAGCACTCACTTTGTCTAAACACGCTTTTAACGTTTACAAGAAACATAAAACTATCGAAAACCTTTTAAGGTTTAAAAATCTCAGAGCTCAAAGCAGACAATTAATCAAAAAAGCAAAACGAGAAAGTTGGAAAAAGTATGTTTCTTCAATAAATCCTTCCACTCCCTTAGGCAACATATGGAACAAAGTCCGTAGAATAAAAGGTACAAAATACTTTCGAGGTATAGATACTCTATCATATAATAACCAAATGCATTCACACAAAGAAGATATTCCAGAAATACTAGCAGATATATACGAACGTAATTCTAGTGATTCTAATTACAGCCTATCCTTTCTAGAGCACAAAAAACTAACGGAGTCTTCAAATATACAAATCACAGAGAGTGGCAATCCAATAAACAAACCAGTAAGTCTTCAAGAATTAGAATTTTGTTTAAGTGCTAAAAATTCGAGTCCAGGACCTGATGATATCCACCCTCTTTTCTTACGAAATCTTCCTCTGAATGCAAAGCTAATATTAGTTGATATTTTTAATAATATTTTTATTCATCATGATTTTCCTGATCTATGGTCGCAAGCAACTATAATTCCAATCCTTAAATATAATAAACCAAAAGACGATCCAAATTCCTATCGTCCAATATCACTTACGTGTTGTACCTGCAAACTTTTAGAAAAAATCCTTAATTATCGTCTTAAATGGTACCTCGAAAACAATAACCTAATAAGTATCAGACAAAGTGGATTTCGTACGGGTAGATCCACAACAGACAATCTAATAACACTTGAATCAAGTATACATGAATCCTTTCTGCACAATCAAAAACTTATTGCCGTGTTTTTTGACATAAGAAAAGCGTTTGACACAACATGGAGACATCTTATACTAAAAACACTTCAAGAATGGGATGTTCAAGGGCACATGTTGTCCTTTATTAAGAATTTTCTAGAAACACGAACTTTTCGAGTCAGAACCAATGGATTTACATCCTCCAGACGAGTACTTCAAAACGGCACTCCACAAGGATCTACTCTAAGTCCTACTCTTTTTCTAGTTGCAATAAATAGTATTATACATCAAATAAAACTACCTGTATTTACTAGCCTATATGCAGATGACTTAGTCATTTATCTAAGAACAAACAATGTAACTCTGGGAACACATATACTGCAAACTACCTTACACACAATTGAAAGCTGGTCGCAAAACACGGGTTTTATATTCTCTAGTGAAAAGACACGTTATTTAATTTTTAGCAAAAGAAAAAATTATCCTAATGTTCAATTAACACTAAATGGAGTTATTTTGAAACAAGCAGAAGAAATAAATTTCTTAGGACTTTCTTTTGAACGTAACTTAAACTGGGAAACCCACATCACCAATCTGCAACGTTCTTGCCAATCCAGAATTAATCTACTAAAGATGCTGTCAAATACCTCTTGGGGGGCAGATACAACAACCTTACTTACTCTATATAGATCACTAATACGAAGTAAACTAGACTACGGCTGTTTATGCTACGATACTGCTAACAAAACATCTTTAAAAAAACTTGACTACATTCAAAATATGTGCTTGAGATTAGTTTTAGGTGCCACAAGAACTAGTCCAGTAAGTAGCTTACAAGTTTTGGCAAATGAACTGTCCTTAAGCCAACGAAGGCAACTCCTATCACTAAATTACGTTGCCAGAATTTCAGCAAACAACAGCAACGTAACCTACTCAACAATACTTTGCAGAACAAATATAACGTCCGATCTTTACAGAAACATTGCAATAAAAAAACTACCATTTCCCGAACGAATAAAACGTATTGGTCTTAATTTAGAACAGTTCAGTCTTACTATGCCTATTCATGTAAATGTTCCTCCTTGGATGATTAAACATCCAAAAATAGACACGTCCTTAAAAGAACTCCCGAAACATTCCACACATCCTTTCCTTATACAGCAAGCTTATAAAAATGTAATATCCAAATACCCAACAACCCATCAAATCTTCACTGATGCTTCCAAATGTCATGAAGGACATGCTGCAGCCTACATCTACGAAAACGTCAAGTCTACCATACGAATCCCAACAAATTGTTGTATATATACCGGAGAACTTACGGCAATTCATCAGGCCGTGAAAAAATGTTGTTCTATCAATGAAAGCAAATTTGTTATCATCACCGATTCAATGAGCGCATTACTTGGAATAAAACAGCTATATAAAACTCACGCCATACTTCTCAAGATCAAAGAAGAGTTATCTTATCTACAGACTCAACAAAAAGATATTTCCTTTATCTGGGTACCTTCCCATATGGGAATAAGTGGTAATGAGGAAGTGGACTCTCTGGCAAGCAATGCAACCACCGACCAAAGTATTGCTATCATAAATCAAATGCCTTGGACTGATCACAAAGTAAATATCAAAGCGCACGTATACAGAGCGTGGCAAACTACTTGGGATCACACTGCTAATAAACTCAAAGAATGTCTAAGTCAAGTAGGAACCAAACTCATCTTACCAAATAATAGAAAAGACCAAGTCATCATTAACCGACTCCGAATAGGACATACTTTCCTTACACACAAGCATATCTTCAACCAGGAGGCTGCTCCGTTGTGTACCAAGTGCAATACTCAGTTGTCAGTGAAACATATAATTGTTGAGTGTCCAGTGTACCAGAACGAAAGAATCGCGTGTGCCCTTAGTGATAATTTAAAAAGTATACTAACGTCAAATTTACAGTCTTTATTAAGTTATCTTAAAATGACTAAACTATATTCCAGATTGTAAAAAATATTTTTTTTATGCAACAATATGTATCTTACTGTTTGTGTATGTCCCCCCGCTAATAACCCTTAGTGGTTGATGCGGGTATATTTGTTTAAATAAAAAAAAAAAAAAAAAAAAAACTTTCATTTTGCTATAAATAAAATATACATGATATGAAATATCTGCTGTGCGAATGCAGTTTTCTTCACTATATTGAACACGTATACTAGCGTGTGTTTAAATATTAAAATATTTCTGTTGTCGATTTATATTTATTATAAAAATAAACATTTTAATATGGTGTTAAATATTTTTCTCGGTATATTTATTAGGTAAGCTTTTTGAGATTTATTGTTGTGATACAATATAGAATGTTTATTAATTATTTTTACAAAAACAAATAAATCATATTATAACTCAGTGTCTCAAATAATTTAGAAAATCTGTTTAAAAATTATTATAAAAACTGAAAAATTTATGAAAATGAATGAGCTAAGACTTAAATGCATGGACAGATGCACAAGAAAATGTTATTTCAGTTCCTTAATAAGTTTTGATCAATGACTATTCAGGAAAAACAAATATTCATGTAAATACTCCGCAAAAACTAAATTGATAGATATTTTATGGGTAATAGCAATACAAAAGTACTTTCAGAAGTCTAACATAAATATAAATAAAGAAATCTGTAGTCAAACATATATAAAGAAATAACATTTAAAACATAAACCTAAGTTTTAATTATTATTTATAATAGGCAGACTGACAACACATTCCCAGAATGGTGTCTATAAGTAAATATCAATGTAATATCTATAATTACATCCTATCTTACGAAAACTAATACTTTAGCATGAATTTACTTTTACTCAGGGATTTTTAGTAAAATTAAAGTGGTTGCTTATTTTCTTGGTATTTTGAACTACTACAAAAGAGTTGAAAAAAAAAAATAAAATTATTCAACAAATATCCGGCATAAACTGAAATGATTGTTCATTTGTTTCTCATTTTCTTCTTCACTGCACAAAATGCATAGTCTGGCTAAATGTTCTAAACACATATATTTGCCACACTGCCTACAAAGAAACCGAGTTTTCTTTGTAAGCAGCAATCGTTGCAAAACGCCAAAGATTATAAGAACTCAAGACCAGGAAACTCTCTTGCGAAACCCATTTACAATCGAAGAACTCAAAAATGGTATTGACTGTATGAAAAATGGAAAATCATCTGGGGTGGACGAAATCCTAACAGAGCAGATAAAACACCTTGGGCAAAAAGCGAGACAATGGGTGCTCGATCTATTTAACATCTGTCGCTCTACCTACCAGATTCCAAAACTGTGGCATAAATCAAAAGTAGTAGCTCTTCTGAAACTTGGGGAACTACCGAGTAGCTAACGTCCGATATCTCTGCTATGCCATCTGTATAAATTTTATGAAGGCATCATTTTAAACCGCATCCAGAAAATATTAGATGCAAAACTAATCCCACAACAAGCAGGCTTCAGACCAGGTAAATCATGCACAGGCCAAGTACTGAACCTAACAGAATACATAGAGGAGGGATTTGAGCAAAAAGAGATAGTGGAAGTAGCCTTGTTAGACCTCACAGCGGCCTATGATACGATAACTTACATAACTTTGATAACTAAGATCTATAACACTGTGCTTGACTATGACCTGGTAAATCATTATATCACTGTTGTGTAATAGACGTTTCCACGTTGTGCTAAATGGAATAAAGAGCAGATGGAAAACCCAAAAAAATGGCCTATCTCAAGAAAGCGTTCTGGCGCCGTTCTTATTTAACATCTAACCAACGACCAACCAATGCACCCTCAGACTGAGAGTTTTGTCTACGCTGAGGACCTTAGTATAGCCGTAAAGGGGAAAACACACACAAATAGAGTCGAAAATGAAAGAGGCTTTAAACATGAAGTCAACTTATTACAAATAAAACTCATTAAAGCCAAACCCTACTAAAACCCAAGTGTGTGCATTCCATCTCAACAACCAACTGGCGCATATAAAACTGAATGTTTCTTGGGATGGACAATGCTTGAAACATACTGATAGGCCCAAATATCTTGGAGTAATACTAGACCGGTCACTAACGTATAAATTCCACTATCAGAGCAAAAGACAAAAGGTTTCTACGAGAAACAACCTCCTCCGGAAACTTGTAGGGAGCAAGTCGGGTGCAAAACCCCAGGTCTTGAAGACAACAGCTGAGGCCTTATGTTTCTCAACAGGGGAATATGCTTGTCCCGTCTGGGGTAGATCTAGACACGCCCAATAAGTCACCACGGCGTTAAATGAAACATGTAGAATAATTACCGGTTGTATGAAGCCTACCCCTCTACCCCTACTGTACCGGGTAGCTGGATTCGCATCACTAGACGACCGTAGATGCGCCTTACAATATGTGAAGAAGTTCAGGCAAACTTTCGATGAAAGACACCAATTATACGGGTTTGACGAACCGCCAGGAATCAGCCGACTTAAATCAAGGAAAAGTTTTATGAGAAATGTCAGCGTCGAACCACCCGAACTGTTCCCCCTACATCCAGAACGACCTAACGGAATGAACCTGGACTGGAGAACCTGGCGGACGTTCAATCGCATATGCACAGGTGTTACACCTGTAAAACAGAACCTCATTCAATGGGGCATCAAGACAGACAGCGACGCACTTTGTGAATGTGGGGCTATACAGAACGTGGAGCACCTGAGAGTATGCAGACTTTGGCCATCACAGTGTAGCCTCGATGATTTATGGCTCGCAAATACAAAGACTGTAGACGTAGCCCGATATTGGGCAGAAAAACTGTAGTCAGATCCAGACAAGAAAAAGTAAAGTAAGTGGGACTACTGCAGAACGTACATCTTCCATATACATTATTCTGAATAGGTTGATTTCTTGCATGCATGCCACAAATGCTAATCTCATACGAATTGTTCTTAAAATATTTGGTTCTAGGGCTAGTCTGTAAAAATGTTCATCAATAAGTTGAAAACCTAAGTCTTCCAAAAAGTTTCGTCTAGGAATGCTTGTTTATATTCGATTGGTATATAATTTAGGAATTTATCTGTAAAAAATGACCATTGGACAGCGAAGCGTTCCTCTATCGCAATTGTATGTCGCGCTGTATTTGTTCACAACATCTACGTCTCCTTTAGTCTGATTATAATCTATGATTATATCTGGGTTACCTGTTGATGTTACTGTTACCTGTTGACAATTTTCATGTAGAAGTAACTGCGCCAATTGAACACTTATGAAAAAATATTTATCCATGGCAACGTTTCATCCTGTTCCCCAAATCGGTTTACAGAGGCGGGGTACAAGTGACATATTTAAAGTATCAACAAAAAATTGTCCTGTAGGCTGATTATCACTATATACTTTAATTTTAAATGTAAAATACATCTTAGCGTCTGCTAAAGCTAATATTTTTATACCATAATGATTTGGTTTATTCGGTATGTACAATCTGAATGAACATTTGCCGCGAAAGGCTTCTAACTTTTTATGTATCGTATTATACGTTGAAAGATTGTAATGCTTCGATTAATTCGATTTAAAGGTCTCAAAAATCTTACGTATTGGGGCCAACTTGTCGAATTATTGCCTTTATATTATAGTACTTTTATAATCGAACCGAATGTGTCTTATAATAAACTGGAACCTCTTTAGTGACATCGTTAAACGATAAATCTCCATTGACCTACCATATATTCTAAAAAAATCAGCATTCTAATATTTGCTTTTGTTAGCGCCAGATTGTCCAACAGACCAAATAGAGATTTTAATTCTATAAGATCAATTGGCCTAACCATTCTGTTACTGACTGTGTCATAGGGTTTCAAAGCTATAAACTTTTTGGTGCATTCTATTTTTTCTAGAATATATGTAGTGGAAAACATTTCCAAATCTCTTTTGCCATCAATTTTTAATAAATTTCACCTTTTGGTCCTGGCAAATGGGGTACAATATTTTCAGCATGAGTTTGAATGTAACGATTCAATTTATGATGTTTGCTCCCCTTTGTTATATATCTTTCCGAATAAAAAAATGGTATGCGGGATGTTATTTCTACTGTAACATGATTTTTGACATATTTTTCATCACAGAAATTCTCCACCGAATTGATGTCATATTCTAGAACTTCTGAACGATCATCTTGCAAACTTGTGTCGTAATCTCTTCTGGTTCCGGCTCGGAATAAGCAACAAATTTGTCAAAAATTGTTGCAACCTGGCTTGTTTGCTTTCGGAATTCATATTCACATACAATATCTAAAATTAATGTCTATTATTTAAACTTACTATAGACTAAAAACACACGACAAAAGCTTACCATTGAGTATAACAAAAATGGTAACGTCGGTCTCTCACATCTTTGGGCCAAATAACATATAAACTATCGGCATTTAGCAACAGATTTTTCAAGACTGCATAGGGTGATGAGTGTTCGAAAGCTACCTGGCCGCACGGACAAAGCAATATGAGCATTTGGGTTTTAAAGCAAAAAATCTACTACGTCGGTGTCAAAGACCGTATTTTACCACTCAAAGGTTAAGAACTTTTCTTAAAGAACGAAAGGTAAGAAGGTGAAAAGACTTTGATTTAGTCGAACGATTATTTTACTAGTCTGCCTGACGGATTCAGACATACACTCTTGAAATGAAACTGAGACTGATTTTCGAATATTTACTTTACAACTACTTGATAAAAGTCATTATCATCATCATCATTTAACCCAGATCTATCCACTGCTGGATATAGGTCTCCCTCAGTCTTTTCCATGTATTTCTGTTTTGTGCTGTTTGCATCCAATTTTTGTCGATCCGTTTTATGTCATCAGACCATCTTGTTGGTGGACGACCTCTACTTCGATGTACGTCTCCACTGTATTATTCGCTATGTCCATCTGTTATCCGATATTCTAGCTATGTGCCCCGCCCAGTTCGACTTAAGGGTCATAATTCTTTCTATGGCATCTGTCACTCCTGTTCTCCGTCTTATTTCCTTGTTCGTGATCCGATCCCTACGAGAAATGCCTAACATCGATCGTTCCATGGCTCTTTGGGTAACACAAATTTTATTTCTTACTTTCTTGGTTAGTGTTAATGTCTCTGCACCATATGTAAGTACTGGCAACACGCACTGATTAAAGACTTTTCTTTTAAGACACATAGGCAGTTCTAATTTAAGAACATAGCTTAGCTTGCCGAATGCCACCCAAGTGAGTCCTATGCGGCGGCTTAGTTCGCACGTTTGATTATCTCTTCCTATGCGTATCTCATGTCCTAAGTACTTATATGAGGTGGTTTCTTCAATATGCATGCCATTTACTGAAATCTTTTCGCTTAACAAAAGATTTGTCATGATTTGTGTTTTTGTGTGGTTGATTTTTAATCCTACTTGTAGGGAGGCTAGGTATAGTTTTTTCAGTTGCGATACTGCATCATCGATTCTGTCAGCAAAAAGGACCATATCGTCAGCAAACCTCAAATGACTAAGAATTTCTCCATTGACATTAATTCCTTTTTCACTCAGATTTGCGTTCTTTAACATATGCTCTAATAATGTTGTAAACAATTTTGGCGAAATTGTGTCTCCCTGTCGCACTCCCCGTTTTATTTTAAATACGTTGGTCTTTTTATCTGCCAGTTTCACACTTGCCGTCCCATTTTGATAGATGCATTTTATCATGTTTATATAGCGATGATCTATACGGCACTCTGTTAAGGCTTTTAACATCTTTTGATGACTTATTGTGTCGAAAGCTTTTTCGTAGTCAACAAATATCATGACTAATGGCTTGTTATATTCAACACTCTTTTCTATTAAGTTCTTAATTACTTGTAAATGATCATTCGTGCCATATCCTGCTCTAAAACCTGCTTGCTCTCTTGGCTGATAGAAATCCAACTTACTTCCTAGCCTGTTGGTAATAACTCTTGTAAATAGCTTATATACTTGTGACAACAAGCTAATGGGGCGGTAGTTTCTAAGGTCGCTGATATCTCCCTTCTTATGAAGTAAGATGATTTCCGCGTTGTTCCACTGCGTTGGTGTTATCGCTTCGCACAGACATTTATTAAACAGTTTAGTAAGTGTCAGTAAGAGCTTATTTCCTCCTAGTTTTAGGCTTTCGGTCATTACCCTGTCTTCACCTGGGGATTTATTGTTCTTCATCACCCGAAGTGCATTTTTAATTTCGTCAACAGTTATGTTCGGCATTAATTCTGAACATTGATTCTTTATCTTTGGTAAGGGGCGTCTTTCATCGGATTCACTTGTTTCATAGAGTTGTCTGTAGAAGTCTTCCACTGTTTTCACTATTTCTTTCTTATCAGTCACAATGTCGTCTTGTTTATTTCTTAACTTATGTATGTTTTTTTTCCTGTGGACATGTTGTGTCTTAGAACTTTCAGACTTCTATTTCTCTCTATCACCCTTGTCACCTCTCTCATGTTATGTTGCCGTATGTCTTTTCGGATTTCTTTGTTTATTGTTTTACTGAGTTGACTAAATTCTGCGTAGTTTTTGTTATACCTGTCCTTTAGCCTCCTTCTTTCTTCGATCAGATTTTTAGTGTTGAGACTTATTTTCTCATGTTTTTTTTTCATTTTAGGACAGCACAACTTCTTCGCTTCTTTAAGGGCTTTTACGATACTTTCGTTTAAAACTTCGACCTGTGTTTCGTCGTTGATTTGTTGAAGGTTATGGTCGATGATGTCACGAAAGTGGTATATTTTCGGGCGGGGTCCATTTACGATTGTCTGTTTTTATCATTTTTGTTCGTTCATTCTTTAAATTGAACAGAATTTTTGCTCGAATCAATCTGTGATCACTTCCAATTGTAAATCTGTTTAAAACAGATACATCTTGTACAATTTCTTTTTTATTTGCAATGATAAAATCTATTTCGTTCTTTGTGAAACCGTCTGGACTTTTCCACGTCCACTTTCGTTGGGGCTTTTTTTGAAAGAATGAGTTCATGGAAAAAAGATTTTCTTGGTGTAAAAAATCTACAAGCATGGTCCCTCTTTCATTTCTTTCTCAGATTTTCACTTTTCATTGATAAAACTACCTACACAAAAACTATTATGAAATGAAATTTGATAATTACAATTGGCCTTGGCAACACAGAACAGAGTTTGTGACGCACAAATGCTTACGTAATTTTACATTAAGATATTAAAAATACTAAATAAAATAATAACACTAATATTTTTATAAACAATTTACAAACATTTTATTTAGATCTTTATAGTCTAATCTTCATCACTTTTGTTTCATTTTATTGGTTGTGCGTTCCGTTTCTGTATTGAATTTTGTACCTAGCATTACATACTGCAGAAATGTTCGGAGACAAGAAAAAAAATCAAGAATAAAATTTAAAATGCTTCATTTAGTGCCAACCACATAGCTGCACCCACTAAAAATATTGAATTGTGGCGATCAACTTCCTGGACCATGTATTATTATTCTATGAGTTTTCTACACCAATGTTCCATAAATTTATAAAGAACATCAACCAAGATAAATGAAAAGTTTATATTTGCTATAAATTCCAGCTAGTGCTTTTATTGTGCCATTTTGTTTTATTATCCAATTATATATATCGCAGGAACGGAAGTTCAGGGTCAGATACGAGGAACTAATTGCAAAACGTAAAACAAATAGTAGTGGTATTTTCCAATTTGGCTCACGACATTTAGTTTTGATAGTTAGATTATCGCATAGACATTATAAGTAATTTAATAAAATGTGCCTCAGAAGATATTAAAAAATTACCTACCATAGGAAAAAAAATTAATGTGTTGAATAGTAATCTATGGAACATAGGTTCGTTATATTATTTCTGAATATATTTTATGTCGAACAACTTAACACGTTGACTGCCATGGCAATTTTCTAAATTCTGGTCTAAAATGACAATTTGATTTTATCACATTATATTATTAAAACTCTAATTCTAGGGCCTAGTTATTATCAAAAAGCATAAAAATGTATTTAAAAAAAGGTGTTACGGCTTCTCTCAGTTGGATTCTATAACAGAAATCTCTTGGCGAACGTCAATACGAGTTAATTCGCACTCAGACACGCATAAACCCCGAAGAACGAAAAGAAATGATAGATCTCACATCACCAATAACTGCACGTCATATCGCGAAGAAATCAATTTACGGAAGGTTCTTACCTAGGATATGTCGATATGTCGTGGAATGTAATTCTAGATTTCCCATGTCGGTCCAATTCACCGACTGTTTGCCTTGAAAATCGTAGGAGGCACAGATTTAGGTATTAATCTGAATTTGATTTCGAATACTTAGAAATCTTCAATTTTCTAAGTTTTTGGTTTTATTCTCAGATAACGCCTGTAGCGTATATATAAAGTTATGTTATTGTCATTTCCTATGGCGAAAAAAATATGTCTTTCTCAGTCTTGTTTTCTATATGTTTATTAACTCGTTAATTTTGAGTATTAGAAAGCAATTCACGAAATATTCTTACCTAGGTGAATCTATATGTCATGTAATGCAATTTCAGATTCCCCACATCTATCCAATTTACCATCTGTTTGCCTTAACAATCATAGAAGGCACAGATTTAGGTATTAATCTTTTTAGTCCAGATGAAATCACTAAGAGAGTTCTGAAGTATCTTTCTTCGAAAGCGGTTGTATATCTGACAAACATAACAAAAGCAAAACTGGGATACAGGCTCTTCCCGAACCGATATAAGGAAGCTAATGTAATTATGATACCAAATCCAGGAAACAATCACAGTTTCTGCAAGCTAGAACTTGTAAAAAATGTGTATTGTAGCTGGAAGATGTCATTTAGAAGGGCATGTCACGTAGAAGGAAGTGGAGGTGATAGACAAGTGGTAGGCTGGTAGGACACTGATATGCCAAGCGCATTCATTTACATTTCAAATTTCAGTTTATGTGTGCATGTTGATAATGTTGCATCAAAGAACGCTAACCGAAGATGAACTTTGCAATCTCGCGGACGTATCAGAAAGTGATGAGTGCATATCAGAAACAGAAAACAGTACAAGTGGTGGGAGTAAGGAAGAAAGTAGTGATGATTCTGCTGTACCATTCTACGTACAACATCCTGTAGAACCTTCTGTAACAGTTCCTTCAAAAGACTGTAATATCCAGTGGTCTCTCGATCCTCCTTATCAACGCGATCGTTTTTCCTCGGCTTATGTTATAAATAATGCTCCAGGAGTTACAAGGTACGCATGTGCACGAATTTTCGATATCAAAAATTCATTTGACGTACTCTTTTCTGACATAGTTGTAAACCAAATTATAAATATGACCGACATGGAAGGACAGTGTGTATTTGGAACCAACTGAAAAGACTTAGATAAAATTGGTTTTCAAGCATACATTGGTCTTTTATTGTTAGCTAAAGGTTTTAAGTCCCATGGCGAATCAACTAAAAGTTTGTGTAATGAAGAAACGAGTCGTAGTGTATTTCGAGCAACAATGTCCCTGGAAGTATTTACAAAAATTTCGCAAGTAATACGTTTTGATAACACCACTAATAGACAGGATAGGAGACATACTGATAAACTTGCTGCAATACGTGAAATTTGGGAAAAATGGGTAGAAAATCTATCAAAATTTTTTAACCCTGATGAAAATGTTACCGTCGACGAGCAATTAGTTGCCTTTAGAGGCCGCTGTCCCTTCAACAGTACATTATAAGCAAACCAGCGAAATATGGCATAAAAATGTGGGCTTTATGTGACAGTAAAAGTTCGTATACTCTAAAATTGCAGATCTATACAGGAAAGGAAGCAGGTGCCGCACCGGACCGGAATCAGGGAATGCGTGTGGTGTGCGATTTATGTACTGATTTGAAAGGTCACAATATTACTTGTGATAACTTTTTTACATCATACAATTTCGGACTTCTTCTAAAAAGAAAAAATACAATGCTGGGGACTATAAGAAAAAAAAAGCCAGAGCTTCCAGTACAAATTGTGAATAAAGAAGTTCATAGTTCGTCTTTTTACTTCACGCAAGATGCCACTGTTGTTAACTTTATTCCTAAAAAGAATAAAAATGTTATTCTTATAAGTACTTTGCATTATGATAAGGCTATTAGTGACAGAAATGACAAAAAGCTTCAAATTATTTTAGATTAAAATTCCAGTAAGGAAGCATTGGATACTCTAGATCAGCTTGTTGGTACATATACATGTAAGAGGAAGACAAATCGCTTGCCTATGATTGTTTTTTATAATATGCTGGACATTTCTGCCTACAACGCGTTCGTTTTATGGACATCAATAAATCCCCAATGGAACACCAACAAACTTGCATAACGGCGAATTTTTCTTGAGGAATTGGGAAAACACTGGTGAAACCACTTCTCCTTTCCAGAAAAAAATTACCAAGAACTGAATACCCACAAGAACTGGTAAAAAGAACACGAACAGAAGCGAGTAGAGAAGATGGAAATTCTAGTGAACCGTCTATGGAAAATCCAACTCCGCCTGCTAAACGAACACGCTGTAAATTTTGCTCTAAAAACGATAAAAAGACTAATATTTTATGTTGTATATGTCACAAACATAAATTTGTAAAACCGATTCTTTTTATTACTGTCCTAGTTGTAAACTAAATTAAATGTTGTAGGTATTTGTTTATACGCTTTTCTGGGAAATAAAAAAAATGCCTTTTATGTTTGCTAATAAGGTTTAATTTATGTTAGCAACATAGTTTTTGTTTAATTAAATATAATTTTTTGTTAATAAAGTTTTGTTTAGCACCATTAGCATTTTTTTCGATTAAAGACCGTAAACCATAGTTGGGTCATATTGACCCCAACATTACATTTGCATAGTTGACTCAAACGGTACCGCAGGATTAAACGTTCGTCACTTTTTTAAATTCAGTTTTTCAACACACTTCATTTTCCATTCTACTGTGGTCCGAGTTTTCTCTGGTTACCTTATTCATTATACGTTCTGAATAGCCCTACATGATTGCAATTATAAAATTTAAAACATCATTAATACGAATGAATAATTGAAGCGTGCATTTCCATAACGTTGTAAGTGCCAATATGCCTCATTTGGTTTTTTTAAGTTAAATGAGTTGTAAGTGCCATGTTCCATCGCCTAAAATTTATTTCATGTCGATGTTACGAGCAAAGCCCGAAATTGGACAATCCTAACATTGTACACAAATTATTGTCCATTTCTAGCACCGTACCCCAAAACTGTACAATGTCCGAAATAATCAAAATAGTTGTCAAAACGCTCATCGGTTCGAATCGATTATTATTGACAAGCGACACATCAAATCAAAAATTGAAAAATCGAATCTAAGAAGAAATTTTTCTACAATAGAGATACTGTTAGTGAAACATTTCAAAGTTTCAAGAGATAGATACATCACTATAATATAGGGAAGATGTTTGTAAGATTTTCAAGAGATATGTATGATAATTTAAAATAATTTAATTCTACGAATCCAAAAGTCAAAAACGCTGGTTAATTATGGATTTATAACCTCAATTGATGTTTGTTTGTCGTTAATAACAAATGGGGAATAATCGTAAAAATCGATATGAATCGATATCTGATATATTATCTTAAACTGACGCATGGCTACTTATTGAAATTCAAACATTTTACACCAATTCTTTTATACAAAGTCCGACGATTATATATATTTCGGAGATTGTACAGTAAAGAGGTACAATGCTAGAAGTGGACAAGATTTTTTGTACAATGCTAGGATTGTCCAATTTCGGACATTGCTCGTAACATCGATATGGCTAGCGATGGCGTGAAAAGTGGGGATAAAGTAGCGGTGCAAGTCATAACGTTGTAAGTATCGTAGTGCAATTCTGTTAAATGTAGAGTGGCGCATCAGTTACTAAATTATTTTTGTTTGGACGTGTTGGGTTGAGTATAAACATAAGTATTTGGAACGAATATGGATGAAACTACAGAAAAACGGTCCAAAAAGAAAAGAAGAGTTGTTGATAGTTGGAAAAAAATAAAAGAAAATGAGAATTTCTGGCGAAGAATATGTTTCTCTAGTCAATAAAAAGACCGTTACAAAGAAAATGTCACCAGCTGATGTAAGTATGGTTTAAAGAGATACCTATCTAAATAGACGTTAAAACATAAATAATTTTTTTTTGTTTAAATCTATCTAAATAATCCAAAATTGTTTTAGGTAAAATATAAGTGTCCACTAGCATGTAGATCCATAAGACTGGAATACCTTGTTGAGTTGTACAATCATGTCTATGAAATGGCTGATTATAGTAAGCAGCAAAGTTACCTACAAAGGTTTATTCATCCCCAATTAATCAAAAGGAGACGTCATGGTCAGTACGAACATCCCAGTGAAAGTAGGAGAAAGCACTCTTTCACCTACCATTTACTTTTGCCTGGAGGATCTGAAATAAGGGTTTGCCTCAAAACATTTTGTAGTACGTTTGCCGTAACTCCAAGAAAAGTGCAACTTTTGGGAGAAAAAATTCTTGATGGTAAAATGGATATGTCAGAAAAACGAGGAGGGGCTCGACAAAATATTTTCAAGACTGTCTGGACTAACAAGATTATAGAGCATATCGAAAGTTTTCCAAAAATTGAGAGCCACTACGCAAGGGCGAAAACCCCGGATAAGCTCTTCTTGTCACCGGATTTAAACGTAAGTAGAATGTACCGTGCATTTTTAGAGAAATATTGTGCGGATTATCAGCCGCCTAACAAACCACCAGTGACTAGACAATGGTATAATGAAATTTTTATATCAAAATTTAACTTATCTTTTGCAAGGCCCAAAGTAGATACATGCTCCACATGTGATAGTTTGGCTGTTCAAATAAAATCAGGAGATAAAGCTGCTGTAACAGAACAGGAGCTTCACCATCGAAGAGCAGAGCTACAAAAGCAATGTCAACTGAGACCAAAAATGCATGTACAAGTAATTGCTATGTTCTTTCCTTCGATATGCAGCAGCAAATGTATATTCCCCAATTAACTCACTCCGAAATGTACTATTCACAACAGCTTGCTGTGTGCAACTTAGGAATTCACGATTCCATCACAGGAAAGGGATTCATGTGTTTATGGACCGAGGACTTTGGGGGAAGGGGTGCCTTGGAAATTAGCTCCTGTTTATATACTTACCTTACTAAGGAAATTGGCAATCACGGAAAGAAAAAGCTTATTTTGTGGTCGGATAATTGTGGGGGTCAAAATAAAAATCAGTTCATGATCGCCATGTATTTGACCATACTAGCAAATAACGTTTTTGAGGAAATTATTCATAAATTTCCTGTAAAAGGACACACTTTCCTTAATTGCGACTGATATTTCGCAATCATAGAAAAACGTAAAAAAGTGTGTAAGGCTTATACATTGATGAATGTTGTTAACATCATTACTAGTGCGGCCCAGAAAAATCCATTCTCGTGCATGGTGGTTAAGGACTTTTATGATTTCAAAACCGTTGCCTGTGATAAACTGAACACAAAGAAGTTAGGAATTTCAACAGCTACGCAGCTTTGTCTTACAAGAAAGAAATTTTTTACGGTGATGGTGGCTAAAGGACATAGTGAGCTCGCTGGATGGAGTGAGACCAATGTACTCAAATCTGGAGTTACATTAGAAGACTTTAAAATCATAGACCTTCAAAAAACTAGAACTCACTTTGGTATCCCAGAGAAAAAAAGAACAGATATTGAAAAAATGCTCCCTTATCTTCACGATGATGCCAAGAAGTATTTTAAAGAAAAATTAGTTTCTACTGTAGGAAACAACGGTTAAAAATCTGGCACTTAAAACGTTTTGACTTGCAAACCTGATGGCACTTACAACGTTTTGACCTTAGACAGATTTTTGAATTTTTTTTTAAGTAAGCTTTGGTTATTGTTCCTTTGCGGTATGTTTGTATTATATAATACCTTTAAACTAATCCTTTTTCAGTATGTTACATTATAAGAAATAAACATGTTCGATAAAAAACTGTTTTTTACTTCTCCTGAAAAATTTATAATTTGGCACTTACTACGTTATGGAAATGCACGCTTCAATTATTGTTGTAGTGGTTTTCAACTGAGTATAATTCCCAAATAATGAATATTCCTAATTAAACTACAACTTTCTATTCCTTTTTGTTTCATAGAGCTTAGTCAATGGAACACTCATCGTAATTAACGTTTGTATTGGCGAAACCACGACAAAGAGAAGGCACGTGATCACTTCGTTCAAGATAAATCGAAGTTGATATTTACCTTTGACAAGGTCTTTATTAACACAGGCCAAAAGTAAATAAACAGAATAGTGCTTGCTATAGAAATTGTCGTCCTTGTACTATTTACATGTGATTAAAATATATGCACTACATTACATAGTTAATTAGAGAGTGTGTCGATTCGAGTTAATGCAAATTGCAAATAATTTACTTCGTTTCCGGTTTTTCCTATGTTTTTTTAACTAGCGAAACAGGATTTGTGGGTTTCGCTATTTACGATTAAATTCAATTGATTG
The DNA here is from genome assembly GCF_040954645.1 of Diabrotica undecimpunctata. Taxonomy (NCBI): domain Eukaryota; kingdom Metazoa; phylum Arthropoda; class Insecta; order Coleoptera; family Chrysomelidae; genus Diabrotica; species Diabrotica undecimpunctata. The sequence goes on along the minus strand of NC_092805.1, from coordinate 42,037,744 downwards.
ATTTAAGTATAAAACATAATTGATATTATTGAAAGTTATTTAATGGAACACTTTTCTGAACATAAAATACATAGTAACAAAAATGGCTTGAATACGAAATAAACAAATAACACAAAAAAAACAGATAAAACGTAAACATAAGATGTTAGTTTTTCTTAGTTTACACGAGTAAACGAAATTACTTTTCATCACGTCATATCAAATGATTATACGATTACATAACAAAGTAACACTGAATTTATTCATACATTTTATAAATTCCTATGTTATGAAGGTTAAAATAAAATGCTACAGTACTTCATCCTTATCACGTTGTCCCAGGTATTAATTTGAATCGCAAAACACTAAATACAATCAGACAGAATCATGTCTGGGTGTGGTAGATGTGCTAAAATCCTAGAGAAGACAGGCAAGGCTTTCTCTTCAGGTTGTGGCTGCGACCATCCAAGACAAAACATAAAATACATTAACTCTAAATGCCCTCTCTGAGCATATACATGTCCATAACGCAGCACCCAGATTCAATAAACTGAATAGCCACGCTCGATATCAACGTCTAATATCCATACATTATGTTAATTAATGTGTTTTTATTTCTGTATGAAGACTCGTTTATATTTAAATTGGTCATTTTAAAAACTGCATTAGTCCTCAATTTTCAGACACTAAGTTTTCCAGCTGAATTCATTACTCTAAGATAAACTCACGTTGTGAGCAAAAACGACACGAGTCTGTCAAAGATCTGTAGAAATACTCTACAACCAAAATTGAAGGTCTGTGCAAAAACAACACGAGTCCAGGACATATGCAGTTTCTGCTGTGAATTTATAAACATAATTACTAAGCATTCCTGAACTCCAAGTTCAAATAAGATAAAAATTTTTTTTTATTGATGTTTGGTTTTCTCCTTCTTAATTACTTAGTACTTGCAATTGCTAATTTAATAAGTGCAAACGAAACATTTTTACATATTATGTCAAAATAAAGGTTTGCATAAACATAGGCAACTACCTTCTTGAGTCCTTCCTTCTTGAGTGTAGGAGAACTGAAAAGATCCCTAGATTTATCATAGACACTACTTCCAACATACTTTCATCAACATCAGGTTCCACTAATGACACATTATACCGCAGAAGCCAAGCTTTAAACAGACAGGTGAGGGCACGATTACTTATTTTCCATATTTCTAAGGTTCACACCGATATTAAGTTTATTATTTCTCAAATCAACAATGTCACTGATTTTCTTGATAATTACCTTCCTGACAATTTGTTGGGACACTTTTGAGTCATCTTTACATAAGAAATTTAATTTTGTATATCATAAATCCATGACACACCTTCGTAAGAAACTTAATAACTTAGACACCCCCCAATTTAAAAAATCCATTTAATCCCAAGTGGATTAAAAATTTATCCAATACTGAGGTTCCTCAGGATATTCTCAAGTTATTATCCTTGGGTCCTAAATTTGGCTTACAGCCATCTTTCAGAGATTACTGTGTTAGTAGAATCTTAGCAGATGTTGAAAATATTTTGTCATATGCCAACAATACTGACCTTCTATCTCTTAGGTCCCTTTCCAACAATATTCTGTTGAATTTCTCTAATCGCCCTAGACAACCCCTATCGGAACTAGATAAGATTTACCGATAGTTTATTGAAATTATAATTTAATCTGATCCAACTTACCCAAAGTTAAATGCATATCTGCCATTTCCTGAAATGTGTAAGCCATTGTTATATTGTCATATCAAAATTTTTAATATTAATCTTATTCACACAATAAATTCTTCTTCTTAGAGTGCCATATCTCTACGGAACATCGGCGACTACCATGCTCATAATATTTTTATACTGATCTCGGTCTTGCGCTACGTGTAGCAATTGGTCCGCTGTCAAACCTGTCCACTGCCGCAAATTCCTCAACCAAGAGAGTTTCTTCCGTCCTATCCATTTCTTTCCTTCGATTTTACCGTTGAGAATTAGCCGAAGGAACTCATATCTTGGTCCTCTGATTATATGTCCAAGATATTCTAGTTTACGCCTCTTAAGAATATTTAATAGAGTTCGTTGATGTCCCATTCTTCGAAGAACATCTTCGTTTCTAGTTCTGCTAGTCCATGGAATTTTTAGTATCCTTCGATACAACCACATCTCAAACGCCTCGATTTTATTCATGATATCGGCGTTTAAAGTCCAAGTTTCACATCCATACAAAAGTACAGACCACACGTAACATCTTGTAAACTTTTCACGGATTTCCAAATTTAATGAGTTGTTGGATAATAGAGGCTTGAATTTTCTACATCGAATTTCGAAGGATGGATCTAGATTTTGGGTAATCCAACATCCAAGGTATTTGAATCTCTGAACTCTCTGCAGCGGTTGTTGGTTTAATATCAGTTGGGTTGCGCCAATATCCACTTTACTGGTCGCCATGTATTTAGTTTTATCGATATTTATCGACAGTCCCCAATTTGTACATTCCATGTCAACTCTATTGATTAGCTCCTGCAGATCGTCGATGTTTTCAGCTAGAATCACAGTATCGTCGGCGTACCGTATATTGTTAATTATTTCTCCTCCTATGATAATTCCTTTTTGATCTTTTAAAGCTTCCCTAAATAGATTCTCAGAATACACGTTAAAGAGGGTGGGAGATAGTATACAGCCTTGTCTTACGCCTCGTTCAATACTGATTGGCTTTGATTCTCTGTTGTTGGTATTAATAATGGCTGTTTGGTTCCAGTAAAGTTTGGCAATAAGTTTGATGTCTTTCTTATCTAGTTGGATGCTCTGCAAGGCGGTAATGAGTCTGGTATGCTGAACGCGATCAAATACCTTTTCAAAATCAATGAAGCACATATATACGTGTTTTCTTACCTCCCAACATCGTTGATGGAGTGTTTGCATAGAAAATAGTGCTTCTATAGTTCCAAGGCATCTCCGGAACCCGAACTGCTCTTGAATAATTATTTCTTCGCACTTGTTGTTAATTCGGTTTAGAAGAATATGCAACAGTATTTTAACGGCATGGCTCATTAAACTAATGAGTCTACAATCGCTACATTTCTTAACGTTTGGTTTCTTGGGTAGAGGAATAAAGATCGATTTTAGCCAGTCCGATGGAATTTCACTGGTATCATATATTTGATTGAAAAGTACAGTGAGTTCTTTTATATTGTCATTTGAGAGTAATTTTAGCCATTCGCTGTATATTTGATCTGGTCCACTGGCTTTGTTGTTTTTGGCTTGGTCTATGGCTTTTTCCACTTCAGCGTTTAAGATTGATGGTCCTGTATTTGCACTTAAGTTAGGTAGTGATCCTCGATCATCCTTAAATAATGCTTTAATGTAGGTTTCCCATTCCCCCATTACTTCGTCTTCTAGGGATAGTGCATGACCTTAATTATTCGTTAATGTTATGGGTGTATTTCTTTTGTGTACTGTAACTTCTTTTATTTTCTTATATGTGTTAAATTCGTCATGTTTTCGTTGCAATTCTTTTAATTCCTCATATTTTGCTCGCATCCATAACTCTTTGGCTTTCCTGATTTTTCTTCGAATCAGATTATGCTTTCGTTTATACTCTGAGTTATTTCTATTTTTAAGCTGTCTTCTTTCGTCCAATATTTCGATTATTTCATCTTTCATCCACGCTTGCTTTTTATAATGGGTGACAGTTTCACTTTGCGTTGCTGTATTGATGATACCATTCTTTATGTTATCCCATCTTTCTTCGACTGTTGGTACATTGTATACTTGTATGATGTTGTCTCGAATTTTTTCATTCATTGTCTGTTCAAAGTGATGTTTAAATTCTTCTTCTTTTAGTTTTTGTCTATCGTATTTCTTTGTAATGGAAGGCTTTTTGATTGTCTTTAATTTTAGGTTGATTCTAGATGCCAGTAAATTGTGATCGGTGGCTGCGTCGGCACTTGGATATGTCTTAGTACATTTACATGAGTTTCGAAATCTATTGTTAATCATGATATAATCTATTTGGTTACGCATTACACTACCATGGCCATTTCTCGGTGATATCCATATAGGACGTCTATATATAGAGAGAGACGTCTTTTTGGTTGTTTAAAACATGTGTTGGTGATAACAAAGTTTTCCTCTTGGCAGAACTCCACCAATCTATCACCTCTTTCGTTTCTTTCCCCAAGACCGAATCCTCCAGTAACTCCGGGAGTTATGTCTTCTCCTACTTTAGCGTTGAAGTCTCCCATTATTACACAAATTTCGTGTTTTTTTGTGTTATTTAGTGCTTGCTTTAATACATGGTAAAATTCATGTATTAAGTTTATATTAACCTTACTTTTAATAGTTATCATCATTATTCGCTCTGAAAGAGGAACAAATTTGTCATCCAGATTTTCAAGTCGTTCCTCAAGAATTATAGCAACACCATTTTCATGAACATCATCCGTTTTTTCGGAGTAATAAGTAATATAACCTCCACTTTTTACAGTTCCCGATCCGGTCCATCTAGCTTCGCTAATTCCAAGGACTTGCAGGCCCAGACGTTTCATTTCGAGTTGTACATTTTTTAGTTTTCCTGATTGATATAAAGTTCTAACATTCCACGTAGCAATATGTTTTATTAATGATCTATTTTTATTTTTATTTTTCCCTCCGGAGATTCTTAGCACCCCTGTCCCATTAAAGGGACGCCGGAGACTCGGGGCCGTAGTATGATTTGTATTTGTCATGGAGCTTTTCTTGGGAGATTTAGTGCAGTAGTTTCCCATTGCTTTCTGCACCGCAGTATCACAGCCAGTTAAATCATTATGGGATTGCCGCCTGTGGGTGTTTGTCGTCAAACCTGCTAGATTTCGTTCTAACAGCCTTAATTCAGTAATGGCATCACTGCTGTTTAATGCCATGCCCTCAGTTGATCCGCGGGTACTGATTTGGCTAAGCCTTATTCGTACCTGCCCTGCATATCTGCAGGAATATTCCCTATCAGCCATTGGGACGCGCTGTGTCGGGGTTGAGGACATCCCCCGCCCAGTCTGTCTCACACAAAGTATTGAGAGGCTCCTACTCAATTTAAAGCCCCTTCTCTACGCAAGCTGAGACCGGCACACAATAAATGGTAGCTTCAAATTATTGACTATTATTGATGGAACTGTTTGTAATTATTGTATCCGTAGAAACTAATTGTAATTTTATGGCCAACTAAGAAAAATTTATTTGATTTGAACGTACTCAAAATTTTGAGGGGGATTTAGGGCTGCACACCCCCCTTAAAATTTTTCTGTGCGCTTTAATTTTATTGTTTCTTTTGTATGAAAAATGCTTTTAGAACAAGAAAGTAACGTGTCCATTTTTATTACAAAATGTCAAGTAGTTTAGAAGATAATGCAAAAAAACAATTTTTATTTTGTAACTTCAAAGGACTGTAACTTTTTTTGTGTACACTTTTGTACTAAGATAAGTTGGATTCAATCAATTTATTTTTGTCCCCGAAATGCGCGATTTAATTTATGACATACATTTTTGAAATACCCTGTATTTTAAGCTCATAATATGTCATTACGAGCAAATGATATATAATTTTTACCAATATTTTCGAATTTTACTTTTTGTTTTCACTTGATTATAATTGACCTTTGTATAATTTTGATTTTACTAAACTTTTGTTTTTTAGAATAGTGTGGTAATAAGTATAAGTTATATTGAATATAGTATTAACTAGAGTATAGTATTATACAAATAGTATAGTTTAAAAAATTGCCAATTAATCAAATTAATAAGTTTCAAACTACCAGTCAAATTTATTCATACATTTTTTTCATAGTTGTAATAACAGTATTTTCGTTTCAGTTTCTCTATTGTTTGCCTAAGTCTGCAAACTGTCACGAATGATATATGAAAATGAAGCTTCGCTCAGAAGTTTCGAAGATAGACTAGCGTCTAAAGTATCATTCACCTCCTCAGGGAAGGAATGTTTTAGAGGGTAAATTGTTAGGTAGTGTAAAGTTATATCGTTATATGTACATAATGGTAAGGTGTTTTGTTTCAGTTAGTTCAATATCGTATGTTTGTAAAAAAATTATTACCTATATTTTTAACAGATGTAGAAATACCTTTAAATTATTTGTTCTTAAACCTCTCATTCCACATTTGTTTATCCTTTAACGTTAAGTTTTAAGTTAATTGCTATTAAAATAATCAGAAAAATGCTTCACGGTCCAAAAAATAAAAACATAATAGTAGATAGAATTAAATATAATCAAATTATATACAATAAGGCCAAAAAATGATGAATTAACAAAACGGATTAAAGTATTAAAGTGGCATCAGACAAGGTGATTCACTTACCCCATTACTGTCTAATATATTTTATGGACGAGCTACTAATATAAGTGAGCAAAGAAAAACGATATCAAATTAATTAATATTATTAATTAATTAATAAATATTAAATCCTCAAATGAGAAATTAAAACCACCATGTCACTTAAATAAAATTCTTCGACAAAGTCTTCGACAAATAAAAAAAACAAACATCTTATTTACTCTATGTTCTATCCATGCTTCAAAAAAAGGGTTTTATATGGTATTGAAATAAAAAGAAACTTTCAAAAAGAGAAAGTTAAAAAAAAGACTGGTACTTTACTGAGGTTCACGTTAACATTGGACAAATTTAAATAGAAATAGAAGCTAAATGTTAAATAAATTTACTTTCAAATAAAAAGATTATTAGTAGGACTAAAGAATTTTATAAGAAACAAAATTTTTAATGATGACAGAAAGCACTGAAATCTAAAAATTCCCCAAATGGCGGAACAAAATCAAATATCGTATTATGTATGCTTACTAAAACTAGGGTCTTAAAATAGACAGAAATTCTTCCCAAAAATAACTGCTTAAGGGGGGAGGGGTAAGGTTTATTTCCAATATTTTCCACATATCGTTTAGATCTTTTTTTTGAAAAGTTGTTTAATATAAATTTATTTGTAACATTAGAACATTTTATTCTTCTTCTTAAAGTTCCATCTCCTATCGGAGGTTGGATATCACAACGGCTATGGTCACTTTGTTGGCTGCTGCTCTGAAAGGTTGTAGTGAACTACAGTTAAACCATTCTCTAAGGTTCTTCAGCCAGGAGATGCGTCTTCTTCCTATGCTTCTTCTTCATTGGATCCTTCCTTGCATATTAATTCTCAGCAGCTCATATTTTTCTCCTCTGGTTATGTGACCCAAATATTCTAGTTTTCTTCTTTTTATGCTGGTTATAATTTCTAACTCCTTATTTAGACGTCGTAGTACCTCAGCATTGGTAATCCTTTGAACCCACTGAATTTTTAATATTCTTCTGTAACACCACATTTCGAACGCTTTTCTTTTTCTTATGTGTTATTTCTTCAATGTCCAAGCTTCCATTCCGTATAGTAAGATAGAAAATATGTAACATCTTAGAGCCCTCAATCTGAGATGCAACTGAAGGTCTCTGTTGATAAGCATTGTCTTCATTTTCATAAATGCTTGCCTTGCAGTTTCAATTCGGACTTTGATTTCTCTGCTTCGGTCATTTTTGTCATTAACCCAGGTTCCCAGATATTTATATGTCTCTACCTTTTCTATTTGGGTATGCTCTATCATTAACCTTTCATTTCCATATAGTTTTTCTCTTATTTATTTTTAGTCCGTATCTAATGCAATAATCGATAATTCTATTTACCAATTCTTGTAGCGATTCCAAGGTGTCTGCCATTATAACGGTGTCATCAGCGAATCTTATGTTTTTACATTTTATTTGTATTTTTACTAGTACACATTTTCACTACTACAACATTTTATTAGTACTATCTAAAGTTTTGGTACAAAAATATTAAAAATTAAGAAAATGGCAGCTAATTTTCCAAAATAAAAAAAAAGTTACTTTGCAGCGTTCATTGCAATTTACAACTAGATCATCTGTTGACAAAAAACCAAAACGATTTCGTTAGTTTATGAATTTCCTTAGGTCTCATTGTCGAGATATTGTTCATTTTATCGTTTTTTTTTATTATGGAAGTAAAAAAGACAAATTGTTTGAATTTTCAAAAACTTTCTATTGAAATTTGCTAATTTGAGGTAAAATTAATTATAACAATAAAATGTACAATATTTCGACGTTACGGATCTAGTAATTTATCTATCACTAAGATAGATGTGCAAAATTTGAGAGGAATCGATTAAGTAGTTTTTGAGTTAACTAAACACAGCTTGAAAAAAATTATTCTGAGTTAAAAGCCCTTTAACAAAAACCTTATTTTTTATACACATAGTATTCTCTATTGAAGGTCAATATAGCGACGTGCTTTCTACTAAAATATCTAGAGCATCTTTTTGCCCCTACTTTCGACAAACTCTGCCTTTTTTGTTGCATCTGCAGTCATACGCCTTAGTAATTTAATTATTATCTTCCGTGAGTGCATAATTACGAGAACTTGACACTGTACTTATTCTAATTTCTATGTGGGTGCTCACTTACCTCACTTACACATCTCACTTCAGTCAATCACTCACCTCACTCACTCACCTCACTCATTCACCTCCGTCATTCACCTCACTCACTCACTCTCCTCAATCACTCACCCCACTTACTCACTTCACTTATCTACCTCATTAATTTACCTTATTGCACCTCAAGTATCTTATTAAAATCAAACTCTGGATCTTTGCTACGAAAATTACACTAATTTCGCCAATTCCTAAATTAAGTGTTGAGTCTACCGAATTTTGGACTGGAATGGTTCCTCTAATGTAGAACAGTTTTAAGGTTATTTATTAAAATCGACTAATTAATGGCAGATCATCGACGTTTGAATTGTCCAGTGACTAATTAGTAATTTCCGATAAAATATTGGAAATCCAATATAGATAATTGCAAATGTACAAAGATGTGTTGTGGATTGCTAACCAAATAAGCGAAAAGAAATAAATTTATGTATATATATATATATATATATATATATATATATATATATATATATACATATATATATATACATATATCCCCAATATTTAAGAGTTTACTATATATATATATATATATATATATATATATATATATATATATATACATATATATATATATATATATATATATATATATATATATATATATATTTATGGAAATAAATGATTAAAACCAAACATAAAGCAACGCGTACCATTACGATTGAAATCGTTACATTCCGAGTAAATAATAACATCTTACCATATGGTACCCAGATACTGGCTTAAACGGTCCTTGGAAATGAACTTTTAGCTGCGACAGATGTAAAGGAAACACACAACCTAGGCTGCAGGGTTATCACTGGTACACAGATGAATATAAAACTGTAGAAGGATCGGGTGTAGGAATAATTAGTAGAGGTAAATATGTAAACGTTTTTATTCCTCTAGAAGAATATACATCAGTATTCCAGACAGAGATTTATGTAATATTGCATCTTGCAAGGAAAATTAACACAAAGACGTTTAAACTTAAGTGGATCAATAGGTACCAGATAGTCAAGCAGCCGAAAGTACTCTAAGGTGGCCCTGTGAGGCTAGTATGAGAATACTGACAATAAGCTGTTTGAATGACGGAATATAACAGTGTCAGAATGTCACAAAGAATCAGCTCAGAGTCACAGAAACCTTACACAAAATGTAACTGTTTTGTCAAGACATAGGCTGCATACGTTATATCAAAGATCCTAAAACATCAAACCATATCTGTTATCAAAGATGGAAAAGGGAAGTATTTTTTAAATGTGTAAAAGATTTTAATTCCTAGCTGAGAGATTTCGGCTTACAATGGCATCTTTGGAGAAATAGTCAAATATTTAAGTATCCAACTAGGAGAGATTATATAGTAAGCAGAAAAATGCTGGTTCTATTTTATTTTTTTTCTTTTATCAAAAAAAAAAAACACAAAGTACGGTACACTGGACTACAAAAAAATACATTAAACAATGTGATTATGGTACGGATGTTAGAACTCGGCCATTTTATTGGAGTTGAAGCAGCCGATAGAATGGAATTGTGGAATGTGAAGTTATGGAAAGTGGAATTCCCTTTTCCACCTTTGATTTGTCATAAGTGTGTACAAAACGTATCAGTCTTTTCATTTATATCTTTCGTGACTACTAGGTAGTCATAAGGTATTAGATTACAGGCGACAAACACTTTTATAAAACGACTTGTATTAGCTTCCAAAAAGAACAGCAACTTCAAGATCTTGTATATAGCAACATCTCAGTTATGGAAGGAAAAATATGGAAAAACACTGGTAACAAATTTTATATTTCAAATAAATAAATTTTATCTACAAAGTCGACTTAATAATCTTGAAACAGAGCTTGGTATAAAGAAAACTCGTAAAGTTAATTTAAAAGAAAGTAATAGAAGTACCAGATTACTAAATTTGTCATATATAGGATATCATATATAGGAATCATAAGTTCAACTAATAAAAAAATAGATTCCTAGTTATAGTCCATTGCTTTTACCAAAACAGAATATACTGAGATAGTGTCAATAATATGGAAGACGAATGTAATGAAATTTTTTAATTATCAAAGCTTCTAATTATTCTATTTTTTCTTGTTTCTTGTAGGTACTTATACCTAACTTTTGTAAAACAATGTTAACTTGTTTAATGAATTTAGAAAATCCTAGTGTAGTACCATGGTTTTATTTGAAATTTTTATTAACTCTTCATCGTAAGTGAAAATTATTCTTATAGTTATTGTCATTGAAATATATTCTCTCGTAAAAGAACCCTTTCATTATAAAAAAAATTCTACTTTCCTCTTAGAAAAAACATCTTATTTTGTTACTTTGGAAGCATTCACATTCACCACTGTAAATTTAAAAAATATTTTTTACATCGACCCTCAAATGTAAAATAAACGTTATTCAGAAACTTCGTATTGCTCTCCTAAAAACAGAAATTACTGTTACGTAGAATAGTTTACTTCTAAGGTACTAAATTTGATATGTTTTTTTCAAAAGTACTTATCTTTTTCTCTCTTGTAGTTGGAACAATTACTGAAACTTGTCAAGAATATTGTTTACTCACAATCAGTTAGAACTCTATGGATTTCTAATCTTCAAAACAATCGGAGAGTGTCCTATTCCTTGTTGTTGTCTCCTTAGTTGGGAAAGTACTTTATTTAATACCAAAAATAAAAATAGTAGTTTCTCTTTAACAATATCTACGGTAGCTGTGGACATAACATGAGAAGCAAACAATTGTAGATCATGGCCTATAAACCTCGAAAACAATGTTTCGTTACAAAATACCATCTGTTATTCGGTCGAGACGAAAATTCCATCTACTCGTGGATGCTTAAGCCCACTAAAGCTTACGTTAGGAATCTACCATTCGTATCTAATTTTTATTCTAACCTTGTCACAGGATATATTATTCCCGATAGCATAATATGTCATTTCTCTGACTTACAAATATAGAGTCATTTATCTGAAAAGAATATGGCACAAATACGTTTTAAAGGTGCCTGTTGGGGTCATTTGAGTTTTCTTATGGCTTTCAATAGTAAATAATCTGTAGCTTCGATAGGAGATAGATTTTCTAGGTATTCTTAAATTTCAAGGATTTCTTCTTTATGCAAAATTTTTTTAACTTTTTTGTTGCTTTAATAAATATTTATTTATTTTCTTTCGTTCTTAATTGTTGCCAATTTTTTTATAGCTGTAGCAATTTTTTCTTTAGTTATGAAAGACACAGTGTTTCATTTTAGGGATTACACGCCGTCAGGAGTCGCATGCCAATCTACAGTTTGTATGCTTTTTGTTAGATTTACTGCCGCTAATTCTGTTTGAAGCTCATCATTTAGGAGCAGATGTACCGAGAGCCAGCTGTTTAGTTTGTCTCTAAATTAAGACCAACTAGTCTTACGTTAGGCAAAGTGAGTTGTTGTTTTTGTTTAAGATTTCTGTGAAAATTGTTGCTAATATTGGTAAGTGGTCTGAGAGTCAAAACATAATTGGCCTTTGCATTTTTTGGTGTCGATGCCTTTCGTGATGCAAAAGTATATGGCATTAGGTTTTTTTATCAGATGATCAGTCGGTTGGTTTGCCAGTAAAGATTTGTTGTAGGTTATATTCTTCCATTATTTTAACATTCTCTAACTTTTGGTGTTGTTAGTCTAAAGCCCTGTATCAGGTGTTTTAAGTTATAATCTCTACTGGTAATAAATTTGTTTCCTATAGTGTTCAATTTTTTCTGTAGTTAGGCCCAGGTGCACCAGGTACCTCGGAGACTATCGCCGTCATGATATTCGTGTGCGGTGACCCCAAAAACCCCTGAGTAGTAATTTTGAACTCATTTTAAGTCAGTTATTTCCAAAGTACAAATTTATCAATTTTCAACTCTTCAAAATAACGTTTAGAAGTTTTACTTGTTCTATAATGCAATTTTTATTTCAACAATATCATTATAATTAACAACATTTTCTTACACTCTTACGAATCGAATGCAAGTTTCATTGCGATAGATCTAACTGCAAAAATTTGGTAGGTTTATTGCTTCATTGCGTCTTCTAGAGAGAGAAAACTTCTTTCAACTAATATTGAAAGGAAGAATCGAAGAAAAGCATGGTCCTGGCAGACGACAAAGGACATGGCTGCGTAACATGGACTGTATAGGACTAGACCTCGCCATTACCAAACGCGGCATACAAAGAAAAAGAAGAAAAACTTTTACCCGTTTAAGTAATCCCAGCGTAATGGTTTTAGCAATAATTTTAATATTCGAAGCAGCTGCCAGCAACGTTGGTGATCCAGAAATAGTTCCTATAAATTGAATGGACTCTTTTTTTGTTATTTAGCTCAATGATTTATTAGAGAATTGGGATTTTTAGCAGGAGATTAAATTAAAATATTAATTTTAAAGTAACGGCTATTAATATTACTTATTATTACGGCTTCCTCTTCTTCTCCTTCTTATATATTATTACGGGTATTATTAATATTATATTATTTCCATAATTTGTACAGATGGTCAGTTAATCCGTTGCTTACTTACTTAATTCGAAACCCGTGTAAATTCACCGAATAGACTTTAATATATCTTAAATTCTTATAGGAAAAAGTCAAATTTTATGGGGCATTAAATCATAATAAGCATACTATTAAAAGTAATGTCAATTACATCATGGACAAATTATGACTTCATTCGATTATTTCTTTCCCAGAAATTACATCTGAACAAATATTATTTTATTTACTGCTTGAAAAAAAAATCAAGTTTTGCACATTCCTATTTGAAAGTCTTTTGTTTAACTTGTATTTATTCCTTAAAATTAATAAAAAAAGTGTTTTTGTAAATATTAGAAAATACTGAACTCATCTGTATTCATTAAGCTGCCAAAACGAATACGACCTACAGTTTCCTTAATCGGTCGATTTGCGTTCTCTTGCAATATAATTTTAATTTCATTCTACAATAATAGTCTGGTGAACCTGCAATGAACAAACTAACATGTCAAATAAACAGAAACATCTTTTTCCTTCAGATTTGAAAAAAATGGCAAATCAAAACTAACAAAATTATTAAATTTTTCTAATACTGTCGAACAACAGAGTGTTCTTTAATCTTTAATACCTCTGTTTATAATCCTTCTATCTGGAAGGTAATTGTTTAGATATAATTAGTAACTAGAATTCCTAAAATGAGAGATCGCTGAAACTAACTTTTTATTCTACTTGATAATGCGAACTGGTAACTACTTAAGTCATTAACAAAGGGTATGGTAACAGAAAAATTACCTGAAAATTCTACGTGATAATGTCCATATTGATGGTCAATCATTTCTATTGCGTTCTTTGAGATAGTAGGATCAAGAATTATTGTGAATCAGTTTGAGTTAGTGTGAGTTAGTGTTTTAAAAATGGATGTGCAAATTATTGAAACTTCTAAGGGGAAACCATGTGCATTGTATAAAGGGTACAGTTTTCGTATGAAAAAAACAAATAAAGATGGTTCGGTTTTTTGGAGTTGTTTGAAAGAGAAAACTGAAAAATGTCGAGGCCACATAATTATGGATAATAACACAATAATTAAGGAAGCCGAACATCTGTGTAAACCGAGTGTTGCAGCGACAGAAGTGAAGCAGTGTGTCTTCAATGCTCGAAAAAGAACTAGGGAAGACAATAGTTATTTGCCGATGTCAAAAATATATTAAGATCAATTTCAAAGATTATATAGTCAAGGACTGGATTTCGTGACAGACATCCCAAAATTCTCTTCAATGAAAAGTGATAAACGATTGTAGAAAATGTGCGCGTGGGCGGCTCACAGATCCAGTTGCAGCATCCCAAATAGTATTTCCAGAAGAAATTATTACAATGAGCGTCAAGTTTATCGACAAGACCACTCCCTCGGGATACAGAATGTTTGCCAGCAACAAAGCTAGGGAGATTTTGGTTAATAGTAAGGACACTGTATTTATGGATGGAACATTTAAAAGCTGCAGTAAGCAATTTAGTCAAATATATACCGCTCATATTGATATTGGTAGTACGTCAGAGGAGACAAATACAATTCCATTGATATTTGCGTTACTTCCTAACAAAACCAAAGAGACATACGATATGTTATTTTCATCAATGAAAGAGAAACTACCAAATTGGAAACCATCTCTTATAAAACTGGATTTTGAACAGGCAGTGATTGGTGCCTTAGAAAATTATTTTCTCAAAGCCAAAATTTCTGGTTGTAATTTTCATGTCAATCAATGTATATGGAAAATGTTCAAAATATTGGACTTGTTTCTGAATACACTGATAACGAAGAGATACGTTTGCACATAAGAATGTGTGCTGCGTTAGCGTATCTACCCATAGAAGATATCGATGATGGCTGGTTATGCATTCAAGAAACCTCTCCTATTTCTGAAAAAAAGTTTTATGACTACTTTGTCAAATAATGGTTAGAAAATACTCACATTACCAAGGAAATGTGGAAATGCCATGATCAAAGACATCGCAGTAATAACGTTTTAGAAGGATGGAATCATCATCTGAATACATTAATAAGACGACATCCCAATGTATTCCAATTAGTAAAGTGCCTGGTTAAAGAAGCAGAATATTGTGATCACCTTTACGACCGATTTACTTTCAATCTTGAAGGAAAGCGGCGCAAGAAAACATATATTAATCTTGATGAAAGAATATCCAAAACTTTACAGAAATTTTACAGGACAATGGCATATATCCAGAAGCTGCAATAAATAGACAATTTTTTATTCCCAAGATTTTTTTTATTTTACTGTATAAAAAGTTTGACAAAAAAAAAACGAAAAAGAAACAAAAAAAATTAACAAATTAAAAAAAAACAAAAAAAAATAAAAAAAATTTTTCTAAACACAATGTTTATATTATGTATAAACTATGACAGTCCTTAAGCCTGAATGAAAGTATGAAGGGAAAATTGTTTATTTTTATTTTTTTATAATTTTATGATTTTTTAAAACTAATTTTACTAGCCTAACCGTTACCTGATCGTTATGGTAGAATAAAATTAAACGTCGATTACAAGAGAGCGCAAAACGGTCGATATAAGAAAATAATTATCTATACATCTCCATTAAGGAAGTGTTAGAGAGCAAACCGGCTGATTTCAGGTAAGGGCGCAAAACGGTCGAGTGCATATCGGCCGACACCGCCAAAACATCATTATTTTTATAAAGTTTAAAATTCCGAACCGAAGCCGAAAGTTTTTAGTAATTTAAAAGACATACATTGATTAATTGCCAAAAAATTTTAGTAGCGATGGAAAAGTTTTGTAAATTTTATGACGTATCTACAACTTAAAAGTTTTCAAGTTTTCTGAGAGCATGTAAATCTAAAACAAACGTTCAACTTTCAGTTATGATTTGTGTAAGGCAGTTTTATTTTCTAACACTTTATTGGTAAAACTAAAGATAGAAGAATTCAAAAGTGTTCCAACATACTAGATGAATCATCACTTTGCCAGACCTACACACATCAAAATAAGCTAGGGGACAAAAACAAAAGGCAATATTATAGAAGGATTTCAAATATTTTAATAGGAAGTTATAAACAAGTATCCCGATTATAAAATAAACATTTTTTCTTAGGATTATCGCAATAGCTGTTAAGAAAATTAAAAGAGAACTTTATAAGTCAAAAAATGATAAAAAAATAAAAAACTAATTTGTTACCCCTCAGCTCCCAACAAAGTAGTCTTTAGTTTAAGTTGTATAGTTTATAACCTCTACGGTTATTGATTACTCTCCTTCATATGCAATAAACGCAATATCCGTTCCAGACAAACGATTTTGCTTCCAAGAGTGATGCCACCTTATATCATTGTACTGCCGCCTTGCTGTCTATGAACTTCCTGCACGTTGGCAAATTGTTCAGCATTGCCAGATTCTCTCCAAATTCTTGGCCGTCTTGTATCTGGTGCAAATTTAAATCGGGACTCATCTGTGAACAAAGTAGAGGCCCACTCACGTCTTACTCAATTTGCGTGTTCTTGTGCCCACTGAAGTCGATGAGCACGATTTTCTCTAGATAACATAGGCATTTAACCCTACTTTATGCAATCTATTTCTGATGATTTGGCCACATACAAACATCTGATGGGTCTTTTGCAGCCTCATTTAAATTATAATGCAGTTACAGTGCGATCTCGCAAAGCCTGCAACTTAATAAAACGGTCTTTAATCAGGTCGGTTATATTTGTACGGCCTGTATGACCTTTAGCAACATCACCCATTTCTTGACACATTAACCACAAACGAATAATAATACGTCTGTTCGTGTAGATGACCTCAGCAACGTCTCTTTGACTTCTGTCAGCTTGAGGCATCCTGATAGCACGCCACTGCGTTTTGCGGATTAATTGATGTTTCCCCATTATTAGCAATTTCAAAACTAAATAAAAATCCACATAGATAACGAAAATCAAGTACCAATAAAGAAATATTACTTTTTATCTTATAGACAAAATACGCATATTGAAGTTTTGTTAAATTTTGTATAGCCATTCTTATCAGCATTGTCGCCCAAGTTGGTACAATAATCGACAAAACAACAAAACAAATTAAAAACATAAATTTATTTTTGTATTTGCAGCTAAAATAAATTTAAAGCTATTTAAATTGGTGTCCCCTAGATTATTTTGATGTGGTAAAATATATTCCGAAATTATACAGGAAGCCAATTAATAAAGTCAGTGTAAAACTAAAAGTTAATGATTTATGTTATTTGGTAGATTTCTAGGAAAATTACCTGATCGAGACTTGACGCTTAACTATTGGGAAATCCCTAATCGTTTTCCGTTGTTTAGTAAACAATTATCAGATATACAGTAAGTTACTGCGTCAGAGTTTAGGTTTGTTGCGTCTGCCAAAAAGCAAAGAACACAAATTTTAAAAAGTTTTAGACGCTTTAAATCATTTCCTAAAAAAGACTTTAAGGACGTTAATTAATTTTTTTCTCTTCTAGTACCTTTCATACAATCACAAATTAACAAACATTAGTTTTCCAAATCTAAAGCTCTTTGATACAAACCCGAGAGCTTAGCTGTACAATCTACTTACACGTTGAAGTATGTTTAAATTATCTCTTAATTATTTCCTTCCAAAATTATTTTTTTGCTATGCCTATGGCTAACAAATCCACGGGACGAGTCATACCTCGATTTCTTAATACTGAAAGTGACATCGCGTTGTGTCCTTAATGCCCTCGTCTTCTAAAAACGGATTCAATGAGTTCTTTGTCTTTTAAGAATCACATTTTTTCATTTACGTTACATACTGCTGTATTTTATAGCCAAATATCAAGTTTAAAAAAATAAAGTCACGTTGACTCGAAATGGTTCCCTATGCGTAACCCATAATTAGGACTAGTTTTGCATGAGAATCGCAATTCACCTTCTTCGCAGCATTTTAAACATTAACTGTATAATTAACTCGAGCCTAGCCCTTAACTTGGCAACGTATGTTATAATATACATAATATTTCAAATTTTTTGTTTGACAATCAATAGTATTTGAAACCCAGTTCTTGGCACTGTACAGCTGAGTATACACTACCGTAAGTAGCTGAGTGGAAATCAGCCCGAAAATTCTTAATTTCGCGCATTTAGTTCTTATGGTATTAATACAGTCTCGACAAAATGGCTGAGCACGCGTGTTGTTCCAACCAACAAGTGGTAAGTGTTTATATTAGTTTATTGTTTTTCATTGCACAGTGCTAATTTTTTGGCAACTTATTTTTGAAACATTATACTGTTTATGTATAAACAAATTTTTGGTGTAATGTAAATATTTTTTCAGCAAATCGATTCAAAACTTTATGTATTGTATAGTATACACCGCCCGATATGGCCCTCACTGACCCAGAGAGTAGTAGTGATGACGAACAAGAGGTATTATCTCGTAATTTTTTGAAAGAATTCACAGAAGACACAGATGATGTTGAAGAAAATATAACTTCTGAAGAAGATATAGAAGAAGTTGTAGAAATAGTAACTGTTTCAGTCAGTAAAGGAAGACTAGCAGCAGTTACTCCCTCAGTAGTGCCACAATTTTCTCCAGTAGTCCAAAAACAAGCAAGTTCTTCAATAAAACGGAAGGGGAAAAAAGACGAGCCTTCAGTCAACTGGACGACTGATGATTTTGAATATGAGGTAACAACAAAACAAAGTAATGATTTTACAAAACCTTAAAATACAAAAACACCTTTGCAATATTTTAAAACCTTTTTCAGTCCAGATATTGTTGAATTAATCGTAGAAAAGACTAACCTGTATTCGACACAAATATTTCACAAATGTGTAGACACAAGTATAGATGAGATGCACGATCTCTTAGCTATCAAAATTTTAATGGGGATTGTTGACATGCCGGCGTACACGGACTATTGGTCTCAAGAGACGCGATATGAACTTATTGCAAATGTAATGTCACTAAAGAGGTATCAAGCAATACGACGCAGCCTACATTTTGTTTATAATGAAGAGTTGAATAATATAATGAGAGATATTTAAAAATAAGGCCTATTTTAGATCGTGTACGAAGAAACTGCCTCACAATGAATCAGAGTCTAGATGTTCAGTGGATGAAATGATGGTCTCATAACGGGGAAAGAAGGCAGGCTCGAGAAGACAATATGTGAAGAACAAACCAAAAAAATGGGGTTTCAAAATGTTTGTTCGTTGTGGCATATCAGGGATAGTGTATGATTTCTTTCCCTATGGAGGAACGATACATTTAGAAACCATCATTTTACGGATGAGGAAAATAACATGGGATTTGGGGCAAAATATGTTTTAGCACTATGTTCAAAAATCCAAAATAAACCTTTATCGACGGTTTATTTCGATAATTATTTTACAAGTTCAGAACTTATTACCTATCTTCGAAGTGAGTTTAAAATACTTTCTTTGGGAACTGTTAGGAAAGACAGACTACGGGGTTGCCTACTTGAATCTGATAAGAAAATAAAAAAAGATGGGAGAGGTTCTTTTGAACAATAAATAGACAATGATCGTCGCATTGTCGTTGTAAAGTGGTACGATAACAAGTCCGTAACCTTATGTAGTTCATATGTAGCCTCCATTCCAATGGCAACCATACAGAGATTCTTAAAAAAGGATAACAGGAAAATCTACATTCCATGCCCACAGTTAATAAAACACTATAACAGTCATATGGGTAGTGTGGATTTGGCAGACATGTGGATTGCTCTATATAGAATACGCTTCAAAACACATAGATGGTATATGGGCTTTTTTTATCAAATTATAGATATATCCATTAATAATGCTTGGCTACTACATAAACGTGATGCAAGCATTCTACAAGAAGATAAAAAACCAGTCATTCCTTTAAAACAATTTAGAATAAAACTTGCCAAAAGTCTACTGCAGGCTGACAAAATAAAAAAAAACGTCCCAGCAATGAGCACCTCCTACTATCTTTAAAAAAATTAAAAACCCGGTAAAGCCTAGACCCCAAGATGATATCAGATTAGATCATCTGGATCATTTTCCAGTACACGGTGCAATGGGCAGGTGCAGAAATTGCAAGAAGGGACAAACTGCCATATTTTGTAACAAGTGTAATATTAGATTATGTTTAGTGCAGAACAGGAATTGTTTTATGGATGTTCACATTAATAAATAAATATTTTTGATTAAATTTTGATAGTTCTTATTTATATTCCTTGTCCTTCATAATTTGGCAATGTATGATATGCTATACAGACCTATTTTTCGGTCTATTTGGCGATATATACTCTGGTATACAATCCAAATTTTTGACATATAGATGTCATATATGTTTTTTGTTGTTATAGAATATTTGTATGATGCCCAAACAGTAAACATATCATTTTCAGATTTTTAGATTCAAAATTAACCTTTTGCCAAGTTAGGGGCTAGAGCACTTTCGTCTCAGTTCTTGCACAAGAAGGTCCAAATTGGCCCGTAAATTTATTTATTCATATTATCTATCTTGCACATGTCACCGTAATTTAAATTATCTATTATTATTATTATAGACTTTGATGTGAATTCGGTTTGTTTCTGCTTCTACAACGTCTTGTTCTTGTTTATGTTACCATGACGCTAACGTATTGTCTTTGGTTGGGGACAATTGTATTCTGTAAGTACCTTTTCCGCTTTATCTCAGTCAGCCCTAAGCTGAAAGGTATTATGACCAGAGATACTATTGGCCCAAAATTAGTGATATATAATGTTACAATAGTTTATTTTTCTTTTTCAAGATAGACAATTAATAATATAAGTACGGTGACAATTAACTGAAGTATACTTGTTAATTACATTTACTATATAGATATATACGTATGTTTACTATTAGTTTTATTTGATAGCAATTACATATGATTACCATTTAATAAGGGAGTGATCAGTGAGCCTATATTACATGCTCTTAAGGTTAATTAATTATTCATTTAATTAAGTACATTCTAGATACATTTTTAATAACCATTAATATAAGTAACTTTCAAAATATCTCATTTTGTACGTTCTTGAGAATACTACCGCTATAATTACTTTTTGTATAAACTTTATTAAATCTTTGAATCTATTTTTTTGTTGCTGCTCATTAATTCTTATTGCGACATTAAGTATAAATTGATTAATGTTTTTCATAATTAAATTTATATCTTTACTTATTATATTTTTTTTTGTTCAGGATATAATTAATTTTGCTCACTCTCTTACTATTTTTGAAGCTATCAAATATAATAGTTGTAGATCGTGTAGGATATAATTTCCCCTCTCCCTACTCATTTGTTACTGTTTAGTAATAATTTTATATCTTTCTCGTTAGCGTTCTCGTCTCATTTTCTTTCCGTTCTCTTGGATATTGGGTTTTCCTATTAATTTTAAAAACAGGGTGATACCCAAAACTTTCTTCTCTTTCATTTTCTTTTGTTTATTTCACTCGCGAACCACTTGCAGTCTAACTCTCCCGATCAAGATACTTCTACCAGACTATAGCTTGGACCTTCATATAGTCATTTGTGTAGCCGTGTTGCCAATGATCAGATAATTTACCGTCTTCCATTAGGCGCACTCCAGCACAGCTCAACCGTTATACCTGTTTATACGATACACAATTAAGTGACCCACCAACGAAGGGTTACACATATAAGTGGCTCCCACTCGTGGTGCCTGAAACCTTTTGTTTTTTGGTCATTACAACGTGAAAGACTATTATGTTTAAAGACAAAATGGACAAACAGTATGGTTAAATACCGACTTCTACCGTTGATTCTACAAGGCAAGATTGGACATAGGAAAGGCCCTGAATGTAGAGAGAAAATGGACTGGTCTAAAGTCAACCGATCTATTTAGAGTTGTTGTAAATATAATAAGATAGATTAATATGGTCACCAACATCACTGGAAGATAGGTACCTTTAAATGGTTAATAGACTGCAATAAACACTGTTAAACCTGTAAAACTTTCATTCTTGTAAATATAAAAGATATCCTGAAAGAATGATTATATAATCACTTCTTTCGGAATCCCCAGCAAAAAAACAATGTATTCATAAAATATTACTGCGTAAATGTCAATAGCAAAGAATAAAATAGGGATCCTTTAGTCCAAAATTTACTTCCGATAAAAATTTTCAATTTATATGAATTAAGTAATATCCGAGTTAAAAAGTTTGTTTTTATAGAAGACATTTTGAATTAGTGGTATGATAAAACAGTCAAAACAATTACATGATACAAAAAATACTTACATTATTGAGTTTCAGCTTTCCTTTCATCTTATCTGGTTTATAATGTCCTGACAATTGGTAGAGTACAGCTCTGGACCGTCGTCGTCCGTAGTTAGCGGGCGGGGCTTCGGGGTCGAGATTTCCGTTGGCGTCTGCAAGGAGGCAAGAGTCAGCAGAACCTCGGAAGCGGGCCCCCAATACGGCCGCTGTGCACAACATATAATTCACTTGCGCACATTTATGGAACATAGAGTACAGTGCTAGACAAGAAATAAAAGTCGTGTTTGTGCAAGCATTTTTTGGTCTACCGATTTAAATTATTTTTACAGGGTGTGTCATATTTTATCTACAAATATAATTGTTACAGGTTGTGGTGGAACAAAAATCACAAAGCAATTAAAATAAATATGCTAAAAAAACATTAATCAGAGGATAAACGTATGTGAATATTTATTTTGTTTTTTACTCATAAAATCTGTTTTTAATAATTAACAAATTAATACAATGCTCTAAAGATATTTTGACATAATATAGAAAGGAAGCCAAAGGCATCGAAATCTATTTAAACAACTTACGGATACGGACGACACAATTGTAATTAATATGAAAAAAAAAATAAATAAAAGTAAAGACAAAAACAGTAATACCAAGACATTATTAAACATATAACACAAGGCGGAAGAACCAAAGCATTAGAAAGGTACAAATTTCAAAGCGGATGTGTACCAGGCAAGATCTAACAATTTCAGTAGTCACAAGAAAATTAAAGAATCTTTTGACTTAAAAAATAAAATCAAGAAGAAACAAACTATGCTTAAAGACGCTTCTTCTTCTTCTTCAGATGCAAATCCACTAATGGATGTTAGCGATCACATTTTCCATTAATTCTCTATTTCTTGCAATCTGTATCAGAGATTGTATGTTATTAATCCCTGTCCATTGCCTTATGTTTCGGAGCCAGGACATTTTCTTGCGTCCCATTCCTCTCTTGCCTTCAATTTTACCCTCGATTATAAGTTGGAGGAACTGGTATTTTTCATTTCGCATGATGTGACCTAGATATGCCGTTTTCCTTTTCTTGATGGTTTTGAAAAGTTGGCGTTCTTGGTTTATTCGTTTAAGGACATCTATATTTGTAATTTTCGCTGTCCATGGTATTTTTAGGATACGGCGATAGAGCCACATTTCGAAAGCTTCTAATCTGTTTATATCCCTCGTTTTGAGTGTCCAGCCCTCTACGCCATATAGCAGCACTGACCACACGTAGCACTTAGTAAACCTTAGTCTCAGTTGAAGATCGAATTCTGAACAAGTCAGTACCTTCTTAAATTTTACGAAAGCTTGTCGAGCTTGCTCAATGCGACATTTTACTTCCCTGTCCGATGCCCAGTCTTCAAAAAGCCACGATCCCAGGTATTTAAATTTACTCACTCTTTCAATGGACTTAGTATTCAGTGTTATGTTGGAGTTTTCAAGTGCTTCCAAGTTTCTGGAGATGATCATAAATTTGGTTGTTTTGGTATTAATCTCTAATCCCATTCGCTTACTGTATTCTCCGATTATGTGACAAGTTATTGAAGATCGACTATGTTGTCACAAATTAAGACACCATCATCAGCATATCGTATGTTGTTGATCAATACTCCATTCACTTTAATTCCCATCTTTGCATCCTCCAAGGACTCTTGAAATATGGCTTCCGAATAAATGTTAAATAAAAGAGGGAAAAGCACACATCCCTGTCGAACGCCCCTTCTTATGTGTATGGGTTTGGATATATAATTGTCTATTTTAAACTGTGCCGTTTGATGCCAGTACAAGTTTTCAATGCATCTTATGTCTTTTTGGTCTATATCAACTTTCTTGAGGATCTGCATTAACTTGTGGTGTTGGACACAATCAAACGCTTTTTGGTAATCTAAAAAGCATAGGAACACATCCTTCTTCTGATCGTAACAATTTTGGACCAGTATCTATGTTGCTACTATTGCTTCTCGTGTTCCTAAACCTTGCCTAAACCCGAACTGGGAGTCACTGATGTCCCATTCACATTTTATGTATAATCTTTGATGTAGTATTTTTAAGAATATCTTTAAAGTGTGACTCATCAAGCTAATGAGTCTGTGATCCTCACATCTTTTTGCATTGACTTTCTTGGGCAGGGGAATAAAGGTAGAGCGTAACCACTATTGAGGATAGCAGCCAGTTTCATAAATTAAGTTAAATATTTTGTGTAGTGCTGAAATTCCCCTTTCATCCAGTAATTTAAGTATTTCTGACGGGATTTCATCTGGTCCAGGTGCCTTATTGTTTTTTGAATTTAGTATTGCCTTAAGCCTTATTTTTTATTGCCTTAAAGACGCTAACTAATGAATAATAGATTTGCTTAATGCGTTTAATAATCCCTATTTCAGTTGCAGATAAAACATCAAGACGAAATAATTTCCGACTACGGCGTATAAACTGCAAATGTAATTTTCCATTGCAGTAAAAAAGACGGTATTTACGCCCTTCTCCTTATTTAAGTGCCATCTCTGCGGTGAAGGTTAACAACCATCATGAGTATTCTGATATTCTATACCATTCCCGCAAGTTGCACAGCCTTGAGATTCTTCGTATTTCTACACTTCTCCATTCCTCGATTTTTTCTTGAATAACTAGTTAAAGCATGTAATATCTTTCTTCACGCATAACTTGTCCCAAGTACTACAGCTTTCTGGTTTTTGCTAGTTTCTATAATTTCCTTACTTTTTATGCATTTTTCTCATGACTTCATTGTTTGTTATATAATGAATCCACGATATTTTTAGTATATTCCTGAATACCTAAAATTAAAATGCTTTCAGTTTCTTAATTGTGGCCGCATTCATGGTCCATGCCTCCATTTTGTATATAATCTACTTATATTGCATATTCCTAACTATAAAAAAAATTATCGAGACCTGACACGTACGTGTTCTGACGGTATTTGCCTTCTCGTTCGCCAAGAGACTAATAAATATTATTTATCGCCTTAAGTGAGAATAATTGTCATTTTAAAGGTCCAAACTGCTCAGTCTGATTAGTATATTTTGTGTTTCGTTACGTTATATTATAGTTATTATTTACTACACACTATAAGTTTTATATTGTGCAGTAAACTTTTAGTATCCAGAAATAAAGTATTTATACATTAAAAGTAAAAATAGTTTGTTGTAGTCACTTGAGTAAAGCTTTGAAAAACCAATATTTTAATTTGATGATATTTCGAAAAGTTTTATTTTGTCTTCTGGACTTGAAAATTTTTCCAAAATGCAGTTTCATAACTTTACCAATATGTTCGATGACGTTGGTGTTATTACAATATATATTATCTTTTTCTATGCTACTTTGGCCTTCTTTTAACCAATTATCATAAGTTATTGAAGGTAAACAGGACAAGAAAAATGTCAAGCAATGATACAGCAGACGAGCTCCTTGAGATTGAGGTAACCCTCAGCCCATCTAAAACATTCTAGTAAATGGACATTTTGACGTTAAAACGAAGAAAATTCTCATAAATGTATTTAAAACGGAAATACAGGTGACCTCTACAAAGACGAAAAGCGCTATTTCTATTAGAGGAGTAGATAAAACAGGTATTAATATTGTTTTTCCATTATTTCAGTATTGTACTTTCTATCTATAATAGACGTGTGTAGCCGTAGTGTACGAAATGTGCACTAGTTTTATAGTTTTATAGTTCTTTCATATTTTGGCTATCTTTCCCACGGCCGCTTTTACTAGATCACATCTACGTTTTACTTCTTCCTGCAGTGACCCTGTTTTTGAGATCAATGATTTCAAATATAAATAAGCTCACAAACCTCAAATTGGTTAATCGTGATTACGTTTGAAAGATTCATATGCTCCACTTCCTGTTATCCACTATGACAATCTTTGTCTTTGTAATGTTTAACTGCGGATCAAATCTTAGATTTTCGTTTCCAAATAGTCGTATGAGATCAATTAACTCTTCTTTACTATTTGCAATTGTGTCGTTTGCAAAACGTAGGTTGTTTATTTTTCGGTCATTTATTGAGATATCTTTTCCCATCCTTCAAGCGCTCTTCTCATATTATGCTCTCTGTATATATTAAATAATTGTGAAGACAGTATACATTTTTGTTATACTTGTTTTTGCTTCTACATTACCAGAAATTTTATGAATAGCTGCAACAACAAACATAAACTTCATTTAAAACAAAACGGATCCAGCCTTCTACGAATGGCGACATCGAAACAACGCAAGCTCATTTTCCGAAAAAGTTCTGCTTGTCTATTTGATTGAATTAAGTACACAATACAAACTATCGTCATTATGGTCATTCTTCTCAACGAGTTAATTTATGTTAAGAATGCACCATATCGCCGATTTGGAAAAGTATGGCAAATTACGAGCGTTTTTGAAAAGAAAATCTAAAAAAGATTCCAATCAAAGAAGTCTTCCACGTTGACACCGAAATAAATTGATATTTTTATTGGCAAAGCTGCTGATGAAAGTTTTCTTTTCTATAAGATAAATACGTATAAATATTAATCGGATCTGTTCAAAAACTTATATTATATTCTTATTTGATTCAACTTAAATTAATTATTAGAATTATGGGGACATGCCACTTAAACATGAAATGAATATAGAAGACGAGAAGAATATACAAACAATGTTATTCATAACAATATCCAAAACTAAGACAAAAATTGTACAAAAACTCCCATTAATAGTACGCTGTCCAATATTGTGAAGAAGTACACCGTCGAAACAATCAAAATAATTAATATTCCATATAGGAAAAAAATTCAGATCATGGTAGACAAATTACTAAATATTTGCTAAATTCTTAAATGATTACCAGTTATTGTTACAGTAGATCATCTGCCACTCTCTGCATTGACAAAGACGATAAAACTGGATTAAAGCATCATGAAAGCTGCAAATCTACACACGTAGCTAAAGGTGCCCACGTACTAGGAAGGAAGCGCGAAGGTCTGAATGTGCACGGTACGAGATACACTTAAAAGTGTGCATGTATGGCGAAAAATGTGGAATGAGCATCCAAACCTTTCAAAATCAGGATCGTCTTGATTTTTCCGCGTGCAATTATCATCGCACGGAGAAGAACGACAGTGTATGGGCAACGACTATCTGCACGTTTCATTTCCAATGAGTGCTGTACGACTACTCGTTGGATATTGCATATTATTTATGTTGCTTAATTATGCTATTATTATGCTGAAATTATTGTTGAAAATTTTAAATCCTCATAGCTTCTTGTAGTTGCCAAAAATCTTAATGTTGCAGTTAGCCTTTTATAGCCTGCCGCATTCGCGTGTCCTGTTTTTGTGTCAAAGGAGTTACTATAGATAATAGTTCAAAATACGTATCTTGATCTATTCTCAAGTAAACATGCCAATCTGACAGTTCAAGTCGTAATTCTTCCAGTAAACTGACATGAGAGTCCGTAGCTCGTTTTTGTAACCAAGCCTTTGTCCATTGCGACTTTGGTTTTCTTTTCATACGACACCTTTCTTTAACACAAACACACGCCACTGCCATTAGTAAAAGAACGTTTTTTGACGGCATGTTTACTTTAACCGTACTTTAAAACTGAAAGTAAAGTACTGGTGTATGTCGGTCTGGAGTGTACGGGTTTACCTTACTGCAAACATGCAGAGACCTAATTGCGCATTCTTCCTTCTTGGCGGGTGAGGACCTTAAGAATACATTGATCAGACTACGAGGAACATGAAAATTCCAACATATTCTATTGATAAATAAACAAATAGTAATGAAGCATATTTTTCATTTAGAGTAGCTAAATTTCGAATATTGGTATTGAAAACTATTCCACTGTTAATAATCATTCACGACCAATCAATTTATTAATTCTAATAACACTAATTATAATCTTTTTGACAAATAAAGTTGAAAATCTGTGGCCAGAGGACTAGTTTCCATGCCAAACACACTATCATCATCATCATCATCATCAAATAAAGTTGTTCAATAAATATCTCAAATTATTAAATTAGTCATGGATAAAGTAGAGTATGTTACTCGGAAATATTACATCGTTGCTGATGCGGCTTGGCTCTTAACACTAGAAGCACCAGAGCGGTCATTTTGACTGCTTTTCATTTTTGGCACTCTGTATTACCTATTCATAAATGTTTTAGAAACTTGACAATTTATGACTTTTCCTAGATCTATTTGAAGATTATTTTTTCTCTTTTACAGGTACTTAGCGTAATTACTTTTTAAGATATGTTAACGTATACCTAGAACTACCATATAGCAGTCATTTTGACTGCTTTCTATTTTCGACCCTCATTAGTCTAGAGTATTACTCATTCATATTTATTTTAAAAAATTTATGATTTGGGACTTTATTATTTACTTGAGGATTATAATTTCTCTTTTACAGGTACTTAGTATAATTACATTTTGAATATATTTATGTTGATGTCCACCTAGAAAAATGCGGTCCTAATGACGAGGTAGTCTAATTTTTGTTCTACTTTTCTGGGAAGTTTTTACTTATTTTATGTATAAAAGACATCGAAAATATTTGTTATTATGTAGTTTGAGTATACTCTTTGCAATTGCATGTTCAATCTGTATTTTGATTAATTTTACATTGTGATTTTTATTATTTCTGCTGTTATCATGTCTCGCCGATATTTGACTCAGCAGGAGCTATTAGAGTGTCTACAGAATTTGTCAGAAAATGAATCTGTAGCAGAGTTATCTGATTATGTATCCGATAATGAAGTTGACGAGTATGTGCCTAATACAGTTGATCAAGGACATTCATCGGGCAGTGATTCTGAAGGTGAAGTTGAGATTGAGGTGATGCCCAGTACTTCTGCTTTAACTTCGAATGCAGACTTCAATACATCTTCAGAAATGATTACCAACCAGGTAAGAGAAATTCGCAGAAGCAATTTAGAGAATTCCTCCATAGATACCATAGGATGGGAGTTACTTGACAACAATGCTAGTACACGAGGTAAGCAACTATATTATATTAGTAGCTTCTATTTATGTATTCACTTAGGTGTATAATATTTTAAAGCATATTCTTCTTGATGTCACGAATATTGGCGATAATCATGGCAATATTCACCTTATCTGCAGGATGTTCTTCTTCCTGGACCCCGTTTTCCAAATATTTTTCCTTGCAGGATGGCTTGTAGAAGGGCGCATCTAGATTCATTTCGCACAATGTTTTCGAAATATTGTAACTTTCGAGATCTGATAGTGGTCCACGGGATTTGAAGTGTTCTCCGATTTAGCCCAGCTCGAATGCTTCTAATTTTCTGCATAAATCTTCGTCAAGTTCAACTATTCAACACCATAAAAAAGAACAGAGAAGACGTAACATCGCAGCATCCTTACTTTTATACCAAGAGAGGTTATGGCTATTGAAGAAGGCCCCCATCTGGTTGAAGGTGGATCTAGCTTTTCCGATGTACGCTCTTATTTCTTGGTTGTTGTTCCATTCTTTATGTATTACGGTGCCATTTATTTAAATAAATAAATAAATTTATATCCTTACTGTATGCTAGGGGAGCTTATATGGCACGAAATGTTAGCATAAAGATGCTGTGGTCTGGTACATGGGGTCCAAAATTTTTTCAAGAGACGATGTCTAGAAACAAATTTACACAAATAATGAGTTTTATCCGTTTTGATATGAGAAATACCAGGTCTGAGCGATTATCAACAGATAAATTTGCACTTGCGTCGGTAATATGGAACCCATTTATAGAGAATTGTATATTATGTTATACACCTGGCGAAAATATAACTACCGACGAACAGCTTTTTTCCACGAAGGCAAGATGCCGCTTTACCCAGTACATGGCGAATAAACCCGATAAGTTTGGAATTAAATTCTGGCTTGCAGCTGATGTCGAGTCCAAATATTTGTTAAACGGATTTCCTTACCTAGGGAAAGATAAACAACGACCAGCCAATCAACTTCTGGGGGAACATGTTGTTAGCCGTCTAATGGAACCATTTATAAATAAAGGAAGAAATGTCACGACGGATAACTTCTTTACGTCCATAAAGTTGGCAAAAGAATTACGAAAGAAGGCTACAAGCATTGTTGGAACAATCAACCGAACAAGAAAGGATATTCCACCGTCAGTAAAAAATGAAAAGATGGAATTGTACAAAACAAAAATTTTCAAACACGAAGACTTGACGCTAACGGCGTACCAGGGAAAAGTCAACAAAAATGTTCTAGTGCTGACTTCTTTACACTCGAATGATATTAAAATGGGCACAGATAAAATGAAAAAACCGGAAACCATAATTTTCTACAACCAGACAAAATACGGAGTAGACATTGTAGATCAGATGGCTAGACTGGATTCAACCAAATCTGCTTCAAGAAGATGGCCGTTGCAAGTTTTTTTTAATATTTTAGATATGGCAGGAATAAATGCTTGGGTTCTGTATAAGAAAGTTACGGGCAGTCAAATATCTAGGCAGGATTTCCTACTTCAGTTAGCAGAAGAATTGCGAGAAGATCACATGACTAAGGGCAGGACAACATCAACGGATACAAATCCAAGAGGTACAAAAAAACCACCAAATAATAAACGTAAGCAGTGTCAAACAGGGAATTGCAACAAAAATAAAACATTTGAAATTTGTCATATATGTAAAAAATTTGTGTGTGGGTCATGTACAAGCAAAATTTAAAAATTTTGCTACTGCATAAATTGTACTTAAATAATTAAATAATTTATTTAAATATATTAAATATGTCTTTTATTATTAGTTATTAACTCAATATAGGTTTTTATCAAATAAAAAAGAATACAAAATCGGCTGGCAATAGAAAATTCTAATATCCGTCATTTTGACCGCCGGTGGTGCTTCTAGGTATGCACAAATGCTGGTGCTTCTAGTGTTACTATCTATGTAATCTTTTCTGGTTAGAGATTTGAGTAATATAAATCCAGATTTTATATTCTTATTTATTTTTAGTTATTATGTTCTGCTCATTATTTTTATTATTATTCTTAAACAGGCCAACAATATCACAAAACATGATATTTTCCTGGTGCCCTTATTTGAAATCTCGGCGAAGGATATGTTGACTTTTTATGTTTATATAAATGTTCTAAATAAGCTGGTATTTTTTAAAATAAGCTATATAAATATTTTTCAAGTCCGTCCTCTCGGCTGGTTTTCAGCTAAAAAGATTTTTCCGTCAACTGATGGGTACAAAAATGAACCTACTTTTATTAATCCATTTTTATGAAAAGGATTATGGTTGTACATTCGCGACGACATTATTTTTTTACAGAAAACCTTTGTTATCTGGATATATGTTGAGAAAAATGTAAACACAGTTTTTAAAAAGTTTTCTAATACAAATATGGTTATGAAGTTTGGCCTGAAATTGTTTAAATTGAAATACCAATGCACAAATATCGTACCACAGAAGTGTTAGATTTAGTCTAACAGACAGTAATTACATTATCTAACCTGCATTCTTTTCATCGCTTGTTATAGTTGTTTCCATGTCACGCTATCGTATGCTTTCTCCATGTCGATAAAGGTGTTTTAATATTTGTTTGTTTGTTCTTTTCTATCAGTTGTCTTATGATGAATATTTTATACAGACATTGTTGAATTGTTTATGTTTCCTTTTATAACTACTGTGGAAACGATTCTTTGTATTAAAGGTATTACACTGAT
Source organism: Diabrotica undecimpunctata (assembly GCF_040954645.1). Classification (NCBI taxonomy): domain Eukaryota; kingdom Metazoa; phylum Arthropoda; class Insecta; order Coleoptera; family Chrysomelidae; genus Diabrotica; species Diabrotica undecimpunctata. The sequence goes on along the minus strand of NC_092805.1, from coordinate 42,005,751 downwards.
CTCTTTAGAATTATATGTTGAACTTTTATCACTTAAAAAAAAAGAGCATGTATGACAGATTCCACTCTTCTCGAATCTCCTCTCCTGCTTTGACAGGTTAGCGGTTACTGGTTTAGTAATAGTGTTGCCTGGCATTCATATAATGTGTCCAGCTTGTTTGTTCAATCATAAATTAATCCGTTAATTTGTAATCTCACATTTACCTGCAACTTAATAAATTGCCGAATAATATATTTTCAAGTTGAACTTCCTAAGTGTTGCAATAATGGCCTAGATTAAATTGTATTGTAAGCTCATAGTTCAAAGTTTATTAGTGTGATAGAAGCATTAACCTCTGAGCTGAGGCATACATTACTTGTAAAATTATAAATTGGGGATTTGAACTCATTTGAGCGCAGTCTATTATAGAAAGTTACCTAAACAACAACTAGAGTGTAATTATTAGTAGCTGTCAATAAAACTATAATTTTACTACACAACTTCAACATTGTCAAAAGGGGCATCAGAAAACAATTCGATTCTTATAACTACAATCGAATCTGTCCACTGTTTAAGTCGCTGTGTTTTAATGAACGTTAGGACGCCTGGTTCATTAAAGAGTTGGTTTAATTCGAAATTATATCTTTTGCGCCACTGCCCTTGGTCGTTTACAGATCCAAATATTTTACGGAGTATTTTACGCTCGAATATTTCAAAAAGTGTTGTATCTTTCTGCGTTAGAGTCCATGTTACTGCTCCATATATGAGAACTGGCCTCAGCAATGTTTTAAACATATTAATTTTAGTTCTTCTTTGGAAATATCGCTTAACATCTCGCTTGCTATGAATGGTGGTGCTTTAGTTATATCTTCCTCTGTGATTTCGGTTTCCTCCGTTATTATTATCATCAATGCTCCTGCAATAATTTTGTTTAATGCTTTGTTCACTTCTTTGGTGTACCTATCTGTATGATATTATTCGGAAGCTATTTTCTTGTGGCATATTAATGCAATTACTATTTCTCTTGAGAATTAGCTACAATTTAAGTTTGAAATTGTTGATGTTGTGAAATTATATCGATAATTTCTCACCTCTACTACTTGCATCTCTTTTTATTTCACAACGTATTATGTTTTCTATCTTTTGCGTTATTTTGCCGGTTCTTAAGGCACTCATCCCTGTATATCTAAACAATCGCTATTAAACAGGCACTTTCTAGTGCCACTGCTAGTTCACAATGTCCCGTTCCTTAATAACCAATAAAAAATATATCACATCCACTTTCTTTGAATTTTTATTAAATTCTAATTTCGATAAAACCCACAGAACTGTATCAATATCTGGTTAGTTAATTGTACACTAATCTTCTTATGCTCTTGCTTTGTCCTCTCTTTCTTCTTATCGCTTTTACAACGCCATCTAATTTTGATATTCTCGAATCCAGTTTCTCTTGAAAAAATCTGATTGCTGTTCTTTTGATTGCCTTCTTTATCTTTTTATACCGACAAAGTTCTAAAATTAATTGGTTCATTATTCTCGTAAATCGGAAAAAATGAAAACACAGCTTCTTTCCTAAGTTATATAGGTATTTCAGGAGGAATTCGGTAAACTTTCTGTTTTGAGAAGAGTTTCTAACAGTAACTTTTGTCTTTTAAAATTGACTTAGCTTAATACAAAATACAAGTCTATATTATTTTAGGTAATCATCAGTAAATATCAAATTATGTTAGTTTGTTATCAGTCATTCATTTTTTGGAATTTGCAACATCTAATGAAAAAATATTTTTAACAATTAAAACCCATTATAGAATAGCCTTTTATTTATATAGATCACTGAAAATTTTCTTTTCTTCAACACTTAAAATTTGTTTTAAATTCAAGAAAATTTTTAAGCTGTAGTTAACTGAATTATAATTTTCCTTGTATTATATTTCTAATTTTTCAATAAAAAAAATATAAACAACGGACAAATTTGCTGACTTCGTTTAGATTTACACAGTTAATAATAAAAAATTTATATCAGCCCTTTTTTATTGTATACTAGAATATTCTTGTTGTGCAATGTTTACTATAAACTATACTCATGCATAAATCTTTGAAATAAAAATGTTTTAAACTTCATTATAACTTTTATGTTATTGATCTATAAATAGGTTACTGGTACTTAGCGTAATCAAAATGTGTACCATTTCTGTATTCAGTTGAATTTGATTTGCATTAAAAGTTTTATATTTTATCTTATTTAGATAAAATTATTTCACAGCAACTAATATTTTAGCTAATATTATTTTTGATAATAATAACGGAAATAAAGTAAATGAAATTATTGTGTGAGTTGTTGTGAGTCTTGCTTAAAGTAAGTACAAAAACAATTGGTAAAGAATCTCGTGGCTTATAAGATTTTTGATTTGATGTAAATGGAGAAATCGTTTCTGTAAAATAAAATGATAATAAGCGTATTACAATAGCATCTAATTTTAAAAATATAGAACCTCCCGCTCAAGTTAGTAGACGGGAACACAAGCTCAAAGGAAAACGATTATTTCTTACCAGCAAGGATATAATACATATTATATATGACGCATGGATAAATCCTACTGGTTTGTTCTAATATATACCACTCAAATCAGAGCTAAGAAGTGATATTGGCCAATATTTACAGGACTGATTGATATGGGATTAGTATTACAAATTCGATTAGCAAGAACACTTTATAAAGAAACGTAGAGAGCAGAAATGATGTCCAGAAAAAATTTGTAATGCCAAACCACTAACATATCGTAGAAAATGTACTGTAATGCCAACTCGCATCATTCAACTTCACAAATTAATTCAGTCATTAATACCCTTGTCTTCAGATTAATACGCCTTTGCCATGATGCAAGTAGACCAGCTGAGCTTTCTATTTTAAAACAAACCCTCATCCAAAACGGTTACCGCAAAAATCACATCAATAGGAGAATTCGCAAAACATCAATCTCCCACTTAATCTCAACCCAAAGACTCAGACTCTCATCATACGAAAACTTTTCTTCCTTACATCAAAGATGTCACTGACAAAATCAATATAATTCCTGAATCAAGAGAAATAAAAACAATATTTACCCCACAACAAAAAACTTCAGCTCCGATCACTCAAAGACAACATTCCAAATGAACAATAGGGAGTTTATGAAATTCCTTGTGCAGACTGCCCTCAATCTAACATAGGCCAAACAAAGCGTAGAATCATTTTATAGGTTACAAAATTGATTTTGAATACTCCAGGACCGCTTCTATAAACCAAGAATTTTTCGAGACCCCATAGAAATTTAAAAAAGGCCAAATTGTCTGAATAAAAGAGATGACGGAATCCGGTTAACTTCGACTTTAAGATCTCTCATAAAGAAAATATCATATGCTCCATCCTCCAATTAAAATTCTGCCGTCAGAAATGTTCGAGCCCACCCCCGCGCTAATCTTCGCTCCAGTTCCCATACAAACCCCTACGCCAACCATTACCAAAACGACGTCACAATCGACGGAATCGACGGTATAAATGAACCGTCCGCTATTCCCAGTAGCAGTAATGCATTAAGTATTGATCAGTGTAGTAGTGTATAGGGGCTTAGATGGGAGGGAGCTGGTCAGTTACTGCTGATATTAAAAAGTCTGTGTCGTCAAAAATTAGAGAATTAAATGGATAAATTCCACTTTTCTGGAATCCTGACATTATATTGCAAGTAGTTAAGGATTTTGCATGAGCTTTTCCAACACATTCGACTACTTGTTAAATAGTCATGGGAATTCCAGGATGTCGTAGAAGCCAAGAATCAATAACAGCATTGTAATATACTTTGAATGATCCAAAGACTGGTATATCTAAGGACTGCATTTTGTGACTACAGTGTGGAGGTAGGGTCAATATAGTCACACCTGCAGCTTGAGCTTTTTCAACAACGGCAACTGATATGGCTTTTATAATTGTCATATATTAGAAGTGAAGGATTGTCAGGTGTACTATGTGAATGCTTTACAAAATGACCAAGAACATGTGAAAAGAGATCGCGGGTTTTGTACAGTGTTAGTACCGTGTTGTTGTTGTTTCTTTTTAAATGTTTAGTATAGATGATTAAAAAATGTTTTCACATTGTGTGGGATAAACGAAGTGATTCTGCTTAAACTGCAGGCTTCCGGCTGACAAATCCTAAGATTATTTCGTCTTTTCATAAATTGTCGTAGCCAATCAACCACAGCTTGCTTGTTTTCTGTCCAAGATTCAGGAACAACCAGTTTGTTTATATTCGCCATATCCCACTCAAGCCTTCTATACTCTTTTGTGGACATTCCATATGCCATTTTACTGCAGGTATTAATATACTCTACTAATCTTACTTCCTGTTCTTCTGTGAAAATTTGTCGGACGGAATAATCGGGTGACATTTTTATATCTGCGTCAGGATTATTATCAGAATATTGTTCTTCTAATACCAACTTTGTGGTAGCAGTCATTATATCTGCATATTTCCACATATATCCTATTTTCTATTTTCCTAGGCGTTTGCTTTCTAAGCATTTGAAATACCAAAATAACAAATTGTTGGTAATAATTTATAATATCACTGTGCACCACATAACACTGTTTCAGTGTGTACCAATAACCTAACCACACAATAAAATTGAAAACTTTGCTACGCGAATCATTATCTTACAAATTGTGTTTTAGGTTCTATTATTACATAGGAAAAATGCCATTATAATAGTAAGAATGCTTGAAATCGGCTGTTAATAAATCAAAAATACATGCCAACTACTCTTATTACATTACTACATAGCTTTAAAAAACATAAAATCCAATTATTATCTGTAGTCCAATCCTACTGGACAGTTGTAGATTTCACAAATACGCTTTACTAGGGCTCCAAATATAAAAATAAATTTCGGTGTTTCACTGTGAACCATGTATCACTGTGTATCACTTTCCCCTATTTAAATACGTTGCAAGAATAAGAAAACATTATAAATAGGTTTTTTCGACGCAACCCCCTTTATTATATCAACTGCAAAGAAATAAAAAATATATATCATTTCAAATATTTATAGTAATCAGAACCACATTGAAGGATTCATGAAAACTTCTAGACAACCTTATCACCACAAGATATCTATTACAAAACTTACATTGTTTGAATAATTAATTATTATTTTAATGGGAATAAGCCACAATTGAATTTTAAAATAAATTTATTGACGTTTCAATTTCCAATTCGGAAGTCGTTAATAAAATATATACAAACATTAATAAATTAAACAAATTTTGTTTTTTGTTACTTGGAGAAAAATTCTTCTAACAACTTAATTTTATCAGACTCATTTATATTGACAATTCAGATATAGATTATAAATTTTAAAGTAGACAACTTTAAAATGATATTGCCAACATAGCTGAGTTGCGTTCCTGGGACGACTTTATTGTAAGATAGTTCATTAGATTACCTAAAATCAACTTTGACTTAAGAATATCCGTCAGAAAAAATCATAGCATGTGATTCGTTTTTAAAAAGTCAACCACATGCTACGATGACAGCAAAATTCTCCTGTTAGTGATTCCATAGTAAATCATAAGGAAAAAAATAGGAAACAAACCTCATAATACTATCCCGACATAAGTATTTGGTCTTACATTAAGTTTACTGTCAATAAATACCAAATTCTGATTTTATATGTATGTTATTTAAAAAACATAAATAATGTATCCTCGATATGTTACTGAGTTACTTATAGTAACTCAGTAACATATTAACCAGATCCTACTGCATTCTGCCGAGGAATTTGCGACATAATTGGTCTCATTTAGCATAATTAGAGCAGCTTCTTTGATTTTCTGTTTTTCTTTTACATTGTTTTTCTCTGTTTCTTTTAGGAGTATACTTGAATCGTTCCATTGAATCCTACGTTCATTTTTCCATGTTCGCAAGATTAATGTTCGCTTATTCTAACCTTTAGTGGCCTTGATGTTTCATGTTTTTAATGTTTTGTCTTTTTAAAGAAGAATCACATGCTATGATTTTTTCTGACGGATATTCTCAAGTTAAAGTTGATTTCTGGTAATCAAATAAACTATCTTACAATAAAGTCGTCCCAGGAACGCAACTTAGCAATATTTGCAATATTATTTTAAAGTCGTCTACTTTAAAATGTATAATGTATGTCTAAATTGTCAATATAAATGAGTCAGATAAAACTAAATTATTAGAAGAATTTTTCACCAAGTTATTCTTCTTTTGGTGCCTAGTCGTTTCCAACATTGGCGACCATTCTGGCTAGAATTACTGATGCTTAGATTAGTTGTTGTTGTGGAGAACCACGGCTACGAAACATCAGAGATTGGACCCACACAAAAGAAAATGAATTAATTCATCAAGCCCAAAACAGAGAGAAATTTGGCATATTGATCGCCAACCTCAACAGAGAAGGCACTTAGAAGAAGGTGGAGAACCATTTCCTTACGTTTTTTACTATGATGATCTTCTTCTCTCAATTCCTCACTTTCCGAAAGCCTTCTTTCACCAAGTAACAAAAAGCAACATTTGTTTAATTTATTAATGTTTGTATTTTGAGAACGATTTCCGAAGTGGAAATTGAAACATCAATAAACTCATTTTAAACTTCAATTGTGGCTTATTTCCTTTATGTGTGTGTGCTTGTGATATTGACTGCGAAACCTATGGTTTCATTCACCTAATCTTCTTGACAATGAATAAAATACAATCTATTAATATTTAAAATTGACATTATTAATATTTTAAAAACAATATAACTACGGCAAAAATTCTACATTATACAATAATTGGTTAACTTACAAAAATCATATTTTTTTTTATTACAATTTAATACAATTTGGTATACAATTTTCTAGTAGTAGGTATCCAGTCTCGAATCCATGCATCCAGTGCCCAGTGGTTATATTTCTCCAGAATTATCCAGATCCGCAAGCAGTGGTTTTTGTATTTATTTATTTTTTATTTTATTTTATATTTTTAATTTTTTTTATTTATTTTTTTTATTATTTTTTTTTTATTTTTAATATTTTTTGTGTGTCTTTTTTTTATTAATATTGTTTATTATATTATTATTTTTTTTGTTATTATGCTTTGTTATATTTTGTTTTATGTCTTTTTTTTTTCATTTATGTACAAGTTTTGGTATACATTGGTCTTTATAAACTATAAATTCCCTTTAAAATAGTAATTACTTTAAGACGCCACAAGGAAATAGTTTCAGAACAATATTGTGTGAATAACTTTTCTATTTGATGTGAAAATTATCAATTAAAAAAGCAAGGCGCGGAACCAGTATGCAGATTTTATATGGAAACACATACACCTACACACAACCTACACTTCAACGCCCTTAAGTAATCGTTTGATGTGATGAAAGGCATATTAAATAAAAGACGTGTATTTGTTAATCAAAAGACAAGCAACATTACAAGACTTCTGAAAGGGTTAGAAAGAGAAAACGCTACGCCTAGTATTCATCAGGATATTATGAAGTAATGGAAAACACAAATTATGTGCTATTACATATGCTAAATAATTAAGTTACATTTTTGTATTATAATTATTATAGAATTATGTTATATGTAAATGTTTATCCATATCAAATATTTCCGAGGATCACGACTATTATTTTTTTTTTAATAAAAAAGGAAACTTTAACATCCTTTAGTAAATACATACCATTGGTAAATACATACCATACCATCAATAATAGAAAAACAGATTCTACATACGCACTTCACCTTCTAGATCATAATCATTCTTTTAATGACGAATTTAAAATTCTCCACATTCAAAATAAAGGCCTTAAGCTATCTTTGTTAGAATCTATGGAAATCAACAAATTAAAAAACAAAGATATAATTCTGAATGACCAGCTTGAGACAAACAGTTCTCCCCTCCTCAACCTATTTCATTAGAGACTATAAAGTGTAAACTCATGCCAAAAACAGATCACTTGAGAAAGGCAATCAGCCGAAACAGCTGTAGTGATAAGAATTTAAAAAAAATTTTGTGGAAGTTTTGAAAACAAAGTTTTCAGTGTTTTACTGTTACATAAAATGAATTTCCATCAAGTAACGGTCGAATCCATCAATTACATATCATTGGCTTCATAAAATTGTTTTCTACAAATCATGTTACGCCACGAAAAATAATCAGTTAATTGATTTCCTAAATTTAATAGGGTAATTATTTAATGAGTTAAAACAAGATTGTTAAGAGCGACAGTAGTCATGGAGCGTTGGCATTTAGCAACTATTCAAATGATATATGTGAATATCACTAAGGGTGGTCTTTCACGAGCAGATGCTGCATTTAATTTTAATTTTAACGTCTCCCGGTCTCGTCGGTTATGTCACGGTTGTGACATCGGTATGAGCCATTCGAAGATGTGGCTGAATGACATACAGGTCGTCAACGTGCTGCTACATATTGGCAAGGTAAATAGGTGATGGAATTATCCCAATAAAGAGTATTTAGCGAAGTGCACTCGAAGTCTTTGGAACATATAGCCGGTGTTAGGGGAAGGGTTTATATAAAAAAATGCGCAAAAATGTCATTCTACACAAACTTACGTGCACTTTGATGAGAGTTTTAACCTTCGAGTGGTAACGTACGGTCCCTGACACCGACGTAGTAGATTTTTCGCGGTAAAACTCAAATGCGCATATTGTTTTGTCCGCGCGGCCAGGCAGTCTTGAAAAATCTGTGGCCGAGTGCGGATAGTTCATATGTTACTCGACCTGACGGTGTGAGCGACCGAGGTTACCATTTGTGTTATACTTAACAATAAGTTTTTGTCTTTTTTTGGTCCATAGTCAATTTAAATAATAGATATTCATTTTAGGAGTTGTATGTTAATATGGCTTACGAAAGAGAACAAATCAGGTTGGACCAACTTTTTGACGAAATTGTTGCTAATTCCGAACCGGAACCAGAAGATGACGACGCAAGTTTACAAGATGATTGTTCAGAAGTTCTAGAGTATGATACCAATTCAGAGGAGGATTTCTGTGATTGAGAATATGTATATGAAAATCATGTACCAGTAGAAGTAATACCGCGCATACCACGTTTGTTTGGGAGAGATGGAACAAGGTGGAGGAACCATAATGAATTTTATCGTAATGTTTGAACTCGTACTGAAAATCTTCTACCCAATCTAGCAGGACCAAAAGGTGATATTAGGCAAAAATTGGTGATAAAAGAGGTTTCGGAATGTTCTTTCACTACAGTTATTTTAGAAAAAATAGTAGAATGCACCAATAAGTTCATAGCATTGAAACGCTATGACACAGTCAATAACAAAACGATTAGGCCAATTGATCTTATAGAATTAAAAGCTCTGTTTGAGCTGTTGTACATATCTGGCGATAACAACAGCAATCATCAGCATGCTGATGATTTAATTAGAACGGATGGAAGTTTAATGGGGATTTATCACCTTACGATGTCGCTAAAGAGGTTCCAGTTCATTTTAAGACACATTCGGTTCGATGACAAAAGTACTAGAATACAAAGGCAAGAATTCGACAAGTTCCTTGCGATACGTGAGATTTTTGAAGCTTTTAATTCTAATCCACCCAAGCATTACAATTGTTCAGCATATATTACGATAGATGAAAAGTTAAAAGTCTAACCAAATCGTTACGGTATAAAAATATTTGCTTTACCAGACGCTGATATGTATTATACGTCCAAGATGGAAGTATATGTTGGTAGACAGCCAGCAGGAAAATATTTTGTTGATACGTCAAATATGTCACTTATTATACCTCGTCTGTGTGAACCGATTTGGAAAACAGGAAGGAACATTACCCTGGATAATTTTTTTACAAGCGTTCAGCTCGCGCGATTACTTCAACGTGAACATCGTCTAACACCTGTCTACCTTAACAGTTGCATAGTCAAATCTCCGAATCATTACGTTTATTCGGTGATTGGGCTAGGCATTACACTATCCAGAATAGTAACAAACAAATACTTATTACTCTGCCATCAATTGTTTACATATCTTTATTTCATGTATCGATACTCGTAATATTCACGCTCAACAGCTAACCACATCCACGACTAGTAAATTTGTTTTAATTGTTAACACCAAGTACTTATTGACATATTCTATTATCGTATGTTGTTCTTCTGGTTGTGTTATCTGATTTTATATGTTTTAGTCTATAGCTTAGTTTGTTTTAATTTATTTATGTCAGACTTGGTTTTGGTATTCTTCTTATTCTGGTTTCGTATGCTATGTAGCCTGTAGACGTTCATGCTGTTTGGATTATGCAAAAGGAAACTTCTTTTGCTCTTATTATTATTGAACTGATCAGGTTTGCGCACCAGTTTCTTATGTCTCTGAATCATGAGTGTTATTTGAGAACTGTTCCTCTCTGCTTTTCAATTTTGCCTATTAAAATGGTTTTAAAACAAATACATTTGTCGTCTTTTTTTTTCAAGGCGATTTCCTGTCAACCACATTATTCAACATAGCCAGGAACAGTTAAGGCCAGCAAAATTAAAGGAACTATAACCCACTCCTCAATACAAATAGTTGCATATGCAGATGATTTAGTTCTTATGGGAAGAGACAAGGAAAGATTAAGAGAAGCAGTAGCAATCCTGACAAAAGAAGCACGGAAAAGAGGTCTAGAAATTAATGAAGAAAAAACAAAATATCTACTCTGCTCTAGAAGAGAAGATAGCAGGACGAGAGAAATCAAAATAGAAAACTATAAAAAGAGAAATCAAACGATTTCTACTTAGCGAAACCGAATTCAAATCTTAACCACTGTGTTTCCTAAAATTTGCGAAACAAACAGCTGGATGAATTACTCGGCAAGGGAATCTAAAATTGCATCCCACAAGCCGTTCATCCTAGTCAAAATTCGTAGTGAATTCAGTTTCTCGTACTTCCAACGAAGTAAATAACAAAACAGAATGACGGTATTAGATTTTTGTTTTGATAAAGTGCAGCAACAACCGTTGATACGTATTTCGACCTCCTTAAGTCTCTTCAGAACGGTATAGCCACTGCTCTGGCACAGAGCAGTGGCTATACCGTTCTGAAGAGACTTAAGGAGGTCGAAATACGTATCAACGGTTGTTGCTGCACTTTATCAAAACAAAAATCTAATACCGTCATTCTGTAGAAAACTATACTTTTGAAAGAGTACAACAATTTAAATATTTGGGGGTAATAGTGAATGGCCAAAACATAAAAAGTAAAGAAGTAACCGAACGAATACTAGCAGGTAACAAAACATACTGGAGATATCATAGGCTTATGAAGGACAAGAACCTACCCAGATATACAAAACTGAAAATATACAGAGTTGCAATCAGACCAGTAGTTACGTACGCAGCTGAGACAATGTGCCTCACGGAAAAAGATGAAGAAAAATGATGAATTTTCGAAAGGAAAATCCTCAGATGGATTATGGGCCCGATAAGAATGGACAACGGAGAAATGAGAAGAAAAATAAACCAAGAACTAAGAGACATAATGAAGGGAGAAGATATAGTTACATTTATTAAAGCACAGAGGCTGAGATGGCTGGTACACATAGAGAGAAGGGAAAACGAGCTGATGATTAAAAAGATCACCAGATGGAAACCAGTAACTGAAAGACTAAGGGGAAGACCCAGAGAGAGATGGGTGGACCAGGTCATGAGAGATATCAAAATTCTGGAAGTGAGAAACTGGAGGGAACTATGTACATATTGAAATGAGTGGAAGAAAATTGTAACGAAAGACAAGTCACACAAGAAACTTTGACAATATACAAGTGGAATGCGTAGTGATTCACCGCAATAAGCGCATCAGAGAGCTCTAAATAAGAGCGGCAAACATTCCATCCGCAATGAAAAGCCCTTATGATGGTTATATTTGTGGTCCCTTAAAATATGGTGTAGAGATCTTTGGCTTAACGATATTTAGAAGCTTTCTTTGGATATTAGCTCTTCTTACTACTACTACTAAGGATTTCCACAGTTTTCACTGTCTTCCTTCACTCAACCGTTTTCTCCAATTTTCCCTGTCATTCCAGTCTCCATCTCGCAGGGTTCTTTTCTTCATAGCCTCGTCGATTTCATCTCTGAATGACCTTCGGGGTCTTCCTCTCTTTCTTCTTCCAATCGGGCTCCATTCTGTGATTTTGTTTATCCAGCGTCCTCTGTCCGCTCTTCTGACGTGGCCGTACCAGGATAGTCTCTTCTCCTCTTAGCTCTATTAGCTCTTCTTAAGACCCCTTTATTTGTTATATCGTCAATCCATGAAATTGTAAGCAACCTTCTGAGATACCACAATTCAGAAGGTTTAATGCGGTATAGTGATGTTACTTTAAGTTACCAGGTCTCGGTATCGTACAATATTATTGACCATAGGTGTAGAATTTAGGACAGGAATACAGAGACTCATTCACTTCTTTGTTTCTGATTATCAATAATTTTGTTTTTGTAATAATAATGTTAAAACTATACACCACTCCCATGATGTTTTATTATTTGTTCAGACTATATTGTCTGCTACGATAACTGTATCCTTAGCATATTGCAAATTATTTATGGGAATTTCATTTATTTTAATACCTTTTTCCTTCTACTTTACGTTTATGTTTAAAAATATTTTATACAGATATGTTAAAGAACAGTGAGGAGAGGATGTAGTCCTGTCTTATGCTCTTATTTCTACTTATTTCTACTGGTTTGGTGTTAAGACTATTGGCAATCCTTAATTCTGCCTTCACGTTTAGCTCCGTCCCTTAAAAAAAAAACAGTGGGCCATTGAGATGTATTCGGGTAAACTAATTAATTTTTAAGGTACACTTTAAAAAGTCAATTACAATAAATATGGGTACAAAAAAAATTTATTGAGTCACAAAAAAATGACCTGATTGCGTTATTGGCCACAGGGCAGAAAATGTGTCGGTTGAACTTAAAAAAAATAATCTGATTGAGCAAAAATATAATTATGAAACTAGATAACTAACATCTGCTGAGAAGTTTCCCACCTACCTCGTTTAGAAGTCGAAGGTTAACAATATTTATCACTCAATTTCAAGATAATTTAAAATTGAAGTATTTAGCAAAACACGTGCAATGGCTCACAGTAAAATCAAAAGACATCCAACACCGAAGACGTAGAAAATATTACTTAGCTTTTACTTGTATTACTTTACAACTTTTTATTACAGCTAATTTTGTCGTTTTCGAGTACGCTTTCTAGCTTGAATATTTGAAATTTAAGCAACGAAATTGAGGATTTCATATTTTATCATCCAATTTATCAATGGGACAGAAGATATTTGTTATAATTTGTGAAAAATCCGCCGAGATAACATTCATACTCAAACTCCAGTATATGCCAGTATTTTCAAGCGACCAGCAGATATTTGTTGTAAATCGTGAAAAATCCACTGAGATAACGTTCATATAATATATTGTCATATAGTCAAAGACCGCGCGACTCGCGTTGTTGGCGTCTGAGGTTATATTCACTGAACGCGAGAGTCGCGTTGTCGGACTTGAACGTGGTAATTACGGTATAGCTGTTAGATTATCTTTATATATTTTCCATCGAGGCCAAGCTCCCTCTTGCCTGTATTATTATATGGTGTAATACATTGTGAAGATCTTTTAAAGCTTACAGACTACAATATCCAATGCATTTGGATAAATTTAATGTCGACTCATTAGATATTATAACGATATATTACATTTTTAAAATTAAATTAAAAATTTTTGTTCCTTAGACATTCTGATTTGTTTGATGTGCTGCTTCTTACTCTTATTTCTTTCTATGCACATCTTCTTCTTTCTGCGCCCTGCTCGATTATCGTTCGTTGACTATCAAATCGGGTTTACTAATTTTGTTGAAAGCAGCTCGGAAAAGGGATCTGTTAAACCATTTTCTCAGGTTTCTAAGCCACGACGTTCTTTTTCGACCTGGTCTTTTTCTTTCGCCTATCTTGCTTTGTGATATTAAATGAAGTATACCATATCTCTCAGGGTGACGCAAAGCATAGCCAAAATATTCCAGTTTGCGATTTTTAACTGTTCTGACCACGCAATTTTTCCCATCCACTGCAAAACAACTTCGTTAACAACTCTATCTACTTAACGATACACCCAGATTTCAAAGACACCATATAAAGTAATAGAGAACATAAATAACATCTTACTACCCCAATTTTCATTATCAAAATAATATGCACATATTACGCATGCACATAAAGTAGTATGCAGATACATACATATAATATATATTTTTAACTTTAAGGTCATGTTTTAAGTAAGGTTGCGATAATTGTAAATAAATTTTAAGATATAATTGAATATTAAACTGTGCTTCTTAAAAAATCTTTATAAAATTATTTTGTAATAACTTTTAAATGAGCATCGGTATTTTAAAATGTATTTTACATAACTGTTGTTGAATTGTTGAAAAATTTTTAGGTTATTTTTATGCTTTTATTCAAAAAAGTAATTATGGAAAATGCCTACAGAGCAAACATTTTACTCCGATATTTATATTTGCAGATCTAGTTTTCAGACCTTGACATGGTTCACGCTAACAATAAAAATATTTTTGTTCAGTATGTTTTTTAAATACATCCATGACAATATTGAATGAGATATAGACAATATAGATAATAAACAAAATATTATATTTTATTATATTGTATAATATATTCTCCGTACAGTAGAAACTTTTTTATATAGTTTCTTATGTCTTAAGTACAAGATTAGTGACACTGGGTCAATTTTGTTGCTATACATTTTACACTGCATTACAATTTACAATGAAGAGAATAAAAGAGACAGTTAAAAAAACACTAAATGTTGTAATAGAAATTTATATCTAGAACAAAATCTAGTACATTCTAAACAAGCTCTAATTGGCTGAGGATCACATTTGTAAGACCTGGTATAGAGTATTATTTTTTGTTCTTGCTCGTACTTGACACACTGTGTAAGAATATATTAAATGGCTAATGATTCACCACACTTTTCACAAATAGGTGATTTCTCCGAAGCCATCAGCCATCAGGTGTACATGTGTCAGCCGTATGTGACCAATTCTTAGTCCGCGAATGATTTATTTGTCTCTTTTACTTAAGTTAAGTAGCTAAAAGATTTCGATGGTTGGTTGTATTTTGTGTAATTTTGAGGTTAAATTTTTCCATTGGTTTTGCCAGGAATTTTTGATTTAAGATCTGAAAAGTAGTTTAAGATTTGATGCTAGTTGAACAAATTGAATGTCTGATTTGATTGTAATTGCTTCTTATGCAGCAGTATTTGCAGACTCATTACCTTAAGTCCCAACATGTAAAGAATCCAGATTAATGTTATATATATTCCAGATTAGGCAAGACAGTTTGTTGCTTTATGTATGTCATGAACTAAGGTATGTTCGGAATATATATTTTTGATCGAGTCGATGGAAGACATAGAATCTGTACATATTGCTTTATGTTCTTTATGTTCTTGGCTTTATTTTGGTTTAATTACAGCTCTCCTGTATCTCCTGTAAGAATAGACCTAATTGAAGGAAGGCAGAACTTCTGAATAATACTATCTGCAGTAGTTACAGAATATTCGACATTGTGTCTTAGTTTTAAATGCATCTGCGTACATAATCTCGTCATATCAATTTGTCTGACCAGCTCTAGGAAATACTGCTTTGGAATTTGGCTGTTGGTTTCATTTTTTGATAATTTTTAAGCGAAAGGTTAATTTTTAGCTTGTTAATAATCCAAGGAGTTGATGTCGGTATCTTCTTAGAGTGCCGTCTCCCTACGGAGGTTGGCAATCATAATGGCTATTTTTTGTTTGAGCTTGCTGCTCTAAACAAATCAATCGATCTGCATTGATACCAATCACGTAGATTCTTCAACCATGAGTTCTGCCTTCGGTCAACAGATCTTCTTCCTTAAATCTTTCCCTGTATGATGAGTCTCAAAATTTCATATTTTGGTCCCCTTATCACGTGGCCTAGGTATTCCAGTTTTCTGATTTGTATAGTGGTGATTAGTTCTGTTTCTTTACCAACCCTCTCCAGTACTTCGTTATTTGTAATTCTATCAGTCCATGATATTTTTAATATTTTGCGATATAACCAGAGTTTGAAAGCCTCGATTCTTTTTAAATTGCATTTTTTTAATGTCCAAGTCTCAGCTCCACGTTAGGAGTGGCTTCATTCGTATAAATGCTGATCTGGCAATCTCTATTCGCCTGTTTATTTCTGCATTATGATCATTGGTTTCATTGATCAAAGTTCCCAAGTACTGATATTTTTCTACTTGTTCTATCATGTTACCATTGTTTGCCAATAGGTGATGTATATTTTGTGGTCTTTTTGTAATTAGCATGTACTTCGTTTTTTTAGCGTTTATAGTAATTCCCATCTCAGCACTATTCATACTTAAGCTTTCGATAAGATGTAGATCTTCTATACTCGTTGCTATGATCACGGTGTCGTCTGCATATCGTACGTTGTTCTTTAATTTTCCGTTAACGGTAACTCCCGCTTTGATATTATTGAGCGTGTTTTGGACAATTTCTTCAGAATATAAGTTAAACAAAAGTGGCGATAAAACACATCCCCGTCTAACTCCTCTACAGATCTTCATTTTTTCTGAGTGTTGCCCATCAATTTGAACTACGGCACTATGTCGTTATATGAGTCTCTTATTAAACAATCAGCAGTTCGTGAAAGGGAAAGTAAAATTTGAGGTAATGTCTGATATTTATTGTTAGGATCATAATTATAGGGTTTGTAAAGTAGTTTATATATAGTGTTGATTTGAGTCAAAGACACTCTAGCAAAGTATGGCAGAAGAAGTTGTTGCCTGCGAAGCAAAAGGGGAAGTTTTCGGGAAACGAGATTTTATCTAGTTTAGTAATTAGTTTTTACGTCTGTAATCTGTGGTTTCCATTTTAGTCGACAATCAAAAATTAAACCTAGTATCTTGTGTTCATTGTCTACTCTAAGCGGAGTAACATTTAATGTAACTTGAGGTAATAATATGCTACGTGTTCTTTGATTGAACGTAAGTACTTTTGATTTTTTAGCAAAAATATTTATATCAAAACTTATAGACCAAGAAGTTGGTTCATTTACTGCTTTTTGGATTAAGTTTGTAGTTGTGAATGTATCTTTACAGCGGCAATATAAAATCAGGTCGTCAGCATATAAGTTCTTCACTGGCTTCTGAATATTCTTGCAACTATTATTGATAGTTATTATAAATAAAATGAAACTTTGAACTGATCTTTGGAGTACCCCGTTTTTCTTAATGTAAATTGAGAAAGCTTTTCCGTTAACTAATACGTAAAAGCAGCAATTAAAAAGGAACTGTTCGATAAAAGATAATGTATTTCTCGTAATATTGTATTCCTTTAATTTGTTTAATGCAGTAGAACGTAATAGAGTGTCAAAGGCGCCCTCGTTGTTTTAGATATCATATAGGTCTTTTGTATAATAATACAAAACAATAATACGCCCAGTCCTAACATATGGTTCAGAAACCTGGACTTTAACAAAAAGCAATGAAAACATGTTAGGATGTTTCGAAAGAAAAATACTAAGGCGCATCTATGGAGCGGTAAATGAAAATGGTGTCTGGAGAAGACGATACAACTTTGAACTCTATAGGATATACCAGGAACCAGATATCGTAAAACACATAAAGATAGGATGTCTGAGGTGGGTAGGCCATGTAATGCGGATGGAGCAAACCGACCCAGCTAGAAAAACGCTCCTTGATAGACCTATTGGTCAAAGAAGAAGAGGAAGACCCAGAACAAGATTCCTAGATAACATCGATGAAGACATGAGAAATATGGAAATACGTGCTTGGCGGAGGAAGGCGATGGATACGGACGACTGGAGAAAAATTCTTGGGGAGGCTAGGACCCACACAGGGTTGTAAAGCCAAAATGATGATGATGATAGGTCTTTTGTATATTAGTTGTTCTAGCAGTTTATGCAAGGTGTATGTTAATGAAATAGGACGGTATCAATTTAGATTATTTGGAGATTTGTCCTGTTTCTTGATTAGTATAACGATAGATTCCCTCCATAGTATTGAAAATTTCTGATTGGTCCATATTATGTTTTTTTCACAGTGTAAAAAGTTTTTTAACGGCAGATATGTGAAGATTTTTAAAGAATATGAAGGATATGTTGTCGGGACCTGCAGCTGAATTTTTGCAAGTTAGAAGAATATTTAAGAGTCCCTGTAGTGTAAACGGAGTGTTTGAGACATTAGAGTTCAATTTGAAAGATTGGAAAGGATAGTCTATGGAAAGATTTGTTCCTTTGAGTTACATTCTTGTTTTTAAACCGTTTATAGAAATTTTCGGCAATTACATTAACGATTTCTATATTATCGGTTACTAAATTATTCTTATGTATAAGAGCTAGAATTCTTGCATGCATATTTTTTCCTCGAATTTGATTAATTTTCTTCTATACTTGAGAAGCGGCAGTATTATGAGTTAAAGTGGAAATGTAGTTCTTCCATAAGTATTTCTTACTGTGTTTTAAGATATACCTTGCTTTGGTTTTAAGTTTTCTAAAACAAATAGGGTTTTCGTCACTTTTTGCTTCGGTGTTACTTATGAAGAGCAGTTTTGTATTCTTTTCCAACAGTTGCAGAACGTTCATTTCACCAAGGTGTTAATTTTCTTGTAGAAGTTATTATACTTTTTCCTACGTAAATGTCAGCAGTGGAGATAATGCATTTATTAAAATTATCTACATCATTATCTTTATTCCAGAGAAGAAAATTTGTTCCATTTGGCGGTCTACTTCAGTTGTTCTTGTCCAGTTAGCATTAAAAATTTTTTACTTTATTTAGAGAAGAATATATTTTGGAATTACATAGACTAGACCAATGGTTAAGAAACTTCCTTTTAAAATATTGAAATAAGTGTGACAACCATTTTTAAAAAAACTAGTGTAGGTAATATTTATTACATTCTCTATAACATTTTCTCTGCTGTACGTGGTTTGTGAACCCCATGCAATATTGTGGGCCATAAAGTCCCCGACGATTAAAAATGGTGCTGGAGTTGAAAGATTAAGTCTACAAGTTCAGCTTCAATAGAATTGTAACTCGGTGAAGTATATATAATCCAAATAGTTATTTTTTTAGGGCATCATAATATGGTTATTGCGATTGGTTCTAGGTTTGTAAAGAAAGACAAATGTGTTGAATAGACGTCTTTTTCGACAAAAATAATTGAGGTTCCTTCACTTACCCCTAAGATTAATATTATGATTTTGTATGAAATTATTTTCTTGTAGGCATAATATATTTGGATTTAAGTCGGTGATAATTTGTTGGATTCTTTCTAAGCGGTAAAAGACATGTTGTGAATGTTCAGTTGGGTTATCACCATCAGAAGTATCAATCGATATTTGTGAGACTCTGTGTTGTCTTATTCTGAAGGTAATTCCTGTTTAAGCTTCCTTGATATTCTTGTGAACTTATTTTTTAGTGACCTGGTAATTAAGTGTAAATTAATTAAAACTGAATTAATGCCAGAAATAATCTGGGCTTCTATTGTGAGGTTAATACCTAACAAGGCGTTCTTAAGAAAGGCTATAAGATAATCTGATAGAGTAGAGGAGTTTTTTGGTTTGTTGATGTAAAGATCCTTAATTATTTGCTTTGATGCATCTAATATTATAAGTGTTTAATAGGAGGCATCAATGACGAGTTTTAATATTGAGGATTAGAGATATAAGTTGGTCAAGAAAATGGGAGTTCGGTGTGATAAGTGAGCTAGAAAGTGCTCTTTATTGTCCTTGTATAGGTTCACTAGATAATTGTTCTAAAGTAGTAGTTGATGAGGTTTTTGTTGCCAATGATAATTCAGCGGCAGATTGAGGAAGGTGTTTTGACAATTTGTACAACTTGCAGACGTGTGGCCAGTTTGCTTACAAATAAAGCATTCCATTCTATCAGTAAATTAAAATGTACGGTACAGTGTGGAATCAAATACAATGACTAGTGAGGTCTGAAGCTCATAATTTTCAGTAGGTGGAATTATGTATACTTGTCTTCGAAATTAGAGGATATGGCTATATTAATCTCCTTGAATTCCAGCTTTTAAGATAGAGACGTGAGAAGCGAGTTTTAAACTATAGCCGTTTAAAGTATTTTCTACGAAATCGTAAAAAATTGAGGAACAGTCTTTCGAAATTATTATAAGTTTTGCTAAAGTAACTAATCTCCTAATACCTAGGTATGTCTAGAGCGTTTAGTTTAAAAGTGGAATTGTTGGTAATAAGCTGTTCAACAAGTTTCACTTTACTTAGGTATATTCAGATCCGGTTGCTCGAGTTTTGTGATGCAATATTAAATTTTTAGAGCCAAAAATAGCACTAGACGATTTTACATAGTCGAATAGTTTTAAGTTTTCTTGTGAGTGATAGACGTTTTGTATTCGTTAACATATATAATAAAATGTATTCAAGAACATTAATATTTATGTATAATATTATATTTATATACAATATAATATATATATATATATATATATATATATATATATACAGAAAACATTTAAAATTACGATAATGTTCAGTGTAAAAGATAACGTCGTGTTGCTAGGGACCAGAACAAAGGAAAAGAAGATTAATGTTGCTATAAGACAGGGATAGACAAATTTCTCATTGATTTCGTAATTTAGCAGTCAGTAGCGTATCATTCACTATAGTTTTTGCCGATAATCTGAATGACTTACAGATATTAACAAATCGCATAACAGAAGTCAGCAACAGATACGGACTAGCTCTTAACATAAAGAAAACCAAATTTATGACAATTAGTAAAAAACCAATACTAAACGCTCAACTTACATTCAACCAACAGAATATCGAAAGAGTCGAGCAATATACATATCTAGGCACCAATTTAAATAGCCAATGGGACCACTCAACAGAAATTAAACAGCGAATAATAAAAGCAAAAGCAGCATTCGGTAGAATGAGAACTATTTTCAACAGTCGAGACATATCATTAAAAACAAAATGCCGTCTATTGAACTGCTACATATTCACAGTTCTGCTCTACGGAATGGAAGCATGGACACTGACTGTTGCATCTATGAATCGGCTCGAAGCTTTCGAAATGTGGTGTTATAGGCGCATCTTACGTATATCCTGGGTTGACAGAGTTACTAATGTGGAGGTCCTGCGTAGAATGGGGAAAGAATGTGAAATTCTCATGACCGTCAAAACTAAAAAGTTGGAATATCTAGGTCATGTAATGAGAAATCAAGAACGTTACGGCCTTCTCCAGCTGATTCTCCAAGGGAAAGTAAATGGTAAGAGAGGACCGGAAAGAAGACGCATTTCCTGGCTTCAAAATTTGCGAAAGTGGTATAACACGACTACCACTGAACTGTTCCGCGCTGCAATAAGCAAAGTGAAGATAGCCGTGATGATCGCCAACGTCCGGAACGGATAGGCACTTTAAGAAGAAGAAGAAGCGTATCATTCACACTGATGCAGTCAATTTTAAAAATTAATCCTAATATATTAAATATGATATGAGACTTATTAAGTTAAAAAAAACGTATATTGGAGTTAGTAGATAATGCAGAATGCAGACTTTATTGGAGAATGAAACCTATACACATATACTTTAAAAATGCTGCACCCTAAGAAACTTCAGAGTTCTTAAGAAGAACGAATTGCAGATGAAGGAAAACAAAACATTCACAGTTATTTAGAATCATATGAGATAAGAAAAGAGTATATATCTGACAAAAAGTCTCTAGTATACTAAACGTCCTGAAAAGAGTAAGACTGCGTCAGCTGCTACAAACACTAAGAAACCATCATGGAAGACAAGAATAATAAACATTAATTTATACTCAGTTGTATTAAAACGATAGTTAATTTATTTCTTAATTAAAAAAATAAATAAATAGCAAAATTATATTATTTCAACAAATGTTAGTAATTATAATAAAAAAATCAAAACAGTTGCCTCCTAAAATAACTATTTTATGAATATTTTTAAATTAAATACCTATATAATAAATGTTTGACTTATATGTAGATCTTTATGACACACCCTGGGCATATTAACTTTTGATCTTGATCTAACACTTATATTCGAGGTTTTTTTATTTAATTCGCACTGCTTGGTGACATCAGAATACAACTTAAATAAAAAGATAAAAAAATCCCGAAAACAAAAATGATTAAAGAACCTTTTTGTTTTTTATTCATAAATTAGCATAATTGATTTATTGTAGTGGTAACAAATTCAGTAACAAATTGTATATCTAAAATTTATCCCAACATTATAAAAAACCTGACAGCTAAAAGTATACCGCGGAAATATACTTGAAATTAAAGTGAATAAAAAAGGTACAAACGTCCGCTTTATACAGTATTAGTTTATATCAGGAATATCTGGTGGTTTTATAAGTAACCTACTTCGCCGCTTATGGCGCTTCGATGTAAAAAAAAGCATTAGTTCTGGAAAGCCTTTTTATTTTTTTTTATGTAAATTTGTTAAATTTTAGCGCGATGCTATGCGCGATTTTACAGCTGCCTAAAGTTAACGTGTTTGTAAAAATAACGCATATTATAATGAAAACTATTTCTGATCTCTCATTAATAATTTTCATTTGAGAAATAAACCGGCGAATAAAACTAAAGAGAAGCTGGATGAATATTATGGGACTAGTATTCCTTTAGACTACACTGTCAAAATTGACAGACAGAATAAATGCCAAAAGAAACAGTCAAAATTGAGAAAAAGAAAAGCTGGGACAAGTTCAAGCTCAATACAAGCTCGAAGAGAAAATGGAAGAAAACGGTAAAGAAAATGTAAAATTGTTTTATAAAAAACTGAAAAATACGAAGGAATAAAAATATAAAACTAAAACAAATAATTACCAAAAATGGAATAGAATTACTAACAGTAACATATTAGAAAGATGGAGAGAACATTTCAAACAACTGTTACACGGAGAGCAAGGCAAAGTAACGGAAAATGTAAACAACGCAATTGGCGGATGAGAGGCAAACACTAAGGAAACAGCAGCTATACAGAAAAGAGAACTAGAGGAAGCAATAGAAAAGATAAAGACTGGAAAAGTTCCTGGAAGCAATGATGTTAGTCCAGAGATGTTAAAATATATAGCAAAAAAAACAAAGACAGATTATTAGATATTCTAAATCGAATATGGAAGAAAAAACACTGCCAACGGAATAGTCATGTGCAATAATTGTACCAGTGCACAAGAATGAAAATACAAGCGACTGTCAGAACTACATAGACATAACATGTGTAGCAGCAAAACTATATGAAATAATAATAGAAAGAAAAAAATAGAATTACAACTCTCTTCTACACGTCATCATGCAAGAAAGAGTAGAGGAAAGAAAAGGCTTGAGAAGAAAGAAGAAATCTTGGCTGAAGATTATCAGAGATTGGACTAACCTCAGTGTTGAACAGATATTTCTCGTTGCCAAGATAGGGAAGCGTTTAAAAAAGTAATCGCCAATCTTCGTTAGAAGACGGCACAACAAGAAGGAAGCCAAGTAGGCGAAACACAGTTTGGTTTCAGAAACAACCTTGGAACCAGAGAAGCATTATTTAGTTTGCAGGTCATGGTTCACAGATATCAGAATACAAAACAACCAGTATATATGTATTTTATCGACTTCGAAAAGCCTTTGACCGGGTCACCCACAACAAACTGATAGGTGTCTTGAAACAGGTGAGAATTGTTGAGCAAGACAAGATTGTGTATCAAAAATTTGTATTGGAATCAATGTGTAAACATACAAATTGATCAGAATACGACGGAAGCAGTGGAAATACGACGTGAAGTAAGGCACGGGTGTATTTTATCGCCTCTACTTTTTAATATTTTTTTCCAAATTTATTTTCAAAGAAGCCATAGATGAAGATGCATGCATTAAAATCAACGGGATTAATGTCAACAATCTCAGATACGAGGAGGACAGGATTGCATCCAATGAAAAAGAGTTGCAACGCCTTATAAACAGGGTGACCCAAACATATGGTAATCGTCGCCTTAATTGGAAAACCACGTATATCCAATTTTGGACCAAAATTATATTTTTATTTCTATGGATGGAAAACCTCGCCTTTCACCTAGAACAGCTGTCAGAATAAATCATTCTGGCTAGTGCTGCCTTCTATTGAGAAAAAAGAACCACGTATATCAGTGAGCTCTTCATGTTTAATAAGAAAACACGCATATACCTTGTACTTGTTTCAAGTGAAATTTGTATTGCTGCTCTTATCTGCCGCTATTTTTTAAAGAAAAACAATAAAAACAGGTAAGTTCAATATTTTGTATACCTTTTAATTATATTTAATGACAAAATACCTTCGTTTGTAAGTGGTTATGTTTATGAAAACCTCTTAAAAAGGTTCTGTTTAATATAGTTGTTTAGAAAACCTCGTATATCAGATTTACGAGGTTTTCTGTCTATTCTGTTGGACAGTGAATGCATGACGTTTTACCTTTGGTAAAATGTCCTGCATTCAATGAGGCCTTTGAAATGTGGATTTACTAACGAATATTGCGGAGAAGTTGGGTTGATCAAATACCAAATGAAATAGTTTTACACCGAATGAAAAAGGGCACAGAAATAACAAAAACAAAGCAAAATTTACAAAAGTAGAACTTAGAAGCACAATGTAAATAAAGAGAAAACGCAGATGATGAAAATATTAAGGAAAAAAGGCAGGGATGATCAAATCGAAGTGGTAATAGACCAAAACCAAAATAAAGCAAACGAGCATACAAAAATACCTGGTAACAGTCATAAATAACAGAGAAAGGATCGAGGAGGATCTCAACAATAGACTAGAGAGTACAAGAAAACTATTTCAGTCTCTTAATAGAGGATTCCACAACAATAAAAAAATATTAAGAAAAACGAAGATGATAATATATAAAACAATATATAGACCAACGCTGATATATGGAGCATAAAACTAGATCTTAAATAGAAGATATCAGAGTAGGATACAAGCATCAGAGATAAAATACCTCAGAAGAACAATAATAGGGAGAAGGTTAGGCAGACTCAAAAATGAAGAAGTAAGAAGGAGACTTCAAATTAAACAATTACTTGACACAACAGATCAGAAGTGATTAGCATGGTTTGGTCATACAACACGAATTAATAGTAACAGACAAGTTTTTTTTTATTATATATGTTTAGTTACAATCTACATCATCAGAGAGTATTAAGTAAATGTGTTACAGGTTTTGCGCGTGAAGGAGAGACTTACAATGATGTCTCATCTTATTCTATTTTGGTTTAGTTTTGAAGTAGGTCTTAGGGCCAGGTTCTATCTAGTCTTCTTGTGGCTGGACCATTGTTGAATAGTTTTCTTACTAGCTCATTTTTAAGGTCAATGGTAAGTTCATTTTGTGACTCCGTAGCTCGATGGATTTCTTCTCTGATGAAAGAAATCTTTAAGTCGTAGTGAAGTGTTTGATTACTTATGTACCATGGTGCATTAACTATCGATCTTAGCAGTTTAGACTGAAATCTTTGGATAATATTTAGCGACGTTGGCTTTACACAGCCCCATAGGTGTAGTCCGTAGAACCAGATAGGTTTGTGTATGGATTTGTATAGAAGAATTTTGTTTTGGATGTTAAGTTTTGATTTACGTCCAAGAAGTCAATACATTTGCCAAAATTTTTAAGTCGAGCTGTCTTCTTTTGGTCTGGATATGTTTCTTCCAAGTGAGACGTTGGTCAAGATGGAGGCCAAGGTATCTAGCGTCTGTTACTGTTGGTATTCTCACATTTTCCATCCTTACAGGTGGGCATATGTTGTGACGGTTGGTAAATGTTATTTGAGCTGATTTTGTTTTATTTACTTTTGTTCTCCATTTCGTATACAAATCACTAAGTATATTAAGATGATAGTAACAGACAAGTGAAAAGAATATGGAAAGCTAAACTAATATGGAAAAGCAGAAAAGGCAGATCAAGAGTTGAACATCGATAAGGCAGAAATATTACAAAATAAGGGCAAATCTTACTAAGAAACAACACAATTGGCGAAAAACAGAAAAGAGTGGAGAAAATTCATGAAAAACCAGAATCATCTTTCTCGACACCTCACGATAGAAGAGGAACGATTATGTATGTATGTATGTATGTAACGTAACTCTTATCTGTTATAAATTACTCTGAATTATTTCTCAAAACTTTGTAGATGTTATTTATGAAAAAAAAAGAACTGTACATTCATTAACTGTACTTTACATTTGATCAATTTATTAAAAAAATAAATTATAATTTTAATGATAACAACTTAGTAAACAAGGTGCTTTTACATAAAGTGCTTTTATGTATTTTATGCGAACTATTTTCTTATGTGTGTGTTAGTTTATCATTACAAATTGCTCCAGGTTATTTCCATTACGCCTTTTTGCTTTAATAACTTTATTTTCAAAAAATAAACCGCTGCAGCTCTAGCAAAACAAGCCATCCTTCCTAATTTAATATGCACTTGTGGTAATTTGAACGAGAGCCGCCCCCTGCAGGAATGCCAGCCGGTGAGATGTCCTCTTATATTCAACTGTCTAAGCGCTTTGTCGTTGTCCTTAATTAGTAAATAAGGGTTTAACAGTGTCTAGCAATTAACACCAACAGTTTTCTTTTTAGTGCAAACGCAGTTGGGAAAGTGCTGGCAATTAGACTACGGGCTCCGAGTAACGAGGAAATTTAAATGGAAAACGTTTTTACTTTCAACTTTTTACATATTAAGGGACGACGTTAAAGTCAAGATTTTAAAAATATGAACAAGTCTTTATAAAGGGGTTACGAGAGCATGACAAATTTTCATTTAAAAATAGGTAAAAAGTGAACCCGGCAAAAATGTTAGTTTTATTTTAAACATGTATAAGGTACTAGATTGTAAAGTTTTAAACGTTACATTTTCATTTTTTTAACTAATTTCCTCTTTGTATTTTTCTTCCAAAATACCATTTTTTTTCAATCTTTTATCATGTGTCACTATTTTTCTTTTAATACTAAGGTATGTGCAGGTAATGACGCCAGCCTGGTAATATCGCTAACTCATTATTCCTCACAAAGTACGTTTGCTAAAAAATAAAAGCATGGGTATGTTTCTCATAGTATTATAAATCACGTGATCTTGTTTGCGATGACCTAAAGGTCGGTACACATATACGAGCCAAACGGTACGCATACGGTATGCGAACGCTATATTCGTTAATGTGTACGGCAGAAAAAACCGCTTGCGTACTGTTTCATCGTGACTCGTCGCGAACCAAATTGTTGCGGTTTATTTCACGACTTCAAAGGAAGCTCGTCTTTCAGTTTGGACGGCGCTTACTAGACGCAGCGAACATTTTTATTGTGTCATCAAATCGACATTGTGTGAATGACGTGTTCCTTCCTAGAGAGACGTGAGAAAACAGTAAACTGATTATTGTACATATTTTTATTTTTGTTAAACAAGCAAAAACAGGAACATAAATCAGTACCCAAATTATAAATAAAATGAATCATTTCGCACATGTGTGTTCGTTGTTGGTTTGTCGCTTTCCATGGATCGAGATAAGTATGCGATCAGTACGATGTAGAATATTTTTCAAGGATCTGTACGCGTACGGTATATGTATACGTATACCGTTCGGCTCGCATATTATGTGTACCCACCTTTAGATTCGCCAGCGATGTTTTTAGACAGTCGAGTATCAGTGTTCGGCGTAGAGGAAGTACCGTTTATAATTTTATATCTTGGGTGTTTATTAGATTGGAGCGGCGTTGTTGGTGAGTAATATTATTTGATTTCATTGATTGTTCTTTGTTTCCTAAGAAATAAAACGAAGCATTCAGATTTTTAAGATAGTTTTGCTTATCTTCGAAAACCAAATTACAATCGTAATAACGCCTTGGCGTTATTACCGAACATAGTAGTATATTAGGGCCATAATCATACTGCGTATTCAAGTAACAAATGAATTAATTATTTTAGATAATTGATGGATTCGACCGTTACTTGATGGAAATTCATTTTATGTAACAATAAAACACTGAAAACTTTGTTTTCAAAACTTCCACAAAATTTACATTGGTCAAACAGGTAGAAATTTTAATAAACGAATAGCAGAACATAAAAGGGCTTTCAATAATAGAAAAACAGATTCTACATACGCACTTCACCTTCTAGATCATAATCATTATTTTAATGACGAATTTAAAATTCTACACATTCAAGATAAAGGCCTTAAGCTATCTTTGTTAGAATCTATGGAAATCAACAAATTAAAAAACACAAATTGAGAAAGGCAATTAGCCGAAACAGCTGTAGTGATAAGAATTTAAAATAAATTTTGTGGAAGTTTTGAAAACAAAGTTTTCAGTGTTTTATTGTTACATAATTATTTTATGTTTTACACATACTTAAATATCCTTTTATGATTTTATTTTAATTTTTGTTTTTTTACTATTAATTATTTCATGCTCTAAATATACTAAATTAGCCTTTTATTTCGGCAGTTTAAATATTCCTAAAATCCAAAATAAAGGAATAAGAGGAAAATGGGAGAGAGAAGATGTGAAAAATACCATCACAGCCGTTAAAGATGGCTGCTATGTTAACAAGGCATGCAATCACTATATAGCTCCTCATAGAACACTTAGAGATTACTTAAAACGTAATACCACGGCCAAATGTAGGATAGTTAGTTTAGCAGAGATCGGATATAATACCAAAAACAAATTTATCGTAAATAACTATTTTGAAAAATTTAACAAAAAACTGATAAGTGTTTGTTGGATCAGCCTCAATGCGCTATATAATGGTTGTCAAAACAGAACACATAGTGGCAAATGAACATGCACAGAATGTTACAACAGTCTTTTGTGGTAACGCTACGGGTGCCACTATTTCTCCTGCAATTTTATTTAAACGCATAAGACTCTATATAAAATGGTCAGATTCATTAGATTCTGGTGGAATTGTAATGATGACACCCAAAGGCAGCATGGCATCTCATCTCGATTATTGTATTCTTCAAGAAGCAGATAAGCTTAATGTTACCCTATATTGCTTGCCCAACAATACAACACACGAACTCCAGCTCATGAATAAGGATGTTTTTACATCCTTCGAGCATTTCTGAAACGATCTTTCTTAATGTGCCTGTCCATTCCGAACGTTGGCGATTATTATGGCTATGATGACTTTGTTGGTTGCTATACGAAATAGCTGTGTTGAGGTATTTCTATACCATGCTCTCAGGTTAGCAAGCCAGGATATTCGTTTTCGTCTTAGGGCCTTTTTCCTTCAATTTTACCTTGCAAAATGCATTGAAGTATACATATGTTAATTTGAATATTTTTCAATAATTTATATTCTACTAATATCATAACAAGGTCTACTGACAATAAATTAGTAAAAAGTTGAATAAATGTCTACTGACAATAAATTGAAACTGGTGAAATATTTATCCAAATCATAGCGCAGAAAACCTACAGCAGCTGAGAACAAATTTATGTTAGAGGTATGTCAATATTCGAATAGTAGAAAAAATTTTAAATTTTAGAAAAACAATAAAGGCGATTACAGCTGATTCTCAAAATGTTGTCCGTTTACTTTGCCATGCTATTTTTAAAACTTTGCAATACAATTTACAACAATCACTAACTGCTCTGTGCTTCTTATTGTTGTGGTACTCTTATATTTTAATTGCTGAATATTAGCAAGTGTTGTTTTATAAACAATGTTTTTTAAATGATCCTACAAAAAATATTCCAAAAAATTCATGGCGGGTTATCGCGAGGGCCATTCGATAAAACCACGCCTTCCAATCCATCTTCTGAGAAACACATTAGTTAATGTATTTCTTCACCACACGCTCATAGTGAGGTGGAGAACCATCTTGTTGCAGCCACATAACTTCATTTTAGATATTCTTATTGTCTGAAAGTTTCGAATAATGAAACATCTACTTTAAAATATTAGTTAAATTACTTACTTAGATTTGGAAATATCCGGGCTTACTCAGGCATAATACTATTTTCCAATAAATATAAATAAGTCGGAGTAGCGCAATTAAGTTGCCGTAATAGAAAAGGGCTTTTACATATTTATAAACTATTTACAAAAATAATTACGAAACGACTAGAAAATAAATTGGAATTTTATCAGCCCATAGAACAGGCGGGTTTTAGAAAAGGCTATGAAACGCACGATCACCTACTGGTAATAAAAAATCTTATAGAAAAATGCACTGAATATAATAAACCACTAGCTTTAATATTTGTAATAATGTGAAAAGGCATTCGATACCGTAAATCAACACAAAATGTTGGAAGCCTTGACAGAATGCCGAATTGACTATCGGTATATAAATATAATTAAACACATATACCAAAACGCAACAGCCAGTGTTAGAGTGGGTGATCGTCAAACCCAGAAATTCCCGATACAACGTGGAGTACGCCAGGGGGACACCATATCGCCGAAACTGTTCACTACGCTTTTGGAATATATATGTAAAAGGGCAAAACTGACCGACAAGGGCATAAACATAAACGGAGAAAAGCTTAGCCATCTAAGGTTTGCAGATGATATTGTACTAATAGCTGATAGGATAGATGAGGCCAAAGAACTTTTAAATCAGCTCTACCTTTCCTCGCTAGAAGGGGGATTGAAAATAAATATATCTAAAACCCAGATGATGGCAAATCTTGTAGTCAGCGAAGATATATGCGTAGGAACAAGATCCATAGACCAGGTAATGGCCTATATATACCAAGGTCATGAGATTCGCATAGGAAAAGATAACCAAACCGTTGAGCTTCTCCGTCGTATAAGACTGACTTGGGCAGCCTTCGGCAAGCTAAACCATATTTTCAAATCGTCTGATATACCAATATGCCTTAAAAGAAAAACGTTTAATCAGTGTGTTTTGCCAGTGTTAACTTACGGTGCGGAAACGTTGACCATGACAAGGAGAACAGTTTAAAAGATCCGTGTGTGTCAAAGGGCGATGGAGCGTGCTATGTTGGGCGTTTTACTACGAGACAAGATCCCAAATCGCCAGCTACGACAAAAAACAGGAGTGGCTGATGCAGTAGAGAGAGTAGCAACACTAAAATGGAACTGGGCAGGTCACGTGGCTCGAATGACAGATAATAGATGGACAAAGCGGATACTGGAATGGAGACCAAGAGATGATGCCTACCGAAGCAGAGGTCGTCCACCAACACGTTGGACTGACGATCTAAAACGTTGTCATAGGAATTGGATGCAAGAGGCACAAGATCGAAATAAATGAAAAATTATGAGGGAGATCTATGTCCAGCAGTGGATAAGCGAAGATTGAATGATGAATAGAAAAGGGACCAATTATTTTGTCGCCTATTATTTCAGCTCAGATATTAGGTTTTTATTGATACTCTGTGTGGTATTCACGCATTCACCTAGTATTGTTACGTGACCAGTATCTACAGTTAAGCTGATTTACGTTTTTATTAATTAAAAAAGTGGCCTCATCGCAAAACATAACATTATTAAAAATTTAGATCGCTTCGATTGAACCATTTTCCCATCATTATGTCTGCAAAACTCTTCACGTCTATTGAAATTATCTTCTAACAACACGTGAATTCATCTAATTTTCTACAAATGGAATTTATTTTGACGTAAAATTTTCATTACGGATTTTTGCGAAATCTTAAGTTTCCTGGATATTTGTATAGTATTAAGTACGGATCGTTTTCTAACCAAAAAAGCATCTAAGGAAGGATTTGTTTTCAGTAAATGCAGTTTTTCTGCGCCGTGATTTCGATAAATTTTTTACTAAACCAGTTCTTTTAGAGTAAGTGTTTTAGGATTTAAATCCAGTGAAGTATGTGGATTATTTATTTCAGGACTTTTATTTTAGTCCAAGCTGTAGAGATAAAAACAAATGATTTTGAGCATTAATTAGTGAATTAACACAGCGTTATAAAGGGCAATGCCTGGAGTAACCTCCAAGTGTTTGCAACTCTGAACTGTTGGTCATAATTTTTTATCGCACTTTTAAGGTGCAAAAACGGTGTTTTTTGATTATTTTTATGTTTTTTTTTGTATCAAATCAACATTTTACGATAAAATGCGTACAATATTATAAAAATATATAAAATAAGGTTAAATTTGAGCTACGCTACATTACATTTGGCCCAGTATTTTATGCAAAATTAATAACTGAAATTAAAAAATGTCAATTTTTCTCCATTTTTAGTTTTTGAAATAACTTCTGCAAAAATCATTATATTTCAGTTATTTTATTTATAAATTGAATTTGACTTTGTAAAATCCGAGAAACACACACCTCCTCCTAAACAAAAACGTGAACCTGGCGACTACAGTTAAGAAGAAGTTGGTGACCTGGAAAATGTACATTGAAGAACTTTTCTGGGACTACCGAGGTAACCTTTCCGAAATAAATTGCATGAGAGGGCCGTCAATACTAGAAAGCGAGGTGAAAGCAGCTTTAAAACAGTCTAAGAATGGTAAGGATATAGGTTAGTAAGGTAATGAGTGAAGTGAGCACGAAGGAGTTAACTGAACTGTTTAATGCCATATACGATTCAGGTAATATCCCAGAGGAATGGTTATTGTCAACATTTGTAACACTGTCAAAAAAAAAACGATCTGCGAAAACGTGCGAAGATTTTTAAACTATCAGCCTTATGAGTTATTCCCTTAAGATTTTTCTTAAAATCATACATGCCATAATTTACAGGAAATGCGAAGAAAATGTCGGTGAAATGCAATTTGGATTCCGTAATTCCATGGCTATACGTGAAGCACTTTTCACCTTATAGGTCCTACTTGAGAGATGCCGCGATGTCATTTGTGATGTCTATATTTGTTTTATTGACTACGCCAAGGCGTTTGATTGTTGTCAGCACCAGACGATGGTCGCCGCCCTACAAATAGTAGGATTGGATGAGGACATTCGGATCATCATAAATTTATACTGGAACCAGTGCTCAAGTCAAGGTCGAAGACCAGCTGACCGACCAAGTGAAGATCATGCGAAGAGTAAGCCAAGGCTGTGTGCTCTCGCCGACTCGTTCCAATATATACTCTGAGGAAATTTTTACTGAAGCCCTCACAAACCTAGCGATGGGATCCGAGTGAACGGTGGATACATCAATAAAATCCGTTACGCCGATGACACTGTATTACTAGCAACCAGCCTAAATATTCTACAAGCCTTACTAGACTGAGTTAGAACTGTAAGCGTAACATACGGACTAGACCTTAATATTAAGACAACTAAATTCATAGTTGTCAGCCATGCAAATTTAGATTCCGGGGCACTAATGACAGGTAGCGAAGAGATCCAGAGAGCCGACAGATTACAACATAACATCTTACCTCGGAACTACCCTCAACTCAAAATGGGACTACGCTCAAGAGATTAGATCCAGAATTGAAATGGCACGGTCTACATTTAACAAGTTGAAATCCTTCCTGTGCCGCAGTGATCTCAGTTTGGGAACCAAGACGCGGATAGTGAGGTGCTACATTCTTCCAGTGTTACTATATGGAGTTGAAGCCTGGACACTGATGAAAGCCACAGAAAAGCGGATTGAAGCCTTCGAGATGTGGATCTACAGGAGGATACTAAAAATATCGTGGACCATGTCACCAACGATGAGGTCCTACAGCGCATGACAAAAGAAAAAGAAGTGCTTAATTTAGTGAAACAACGTAAGCTTGAGTACCTCGGCCACGTGATGTGGAACGAAGAAAAATATCAAATTCTTCAACTTGTTATGCAGGGTAAAGTATTTGGAAGGAGAGGACCGGGAAGCCGTCGTATCTCGTGGTTGAAAAACCTCCGACAATGGTTTGGGATGACCTCCGCGGAGCTGTTTCGCAGAGCAGTCAACAAAACCATGTTAACCTAGATGATCGCCGACATCCGGACCGGATAAGGCACTGAAGAAGAAGAAGAAGTAAATCCTATCGGTTATTTCGTTTTTAAGGTACGGTTAATTGTTTATAAAAATTCTGAAAAAGAAACTTTTTTTGTAAAAAAGATAGAGATCTAATTCTAAATGGATTTTCTTCTTGGTCAATTGTTATTCCTATGTAAAAATTAAAATATTTGAGTAAAAAATGTTTCCACCTCTGATTTGTTGTTTTGAAACAGGGGCAACTTTTTTGTTATAAATTAATCAAGCTACAGCGCTCCCATATTATATATATTTTTAACTTATTCATTCTTATAGCTGAAGTCAAGACAAAGATTTAAAAAAACGTTTCCTACGAGCAATAGAAGTAGTCAGCATAATTTGTTTAAAAAATCAAAGCTGCTTTAGTTAAGAATTAAAATCAGCGCCATTCAATTGCTAAAGGTCTATATTTTATGAGAATATACCTTTTATTAACAAAAACCACTATTTATAGTCAAAAAACATAAGTAAATTTGACTGTTTTTTCGATTAGCCAAATTGGCTCGATGGTGGTGGATCTTTTCTTCTGTGGGTTCGGTGAGAAATAATGCAGAACTTCAAATCCCTAGCGCTCGGAAAAGTTTATCATATCTTCGTTAAATATTGACCAATTTCGCTGTTTTTGGACTGGAGTAGAAGAAAATTTTGCAAACATTGGCGATTTTGTTTTGCTGCGAATAAAAGTATATTGACTACTTACATTTATTTTTGAATGACTTTTTATCATCTTTGTTTTATATACACTCACCGGAACAAAAAACGGAGCATTTTCCTGTTTAAAATAAAAACTTAAAAGTATAATTCTCTCTAAACTTTTATTATTATAATAACGCAAACACAAATAAAACAAACTGTTTTAAGTAATTTCTAATAAAACTTAAGTGCTTATCCGAAAAAAATGCATGAAAAATCAGAAATAAAGACTACTCTATTCTTATCACTTTTAATAGTGCAAAGGTAGCTGTTGGTATTTTATTGCTATTTTTTTGTTCTTGTTGATGTAAGTAAATTTTTAAGTCGAATCAAGTATCAAACACAATTTGAAGTTAAATTGCGTTGATTTAATCTCAAGAATTATGGTTGCGTCGCTTCCAGATGTAGGAAGTAAGCGATATGTTGCTCAAATGTATCAAATATTAAATAGTACTATGCACTGTATTTTAACACATTTCTTGGCAACCCGAGCTTACACTAGATGACCTGGAACCGGTCCCCAACGAAGAACTAGTGCCCGTGATGATCGCTTCATTCTCTTACAAAATCTACGAGATCCTCTTGCCATGGTTTATTTACTAATGAGTCCAGGTTTACCTTGCACTCTCCAGATAGCCGTGAGAGAGTATGGCGAAGACCACATGAGGGTTTTGCAGACTGTACCTTCAGTCCTAGGGTGAGCCATAAAGGGGGCTCAATTATGGTGTGAGCTGTAATTTCTCTAGAGGCACGTACAGAATTGTACATCGTTCTGAGAGGCTCCATAACAGCTGCCAGGTACATTGATAAAATTCTTCAGGATTTTGTTGTGCCTTATGCTGGTTTTGTTGGAAATTACTTTGTTCTGATGCATGATAATGCCAAGAAACACAGTGCAAAAATCACTCATTAGTGAATTGGCCAGCATTGAGTCCAGACGCTAACCTAATCGAACATGTTTGTGACATGCTTGGGCGAAGAATACGAAGTCGTGTTTCTGCCCTTTTAACTTTAAATCAGTTACAATAAGCCTTTTTGGAGGAATGGGAACTTATTTCTACACAGGACGTTTCTCATTTGATTTTAGGCATGCCATGGAGAATTCAGGCAATAATAAGACCACGTGGAGGAAACATTCATTAATAAAATCAGTTTGTCCAAACACATTATTTAGGTTTTCATTAATTGAGCGTCATTTTGTTACATTTACATTTACTTACGTTTTTTTACTTAATTTTTAAATTGTTATCTACTAAAACAGTTTTTGGTCAAAAGGTAAATTTTTATTAGAAATTACTTAAAACCGTTTGTTTCGTTTGTGTTACGTTATTATAATTATAAAAATATTAAAGAGAATTACTTTAACTTTTTATTTAAAAAATTCAAGTGCTCCGTTTTTCGTGCCGGTGAGTGTATGCTATAATTTTTTATACTCTTTAAAATTGTGTAATATTCCACGGTATTATTACTAGAAAGAGGATTGGTATATTACAGTATAGTCCCTCTAGAACAAACACGGTTTCGCTTATATCGAGGTACATTAGATGTCTCGTGAAATTTCTATTTTACTATATCCCTCTATAGCGAGGCAAATTTGGTTATAACGAGAGAAAATGTGATCAAAAAACGTGTTTTTTTATTTGACTTTTGTTGGGTTTGATGATAAAGACGATATTAACGATATAAGACGATATAAAATCCATTATGCAGGTTGTCCAGAAACTCTTCTGACAAACGAAGACCAGAGATTTCTCAGATAATTTTAAGATGATTTAACCCAATTCACCTAATTCGAAAATTCTTCTAAAGGAAGCTAGAGCTTTTTGAAGATGGCGCCTTGTAAGTAGTTTTTTAATACTTTCAGAACGCTTCTATTTAGAAAAATGAAAACTCGTACGAATATTTATTCTCCAAAGATGAATTGATTTCATTAATTGCGAATTACTAGTACCGTTCATAGGCTTCCTTTTTGGATAGACCAACGGTTATTTTAACATATAACTTTTTTGTCTTAAACTTCTAAGCATTCTTGATACTAGATTAATAAATTTTTGGGTATTCTAGTACTAACAGGTACTCCTACTGTAAGTCTGTAGGATACACCGTTTTCTAGAAAAATCGATTTGAAAATTTTTCGTTTTTTCGTCAGAAAAGTTTTTTTTTCAATAAATGCACCACACAATTCATAAAAGAGAAAAGAAACAAACAATTAATTTGAAACAAAATTTTATTTAAGGTTTTTAAAAACAAAGTATCATGAGATATCACAAGCAATAGAAATACATAGAGGAGCACGACAGTGATGCATTTTGTCACCGCTGCTATTTAATGTTTATAGTGAAAGTATCTGCCAGGAAACCCTTTTGCAAGCAAACGAAGGAATCGTAATCAATTAAGAGGTTGTAAATAATATTCGATACGCAGACGACACTGTACTAGTTGCAAGAACAGTAGAAAAATTACAACGGTTACTTACAAATATAAATATTGCCTGCAACAATTATGGCATAAATATCAATATCAAAAAACCAAGTATATGGTCTTCAGTAAGAACATGACACAACCAGCACATATTAGTATAAACGACATTCAAATTGAAAAAATATCAAGTTACAAATACTTGGAGACTTTAATAAACGAAACTGGAGACCAAAACAATGAAATAAAAAGACGTATCGAAATTGCCAGGGCCACCTTCATAAAGATGAGGAAATTCTTCTGCAAAAGAGATATAAGCATCCCTCTACGTTCAAGAATGCTAAGAGGCTACGTATTTAACACGCTATTATACGGTGTAGAGCCTGTACTCTCAAACAGAACAACATAAAAAATATTGAAAGTTTCGAGATGTGGTGCTACCGTCGACTGCTGAAGATAAGTTGGGTTGAAAGAGTCACAAACTTTGAAGTAATGCGAAGGATAAAAAAAGATCCAGAAATTTTGTCAACGATCAAACGAAGAAAACTCGAATATTTGGGTCACCTGATGAGAAGACATAAATACGAATTACTTCAAAATATAATGCAAGGAAAAATAGAAGAAAAACGAAATCCACGACGTAGAAAAATGTCATGGTTGCGTAATTTGAGGCAGTGGTTTGGCTGTACCACTAATGAACTCTTTAGGTCAGCTGTAAACAACGTCAGAATAGCCTTGATGATTTCCAATCTCCGATAGGAGTGGCGCAAGAAGAAGAAGAAGAAAAACAAAGTATTTTATTACGATGGAACGAAAATACGAGTAACACAAAAGAACAAGTATCAAAGGTAGATAGTAATAAAAGATTAGTGTGAAAAAGGTCAGTGTACTGACCATTAGTCTCTATGCATAAATTTTCCATTTTACTCAGAGAACGCCAAATTTTTGTAAAAAATAGAGTTGTGCACGATTTTGTGTCTGAACGGAATTAACGAATGCTTTTATATATCCTCAAATACAATAATCGCAACCTTGCTGGCGGAGCAACTGGACCGCCTCTTCCAATCCAGTGGTCTTCGTAGTTATTATCAAGAAACTCCCGTACATTCCTGGAAGTTGGCCAGACAGCTATCATGTATTAACCATTAGCTTTGCCGAATATTTAGAGGCACACCATTTAACAAAATCAGGTAAAACATTTATATTACAGAAAATGTAAATAATCAACACCATTTAAACGAGCAGGCAATTTCACGTGTTCAAGTAGATATTCGCCAACTATTCTTATTCAGACGTTTCTGCTAAACCACTGTGCTGATGCTTAAATTCTTAAACTACATAGGGATTTTCACTTCTTCTTCTTAACATGCCATACACCAAAGTGCGTAGGCGACTATCTCATTACTAGAATTCTGTTCTTGGCGGCGTGATACAGCTTACCTGTATTGTGTATTCCTGTCCATTCTTTAATATTTCTTAACCAGGATAATTGTTTGCGGCCGGCTCCTCTCCTACCTTCGATCTTCCCTTGTAGGATTAACTGTGGTATTTTATATTTTGCTCCTCTCAATATGTGCCCAAGGTAACCAATCTTGCGTTTTTTAATTAATTTAAAGAGTTCTCTTTCCACGCCGGCTCTCTTAAGGACGTCATCGTTTCGAACTCTATCCACCCAAGGTATGCGCATCATTCTTCTTAATGACCACATTTCAAATGCTTCAAGTTTGTTGATAGATGTTTTTTTCAAAGTCCACGTTTCCATGCCATAAAGCAAGATGGACCATATGTAGCACTTGACCATTCTGTAGCGTATTTCGAAATGTAGGTTTTGATTACATAGAAGCGGTCTGAATTTCACAAAAGC
The DNA here is from genome assembly GCF_040954645.1 of Diabrotica undecimpunctata. Lineage (NCBI taxonomy): Eukaryota > Metazoa > Arthropoda > Insecta > Coleoptera > Chrysomelidae > Diabrotica > Diabrotica undecimpunctata. Next base: position 41,966,730 of record NC_092805.1, on the reverse strand, counting down.
TTGTCTTGCCATTTGTATTCGGGTTTTTATCTCTTGTTGTGGATCCGATTGGTCATTGATTGTGGTGCCAAGGTATTTAAAAGTTTTCACGCGTTTTATGCGATCGTCACCTATGCATATTATCGGGTTTTCTGGAGGGTTTCTGCTAACGACCATATATTTCGTTTTCAAAATGTTGATTTTGAGGCCATATTTTTTACCTATGCTATTCACCCTATCAAGTAATAACTGCTGATCTTCCAATCTATCAGTTATAATTACTGTGTCGTCCGCATAGCGTAGGTTGCTAATTGGTATGCCGTTCACCTTAATGCCTAATTCCGTGTCTTCTAATGCTTCCGCAAATATATTTTCAACATATAAATTAAAAAGCATCGGAGAGAGTATGCAGCCTTGGCGGACACCTTTCCGGATTTCAAATTCATTCGTATATTGGTCTTGATCAATCCTCACCTTTGCCATTTGGTTCCAGTATAGATTCTGAATAATTCTGATCTCCTTCTGGTCAATGTTGGCCCTATGTAGTAGTTCCATCATGATATCATGTTTAACATTGTCAAATGCCTTCTCGTAGTAGATGAAGGTGAGGTAGACATCTTTTCGTTGATCTAAACAGTTTTGTATTAAAGTGTTCAAACATAAAATTGCCTCTTTTGTTCCTAGTCCTCCCTTAAAACCGAATTGTGTTGACCCGCTAAGTTCTTCTAGTATCTTGTACATTCTTGAGTGTAATATCTTAAGGAAGAGTTTCAGCAAGTCACTCATTAAACTGATTAGGATTTTCACTAACGTACGGATAATAATTTGCGTTATGCTAATTAAAAACTCCATTTTTTGTTCATAACAAAGTTTTGTTGTTTTCGTCGCATAACAAAATATATCTGAAAAAATCTTCATTTTAATTTTTCTGATTTTGTAACCCTATAGTGACTTCTTCACAAGCAGGAAAATCTCTTTGTAGCAGTTCTTGTACCTTTGTAAAATAAAAAGGATATAAATTTTCGGTTTGTAAGATATTTCCTGCGAAATATTTTGAAATTGTGGAATATATGGCAGATAGTCTTTAAACGCTAAATTCTAAATTTTCCTTAACATACATCATTATGTCGCCCTGTTTCATTATTTTTTGGCAATGTTTCTTATAATCGGAAAATTTTTTAGCGTATCTATTTTATTGCTCGGGCGGTATACCTCATTTCGCAATAAATTAAATGTATATCAGCATATTCCTAATTAGTATAAACCATTTTTGTTGAATTGAAATTGTAGTGTTTGGATGCCACAAGGGAAAAACTAAAAGAGAAACTTCACGAACTGAAAACAGTCTAACAATGAAAAACGTAGGTTTTATTTCTGTTGACAGTTCAAAGCCAACTAGTGCAAAAAATATTCATTTAAGTTTCATAACGAAAAAACGAAGACGGTGTATCCCACGGACATAAAATAAGAGTAACTTCTAGTACTAGAATACCTGAAAATCTAATAATCTAGTATTACGAATGTTTAAAAGTTAAAACCAAAAAACTTATGCGTTAAACTAACTGTTGACCTACCCAAAACGGACGTCTATGACCGGTACTAGAAATTAGCAATTGATAGAATCGATTTAACTCTAAAGGATAAATAATCGTACCAGTTTTTGTTTTTCTAAATAAAAGCGTTCTAAAGGTATTTAAAAAAAAACTAATTACATGCAGCCATCTTCAAAGAGCTCTAGCTCCCTTAGCAAGTATTTTGGGACTAGGTGACTTGGGTTAAATTATCTACGCTATTAAATATACGCTAATATTAAAATTCAACAAACCAAAAATAAAATTAGGCAAAAATATTTTTCCCAATAAATATAAAAAACTTAAAATAGCCGAAATAAAAAAAATACATAATTGCGGAGTTATATTCTGTTGTCACCCAATACATTCCAAATATCCATTATCCAATCGCACACATTCTATAACCATTCGCACATCTCGAAGTTCGTAATTTCAGGATCAAAACCAATGTCGAATATGGCATATAGCAGTTTTTTATATTTAGGAAGTATTCGAAGTATTTTCATAATATTTCGAATAGTAATTCCTAAGCGGCATGCGATCATAAAAGGCACATAAAGCCTACACCGCAAAAAAAATTGACACAAGTATTACGAAAATTAACTACAGAAATATTTGAACAGAACCGCGTGTAAAATAAACTTGATTGAAACTTTATATTTTCATATACACTAGTTCATTTTAAAATTTATTTACCAATTATTTCAATTTCAATTTCTCGCTTTATCTTAGGACCCACACAAATTCTTTCGTTCTATTCAATAGACAACTACATTGGACTATCAATTTTCCCGTACTGAGAAGGCAGAATTTCACTTAAACTTAACACGTTATTTAACACGAACACTGACGTTTGGTTTTAGTTAGATGTACTATGTTAAAAATATCTATTAGATATCTACTGGAATTACAAGTTTTTGAGTTGAGCACTATTTTCGCGTTGTACAATCCTTAATTTACAGTATGATAATCCCAGTGTCCTTTTTTCTCCCTTGTCTGATCTGTCTGATCCAAAATATCTCCGTTATCACTAAAACTAAAGCATTATGTTTACTGCCCATTGTTGTTTCCTACAGGTCTCTTGCTTAGTGTGTTCTATATATAGCAGATATCTGCTCTTAATTGCCCATATAGCTTTTGTCTTTTGTGGTCCAGCGCCTCGAAATAACATAATACATATACAGTTTATGGTTCCTAATTGCAGAGTCTGCAGTTAAGGTCTCCATTGTAAATGCCTATTTTATTCAGAAATTTGCTTACTAGTGCTTGTTGGATTAACATGTCTATTACTGTCCTCAAGTTGGTTCCTGTTCTTTTTGTAGATGGTCCACCAATAAATTTTTTCACGTGTGTGTTTTGGAATTCTCTTTCAATATCGCTTATGACTTTCTCGAATCCACTTAACTAAAAACAGTCCGTTTAAATCGTTCGATCCACTTTTAGTAAGTTGATTACTTTTTCGATGTGTTCGATGCCTTGATGTCCTGGTAACCTGGAAAAGTTTAATCTTGTTCCGGTCTCTTAGTTCATTAAGTTATGTAATGCAGTCCCATACCAGCCTAAACGTTACTTCCTAAGAGGCTAGTGCCGTCAGTTCCGTATGACTGTAAGACAATATATAAATCTGCAATATATAAATTCTTGGAATATTGGAGTATATTAGTGCCCCCATATTCTCTCCAGTCGTGGATCCGTCTGTATACCAGATCTTAGATCCAACAGTTGGTTATAGTACTTCTTGTTTCTTCATGTATTCCGGTTTGACATAGACACCATATGTCTGTTGTCCTGTGATCTGGTTCCTCATTAAAAATGTCCTTTATCACAGTCCTTGTGATACTCATATGCCCTGTCCGTTCATTGCGAAGATTCAGTAATTGTTTTATTCCATAGACTTTCAATCTTGTTTCTCCTGGTATTATCAAATGTAAGGAAGACAGGCCTATTAGAGCCTCCATTGCTCTAAAACATCTGCAACTTCAATTGTTTTAAAACCATTTGCCATAAAGTCCCTTTAAGTTTGTCCATTACTAGTGTCTGCAGCAGTGGTGATATAACTCCCCCTGTAGACATCCTCTGTCGACTCGGGTCAAAACAGTCTCTATAAATTTTGTGGTATTTACCACTTTATTCCTGAGTATAGATGTTATCCAGTTTAAATAGTGTCCTTAATTGGACATCATCTGGTACAGTAACAAATGTCATTCTCATTATAAAAAAGTGAAAGAAACACTTTGTGATTTGCTGTTTCTGGAAAAACAATTATTTTGTCTTACTTTATTGAGAAAGACGGATATCACAAACTATTATTTCAGCAAGACGGACTCATGACTTTGTAGCCTATTAATCTCGATTTCAAGACAAGGACTTGTTTACTTATTGAACTCTGTCCTGTAGTCTACCAGAACTTCAGATTACTGATTGTATCAGGCCACAAGTTTCTGAGTATCATGAAAAAAACAGTTAAATCATTCTCCCGCGATTTTTTTGTGTCCATGTTATGTACAAGCACTTTTAGTCTTCACAATCTAGTTCTTTTTATCCGTGTGAGGTACATAATATTTTTTAACATATTACCAAGAAAGCAAAATTCATCCACCCGCTCACATTCCAGCAGTTAAGCCTAAAGATGGATTTTTTAACGTTTGTTAATTAAAATTGTCTTAATATTGGTTACATTAACGTTAACAAAGAACTTATACGAAAGGGCATGGGTTAGAGAAAAACTGTTTGAAAACAAAAACAAATCTTTGCTGCAAAAAAAAAACTCTTTGCGAAAAGAGAGGAAAAAGAAATAAGAAATCCTACAACAAAATGCCATGAATCCGTAAGGAAGTAAAACAAAAATCCAAAGAAAAGAAAAAGGCAAATCTGCAATACATGAATAATAAGACACCACAATTAAAACTATAAGAGAATTCACAAAAAATCTACACTATAAGAGACACAGAGGTTTGTTACAATAAAAAACAACCACCGTGTGTATCGTGGTGCCGAATGCTGATCTGACCACTATATGGTGGTCGCAAAAATAACCATATACTACAGGAAAGTAAACAAGAACAAAATTGAACAGAAGAAGGTAGCAGTTTCCACAAAGATAAGATATACTATTGATAGCCTCAAACAAGAATCAGTACAATTCCTCTACAAACTTAGACTAGCCTCAAAACTAACTCATTTAACTCGAAAAGAAACAGCCGAAAAAGAATATCAAGATATAAAAAATTGCATTCATCAGGCGGCCAAAGAGGCATTGGGGTACGAAGAAGCTGACAAAAGAAAAAATCCTGAGTGGTGGAACAAAGAAGTAGGAAAATTAATTGAAGACAAAAAAAAAGCTTATCAAACATGGCTATCCACGAAAGACTCAGAAGACCGCAGAATTTACAGCAGACTCAACAGGGAAGCAAAGAAAGAAGTCACTAAAAGAAAAAACGAAATGTGGGAAATGAAATGCGAAGAGATGGACCGATGCCTAGGAGGAACCAAAGTGACACAAGCTTGTAAATTCAAAAAAAGTATTAGAAAAGAAAGAAAAGATGAGGGAAATATAAACCTGATTCAAAATAAAAAGTGGGAAAAATATTACGAAACGCTATTAACAGAAAGTAGGCACGAATTTATGGAAAGACCTGACCATATCTCAATGACAGAAAACTCAGAGGTGCATAAGATAAACAAAGAAGAACTGAAAAAAGAATTGAAACAAATGAAAAATGGAAAAACACCCGGGCCTGGAGACATTCCCATCTTGTTAGTGAAACATGGACCGGATGCTCTTTTGGAAAGCTTAGTGAATATTTTTAATAAATGCTTAATTGAAGGCCAAACGATTCCAGACGATTGGAATTTGGCTCACATTAGCCCCATTTATAAAAAGGGAGACAAAAAAGAATGCGGAAATTATAGAGGCATTAGCGTAACTAGCTCGCTGGGAAGGTTATATGGTCGTATATTAAAAAGAAGAATAGAAGAAGAGTATAAAGAAATTGAAGAACAAAGCGGCTTCAGAGCAGGAAGATCGTGCGTGGACAACACATTTACCCTTCAACAAGTAATTGAAAAACGAACAGCTCGAAACCTCCCTACGCATCTGGTATTTATAGATCTGGAGAAGGCTTATGATACAGTTCCTTTAAAACTCTTATTTAGTGTCTTGACGAAAACGGACCTTAGTAAAACATATCTAAAAGCAATACTGAACATCTATAAATGTCCTCAAAGCACTGTAAAAACAGGAAATACTTTCTCAAGGGTATTTAAAGTAACGAAAGGCTTGAGACAAGGATGTTGTCTTTCCCCCACCCTATTTAAAATATTTATCCAAGAAGCACTGCACCAGTGGAGACAAAAATGTGCGGGAATGGGGTTGAAGCTTAACAACCATTATCTGACAACACTGTTCTTTGCAGATGATCAAGTACTAATTGCAAGCTGTGAAGAAGATGCAGATTATATGCTTAGAAAGCTCAAAGATGAATACGAAAAATGGGGGATGAGTATGAGTATGTCTAAAACAGAATATATGCGAATAGGCAGTGAAGACGAAGGCCCGGATTTGGAAATTAGACAAATGAAAAGGTGCTACGAATACAAATATTTGGGAAGTATTATCTGCAGTAAAGGAACAACGGAACGAGATATAGACTATAGAGTGCAACAAGGCAGGAAGAGTGTTCAAATTCTGAATTCGATACTTTGGTCCAACAAAGCTACTATGAGAACTAAAATGACTATCTACAAAGTAGTTGTAGAGCCCATTCTTACATATGGAGCAGAATGTTGGCAAATGACAGTAAAAGGAAAGAAAAAAGTTGACACGGTTGAAATGGACTACCTGAGAAGAGCTTGCCGTATATCAAGAGTAGAACGTATACCTAATTCTGAAATTAGAAGAAAAACAGATAGAGTACATACAACTTCTGAAAGAATAAAAACTAGACAGTTAATATGGTATGGACACGTACAGAGGATGGACGACAACAGATGGCCAAAAAGAGCTATGTAATACAATCCAAGTAATAGAAGGAAACGAGGAAGACCAGCCAAGTCTTGGATACAAGGTGTTATGGAAACCATGAAAGACAGAGCCATTGATGAAGACGCCTGGAGAGATAGAGAAAGATGGCGGTCGAAATGCGAGAAGCGACAGAAGCTGTAGGATCCCCGCTTATATATATATATATATATATATATATATATATATATATATATATATATATATATATATATATATATATATATAAACAACCACTAAGACCTATAACATGTCTTCTATGGATTACAAAAGAAAATGTAGAGATTTATAAGAGGACAGAGACAAGAGACAATAAGAGAAACAGTAGAAGTTAAAGATATAGAGACAAACACACAGATCACTTAAAAACACTTTATTCAGAATACCAACCGACATTAACAGAACCAGAAACTAGAATAAGCAGCGTGGAAGTGAAGGAAGCACAAAAAAAAATTTAAGAATAGAAAGCTGCAAGCTCTAGGAATGGACAAAATTACAAATTAAATATTAATTAATTTCGAAATAATGATGACAGATTAATTAGCATAGCTTATCAATAAAATTAGCATAGCTTATTAACATCGTGTGTGGTTGTTGGATCCACCATCAGGCGCCTCCCCAGATGGTGAATAGGGGAATGCCTCTCAGATATGGGTGATACCGAGGAAATGAAATACTCGGGGTAGACCAAAACTAGCACATGAAAATAAAAAGCAGCATTTTCATTACTCTATTAAGGTGTAGAATAATGTTTCGGAATAGTTTAATATATACACTTTTAGGCGACAATTATCATATTCGATTAATACGGCTAAAACACTGCGATGGGGAAGGCAACGGAAAACCACCCCATTATACTCCCTAGTAAAGTCATCATGGCATCGATTGGTAAAAAAAATAATTTCATTGATCATGGGCTTGGGAACTCAAGATCTAACAAGGGAAGAAATAAACAATTAAACCACAGAGCCTCCTAGGTCGCTAGCCAGCGAAATCCCTGGCAAAACATCACCAGACATAAAATAAAAATCAAGAACCTGTATAGAATAGCTACATGGAATATCTCTTCTTCTTCATGTGCCGAGCTCGGTTATCGAGCGTTGGCTATCAAATTGGCTATAGTAATTTTGTTGACGGCAGCTCGGAAAAGAGATGCAGAGGATCTGTTAAACCAATCTCTCAGGTTTCTAAGCCATGACGTTCTTCTTCGACCTGGCCCTCTTCTTCCGTCTACCTTGCCATATATTATTAAATGGAGTATATTATATCTCTCTGGGTGGCGCATAACATGGCCAAAATATTTAAGTTTGCGATTTTTAACTGTTTGACGACTTCCGTAACTTTTCCCATCCGATGCAAAACAGCTTCGTTACGAACTATATCCACCCGACTTATTCGTAGGATTCTTCGATACACCCAGATTTCAAAGGATTCTAGTTTCTTGAGAAGTGTATCCGTCAAAGTTCAACCTTCGACACCACACAAAAGAGTAGAGAACACATAACATCTCAGTAATCTAATTTTCAGACTTAAAGTAATATTGTTTCCACAAAACAGTTTCTTCATCTTAAAGAATGCAGTTCTGGCCTTCTCTATCCGTATTCTAATTTCTTTGCTCATGTCCCAGTTCTCATTTAGATTACAACAAAGGTAAGTGATACTATTAGTTCTCTCCAGTTGTTCACCATAAGCTGTTACCACTTCCGGTTGTGTTGGCGTTTTACTGACGACCATCACCTTTGTCTTTGCGGTGTTTAGCTTAAGGCCATATTCATCACACGTTGTGATAATCCTATTAATTAGATGTTGAAGTTCTTCGTAATTGCTTGCAATTAACACTGTGTCATCCGCATATCTCAAATTATTAATATTGACGCCATTAATTTTTATACCACATTGAACATTATCCACTGCTTTATTGAAAACTAACTCAGAATAGATGTTAAATAGTAGCGGGGACAAAATGCAGCCCTGCCTTACTCCTCTTCGTATTTGAAGCTCTTCAGAGGTGTCCCGGCCAATCCTGATGTTTGCACGTTAATGCCAGTAAAGGTTTTTAATAATGCGTAGGTCTGTATCATCAATACCTACCTGCTGAAGAATGGCTATCATTTCAGAATGTTTTACTCAATCAAAGGCCTTCTCAAAGTCAATAAAACACATATAAACTGGATGTCCGACATCCCTGCATCTCTGTACCATAACCTGAATACTAAATAGTGCTTCTCTTGTTCCAAGGTTATTGCGGAATCCAAACTGTGTGTCACCAAGTTGTTGTTCTATTTTTTGGTACATCCTAGAGTGCAAAATTCGTAGAAATATATAACAAATTTGTATGAAGCCAGTAAGCCGAAATAAAACCACTAAATAATAGTATCATAGGGTTAAGTGAAACAAGATGGCGAAATACAGTGAATTTCATATCAAACGGATATGCCGTTTATTTTTCTGGAAATGAAGACCATATGCAATAAAAAGGAGTATCAATAAATTATAAAATAACCCACTAGTAAGTATGTCACTAACCTTATCCCAATATCAGATAGCTAAACATGTAAATATAAATATAATCCAAGTTTATGCTCTTACTACTGACGCAGATGAACAGAAAATTGAAAACTTCGACCATCAAATAGAAACAGTGCTGAAAATAACAAAGAAATACGAAGCAGCAATAGTTATGAGAGACTTTGGCGCTAAAGTTGGTCAGAAGATAATGCAAAACATCATTGGAAACTTTGGCTTGGAATAGAGCAATCAAAGATGTGAACGTCTAATCGAATTTTGCCAAGAAAATGACCTTGTCATTACAAATACCTGGTTTTTAACTTCCAGAAAGACGCCGGTACACGTGGAAATTTCCTTTAAAATGGACAACAACGTAGAATAATACGGAATGAAATAGATTACATCTTGATAAACAACCGATTTCGAAACAATTTTGCAGATGTAAAAACTTACCCGCCGCTGATATAAACTCAAATTATAATGTACTTTTCTCAAAAATACAAATTAAATTAAAGAAATTAACAAAGCCTAGTGAGATATATCTCAAATTCCTTAGAAACCTCCAAACATGTGCACACATATAACAGCTGATAAAGAGAAAAAAACACAAAATAAATTGGTAATCTCCGAGTGTTGGTACGACATATTAAACTTGATTTTAGAGGAAATAAGAGAGTCTTTAAAAACACCTTAAATATTGGCAAAAAATAAGTGGTGATACGGGAAATCCTAGACCTAATGGAAGATTGACGCAAACATAAAAATAGAAATATTAACAAATACCGCGAAATCAACAAACCCATAAAAAAATTAAGCAAGTCAAAGAATCTTGGCTCGGGAATATATGTACAGAAATCAAAGACCTTCAAAAAACACGACAGTTTAAACCTCCACAAGAAACTTCAATATACCTCCGGAATTAGGAAACTGAAAAATGTTCACGTACTTAAAAACGCAGACGGAAAAATTTGTGGTCATGAACAAGACTGCAAAGAATGGGAAAAATTCATAAGTGACTTTTTTGATGATTCTTCTCGAGAAAATAATACACACACACATACTACCTGTGATAAACACTTAGACAGAGGTCCCAGTATACTGAAATTAAAAGTCAGAAAAGCAACACAGCAAGCGAAAAATAATAAAGCACCCGGGCCAGATTAAATTTCTGCTGAACTACTTAAGCTTTTGGACAAGGAAAACATTACCTACTTAAGCACTTTTTTTTTGAACAAAATTTACAACGAAGGAATAATAGCAGATGATTGGTTGGAGTCACTATTTATAACATTACTAAAGAAAAGCAGGCCCACCAAATGCAGCGATTTTAAATTAATCCAGTATTCTTTCTGTGCGAAGGTAGAATGGGTAATAAGCAGTTTGAATTTAGAAATGGTCTAGGAACTAGAAAGGCACTATTTTGTATGCGCGTTCTCGTACAAAAAGCACGTGTGTTCCAACAGAACGACTATGTTTTTTTTATCGAATTCAAAAAGGCATTAGACCGAGAACACCACGATACACTTTTCGATTGCCTGCAGACAGCAAGACTTCACAACTACGATATAAGACTGCTAAAATACCTATATTACAATCAATTAGCCTCTGTCCAAATTGGAGATACTCGCACTGAAAAGCTATCCATCAAACAAGAGACAAGAGGGTATAAAACTGACGATATAGCCGTTCTTGCAGAAAATTTACAAGATCTCCAGACATTAGAATATCTAATCAATGAAGCAAGTGATAAAATAAGTTATAAAATGTTGACCCGAATAATTACGACAAGACTAGAGAAAAAGTTAGATGTCTACCAGCCCCGAGAACAAGCTGGCTTTTGCTCAAAATTCGGAACAAACGATCATCTACAAACAGTAAAAACCTTAATAGAAAATTCGCTAGAATATAACAGACCACTGGTACTTATCTTCGTAGACTTTCACAAATCCTTCGACACTGTGGAATTAGACAGCATTATAACTGCTCTGAACAATAGTAGAATAGATTACCGGCTCACAAAGCTAGTACAGACATTATACCAAAACGCCACAATGCGTGTAAAACTACATGATACCACCAGAAAAATTTATATCAAGCGAGGTGTGAGACAGGGCGACACTCTCTCACCTAAATTATTTATAACGGTCCTCGACTACGCCTTAAAAATGCTAAAGTGGGAAAATAGAGAAATAAAAATAGATGAAGAAACGCAGAAATCATCTGCGTTTTGCCGACGACATAGTACTTATTACCGAAGATCTGGGTGAAGCACAACAAATGGTACAAGAATTACAAAACGTATCTTCAACAGTAGGTCTAAAAATGAACATCAGTAAGACCAAATTTATGACAAATTTAGTTCCCAGCGAAAACCTAATCATCCAAAATCAAGTGGTAGAATTGACAGAAAAGTACATATGTATTGGTCATGAAATCAGAATAGGTAAGGACAACCAGACCTGCGAATTTCAACGACGAATAACACTTGCTTGGGCGGCGTATGGTTCACTAAGAGACATCTTTAAGAGCAGCATCCCGATAGCTATGAAACGAAAGACATTTGACCAATGCGTTCTTCCTATTATGACATACGGAGCAGAAACTCTCACGCTCACAAAAACAACAGCACTAAAAATGCGAGTGGCACAAAGGCGCATGGAAAGATCAATTCTCAGCGTGACAAAAATAAACAAAATAAGGAATCAAGATTTAGAATAGACTGAAAGACATAAGATAGACCAGAAAACTAATTGACTGGCGCCCACGAGAAGACAAACGCAGCAGAGGACGACCACCAACACGCTGGATGGAGGACATTAGACGAATATCCAAGAAATGGCAACAAGAAGCACAGAGTGAAGAGTGGCGAAAAATGGGAGAGACCTATGTCCAGCAGTGGACAGAAGAGGTTGCATGATAATGATAATGATGAAGCAAGTTATCGGAGAGGCCTTAAAATTAACATTTCAAAGACAAAGTGGATGGCACTTTGTCTTTGCTCTCTAAGAAGAATTGACAGTCGACTTAAAGAAGAGTATTTGATAATTGAAGAGCTAACGGCTGCTAATAAAAAGAAGTGAACAGATCGTTTGTGGCGTCGGTGGACGGTACTTTGTTGTGGACGGGACTTTGTTCCCATTAGTCGGTGGCTTCGTTCTAACATTAGCTACGGAAAAAAAAACAATTGACAGACGAAAAAGAAAGAACAGTTGGCATTAGATACGGAAAAGAAAAAGAATTCATGCTCAACCGGTAATTCAGATTCAACGCTTACCAACAGTGACGTCAGAATGGATAGTGACCATCTGTCTCAAGTGTCTCAAATTCTGCTGAGGCAGTCTACTGATCAGACGATAGGGTAGCGAAGATAGCAAGAAACAAATCACCGCTGGGTAGAAGAAATGTGGGCCGATTACGGAAAAGATAGAGAGACAACATAACGTAAAGGCACATAAACAGGCAGAAACTGCCAAGGAGATATAAAAAGAAAGAGAAGAATTTTAAGAGTTTACAATGTACCTTATCCCAAATAGCTGCTTTCCATATTTTGCTATTTCAATGGCGTGGTTAGCTATTGTTGATATTATTTTAACGGACTTCTCATTAATTAATCATTATGTAAAATTTTCTGATATTTCATAATTTAAGAGTTGGAGTATGTGCTGTATCCAATGATTTAGGTTTTTATACTTATCGATAATAATCCTTTCCCAATCATCTCTCAGTAATCAAAAATGTTACTTGATTTTAGTCCCTGAACCTTTTATAATTTTCTTCTACGCGTTGTGATTGTTGTTCTATTATTGTAATGTTTTTTCCATTACAGTTTTTCTTTCCTGGTCAAATCTTGCTTAGTTCTGTTTAATATTCATTATAACGTTATATTTTAGAAATGTTTAAAAATAATTATGAATTATACCTGAGATAAACACAACTTTAAGCCGTAAAACTCAAAATATCCAAAATATTCAAAGTATGATTTAAACAATACTTCTAAACGAAAAGTTTACGTATAATAATTTGTAAAATATCTACATATACATCGCAAAAAGGTTTAATTTTATAATCATATATGTAGAGTTTTGCATGTAAGCCAAAACTTTCAAACAAAGCAAAAACATACGTTAATAAATATGTCTATAGAGCTTATATTGATTTTTAAGTTACAAAGACATTTATTCGCTATTGGGAGTAAACTGTTTAATACTTGTGTCAATTTTTTGCTGTGTACTTATTGGAGGTTTTTGTCAATTTTTTTCTTATTCTTACCGCTGTCGTATAGTTCACACTCAGACATTTCAGCCATTTTAGTGTTCGTAATATCCTTGTGGGAAGCCAGGTATAATACAACTTCTCGTTTCTCATTTTTTATAGGCACAATATCTAGTAAGCACCAGAATGGAGTAGCTGCAACAAAAAAAAATATATAAGCAAATAGGTATTTTTAATAAAAGCTAGTAATATATTGTATTAAACAAAAGTATACAAAGTATTTTTATTAAAATTAAAGGAGCACTTTTTTAATGAGCTTCAATTTTTTTGGAAAGGTACTACCCAAATAAATTCAAATAATTTTAATAAGTATGTGGTAACGTGACATATTTGCAGATCTTCCATATTACTTGTAACGTTATAAATATCAACAGCTTGTTATTTTTCTTAAACCTTGCGATAGGCGCGCCTACCAAGGTAACTAGAACGGTCGCGCGTTTCTTCGACATACGCGTCTTTATTTATTATATTTTAAGCAGAATTAAAAATAACAATAATATCATCATCATCAGTGGCATTACACCTCGTTATGAGCCAAAGCCTTCTTCAGAACAATCTTCCATTCGCCCCTGTCTCTGGCAACTCTTCTCCATGCTTTAACTCCGATGGATTTTAGATCATCCTCGTTATCTTGATACCTAAGTTTTGGTCTTCCTCTGGCTCGTCTTCCCACTGGTCCTCTTCGGTCGAAAATCTTTCTGATCGTTGCATCTTCATCTCGCCTAATTATATGTCCTATCCATTGAAGGCGTGAATTTAATACATTTTACAACGTCAGGTTCCCCAAAACTTCTGTATAACTCAAAATTGTAGCGCCTTCGCCACAAACCCCCAAATCCTCCATATATTTTCCTTAGAATTTTTCTCTCGAAACGTTTAAGCAATTCTTGGTCGTTCTGTGTAAGTGACCACGTTTCTGACATGTATGTTAACACAATGGCCTTATTAGTGTTTTATTTATGGTAACTTTAATTTTTCTGGGTAGTTTTGGGGCTATCTGTTTCGTCAAGCCGTAATAGCACTTATTGGCAAGCACTATTCTTCTTCTAATTTCTTCGCTGACATTGTTGTCTTTGGTCAGCAGTGAGCCCAGGTAGATGTAGGTGTCCACACCTTCCAGTTCCAGATCAATAATTAATAGTCCAGATATCTGGTGGCCTGATCTAGTACAATACATATACTTGGTTTTCTGTGCTTTTATTTTTAATCCCATTCTCAGTGCAGACGCCCTTAGTGATCGAAATACTTCGATCACAATAATATATATTATTTATTTAATCTACAGAGAGCTAAACGATTGATGCAGATAAGAAATCAATATAGAAGTAAAAAGCTCAACATTTCCGTTGTAATAAAAGATATTCAAGAAGTTTAATTTAATAATTTTAACATGAATTTATTTTCAGTAGATTAAAAATGTGAATTAAATATTGTCATTATATTGATATAATTAAGTATTGTTTTTCCAAGAATAATGCGTTTTCTTTTTACTCACAATCTTCTTCATATTTTTTAATAGCCTCCTCACTGGGGAGGATAAATTTTCTTTATCACTCGAATCACTACCTATGCTCGGATTTTAACCCCAAGGTATTAAAACGGAAAATATTTTAAATTATTATAAAAAGAATTTAATATTAATATGTTTAACAATCATTAATCCATTGACCCGAGTTGAAAGTACGTATTAGTGGCTTCGTTTCTAAAACAACATTTAAGCTAACATTGAAAAAACACGGGTATTTAGATATTTATAGGTATAAATACGTTACATCAGATTGTAGAAGGATATTCAAGTAAAACGCAA
Source organism: Diabrotica undecimpunctata (assembly GCF_040954645.1). Classification (NCBI taxonomy): domain Eukaryota; kingdom Metazoa; phylum Arthropoda; class Insecta; order Coleoptera; family Chrysomelidae; genus Diabrotica; species Diabrotica undecimpunctata. The sequence continues at coordinate 41,951,573 of NC_092805.1, read as the reverse complement.
TTAACAATAATTAGTCATTGTAAATATAGTATAATTAAGTTATTAACTGAATAACTAAGTTGTTATCAACAATTTCTCACAGATACTTCGTCTAAGGGCTAGCAACTCTAGTAGAGTCCTACGTTACCAAGTACCTTATTCGTTTATAACTTAAACATAGTTATTCCAAAAACATTCTGTGATGTAGCCCGCTAGGGTTTTTATATTAATATAGCTTTTGTAAACAATATATATATATATATATATATATATATATATATATAAGAACAAAGATATATTTCGATCAAAAAGCACAAATATAATAACAAACTATTTGCACCAAACAAACAACAGTAATCATTTCTTTAATGACTTATTCAAAGGTAACATAACTGTTGCAATGTACAAGGAAGATTATATAAATTAAAGTCAAGCATTACGTCTTAATGATGTGAAATATTATAAACAACTGACAAATTATCCAACATGCACATTGCAACAAAAATCAAACAAACTTGTATCAAAATTGGCTAACGATAGCATTATATCTGCTAATAAATCAAAATCATTGAAAATTTACAATTCAGTAGCTCCACGATTCTACGCATTGCCGAAAATACATAAACCTACTCTCTTAATGAGACCAATAATCTCTTCAATAGAATCTCCCAACAGCAAATTAGCAAATTTTACAAAATTAATTTTAACAAATGCATACAATTTCAACAACGACTTAGTATTTAAAGATTCTTTGTTTTTAGTAATTTCATAAATGATTGAAAAATTCCAGAAACATACAGTTTAGTAAGTTTTGATGTGGTATCTCTATATACCAACATTCCTTCTTATTTAATTCTAAACAGTATAGAAAAACACTGGAATGAGATCCAATCACGTTGTACATTAAATTTGAATACATTGAAAGAGACATTATATTTCATTTTTGATACCAATATATGCAAATTTAATAACAGTTATTACAAACAAACATCAGGCACTCCTATAAGAAGCTCTTTATCACCAATCGTTTGCAATTATGCTCTTGGTGATCTCATTGAGGAATGTTTAAAAATAATACCTGTTTCATATTCCATTTGTTAAACGTTTTGTAGATGATGTGATCCTAACTGTACCCAATGACAAAATAACTGGGGTCTTAAATATTTTTAACAACCAATGTAGCCAATTATAAGTCACTACAGAAAGAGAACAAAATAACAGTCTCCCCTTTTTAGGTATGATTGTCCATCGCATACATGACAATAGTCTTAAAACAGAATGGTATCGAAAACCTATTTCTAGCAATAGATTCATAAATTACTATTCGGAACATCCTACAAAAATGAAAATTAAATTAATTTTGTTACTAAAAAGCAGAGTAACTAGAATAACTCATCCAACATATAGAGAACATAGTTTAAGGAGACTAAAAAACATACTAATGGAAAACTCTTATCCCGTAGGCCTACTCAATAAATTAATTTTTAGTACTGCAAACTCTTCAACCTTAATCCCATTGATCGACAATACCAACAATAAAAAACAAATCACAGTAAAAACGGCAAACCAAGAAATAAACAATAGCCTAACAATTAACACCTTAATACCAACTTAACACCACAAACTTTTGGATTTTTACCTTATATTCTATTCTTAACACCAAAACTTCTCAAATTATTTAAAGGATTAAAAAACATAAAAATTGCCACTAGAAATGTTAAAACCATAGCACATTTATACACTAAAACTAAAGATCCTCTAACAACCAAGGAAAGTGCTAAATTAGTGTATCTATACCTTGCTCAGACTGTGATAAGGTTTATATAGGAGAAACTTCTCGCACATTACACAACAGAATTATTTCTCACAAAAGTGATGTAAAAACAAATAAATCACAAGCTTGTGCATTAGCTGACCACTCCATCAATCTAAATCACACATTTAATTTTTCACAAGCTTCAATTCTAGAGAGGCAGAAAAATGAAAAGAAGCGGTTATTAAAAAAAACACATATACAGAAAAATAAAAAATGTATAAATAAAAAATCAGATATTCACAAATTAAGTAACATTTATTGTTACATATTACCATATCAATAAACAATTGGAATCAAGAACATCAGAACATCAATCAGAACATCATAATCTCATTTTCTATCGACATCCCAACAATAAAAAATTCATATATGCTTAAGCTAAACTGACTGGACTAATTTATTTTTCATCGACAATCAAATTAATAATAATAAAAACTATTGTTACTTGTTTTTCTTTCCACATAAAGTAACTGTATATTTATTCATATATGTATATTAATCAAACCAACATGACATATATAATGACATAATGAATAATGATATATATATATATATATATATATATATATATATATATATATATATATATATATATATTATAATGACAACATAGTTATTTTAAGAAAAAAATTTTAAACAATTTTAATATATGTGTATTGGACAATGCTAGGAATTACCGTTTAACTTCTATCATTGTTCTACACGTCTTTTAAATTGAAATGACGTCATAACACTCTATTCATACCGATTCGAGTATGGGAAGTTTAATGAATGATCCTCTTAGACCATATGAGCCGTTGAAAACCAGAGTGGTCTAAGTCAGAAATGTTGAAATTCGAAAAACAACGACTTAAAGTTAACATGTTGGCGTTAAATGGGAACATAAAAACTGACTTTGATCAGAATGATTTTCAATAAAAAAAGCTTAAACTTAAGTAATTCCAGCGGAACAATCAGCCAGCAGTCGAAATTTTTATATTTTTTGTTAATATTTTGACTTAGACCACTCTGGCTTTCAATAGGTTCATTATTTTGGAGTAAAGCAAAAAAGTTAGACTTACAAACGATCGTGTATTTTTGTGTATTATATTATTACAAATTAAATTTTTATTCATAAAAAACATCGTCGTCTCCATTCGCCACCAAAATATCTTCCAGTGGACCTACTTCTGCAGTGTTGTTTCCATTTACGGATAAATTTTTGAAAAAGTCGTGATGAATGGGCGGTATAAACGCCAAAAGATCTTCCATATCCTTTTTTTTCTTAATCGTAACTGGTATTGGAGCTTCATACAGTTTTGAAAATTCAATATTTTGTAAATTGGCGATACGTCCTTTTCGTACAGGTTGCAAGTTTATGACATCAAAAGGAAACTCCTCATCTAATGTTTCTTTATAAAATATTTTATAGGGATCACTCTTTCTAAACTGTAGCCATTGAATTTTAAGCCACGATACTGGCGCGTTATCTTCATTTTTCTTTCTTCTGGTAACAGCTGCTTCCAGGTTTTGTGACGATACAAAATTATTTCCGTTCATCTTGCAAATACGATACGGTTTCTTTGTGCGGCACTTCTCAAACACACTGTACCAGTCGTCCGGCACATACTTCACTCTATTCTTTGCGTATTGTTCGATTACACCAAAATCACGATCATTCGGGAGAAAGGAATGTCCGGATACCATAAACTTATGGTCTACCATTTCCAAATTATCGGAATCTGCAATGAGTTTCAACCAAAACAAACACTGTTTAAAGTTCCTATTCTGCCCCCCACAGGCATCACTAAATGCAATGATGTGTCTTGCGTCCTTTGCATTTTCTAGAACATGCTTTCGAATACAAGATCCTATTTCTTGTGCTCCTCGAGAGGCTATAGTTTCATCCCAGGCATACACGAACACCTTGTCTTCGTCGCTAAACTCGTGAATACCCAAATTGTACACATACATGTTTCTTTTATAGTAGGCTACAGAGCAAGTCAAAGTTGGAAACGGTAAGGCCTTTTCTAAATCAAACGTGAATGCACACACTCTCCCTTTTTCACGTATGCTTGTAATTTTAGCGTCTTTCAAAGCAGCTCTGGCCTTTTCACTGCGCCGTAAATGCAGCTCGTGTTGTGATTGAAGCACTTTCTTCGTATTCTCGTCCTTTTCCTGGGTCACCTGATTTTTGTATTTGTCACACTTAACACATGTATCTTTTAATGGTACGTGAAAGTGAAGATTGAAATCGCGATGGAAAATTTGTCTGTATAAACTTTCTGACACAGGATCTTCTACACATTTCTCTTTGTACAGGGTATACATTGTACGTACATTGAGCTCTGGATCTAAAAACTTTCTATTAGGATTATGAGCTCGTGTATAATGAGATTCATAAGAAGGAAAGCTGTTTATGTGATCGCGTACTAACTGTATATTTCCTTCAGGAGTTTTATTGCTAGGTGCATGTTTGCCCCGTAAATCTTCACCAGGAAATGATATCTCCCCCTTTTTTAATGCACGCATTAACCTACCATTACTTATTGCAAAGGTTTGCAAAAAGTACATTTTGCACACTTTATGAGACTCTTTCGGGGTATTTAGGACATAAGTGTAGGATACTGCTTTTTTTCTGCCTTGTACCATTTCTTGGACGGTGAGTGGCTGGTTTAGACAATTTTACAATACCAACTAGAAAAGCATTTTGTGCTAAAAAATTAGCTATGTTCCAGAAATTTGTAAAGATAGCTTTCCTTTCTTCCTGAGAAATTTTTTGAATGCATTTGCCCTTGCACGTACACTCCCTGTTATGAAACTCTTTCGCTTTTACCACCTTATTAGATGTAGACACATATTGTTCCCCACAGTTTCTTTTTTCTTTTCGAACATTCTTGATGTGTTTACTTGGCTCTCTATTTCGTTTTCTGCCGACGTGCTTGGTAGTTGATCCCAATTTTAACTTCGAACTTTCGTCAACTGAAACAAACGTACAAATAAAATACTGCTATTCACACATTTGAGGTTATGAAAGGAAATAACAAAATAAACTTACCTCTATCAGAATCAGATTCTGTTGAATCGTCATTGTTTTCTGGCTTGTACTCGCCCAATTTTAACTTCGAACGTTTGTCAGCTGAAACAAACGTGCAAATAAAATACTGCTATTCACACATTTAAGATTATAAAAGGAAATAAAAAAAATAAACTTACCGCTATCAGAATCAGATTCTGTTGAATCGTCATTGTTTTCTGGCTCGTACTCGCTATCACTAGCACTAAACGGTTCATTTACAGATTCACTAGAACTCATTTTACTACAAGCAAACGTGACACTTATAAAAAATTCGTGACAGAATTTCTGGCAGAATGGTCCAAGTCAGACTTAGACCATTTTGCCTTAAAACGGCAACCTTCATAGCATTTGACATATATTACAGTAGTGTCATCTGTGAGTGAACGGATGCACTAATATTTTTCAAATTTTGTAGCAAAATAGAACACTGTTAAACAGAATTATATACCGAGAAAACGCGAAACATGAAATTCTTGACTTAGACCACTCTGGTTTTCAACGGCTCATATATTCGGGTATTCAATTATTCAATTCAACAAAGCGATAGCAGCTTTTGCTAAAATGTATAGTGAATTATAATTATAGTAAAAATAAAGCTAACATTTATTTATTTACTTAAGTAACTTTAATTAAAAACTTAAAAATCAGTATTTTTTAAAATTTTCGTAAAACGTGTTTGTTTCTGATTCTAAATATGTTAGCATGGCTTGGGATCTTTATTTTTTTCGGTAGACAATGGCACAGGGATTTTCTTCATCTCGATTTCCGAATCCTCAAAACTCGCCTTAGTGATTCCAGGTTTGATCACTGAAGTTTTAAGTCATGAAGTAAAATCCCCGTAACTTTTCTATAATATAAACTTTACCAAAGTTTTCAGATGTAACTCGAATCATATTAGCCGAATATATCTGCAAGTTTTTAGTGTTAATCATGGATTTTGCTTAATTCATTAAGTTAAAAAAATGTTGTAGTATTCATTACTAAGAACGGATTTTTCTTTAGGTATTATACCTGGTACTTGTTGTACTTCCTCCTTGCAAAGCGCTTCCACGTTTCAAAGTTGAAGTATAGTTTTCAATAATATCAAACTTAGTCATTATTAGCCACAAACTTACTCCTTTGAAGGCTCATAGGCTTATTTGAAGACTGCGAATAAGTTTACGAATACTTTTTTTTAATATTTGTCTTATGTTAAAAATATAATCCGTGGTACTTCTTCCTTTTCTAAATACACAATGATAATTTCCTATATACTGCCTATATTATCTTGCCAGGTTCATATTCTGATTTTTTTTAACTTTACGCTAAATTACCTAAGATGATTATAAATGATGTTATATATTATCGCATCATATCACTTTGTACACATCACATATGTCATCACCATTTATCTAATACACCTAATAAATCCCGCTAAACGAAATTAATAATCCTCTCTTTGTGCCAACGTTAGAGCAAACTCACTCTAAAGTCTATTACGGCTACAGACACCTAACTCGGTTCGAATAGCATTAGCGACCTTTTGGAAACCGAGTCAAATTACCTAGATGAACATTGCGATGATAAATAATTTATAATATGAGTCGGTGGCTTTATAATGTATAAAGACTCAGCTGCCTTTACCCAGCAGAATTATTTTTTCTAGAAAATGGACTATTAAAATTATAATTTTTATATGAAGTACAAAAAGTTTTTAAAGAAGTGCAAAAATATAATCTAATAATGTTGGCAACATTATTGGATCATATTTTTGCACTTTTGGCACTTCAAAAGTATCAGTATATTTTTAGCTAGCATAAAAATAATTCCAATATTCATACCAAGAAATATGATCGATTTTGGAATAACTATCTATCTATACAAAAGGCTATGATGAAAAGTCACACTGTTTGTCCAGAAAGGTAACTACGCCACCTAGGAAAGAGATCTAAACTACCAACATCTGACATTTTAATTATATTTTGTTCTTGACACGATACGGTTGATTTATTGCTAATTAATTCTACAAATTGATGATTCAAATATTCTTAATCGGAAATTTTACTACTTCTTCTTTATGTGCCGTCTTCTACCGAAGGTTGGCGACCATCAAACGATAGGTTTCTCTGTTTTGTGCCGCATGTATTATGTTCGCAGTTTCTGGTATTTGAAACCATTCTCTCAAGTTTCTCAGCCAGGATTTCTTCTTTCTGCCCAAACCTCTTCTACCTTCAATCTTGCCTTCCACGATAAGCTTTAGCAGACTGTACTTATCATTACGAAACACATGGCCCAGGTATGACGCTTTCCTTCTTTTAACAGTTGTTAACAATTCCACCTCTTTACCCATTCGTCTTAATACCTCTGTGTTGGTTACTCTGTCTGTCCAAGGTATTCTCAGTAAGCGTTGATACAGCCACATTTCTAGAGCCGCTAACCTCTTTATAGTTGCTGCTGTTAATGTCCACCCTTCAACTCCGTAAAGTAGCGTAGTGGGTACGTAGCATTTCGTGGCGCGTCATCAGAGGTTAACGCTTAGGTGGAGGCTGCTTAAGAGCTTTCTCATTTTGATGAATACTTCACAGTAGTTAATTTTTATGCAAAATTGCTAAATATATAGGTTACTGCTATTGTAGGTTAAGATCAATGACGTATAATATAAAATATATACTTAATATCCATAATTGGGTAAGATGCACATATTATAAACTTACTATAAAAATAATATGACGTTTAAAACTAAACAGAATTACGTAAAATTACATAACAATTAAATAAAATTAAGTAAAATAAATAAAACTAAGTAAAAGCTAAACCTGTAAAAAGGCTATACCGTTTCTGCTTCATTTCCCATGTAATATCTTATAAGAAAATGTTAAGGTTCATTCTGCCCATTTTTGAGGGTTTTATGGTATGGGTAGAATAGTTCGTTAGATCCTGACGCATGATAAATCCTTGGAAAGGAGAGGGGTAGCGAATATGTTGAGGCAGAACAAACACACATTGCGGCATTGCTAAAAGGGCGTTAAATGAAAAGAAAGGATATAAAGAATATATTAAGATAAAACAACAAACAAGACTACTCCCAAAAGGGCACTACACAGTGTCTTTATTAATAATGAACGTGTACTATGGCACTATGGATAAAAATAGTTTTGACTAAAATAAAAGACCAAATTTTGATTTATTTACTCAAAAAATTCCTCTGGCTGAGTAAGAAATAAATAATTGAATGAAACCTAACATGCGACATAGCAAATTAAAGGTGAGGAAATAACGAATATATTAGATTTAAAAAAAAACAAACAAGGCGACTACCAAAAGGGCACTACACAGTATCGTCATTATTATTAAATGTATAGCGACATACGAGATATCATATCATCTATAACTAGATTTACTATAAGAAAAATTTTGATTTATTAAAAAAAGGCCTCTAATTGAATGCAAAATAAACAACTTATCGAATTCTAAGATGCGACATAGCAAATGAAAGGGGAGTATATAACTAATATACTAAGATAGAAAAAACAAACAAGGCCACTACCAAAAGGGCACTATACAGCATCTTCATTATTAATGAACGTATAGCGATATAGGAGATATAATAGGTCATTATAGATAAAAATAGACTTACGATAAGACAAATTTTGATTGATTGACTTAAAGAGTACTCAGTCTGAGTACAAAATAAACAACTGAACGAATTCTAACATGCAAAATAGCAAATGAAAGGGAACGATATAGCGAATATCTAATATTATATAAGAGACTACCAAAAGACAACTACACATTATCTTCGTTATTAATTAACGTATAGCGAGATACGACATATCACATGACACTATGGATGATAATAGACATATTTGCTTTATATATAAAGCATAAGGTAAATATAGGGTAAATTTGCTTTATTGATCTGAAGAACGCCTCTGAAGAAAACAAATCAAATTGACAAATCAATGTATATAACGTGCCAACAATATATATATATATATATATATATATATATATATATATATTTATATATATATATATATATATATATATATATACATGGTACAGTAAAAATTATGATGTCAGGTTGTCATTAACAAATCAAATTGACAAATCAATGTATATAACGTGCCAACAATATATATATATATATATATATATATATATATATATATATTTATATATATATATATATATATATATATACATGGTACAGTAAAAATTATGATGTCAGGTTGTCATTAACAAATCAAATTGACAAATCAATGTATATAACGTGCCAACAATATATATATATATATATATATATATATATATATATATATATTTATATATATATATATATATATATATATATATATATATATATATATATATATATATACATGGTACAGTAAAAATTATGATGTCAGGTTGGAAGTGCACAAGATCATACTTTATATTTACTTTTGTTCATATACAAAAAGCTTATTTTAAAAATTTAATGATTGACGGACAAAGTCAGTAGTAGATAGTAGATAGTAGTAGTAGTAAAAATTTAGGAAAATCGCTTCTCTACATTGGCGTTTCAAGGATATCGTGTTTCGGTAGATCTGAAAGTTTATTAGTAATAAATAATTATTTTTAAATTTTTGTAATATTACGATAGTATTAGATAGTAAGATTAATATTTGAGTTTTTTAAGCTGCCTACAGTACACAGAATAAACCGTTCATAATTAACGCCCCCTAAGTGCGCTCCAAATTCCTACCGTTTAGAACCATTGATTGTTCTTCTTCTGGAATGCATTATCCGATCCGTATGTTGTCTATCATTAAAACTATAATGATTTTGTTAACCACTCTTTAAAACAGTTTAACGAAATTCATTCCAATCTATTATCGGATGTTTTTCCTTTAAGATGACGTCCCGGACCTATTTTGCCAAATACTTTGCCCGACATGATTCTTCATTGCACATTACGTGACCAAAGTACTCAAACTTACATCGTTTACTAAGTTAAGTATTTTCTTCTTTTCTCATACGCTGTAAAACTTTGATGTTGGTGACATGGTCGACATAAAATATCTTCAACAGCTCTGCAGATCCTGTAGATCTATATCTCAAAGACTTCGATCTTTTTTTCAGTGGTTTGCGCTAGTGTCCAGGCTTCCACTTCGAACCGTACCATCTGAAGAACGTATCGCTTTATTATCCGTATCTTACTCTCTAATCTGAGGTCACTGTAATACATTAAAAGACAGTAAGGATTTCATTTTAAAAGAACATATTAAAAGAACAAACTCAAACTAAACAACATGGTCTTATTCCACTTATTGTCCTTTTCGAATTCATTTCATAAAGAAATTTTCTTATTCTGCCTCCTTATAAATTAGCGGCATTTTGTGTTTTTCTCTAGAGACCGATTCGTGAATTCCTTTGATTGGCTTAAAGTAAGATTAAAGATTGTCTAGAAAAATAAAAATCAAACGGATTGTATTCAGAACTATCTGTGGCCATTAAGAATCACTACCTCTGCCAAACCGTCGTTAAAAAAAATTGTCAATCAGATGATTTTAACAGATAATGGGAAATGAGGTGGAGCCTCGTTCTCCAGGTTGTGATTTTTAACATTTGTATTCTTACATTTAGTGATAAGTCCTCCAAAATATCACTAAAAGTATTTTGTAAAACATTAAATCTTCATTTAAATTAGGAAGAAAAAGATATGGCTCTAGTAGTTAATCGCTTATATGTATTGCCACGCCAAATATTGAGTTACATACTTTGGTTGTATGCCGCACAATTGTGGCTTATTTCCATATTAACAAAGTATTTAACTTAGACATGCCACAATAAAACAGTTACTGAACCTTTACAAATGTTGAGTTTAAATTCAAGATGAAAATGTCTATCTTAAATACCTTGTGAGTTTTTTTCTTTCCAGTATTGGTTGTTTCGCGAATTAAAAATTTTACGCCTGATAAATGTTGCATCATTAATAAATACATTATTCTTTCGTCACTGGCACTCGTTTTTTGTGCACCGATAGTGGCGGCGGACTATCAGTCCGGATATCGTTTTTGCAACCGAAACCGTGATATATAGTACATGCGACCTTTTTTTATGAACAAGCATTGTAAATTATTATCTTATATACTAAAACGCTAAGCCCTTTTCTTGTCCACCACTTAACTCAAAAACCATATTAGATAATTAAAATATTTTTTCGGAATATTATTAGTATTACGTATGAGATTGTCAAGATATACTTCTGGTACAAAAATTCACTTCCGGTTTTGAGATGACCAGTAGTTAAAATTTACTTTAAGTTTTAGACCCCACAATGTATATATGGATCGAAAGGTCTCGTCGAGAGGAATCTAAACATGTACTTCCGGTTGCGATCCGACACCGGAAGTGACCCGAAACGTGCATAAAACGTCAAGATAGAGCAAATCTGACATCGGATTCGTGATCAGCATGCAAAATTAACTGCTAAATGATATCCATGTCGACATTTGATGAACTAAAAATTGCATTCCGGTTTTGAGGTCGACTTCCATAATCACTTTTTTTTTACTTGCATTATTATTGATGAATGTTATGTATATTCTTGCTTATATTGTTTGTATTGATCTCTTAATTTTTCTCGCAAAATAAAAATTTCATTTAAAAAACTCGATGTCGAGTTGGTCCGCTAGTTAAATTTATTTTACTAAAAGTATACATAAAGAAATAAAATATTTAAGTTAGCTATTGCTTTAAACCATATTATTAAAATAACACTCTGGAGAATCGATCGAGCAATCGAAGTGTAAACACGCTATCAGTTATAGCAATTAGTGATAATTGAATTTTTAATTTTACCAAGTTTAAAATAATTATTCATAATTTTTATCTACTTATAGTTAATTTTCCTAATCAAATAAGTATGTAGTGATAAGTAGTAGTGAGTGCAGTCTCTTTGCATCTTTAAAACTAAAGTAAGATGCACAATTATTATTTTATTTTGAAGTAAATAAACAATCTACTAAAGTAAGAAATAAAAACAAAGACAGGTTTCTTATTAATTAGTTTTCGTGCCTCTTATCAGTCTGATTTGCTTCAAGGCAGGTCCGGCCTGAGGGGGTACAAATAGTTATTTGGAAATAATGGAACTTCAAAATAATGCTGCAATTATTACTGTCAACAATACTAACAATCAACAACAAAGTTACTCAAGAGCTCTTACCCAACCGAAATTCCCTTTAAAAAATCAAGCTATAGTTTTCAACTCCCTTAATGGAATAAAACTAGAAGAATATCTTATATCCATCGGAACGAAAATTAGTCCGAAAAATATACTTTTCTCGTCTAGGATATCTAACAATAGAATATGTGTTTATCTATCCAGTGTGGCAAAGGTCGATGAATTCATGAACACTGACAATGGAATAATTACAGTAAATTCAGAACAAATTCAAACTCGCAGATTCATTACTCCAAGCCAACGCTTATTATTATCTAATGTGTGTCCATCTATCCCACATGATTGTATAGAACAAGAACTCCGAGAACAAGGCTATAACTTAGTATCTCCTTTAAATTTTCTCAGAATTGGGACAACCAACCCTGAGTATAAACACATTCTTAGTTTTCTGGTACATCGTTACATCTATATATCACCTCCCAACAATACGGTCCCAGACTCGATTTTATTATCTCATGATAACATATCATATCGTATTTTTTTGTCTCATGAAAGCCAGCTGTGTTCAAAGTGTAATCAAACAGGTCATTTCTCAAACAATTGCTTAACTGCAGTAAATAAAGAGCCTACAAACAATACCAACATCCCTACCTCACCAAATGAAATCCCTATCATGACAACTGTACAAGTAAATGAAAAATCTTCACCTTCCCAACCTCTAACCCATAACATAGCACCAAATACACAAAATAATAATAACGATATAGATAAACAACCAACCACAGACATATCTACGCCTTCCCCAAAAATAAAGGAATCAGAAAATGTACAACAAACAGGTTCCAAACGCAGTATTACAGACGTAATAACACCTCCTCCGTCCTCACAAACTGAAGTTACATTTTTAGTACCAACTACGCAGAGAAAGAAGAAATCCAAAACTGATACTGAAGAAGAATCATGCTTGCCCAAAACACATGAACCAAAATCTAATGAAATACTGCCGTTACTGGAACCAACTAGGAAAATATTCGAAGAAGAATCGCTTAAACTCAGTTTTGATGAAATCGTCGATTTCTTTGTAAATGTGAAAGGAAACACAGATCCGTTAAGCTTAGTTAAAACATATACCGAGAATGTTCATGATTTTTTGAACCTATTAGCTAAAATTCATTCTTATTACAAAGACCGAAGAATGAAAAACAGAAGCACGAGAATAAGACGTAAGATTATGAAGCAACTAAAAATGGACCCAATAGCAATGAAGATATATCTAGAAGAAGAATCCGACACCTCTGTCGATTCAGCGTAAAGTACATAGTAAATAGAAGCAATGGCGTCCATAATACAATGGAACGTAAACGGTTTCTTCAGCCGTTACGAAATGCTAAAGCATATTATCTCTGAAATCAACCCAATGATACTTTGTTTACAAGAAACCAACTTTAAGGATTCCAGCCATGCATTCAAGTTTCAAAAATACTCAAACTTTTTCAAACACAGACAAAACGCTGATATAGCCAGTGGAGGGGTTGCTATTTACGTCGATAAACAATATGAAGCCCAGCAATTACAAATCAACACACATAGCTTTGAAGCAGTAGCGATTACAGTAAACATGGAACAAACAATCAATATTTGCAACATATATTTACCTCCTGATCAAATTATAGTCCAAGAAGATTTTGATAATCTACTGCAACAAATCCCCAGCCCCCGCATTATTTTAGGCGATTTTAATTCACACAATCCTATGTGGAATTCAACAAAAACTAACGCTACAGGCAAGATTGTGGAATTTTGTATGACCTCACAAAATCTTAATTTGTTAAACGATGGTAGACCCACCAGATTTAGCATTCAAACGGGTAGTCAGTCGGCCATCGACATATCTTTATGTGATCCAATGTTATCCCCAACACTAGAATGGGACGTTATCCCGTACCTATACGGAAGTGACCACTATCCCATTAAAATTACGTTTCCACAACAAAAAAATAACAATATCACCACAACCCCATCGAAATGGAATACAAAAAATGCAGACTGGGAGAACTTTACAAAATACATACAAAATGAAATAAACAACATAAAAGATATTACTCTTAATGACATAGATAAAGACCTAGATACCTTCATATCAATAATTAAAAAAGCAGCAGAAAATCATATTGGAAAAACAAAAACACTAAAATATCATAAACCTTTACCATGGTGGACCACAGAATGCAAAGAAGCAGTAAAAACGTATAAAAGAGCCTTCAATAGGTATAATCATCACAAAACTAGTGAAAATATGGTAGAATACAAAAAACGTCGAGCAGAAGCTAGATATATTCTCAAAAAATGCAGGAAAACATCATGGCAAAAATTCGTTGCAAGTATAAATAGTTCTACCCCAGCAAGTAAAGTGTGGCAAAATATAAGGAAAATATCTGGAAAAAAATGTTCAAATAAAATACCTTTCCTGGCAAAAGATAACAAAATTATAAGCGACCGAAAAGAAATTGCGGAGCTATTCGCCGGTGAATTTGAGTCAAATTCAAGTAACGATAACTATTCACCGGAATTTAAGCTCAAGAAACAAAGCATAGAAAAAACGAAGTTGGAATACTACTCTCAAGATGATAATATACTAAATGTGCCAATTACAATGCAAGAACTAAGGGATGCCCTAATGTCAACTAAAAACTCCGCTCCAGGTCCAGACGGCATACCATTAATTTTTTTTGTTAAACCTACCAGAAAGTGGAATGTCTTGGGTACTAAAATTATACAATTTTATATGGACAAATCAGGTCTTTCCATCTGTATGGTCGGACAGCATTATAATTCCTCTGCTCAAGCCCAACAAAGACAGAACAAAGGTAGACTCGTACCGTCCTATATCACTCACTAATGTATCCTGCAAAGTTCTAGAAAAAATTATAAACAAAAGACTATTGTGGTACTTAGAACAAGAAAAACATTTAATTCCACAGCAAAGTGGCTTCCGTCAAAATAGATCATGCGTAGATAATCTATTAGATTTAGAATCAGAGATACACGAGGGTTTTGCAACTAATCAGGAAACCATCGCAGTGTTTTTCGATATTACCAAGGCGTACGATACAGTTTGGAGGTTTAACATTATATTAAAATTACACAAATGGGGAATCAGGGGTAATATGCTAAGATTCATAGAAAACTTTCTTCAGTCAAGAGCTTTCTCTGTGCGCGCCGATAATTCCACTTCAACAAAAAGAATTCAGGAAAACGGAACACCTCAGGGATCAGTTATGAGCCCAACTCTCTTTCTTGTCGCTATCAACGATATACTGGATCATTGCTCCCCGCTAGTTAAGGGAAGACTATATGCCGATGATCTGGTTCTATTTGCAAAGGGCAAGAATATAAAAATGGTTCAAAAACACTTACAAGAATCCATTTACAAACTAGAGATATGGTCTACATCAGTAGGTGTACAATTCTCCACACTAAAAACAAGATGCATGATTTTCTCAAGAAGGCACCGGATGCAAAGAACTACACTAAAGCTGTGTGGCAAGCCGCTGGCATTCTCAGACAAAATTAATTTTCTCGGAATGGTATTCGACCAAAAACTAACATGGAAACATCATATTTCAGAAATAAAAAAGTCTTGCCAAAGTGGATTAAACGTAATGAAAACATTATCAAATAAAAAATGGGGAACCGACGAAACCACATTATTAAATATTTATAAGTCACTTGTTAGATCAAAAATAGATTATGGGGCTATTGTATATGACTCGGCTAAAAAACACGTTACCAATCAACTTGAAATCATTCAAAACACAGCACTTCGGATTGCCACAGGTGCATTTAGAACCACACCCGTTAAGAATCTCCAATGTCTTACAGGAGAACCACCTCTTACCCTACGAAGGAAGTATCTAAGCCTTTCGTATGCATCTTCAGTTGCCAGTAACAAATTCCACCCAGTATTTCGAAATACATTTACGGACCGGTATCTAGAAGCTTATAAAAAAAGTAAGTTCGATCCACCTTTCTATGAAAGAGTCCGAAGAAATTTAAAAGATCTGCAACTGCAAATTCCTGACCTCTATCCTTCAAATCTAAAAACTCCCCCTCCCTGGTTAATCATGATCCCCGAGATTAATACGACACTACTCCAATATCACAAATCAGAGACATCACCAAATGTAATCAGACAGTCCTTTTTTAAAGAACTCGAGACTTGCGGGGAAAGTTTTTGCATTTATACAGATGCCTCCAAATCTGCAAACGACGTAGGAGCAGCATTTGTCACTCCACATGCATCCTTCCAATTTAAATTAAGGTCGGCCACCTCTATATACTCAGCACAGTTATATGCAATATTACAAGCCCTCATTCATATCAAAAGTACAAAACAGTCTTCCTCCGTCATTATCTCAGATTCTCTAAACTCGTTAACAACAATTGATCAACTATTCACTAAGAACCCTATAGCCTTACTTATCAAGAAAGAACTTGCAGCCTTACAAGAAACTGGTTCCGAAGTCAAATTTATATGGGTTCCATCTCACATGGGAATACAAGGTAATGAAAAAGCAGACCTCCAAGCAAGGGAAGCTTACAAAAACGATCATGCTACAATAGTGTCAAAGACTATTTCCAGTGATATAAAACAGTTCGTCAAAGAAAAAGTGATCAGTGCGTGGCAAAATGAGTGGAATTTATCGGAATCTAAACTAAAAGAAATTAAATCGACAGTGAGTCCGTGGCGCCTAGTGAACTTAAAAAGAGCTGATCAAGTCAAAATCTCTCGACTTCGATTAGGTCATACCAACATTACACATAAGTACCTAATGAATAAGGAAGACATTCCAGTGTGTGATTACTGTCAAATCAACATTACTGTTAAACACCTCCTAACAGAATGTGGAAAATATACAGTCAACAGACAAAATAACAATATTTCCAACAATTTAAAAACAGTATTAGGTGAACATTTAAACATCAAAGACTTAATTAATTTTCTTAAAGATACATCTTTATATAATTTAATCTAATGT
The DNA here is from genome assembly GCF_040954645.1 of Diabrotica undecimpunctata. NCBI lineage: Eukaryota > Metazoa > Arthropoda > Insecta > Coleoptera > Chrysomelidae > Diabrotica > Diabrotica undecimpunctata. The sequence goes on along the minus strand of NC_092805.1, from coordinate 41,934,534 downwards.
AAAAACTAATGTCGCTAATGACCCAAGTGGTTGAAGCGACTATTTTCTTTGTAAATAAAAAAAAAAAAAAAAAAAAAAAATAACACTCTCCACATACGCAAGCTAAATGTTCAAGGCGCATGAATTTAGCTTATTTTTTACACGAGAAATATGTTAGTAGATTTTAAATTTCAAAAACGTTGAAGAAACAGTGTGCTAATCAACAGAAAAGAAATTGTGCTATGGCGAAAAGATTATCTGATAAAGATAAGACAATATAGAGCTGAAAACAGAACAATTTATTACTTGGAGGAAACATGGATAAATGCTGGCCCTACAAAATCAAAAGTTTGGGAGGATGCTTCTGTCACTTCTGCAAGAAGTGCATTTTTGGATGGGCTGTCGACAGGCTTAAAATCTGCCTTAGGTAATTCAAATTATTAAAATAAACTTTAAATTTTTTTTATTATTATCTTTAATATTACTTTTAGGAAAAGGTAAAATATTGATAATCTGTCATATCGGAAGTGAGAATGGTTTTGTTCTGTAAATGCCGTAATTGTGATGAAGAATGCTTCTTATTATTCCAGAAAATTGGAAAAAATTCATATTATGTATACAAAAAGGCAGATATCCAAAATTGGCTTCGCTCAAAAAACGATCCCTTTGAAGAACCGCTGTTAAAAGTGCAACTTTTAGAAATCGTTAAACAACATAAAGACGAATATAATAAGTATATAGTAGATGAACTGGTAAGAAGCACAAATAGAACAGTGGTAAGGTTGCCACCGTAGCACTGCGAGCTCAATCCAATAGAGCTTGTATGGTCGCAAGTCAAGAATTACGTTGCTGAGAATAACATTAAAATTTGCTGACATTAAAAATTTATTTCATGCAGCTGTATCTGCTGTAACCATGGAAAAATGGAAAACTTGCGTCAGGCATGTAAAAGAAGAAGTAGAGGCAAAAAAGATTCTTATTATTAACATTAATGATGACAGCAGAACATCAGATTCTAAAAGTTAATAATGCAAATACGGTAATTTTATAAACTTTTTATTTTCTGCATACATACTTAATTTTGTGGTTAATAGCTCTCAATCTTGTAAATCATTTTTATATTTGAAAACTCGGTGTACTATAATCTGTATCCGTCAAAGTTTGTCTGTTTTATATTGTATCTTTAATTTACTAGTCCGGCCCTGAACAAACGCATGTTTCCAGCGTGCATTTGTTTACATCGTCCGTAGCTTGAAGTTGAATTTACTATAGACGGCAGCGAATTGCTGCCGAGCACCCGAAGAGAAATTTTGAATAAAGTGCGTTTGGCAGGGCGGGCACATTTGTACAACGAGAATGTAAACCAGCAAAAATTTGTGCCTTAGATATTGTTTCTCTCTCTAATACATGCTTCAAAATATATTAATATTATATATCTTTCTCATAAGCGCTTCATTAAGGATTAAAAAAGAATGTTTTAAAATAAAATAAGCTCAAAATACTTATCAGGAAATAATTCAACAAGGTTTAAACTTAAATGAAGGTACTTACTTGGTAAATTCAAAAATAATATTTTTTTTTGGGTTTTTGAGCTTGAAAATCATAATTTTGCGTTTTTTTTAGTTTTAAATTGTTTATAACTCAAAAACGATCAAGTTTGCAGAAAAATTAGAAGAACCCTATTTTATTCATAATGATCAAAAAATTAACAAGATATTTACATACCTTTAATGCTTTATGGGCACTTAGTATGTTCTTAACAAATAAATTTAACTTCAGTTATTTATACGTCTTTTATTTTTCGTATATCCACGATCACGATCCTTTGAAGACCTTATAAAGTCAGATTTTATTAATAAAATCTTTTTCATTTCCTTTTTGTGTACATATTTTTTCAGGAAATTAAAATTACCCCCGTGTTTTTATTCGTTTACTTGGTCGGTCCCAAACGTATTAATTACGCAAAAAACACTCAGTCAAACCGCATTTTCTCGTTTACTTTTTTCGTTCTCTTCTTTGTAATATCCAAAGATAATTACTCTTAATGTAAGTGAACCTAAAATTTGCTCGACGATTATATAAAACGTTCCAAATTTCTTCATTTGCGAGGAAATTTTATATAAAAAATTCACAGTGGTGTGCGTCATATGTTAGCAATATGTAATATTAAAATAGAAGCAGCAATAACAATTTTACAATGAGAGTGTTTTTTACTTTCTCACATTTTACTCGTTTATTTCCTATACCTATGAACTAATCAAATTAATTATTTTATTTATATATCAAATTTTTTATAGAACTTGCTTTAAAAAACATTATTTTCAGGATCCCAAGAGCTGCTTGGTATGCAACTCCATCATTGAATAACAATACATACATACAACCATGAAAACCCAATTGTAGTTACAGAAAAATCGCAGAAAGAACCATAAAGAAGATGGCAAAAATACAGAAGTCCCACATATAAAAGAAACTAGAATAGAGCTATATCAGAACTAAAAAGAGTTTGCATGATTACATAAAATCATAAATACATGAATACATACATTACATCAACATAAAAAAGTACATGAAAAATCTAACACCTACAGAAACAGCACTCTCTGGCGTAGAACATAGAAAATCAAGTAGTACTCACAACAATACAGATAAGAGACAACTTTTGAATCCAGAAATAATAGAGAAAAGGCGAATGCAAACCTACGACTACGTACCAATAAAGGAAGATACCGAAATATAAAGATTCTTCGAAACAACTCATCAGATGGATTTGCCCATTCAAAAATTTACTTGTAAAGAAATGACTTATGTGTTCATGAACGAAATCAATTTTAGAAAGAATATGACGTAATAATCAGTAAAATATTACAGAACAGTTATGACAAAACAATAAAGGTATAGACACCACATAGGCCCAATTATCTCAATGAGTTGACATCTTAGATACCTATAAATCTTCAAAATTTCGCCCTGTCCATTGTCGGATGTTTCTGAGCCATGATAGTCTTTTCCTTCCTAGGCCTCTCTTTCCCTCAATTTTTCCTTTTACTATAAGTTGGGCATGTTGGTACTTATTATTTCTCAGTATGTGGCCTAGGTATGATGTTTTTCTAACTTTTACTGTGTTAAAAAGTTCTCTTTCCTTGCCTATTCTATGCAGCACTTCTTCGTTTGAGGTATGCGATGTCCATGAAATTTTGAGCATTCTCCGGTAGATCCACATTTCAAAGGCCTCCAATTTATTTACGGTTGATGTTTTTAGGGTCCACGTTTCAACTGCATATAGAAGAGTCGACCAGACGTAGCATTTTGATAAACGTAGTCGAATTTCGAGTTTTATTCGAGAATCACAAAGCAGTTTTTTTATTTTTTCGAAAGATTTTCTGGCCTGTTCTATTCTCGATCTTATTTCTAGATCAGGATTTAGGCTGCTATCGATCCAACATCCCAGGTACTTAAATCTATTGACCTGTTCTAAAATGTGCCCATTTATTGTGCAAGGTTGAGGTACGTTTTGGTTTTTTCGGATTGACATCACTTTGGTATTTTTAATGTTTATTTTCATACCAAATTGCTCACAGGTCGAGTTGGTCTTGTCGATGAGTCGTTGTAGACCTACGTCGGAATCCGCAATTAACACTGTATCATCGGCGTATCTGATACTGTTGATATTTACGCCATTCACCTTGACTCCATCCTTGGAATCCTCCAATGCTTCTTTAAATATAAACTCGGAGTAAAGATTAAACAGCAGAGGCGACAGAACACATCCTTGTCTAACTCCCCTCCTAATTTCTACTTCTGCGGATGTGGAACCTTCGATCCTAACTCTGGCGTTTTGGTTCCAGTACAAGTTTTTTAAGAATTTGATGTCTTTTCCATCTAAACCGACTTCTTGCAAACGTTCTAATAGTAGGTCGTGTCTTACTCTATCAAATGCTTTTTCGAAGTCTATAAAGCATATAAATATATCTTTCTGTTGGTCGTAGCATTTTTGGGCGAGAACTAGTAAACTGAACAGGGCTTCTCTCGTTCCCATGCTGAACAGGGGCTCTGAATCCAAACTGATCGTCTCCGATGATTGTTTCGCACTTTCTATAGATACGATTATGTACGATTTTTAGTAGGACTTTTACTGCATGACTCATAAGGCTTATCAGACGGAACTCATTGCAGTGTTGTGGGTTTGGCTTTTTTGGTAGTGGGATGAATATTGACTCCAGCCAATCTTGGGGTATTTTACCTGTATCATAAATGCGATTGAATAAAAGGACAAATATTTCGATATTTTCTTCGCTCATTAATTTTAACGTTTCTGGGTATATTCCGTCTGGACCTGGGCTTTTATTTGTTTTAAGATGATTAATTGCATTTATGATTTCAGATTTCAGAATTGTTGGCCCTTCATTGTTATTTTCCAATCTTGGTTCTTCTCGTATGTCGTGAAAAGAATTTTAATATAGTTTTCCCATTCTTTCAGTTTGTCTTCCGTTGATTCTAGCAGTTTGCCATCCGTGTTCAGCATGGTGTGAAAAGTCGTTCTCTTGGTAGACGATGTAAACTCTTTTACCTTTTTATGTTAATTAAAAAAATCGTGCCTTTGTTGTAGTTCTTCTATTTCCACGCATTTTGTTTCCAGCAATTTCTCTTTTGCTTCGGTTATTTTTTTTCGAATTATTTTATTTAGTCTTTTGTATTCTCCGCCCTTGTCATTTTTTCCTTTGGATTCTCTTTAATTCTTGTTTAATTCTTTATTTACTGTCTGATGTATGGTGTCGTTTTTCAATAATTGGATGTCTAATAGCTGGTGTTGAGGTTTTTGTTTCTTTATTAGTTTCCATCTTGCGCGAACTTTTGCAACAACAGGATTATGATCGGAATTGATGTCAGTTCCAGGATATGTTTTTGCACTGATGATTGCATTGTGATATCTTTTGTTGACCAATATGTAATCTATTGACTTACCAACCCAGATTAACCAGAGCTGCCAATGTCGATGACACGGTTGTTTTGCATCACATAAAAACACAAAATGGTTTAAAACATAGAAAATTAAAGCAAAGAAGCAAAATCGGGCCACGTGACATTCACAATGCGACGTGAAACTCATTACATTATTTTGTTTTCAGTTTACTTAAATAATAGTCAACTAACACAAGCTTACTCCACAAAATAACAAGGTATCCAACACAGTATTATCACTTGGCGGAAACATTTGTTTACTAAAAGAACCCAACTTGGATTCAACGTACTTAAATTCTGAATAATCTCCAAAAAATCGTACCAATACAAAAAAAAATACTTATCTACAAATATATAATAAAATCGTGTGGACTTATGAAATACAATGATGGCGTACCAGCTACTCTACCTTAGAAATCCTTTTAAAATTCCAAAATAAAGTTTATCATAAACAAAAAGAGAAATCAAACGATTTCTAACTGGCGAAACCGAATTCAAATTTTTACCACTGCGCTTCCTAAAACTTGCGAAGCAAACAGCTTACTCGGCAAGGGAATCTAAAATTGCATTCCACATGCCGTTCATCATGGTCAAAATTCGTAGAGAATTCAGTTTCTGGTACTCCAACCGAAGTAACGTAATTAAACATAATGACGGTATTAGATTTTTGTTTTGATACAGGGCAGCGACAGCCGCTTATACGTATTTCGACCTCTTTAGGTCTCCTCAGAGCGGTTTAGCCACTGCTCTAAACCAAAACAAAAATCTTTTCCGTCCTAGACAATAGCTATCAAAAAAACTATATACGGACGTTACGACGTCATCTAAAAACAAAAAAAAATATCAAACGATTTCTACCTGGCGAAACCGAATTCAAATTTTTACCACTGTCCTGTATCAAAACAAAAATCTAATACCGTCATTATGTTTTATTACTTTACTTCGGTTGGAGTACCAGAAACTGAATTTACTACGAATTTTGACCATGATGAACGGCATGTGGAATGCAATTTTAGATTCCCTTGTCGAGTAAGTCATCAAGCTGTTTGCTTCGCAAGTTTTAGAAAGCGCAGTGGTAAAAATTTGAATTCGGTTTCGCCAGGTAGAAATCGTTTGATTTCTCTTTTTGTTTTTAGATGGCGTAGTAACGTCCATATATAGTTATTTTGATATTGTCTAGGACGGGAAAGATTTTTGTTTTGGTTCAGAGCAGTGGCTATACCATTCTGAGGAGACCTAAAGAGGTCGAAATACGTATAAGCGGCTGTCGCTGCCCTGTATCAACACACAAATCTAATACCGTCATTATGTTTTAAAGTTTATCATGTTTCAGATTTGTCTATGAAAAAATGTAATTAATTAAAAACTATACACTAAAATACTCTACGAAACATGTAATTACCATTAATATAATAACAACTTACCTATGTATTAAAACGAGTTATGATTTTTTTTAATTTATGGAATTAATAACCAACTTCTACAATGGCGACTTTTCACAACAATGACGTACTGTGCTGACGTATAGTAAATGTGGGACCGTTTGTTTAACAATTTCGACACTAAATTTGTATTATTAGGCTAGTATCAAGATTTCTATCGTTTAAACATAAAAATAGTAGGAAATTTGTTAGGTGACTATATTACCGTACATGGCCGTATTACCTACACTGCACCTACCTTATATCAATCCTTTTAAAGAAAAAATAAGCATAGCGATAAGCCGTCTGCGGTTAGGATAAAAACATTTGACTTACATTATTTATCTTCTATAAAATATATATTCTTCTTCTGCAAACAACTTAAAATATATAAAAACATACCGCAGATATGACCTATCATCTCAGATGAAATACAGTCAGATGTCAATGATATCAAAAATATTTTAATAGAATCCAAAATTAACTCATTTATTGTCACAGGTATAAAATGTTACAAACTGTGGTAAAGGCGTCGAAATTATACAACAATAAATAATATTTTATTAATCATCATTAATATCATTTTACTTTCATTTGCGCCTATGTCATCTTTATAGAACACAGTTTACAGTTACAACTGAAGCAACTGCCAAGTGATTTTTCTATTTTAAACTTTTTATTATTGAATTTTCTTTGTAAGTTTTGTTTAGTACTAATTACTACTAAGCAAATAATGTAGCTGGGTAAAAATTAAATAATAGCATTTTTTACGGTAAGTAATTCCAGTCAATTTCTAGAATAAGCCTTCAAACAACTCAACAAAAACAAAACAATATTTTTCAAAGTTCAAAGTTTGTATATTAAAGAAACTTTTCTATACGTTTGTATAAATAGGAACATTACATTTTTAGAAAAAGAAGGGAAAAATAAAAAAAAATCTCTGACAGGGTATTTGAAATATTCCATCTCGCTAAAAACAAATCCAATCAATGTGAGCATTTTAACGAATCTTGAGGAGTAAAAAATCCCTTCTGAAAATCGATTGAATACAGGATATGGAACGAGTTTGTGAAAATTGGGGGGTCGGATTTGCCCAACAAATCAAATCTTCAGGGTTAACCCTGTCCTCTCGTCGAGGCCGTTGTAATTATTATCGGATTAAACAGTGTTTGTCCTTTTTTCCTTTTTGGAAATGGTTTAGGGCATATGGAGATAAACGGAAGGGTCAGAAAAGATAAATATAAAAAACAAATACCGTATGTTTAATTTTGTGAACAGCTCATATAATGTCAATGACAATAGTTTAAAAAAAAACAAAGACGTAAGAAGTAAAAAATTGTATATAGCCTGATAACTAGTATTTATTATATGAAGAGGATAAAACTGACGACGTCGGTCAAGTAAGCTTACAAAGAAATGTCACTTGTTTCGACGAGAAGTGAAGTACTTGGGACATATTGTAGCAAGTAATGGTGTAACAGCTGATCCTGAAAAACATGCAGCAATTAAGGGTTGGCCAGTACCAAGAGATAAACATGAAATTAGAAGTTTTCTTGGCCTATGTACATATTACCGACGTGTTGTCAAAGGATTTGACAACATCTCCAAGCCATCAACAAAGTTGACAGAAGAAGGCAAAGAATATACATGGAGCGAAGAGTGTCAAAGAGCTTTCGAACACTTACAAATGGCTCTGACCAGCGCACCGATTTTAAGCTACCCTAGACAGGCAGGAAAATTCGTGTTGGACACCGATGCAAGAAACAGTGCATTCTCTCCCGAATCCAAGATGGGCAGGAGAAAGTCATCGCTTACTTTAACCTTTCAGTGCTAACGCATGGTCTCACAGACGGAGCTAACCTATTCATACCGATAATTAACGATCCGTTCCGATATTCGCGCTAGGTCATTCAATAGCTTCATATTTTGCCTAACCGTTGTTAGTATTAAAATATTGTTGAATGTAGATACACGGTTCGTTCGTTACACACGATTTCGGTCTCGGAGACGGATGTTAGCTTTTGCGGCTGTACTAAAGGTAAGGATTGTAACTTTTAGCGTTGTATTTTTAGTGAATAAGATATTATTTTTTTACTTTTTAGAAATAGAAATGAACTACGAGGAGGAGCAAAAATATTTGCAGAGACTTCTAGAGGACGTTGATAGTAATGATGAATTGGAATGCAACGATTCTTCGGATAGTTCTGAAGAAGACGAAGTTGAAATACAAAATCTCGATACAGAGAGTGAACAGGATATATCAGAAGCAGAAAATGATATATTTCATGAGGCAGAAGCAGAAAATATTTGCCGGCGAATTCCTATTTTTTTTGGTAAGGATAAAAAAACTAAATGGCGAAAGCATGTTGGTAATAAGCGAGTGCGTACAAGAGCAGACAATTTACTGAGACATTTACCAGGAGTAAAGGGGGATGCTAAGGAGAAATTAATCTTTAGTGATATTTGGGGATCTTTTATAACAGACCAGATGTTGGAACTTATTGTATTAAATACAAATATAAATATTGAACTACATGCTGATCCTTTGAATAGAACCTACAGAAAGACGGATATACTAGAAATAAAAGCACTTATAGGCCTGTTGTACATAGCAGGAAAGTTCAAGAATAACCATCTCAATGCTCGCGACTTGTTTAGAAAAAACGGTACTTCCTTAGAAATATTTCGACTTACAATGTCATACGAGCGATTCAAATTTTTATTGGCATTTATTCGCTTTGATAATAAACAAACTCGTGCAGAGAGACAAAAAATAGATAAATTAGCTCCTATTCGAAACTTTTTTGAAGACATCAACACCAATTTGCCAAAACACTACACCATGTCACACTATTGTACAGTTGATGAAAAATTAGAAGCTTTTAGAGGACGCTGTGGGTTCAAAGTTTATATGCCAAAAAAACCAAATAGGTACGGTATAAAAATATACGCCTTGACTGATGCTAAATTAGCTTATACCTCAAATTTAGAAATTTATGTTGGTCAGCAACCCTAGGGACCCTACCAGCAAACCACAAAGACTTTGGATTTAGTAGTACGTTTGTGCAGACCTATCTGGGGTACAAATAGAAATGTTACACTTGATAATTTTTTTACCAGTAAGCAGCTAGCTGATACATTATTGGCCAATCATCAGCTCACTATAATTGGAACTCTTCGAAGAAATAGACCAGAACTGCCTTTGGAATTTACGGCGCCTATAAATAGGCCTACTTCTACAAGTATGTTTGCATTTCAAGATAAATGCACTATTGTTTCGTATATTCCAAAACCGAAAAAAGTTGTGCTCCTGATGTCAACAATGCATTATGAAGATGATACGTTGGATCCCCAGACTGGTAAGCCTAACATAATAATTAATTACAACGCAACCAAGGGAGTAGTGGACACTATTGACAAGATGTGTGAAAGCTACAATTGTGCAAGATCGACTAATCGCTGGCCCATGGTGATATTTTATGCACTACTGAATATCGCCGGCATAAATTCATATACAATATACAAGTGTAATTCTGCTCGAAGAGCCCAACGCATACCACTTAGAAGAACATTTTTAGAGACAATGGGTATTCAATTGCTTGAACCACATGCCAGACGTAGAGCAATTGCACCAAATATGCCAAGGATGATAAGTATGCGACTCAGAGAAATGTTTGATATTACGTTGAATGTGCAAAATATTGCAAAATCTCATGGTCGTTGTTTTTACTGTGGAAGCCAGAAAAGTCGAAAAACAAAGTACAGTTGTTACTCGTGTAATAAATTTATGTGCTTAGAACACATGAAGGGTATATGTGTGGAATGTTCAGAAAAAGATTGACTTTTTTTAAGTTTAAAGTTACCTCGTATTATTAGAATTTTTTAAGTGTGGTTATTATAAGTGGATAATGTAAGCTTTAGTTTAAAAGCAACTAAGCAAATTTTTTGTTTGTAGTAAGATTTTAGGGTTTTTTTCCCACATTTTAGAATAGTAGCTTGTTTTTGTTAAGTAATTATTTTTGTCAAAATAAATGTTTATAAACATAATTTTTAAATAAAACTGTATTTATTTTAAATAAAAAAGTATTTAATAAGACCCTTAAAGTAATTAAATTTTAAAAATTGGTAAAATTTACAGTACTAGGGCATGTATAAATATACGGTCCCAGAGACAGACGTTAGCACTTACGTCAAAATAATTCACGTTAGCACTGAAAGGTTAACAAAGTCTTGTCGAAACCGGAAAGAAATTATTGCGTTACTAGGAGAGAATTGCTAGGCGTAGTAAAGGCTTGCGAGCATTTCCATAAATACTTGTATGGCAGCCTAAAATGGCTCCTATAATTCCGTAATCCAGATGGCAAGATGGTTAGAACGATTACAAGAATATGATTACAAGATCGAACACAGAACTGGCAGAGTTCATTCAAATGCTGATGCCCTTTCGAGACGGCCGTGCAGTGCAAATTGTAATCACTGTCTTAAATTAGAAGAACGACTTTGCCTCGTGAGACGAACCACCGTCATTGATGATCAATGGCAGCCTCAACAGCTACAAGACGCTCAAGCAGGTGATCCATGTATAAAAAGAGTATTGGATTGGATGCGTCGAAGTGAAAGACCTTCTTGGCAAGACATTAGTGCATGTAGTCCAGAAGTCAAGTATTACTGGAGCCAATGGAATTGTCTAGTGCTGAAAGATGATCTTCTGTATAGAACCTTTGAGAACGATGATGGTACAGAAACTAAGCTTCAGTTAATTGTTCCTAAAAGTAAAGTGTCAGAAGTATTGCGTCAGTTGCATGACGGTGCATCAGGTGGACACTTTGGTATTACGAAGACTTTGCAAAAGGTTCGAGAACGGTTCTAATGGGTGAACTGTAAAGATGATGTAAGAAGATGGTACCGGAAATGTGAACTGTGTGCAACCAGTAATGGTCCAGTTGGTAAAAAGAGGGCACCCATGAAACAGTACAATGTTGGTAGTCCTATGGAAAGAGTAGCAATCGACATTGCAGGTCCACTTCCAGAGACAAATGATGAAAATAAATATATCCTGGTAGCCATGGATTATTTTACGAAATGAACTGAGGCCTTTGCGATACCAAATCAAGAAGCTCCTACCGTTGCAGAGGTACTTGTTAAAGAATTCTTCAGCCAATTTGGTGTTCCTTTGGAGATCCACTCCGACCAAGGGGAAACTTCGAGTCAACCCTTTTCCAAAACGTTTGTAAATTGATTGGTGTCAATAAGACCAAAACGACACCCCTGCATGGAGGTTATGTCGACCGTCTGAAGTTAAGAATGAATACCATTTATGAACTTGCCCGACAACACATCCAGTTAGCCAGTGACAGAATGAAAGATCAATATGATTCTCGATCAATATGATTCTCGATGCAAGAATGAAAGCTATGAAGTAGGTGATCTTGTTTGGCTTTATAATCCACAACGTTGCCGAGGCTTGTCTCCCAAACTGCAAAGACAATGGGAAGGTCCGTAGGAAATTAAAAAGAGAATAAATGACGTAATATACCGAAATTAAGATGTTGCCGAAAGGTAAACCAAAAGTAGTTCACATAAATCGTCTTGCACCATATGCTGGCTCCAATGAAACAGAAGAAGCACGAACTCTTCAACATGAGATCAAAGATGAACGGCGACCAAGCTTTAATGAATTTATGTCAAATTACGCAGACAGAAAAAGTGCTACATTCGGCGTGACGGCAGAAGTTCAGCAGGATCTTTTTAGTGTTCTGCATAACGTCTCTAGCCCACTGTGTTGCCAAGATCTTGAGATGACTAAAGGAATCTCATCTGTATTTTATAAAAATTTCGGTTGTTTAGACGAGTTAAAAAATCAACAGCCTAAAGTTGGAAGAGTACTGAGATTAGAAGATGGCCCTCGATCTTTGCTGTATATGGTGACCAGGAAGTCGTATACAGACAGGGCAAGCTACGAGGATATATGGCGTGCTCTAACTAATTTGAAGAAAATCGTATGCAATTATAACATCAAGAATTTGGCCTTACCCAAGATAGGTCATGCACTAGATAATCTGGATTGGAAGATTGTCAGAAGCATGCTTGAAGTGATGTTCCGAGAAACCGGCGTAAGAATTACTGTGTGTTGCATTAATCCGAAGATATCGTGTCCTCCAAAGACAGTGGACTATTATTTCTTTCTGAGGGGTTCATGCAGAGCTGGAGAGTCCTGTAGATTTCGCCATCCTGGGCCTACATATAGAGTTACTAATCGGGACGCTCAGATTTAAGAGGGGAGCAGTGTTACGAACATGCTTTCGGCATGGCCCATATAATGGTTGCAACTCTAAAAAGGCATTAAGAACATTTGTGATGTATCGAGTGCGAGGTAGAACAACACGTCACGTAGGCGAATTAGAGGTGGGACTACTCCAGAATATTCTCGAACATAATACTTTTGGTATATATATGTAACGATGTTAGGAGTAAGTTTAGTTGATAAGAGAGTACCGAACTGTAAACTTATAAATAAATATATTTATATAAATTTGAACCGCTCGTTTTATTTAATCTCGCTACAATATATATACATATATATATATATATATATATATATATATATATATATATATATGTAAGTCATTTATATTTCTGTAAACAATTGCAATAAACTTTTGTGTTATGTCTTGTTGTTTCTATCAAAATATTAACAAATCACTATTTAAATGGGAATAAGCCACAATTAAAGATTAAAGTACGTTTATTGACGTTTCAATTTCCACTTCTTAACCTTTAATTGTGGCTTATTCCCATTTAAATAGTAATTACGTTAACATGCCACAAGGAAATAGCTTCAAAAAATATTAACAAAATAACTACAAAAAAGTTCTAGAATATCTTTGGCCACATCTGGGTTAAATTGTACTATTAGAATTAGTTGACTCAATTAACTATTTTATAAATGAAACTTGTAACAAATTACTAACCCATTTGATTATACATATGTGCTAAAAGGATAACTCAATAGACAATTTGGCAATGACAATTTGGCTAAAGAGGGTTAACGGAATGTTACCTGTAACCCTAATAAAAAAAGGACAATGGATTAAAGAGTAAAAATATAAGAAGGGTTCCTACCCAATTGTTTAGTGTTGACAAAATATAATATTGGATCAGGTTATTTCGAATTTAATTCGAATCGTTTTATTTATTTTTGTTTTTAAGTATACATATTTGTCATGCATTACATACATGTTTATAAGAATGTTTTTGTTATGCTATCTAAATAGAATCGTTTTATGATACGATTCGGAAGCTAGTTTTTGCTGCAATTTTGTGTTATTTTCTACCTCGAATGGGAATTAATTACAATTTTAGGTAGAAATACGTTTATTTTCAACTCAAACTTAACTCGGCAACTGTGTTGTGGGGTGAAAATCCCCCACGTCGTTTATTAGTGCTTGTTAAAATAGTGGCAGCATCACCAGATTCTTCTGGCACCACAAGAACCTTCCCATAATATAACAGACCTTGTCTTCTTCTTCTTTCTGTGCCACTCCTATCGGAGATTGGAAATCATCAAGGCTATCCTGACCTTGTTTACAGCTGACCTAAAGAGTTCATTAGTGGTACAGCCAAACCACTCTCTCAAATTACGCAGCCATGACATTCTTCTACGGCCTGGATTCCGTTTTCCTTCTATTTTTCGTTGCATTATATTTTGAAGTAATGCGTATTTATGTCCTTTCATTACGTGACCCAAATATTCAAGTTTTCTTCGTTTGATCGTTGACAATTTCTGGGTCTTTTCCTATCCTTCGCATTACTTCAAAATTTGTAACTCTTTCAACCCAACTTATCTTCAGCATTCGACGGTAGCACCACATCTCGAAACTTTTAATATTTTTTATATTGTTCTGCTTGAGAGTCCAGGCCTCTACATCGTATAATAGCGTGTTAAATACGTAGCCCTTTAGCATTCTTAATCGGATAGGGATGCTTATATCTCAGTTGCAGAAGAATTTCCTCATCTTTATGAAAGTGGCCCTGGCAATTTCGATACGTCTTTTTATTTCATTGTTTTGGTCTCCAGTTTCGTTTATTGAAGTACCCTTGAAGTTTATTGAAGTACAGACCTTGTATTGGAACATATATTTCAGTATATAAATAAGATTTGAATGAGTGCTGTCACGCAATTTATTAATATTATTATTTATGTGATAAGTTTTGTCTTATTTATTAAATGTTCATATTAGTTTTTTGTATTTCAAAATAATAATCTCAATAAATCACTGTATGATTCAGAACTGTCAGTTTTGAAATACGTTTCTGTCATGTACTCGGTAGTATAGTAGTCAGTATCCCCGCCTGTCATGCGGGAGACCGGGGTTCGATTCCCAGTCGGGGAGGACTTTTTTATTAATATTATTACATGGGTAAATTAAACATGTATGCGTAAGTAGAAAAGTAATGTATATTATTGTCATTTTTAAATACTTATGAATATTGTATTTTAATTTGTATTGTATTATTATATTGAATTATGTTGCACTGTATTGTAGTGTATTTTTTTATGTATATTATTGTCATTTTTAAATACTTATGAATATTGCATTTTAATTTGTATTGTATTATATTAATAACAAAATAAACAATGAACTTTACTGCAGAGTATGTGTAAAAAAATTTTTGCTTTTAACTCCTTTCATACATATATGTAAAATATACATTTTCATCAAAATATTGATTCAATATTTCAGTGCTTTCATTTACTATACTCCTATTACAGGTCAAAAGTTGTTTATTAATAATTGTTAGTAAGTTGTTATTAATTCTGTTTCTCTTTCTGCTATGTCTTACCTATAGCATTACATATGTAATGATTGTGCAGATTGACTCCCAAATAAATTTGTAACGGCGAATGCGTGTATAGAAGTGTAACTTCCACCGGCAGTCCCACTGGACTGCCACACCCGTTTTTTTTAATGGAAATTTTTAAAATTATATTAATTTGACAAAGGATATATAATAATATAACTATGATTTAAAATATCCAGGTTGCATGTATAAATAAAATATATTATCAATTTTATAAATATAAAAAATATTGGATGATAATTACCACAATACACAGCTACTGTCAGAAAATGTCACTACTCGGTCACCGGGTAAAAGTCGAAACGTTAAAACAAATTTTGATTTTTCGGGTAATAGTATGTAAAAATGGTAAGAGACATGGTAAAGCAGACAATTTTACTTAATTTATCCTAATAATAATAGATGGAGCCAGATTAATTTCTTAAAATTAGGTAAGGGACATGCATAAGCATTAAAATAATGTCAAGTGTCCATGATGGTGGGAGAAAACGCATGTTGTTCAAATCTAAATGGCTTTTTTGCTGTTAATAAAGAAATTTCTGAGAGCTACGATGATTCTGACTAGATCCTGAATTTCAAGTATTTAATAAAGCTAGCTCGATCAACTTTCTGCAAAATGTTCGTAAGTAAAAAATGTTAACGCTTGTACTTAATATTGTTTACATCCACCTTTATTTTGCATAAAAATTTAATATTTTTTACTTACAAACATAAAAATGCAGTCTCTAGCACTATATTTTTATTTGAATATTTTAGAAAAGTTTTGAAAGAACATGTACTTCAAATAATGTCTCCTAATACATATTCAGGGACAAGTACTGAAGAAGAAGAAGAAGAAGAAAAGGCAAAAAGGATGAGAAAGAAGAAAAGAAAATCGAGGAAAATTAAATCAACAAAGTTAACATAAAAAAAAGATACTTTTTCAAAAACAAAAGTCTACAAAAAGGAAATGCCTTAAGTATGGAACGAAGTAACGAAAAAACTCAGAAATCTTAGAAATAATATAATCTATAGAGAGGTAAGGAATATATTGTTTTATCAACAACACAAGTTCCATCGTGTAGTTGCCCCAATAAATGCTACGAGATATTTTCATCTAATAAAGAACTGCAGACAATTTTTATTAATTTTTGGGAAATAAACAATTTTTTTATACACAAAATGCTTACTTATAAGGTTGTATGAGATTTAAAAAAGTGACGTGAAAGAAACCGAAGGCAATAATATCAAGAAGATCTCAAACTGTTGAATATACATTAAGTTAACAAGTCAAAGATGGTATGCAAAAACTAAGGTATGCAAAAAGGCTTTCCTAAGTATCCATGGTTTACAGAAAAATCGAAGTACGGTTGAAAATCTAGTTTCAAAACTCCAAAAATGGATACTTGTCAAGTGTGCGATAAGCTTTTAGTAGCTTAAGAAAATGTTAAGCTACATATTGATAAAACTGGGATTAAATAAATTAAAACTGAACGAAAACTACATCACAGAAGAGCTGAAGCAGACTAACAGGCAGTAAGAGACGCATACTTCGGACATATAGTGAGAAATGAAAATAAATACAGAATCCTACTATTGATATTAGAAGGGAAAATAGAAGGAAATAGAGGACCAGGACGGCGCCGAATATCCTGGCTTAAGAATTTGAGACAGTGGACAGGTATGACCACCACAGACCTATTTCGAACAGCTGCTAATAAAATACGATGGGCTATTGTGGTAGCCAACATCCATAGAGGATAGGCACTAACAGAAGAAGAAGAAGAAGAGACGCAGCAGATTAAGAAAACTTAAACCCAGACATGCATGCAATAAGTTTTCATCTACAGCAAACCCTCCCCACACCAAAGCTTACTTTGGTTCCATATTCTATAAAAAAAACTGTGGTGCTGTAATTTAAGCAGACATTCCCTTGGTAATAGTCAGGGTTACTTTTTTATGTGGGATGAATCCACTATCTATCTCAATATGTACCTTTATAAAAATTATATTCATGGCAGAAAACGAATAGCCATTTCAAACCATCATTCGTCTTTGGTTTTAACTTTTACAAAATGATTTTTCCTCGGATAGAACACACAATTTTGACAAGTGACACAGACTTTTCTGTTGTCGAAAATTGTGTTCAGAAGAACTATGAAATGGTCTATTCGGCCAATTGCTTAGAAGATGTTTTGAAAAAGTGTCAGAAGAAACCTTTTCTAGTAACTATGGTCCAGCAAGGAGATATATACGATTTTTCAGTACTGAAAATATATTTTAATCAACCGGCAGATATTCTACAAAATAGTGTAAAATGATGCCTATCCTCAAAAGTTTCCAAAAATATAAAATATTTAGAATCATACGTAAAATCGTTTTTGCAATGGATTCCAGCTTTTTACCACGAATGGTATATAAATTTAAAATAAACTCGTAGTACATACCATGATATGTTAAGTCAAGAACAATTAACACGTTAACTAATTAAAATATTTTACGTAAACAAATTTAAGTTGCAGCACATATTTTCATAATATGTTTCTAAATAAACATTGTAAAAAAATATTTGGTTTTTCATATTTTGCCTACTTATTACAACATAATAGGCTGATTTTAAATGAAAAATATAAGAATAATTTTTTCAAAATTCTAAATTTTAAAACTAAAATCTATTCTATTTCTCCTTACCATATTTTACCCTCGGACCCCTCAATTAATGTTTAATTTCCATTAAAGATAATAAATCGTTTTATGGTCAATAAAATGTTAGTATTACAACTAAAAATCTTACTCATTGTTAATTACCAACAAACAATTAATCATAAGGCAATATTTAAACTGATTAGTACAATATTTATTTGATATACAAATATTTAGTGAGGTTATGTCTAAACTAGTTGCACAGGTATAATAATGGAATATAATATACTCACTCAGTTTGCGTTAGCCACATTTTACTAACATAAATAAATTCCGAGAGCAAAAGTTACACTTTCTTTTTATCGACTGTACCATACACAACTTGAAACAATCAGTCGAGATTAAAGTGTTCTTTGCTTTTGCAACAGTTTGCTTGATAAAAGTATCTGTTTACCCTCTTTGCAATGATGCCGACTTAACACAAAAGTCGTTGATCTATCTGTTTAAACACATTAAACTTTAGTTTAGTTGTACTTAACTTATGTAATACCAAGTTTGGACCAGCGGACCAGGTGTTATGTGAGTTAAATATAATTCCACAGCCTAAGTGTTGCAACTAGGGGAGGGGCGAGGGGGGCGGTCGGCTCTGGCCATATGATATGTGGGGCCTCCTATTGGCATAAATGCATACAGCTTATGCAGTTGCAATCAACCCTAGCTGTGTAAAGTTTTTTGCAACTTTAGAAAATGTACATAATTTATTCTTGTCTTTTCACATAGATGAGGGATTTTAAAGGAAGTTATAGGTGTATTTGTAAAACAGCTATCTGACACTAGATGGAGTGCCAATCACAAAGCGATGAAACCTATTTTAAAACATTTTGATAAATTAGTTCAAGATTCCTACATTTATGAGTACATTTTGCAAGAAATAAATAGTCCAGAGAGGTATTTACAGACGAAGTGTGTAAGCCTTGAAAACGGCGTAATAAAACTTCGAAGTTTAAAAGTCTTTTTGGAAGATAGTCAATATGAGTTGGTCACAAAGGCTCTCCAGTTTGATTCGGAGAAATATGATGAAATGCGAATTTCCCTTCAAATAAGAAAAGGTAGGAGACGTTTAAAAAAGATAATGCCTGGAGAAACAGCCGAAGATGCCGGACTATCGCTCGAAGATGAAACTCAAAGATGTATGCTTGAATGTTTAGAAAAGCTAGACCAAGAGCTTTAAACTAGAATGTAAAAAATTGAGACTGTATTCGAAAAATTAAAAATCGTTCAGGTCGAGTATTAACTCAATGATTGTGTCACAATTCGAACAGCAAGAAATTGTTAATGCAATCAAAGACTTCGATACCATATAAAAGCTGCAAGAATAAATTAAGAGGCCAGAAATTGGACTACATTGAAGATGGCATGGTTTATTCTTGATATGGTCCTGATAGAATCTGTTCTAAATGTCTTTGGACCAGTCCATCCATCCATCCAATGGCGCTACAGCCCAAATCGGGCCTTGGCCTCCTTCAACAGGCTTCTCCAACCATCTCTATTTACCGCTGTTCTTTTCCATGAACGCGTTCCCAGGCAGTTCCTGGCATCCTCATCGACTTCATCTTCCCATCTCTTTTTAGGTCTTCCAACAGGTCTTTTTCCCTGCATTCTTGCATTTAATAATTTTCTGGGGATTCTATTCTCATGCATGCGGACCACGTGCCCTGCCCATCGTAATCTCTGCAGTTTAGTATGTTGTGCTAGAGGTGGTTCGCTATATTGCTCGTATATTTCTCTATTGTACCTAATTCGCCAGTTGTTGTTTTCACTTATTGGGCCCAGGATCCTACGTAATATTTTTCTTTCAAACACATCTAATGCATTGGCAGATTTCTGTGTCACCACCCATGTTTCGCAACCATAACTTACTATGGGCCTGATTATTGTTTTATAGACCCGGAGTTTTGTTTTCCGGTGTACGTCTCGCGATTTGAATATGTGGCCCATCGCGAAATAGGCTTTATTTGCCAGCACAAGCCTTCTATTTATTTCCGGTTCTTCTTCATTGCTTGCGACCAGATCCATTCCTAGGTATGTGAATCTATTTACATGTTCTATATCGTCAATAAAGTGTTGTTGCACCGGTCTATTTGATCTGGTTTGTATGAGTAGTTTTGTTTTATTTGTATTTATTGCTAGCCCTACTGCTTCTGCACTCTGTTTCAACTCAACGTAGGTTTCTTCCGCTGCATTCATTGTTCTGCTCATTATGTTTATGTCATCTGCGTATGCTGCTAATTGGGTAGACTTGTTTGTAAGTATGTTATTTCCGCTCACCGTCAACCGTCTAATTACATATTCCAGAACAAGATTAAAGAGCGTTGGAGCTAGTCCGTCGCCTTGTTTCAGTCCTTGCGTTATCGTAAACGCATCAGTGATCTGTCCCTGAATACATACCTGTGCTTCTGTTTCTGTCATTGTCATTTGCACTAGTCGTATTAATTTTGATGGTATGCCAAATTCTTTCAGTATATTAGGTAGAATTGTTCTATCTATTGAATCATAGGCTTGTTTAAAATCTACAAAGAGATTGTAAACGTCCATGTCATATTCCCATGCTTTGGCTAGTATTTGTTTAACTGTAAATAGTTGGTCAATGGTAGATCTATTTTGCCTAAACCCTGCTTGATATTCCCCGATGATTTTTTCCGTGAGAGGTTGTAGTCTTCGATTAATGATGTTTGTGAGTATTTTGTATCCCGAACAAAGTAAAGAGATGCCTCTATAATTCTGACACAACAGTTTGTCTCCTTTTTTATGAATAGGGCAGATTATACTTTTCTTCCATTGTTGGGGAATTTCTTCTTCTATCCATATCTCTCGTATTAGCTGGTACATCTGTTGTGTCAAATTCCTTCCTCCTTGCTTGAGTAGTTCTGCCGGTATTTTATCTATTCCCGGTGCTTTATGGCTTTTTTTGTATGTGGATTGCCGTTTGGACCTCCTCTAGCGTTGGGGGTCTAGTTAATTCATTTTCTTCTCCATCTTTCCCCAGTTCTTGTTGTTGTACCTCCTGTCGTGCCTGCTGCTGCCACTGTTGTTGTAATGGTAGTTGTGTCCCTTTGTTTAGTAATTCCTTAAAATATGTCATCCAGGTTCTCTTAATTTCGTCCATATCGCTAATGATTTCACCTTTCTTATTTTTGCAGAGGCTAGTCCTCGGTTTGTATCCTTGTCTTAGATGTTTGATTAATTGGTATGCGCTACGTGTTTCGTTTTCCTTAAACTCTCTCTCTATGTTTAGTATCCGTTGGTTTTCATACTTTCTCTTTTTCTGCCTGCACAGTTTATCTGCTCTTCGTCTTTTGTTCTCATGTTCTGTTTTTCTCTCTCTAGTACGTCTGAGTATGTAATTCTTATGCGCTTCATTTCTTTCCTGTATAGCTTGTTTGCATTCTTCATCGAACCATGTTTCTTCTCTCCGTTGTGTCTTTGTTCCTAAGACTTCTTTCGCTGTGTTGAGTATGATACTGCTTATTGTGTTCCATTGGTTTTCTATTGTAGAGTCTGCTCTGTTTTCTTCTAGTAATTTTTCATCCACTGTTCTCTCAAATCTTTCTTGTACCTCAGAGACTTTTAGGTTGTCTAAGTTTAGTTTTTCTTGTTTTGTATATTTTTCCTTTACCTGTCGACTGATTTTGCATCTAAACCGTGCCTGTACTAGCAGATGGTCTGAGTCACAGCTTGCACCACGTCTGCTTTTTACATCTAATATACTCGTCGCCATTCTTTTTTCAGCCAGTATATGGTCTATTTGATTGATCGTATTTCCGTCAGGTGATATCCAGGTGCCCTTATGTATGTCCCGATGTGGGAAGCATGTCGAACTGATAATCATATTCTTTCCAGCTGCGAAATCTATTAGAAACTGACCATTCTCATTTGTGTCTCTATGCAAACTATGTTTCCCTATTACCCCTGTGTATTCTTCTTCTTTTCCGATCTTGGCGTTTGTGTCGCCTATCACCATTTTCATGTCGTTTCTTGGTATTGAGTCATAGATTCGTTCTAAATCTTGATAAAAGGCTACCTTAGTGTCTTCTTCCTGTTCATTTGTGGGACAGTGTACATTTATAAGGGTTATGTTAAAGAAATGCGTTTTTATCCTAAGCTTGCAGATTCTTTCATTGATGGCTTGAAAGTCTGTTATCAGGTGCTTCATTTTATTATCTACGATAAAGGCTACTCCAAATTCTTTATTTCCTTCATCTTTACCGCTATACAGTATAGTGTGTGTTTTAGTGTCCCGGATACCTTTTCCCAACCATTTAGTCTCTTGTACTGCAGTGATTCCTATTTTATATCTTTTCAGTTCGTGTAGAAGGATCCTCTGTGCTCCTGGTCTATTTAGCGTTCTGACATTCCATGTTCCCAGCGTAAATTCCATATTCCGTTGCCAGAGTCTTTGGACCAGTATGTGTTTCTATTGCTTCTAATGAAAGAAGTTTTTCAAAACTGAAACCTATAAAAAGCTATTTATGATCCACGATGATCCAGACCTGGCTAAATAGTTTTGGCAACGCTCTAGATTAAATTTAAGTAGCAAACAACATTAACTTTGACAACGTAATCAAACAAATTTCAGAAATAAAATAAGAAAAAAAATCATGAATGGGTTGCCTGTGTGAGACCATTTCAAATAGGTAAAAAGAAATAAAATAAGACTTACTTACAATCAATTTAATTTTACCACCAAAACGACGTGATGGGTAACCATCGGTTTTATTGTAACTGTTTTGACAATTAGCGGGGAAGTTCTTGAGGGGAGAGATATTAACAAATGAAATAGGAAGTGGATATTATGTAACTGTTTGTAAAATGAAAGTGATGTTTAATATTATTTAAATTATTAAAAGTTATTTACATTTATTCCATAGATATATTTTAGAAATATGTATTAATTTTATGTTCCAAGTCAGAATTTTATTTTAAAATAAGTGTATTTGATGTTTCGATTTCCACTTCGGAAATCCTTTTCAAAACACAAAACAATAATAAATTAAACAAATTTTGTTTTTATTTTATATTATTAATAAAACACCCCTTAAGAGGTGTCTTTTACACTGCAATCGGATCAGAAAGATGAGCAGTTCTGTTCCGTCCTAAATTAATACTAATAAATTTTCAAACTATAGATACATTAAATAATGTTTCTATAGCGTACACTAAGTCACACTATACTCTGCTTTTGAATCAATTACTAAACTAACTAGAAGGGCTTCACCCTCTTTAGTCATCTTATTATCTCTCTATTGTCCAAGAGTTGGATATCCTCGATTTTCACATCTTGATGCAATATTTGCTCATGATTGTTGGCACAATTTCTTATCATCTGTTCAACCGTCTCCATCTTTAAGTCTCGGTGAATGTAGCTGTTTTAAATGTACCAAGGGAAATTGATGCTGCTCCTTAATACTTTGTTTGGAAAGCATTGTGTCTTTATATTGTTCCTGCTGGCATAACCCCAGAGCTGAGTATCGTATCGATCATACTGGTCTGAGTAATTGTTTATAAATCAAATTTTATTGTCTATGGAGAGCTTTGAGTTTATTACAAGCAACCAGTACAATTTTTTGTCTTTCAGTTCAAGTTCCTCTCGTTTTTTATTTATATGGACCTTCCAACAAAGTCTCGCATCAAGATGCATACCCAGGTACTTTGCAGTATCTGCAACAGGAACCTGGGTGTCATTTATTTCAATTGGCACATATTGCTTTTTTTTAGTACTGAAATCCACCCACACTGATTTGGTCTTATTTAATTTTATTCTCCATTTTTTGGTTTAATAATCGATCTTGTTTACTAAAGATTGTAGATTTCTTGCAGCTTCTTCATGATTATTTTCCACTGTCAGAACAGCTTTGTTGTTCACAAATGTTGCAATTGTTTTATTATTAGAGAACTGGGCCGATCACACTTCTCTGCGGCACTCCTTGTAGACTGAAGCCTCAGTTGGTTCCAAAAACTTCCTGGTTTTCCAGTTATTATGACTTCTGCCACTTTTCATATTTTGGTAACATACTTTAGTCGAAATGTTAGATAGATATGTAAGCTTAGTGACGGCTTTTTTTGGTAATTAATTTCATATTTTGCCTATTATTAGATCGACCCTGGAGTTTTTTGAATTTGATATTCTCTTTTATATCTTTTGCAATTTCTTTGGTATTAGTAGCTTTAATTTCCAAGAGATGTGGTTCCTAACTATTCACGTTAACTAAGTCATTTCCTTTGTTTGGTTGGATCGTATTTTCGAGATCCTGTGTAAAGTGGCTGGATTTTTGAGTAGCTTTGAGTAGGTTCGAGCTTAGCTTTGATCAGTGTTTCTGATTTGTGCGTTATGTAGAATAGGTCTTTTGAGTCGTTTGGTGGCATTCCAGAGAAAATATTCACTACTTTTTTCAGCTGTTTACTAAGGTATATCTCAATTGATTCATTCTTAAATAATTGTATTTATCGCTTGAGATGTTGTGACGCATTGTTTAAACTTGTTTTATCCTTGGGACATTTGATTTATTAACATTTGCGACTTACTTTTCTTTTTTCAGAAATCAGAGTTCTTATTTTTTTAAATAATTTTTTCGTTCTCTCCTAATATAGATTATTGGAGTACTGTTCCATGCTGCTTGCTAAATGTTTGGTAAGGAATTCAACTTCTGCATTTAACTGATTTTTAGTTTTCAAAAAAAAAACCCAAAAATTAACTGAGTCTTCCACTGCATTTCCAAAGTTTTGCTAAGCTGTCCTTGCATTTACCAGTATCAATAAAGTGCGTTTTTATAAGTAAATAAATTGGCAAATTTCTATATAGTCTAGTTTTTGTTGTGCAAAATTTTAAACAAATTCAATTTTTTTTTTAAATTTAGATTGCAATATTTATTAAATATATTTTAATAAAATTAAGTGGAGTATTTTATTATATTATAAATATTTTCCAGAGGAATTATAAATGTTTTAAGTGCAATTTAGGTAGTTAAAAAACGTTGAATATTAAATTGCTTGTTTCCCCCTCTTTTTTGTATTTATTGCTATTTTGCAGGAAGGGTAATAAATTAAAACATTATTAACTAGCCACATCTTATAGAAAATTTAATTGTCACTATTTCATTTCGGTACAACTTTGCTCCAAAATGAATTGTTGTTATGCAAGGAAAACGGAAAAAAAATCAATATTTTTAGTAATTTTTAAATTTAATTTAATTAAAATTTTTTTAATATTGTTCTCTACTTATCTGAGAGAAAGAATTCAATTATTATTACTGAATTTATCCCCTATTTCTTCAAAAATCAGAATGCCACCTCTCACATCCAAATTTAGTCGTTTTTTCACAGATCTGCCTGATGTGTATACAATCTATTTACTGTAGCTATAATTGAGTTTTTCGTTAGGTGCGTGTGTTGCGGTATACGCATATTATTATTTTGTGATGGGGTTAAAGTAAGCAATTTTAAGTTTACTTATGATGGTCTGATGGGATCAAAAACGTTTTGAACTATTGTAATCCGTTTGCATTATTAATTTTAAATATTTTTTTTTTATTACATATCTACCAATTACATTAGAAGATTTTACTTAACTGTAAAGTTTTTTAACTATTATGGTACTAAGAACTTTCTTATTTAAGCCTAATTAATTTTATTTTCAAAACTTTCAACAAATAAATCCCAAAGCCACCTTGTAATGATTACCCTAATGCGCATATGTTTTTTCCACCTATCTCTATCCCAAGTATACATTCCCTGGCCTCGTTGTAGGGAGGAAAGTCGTGCCTTTTCCCCCTAGGCAGACAAAGTACTTTTACGCCCTAGGGAGTAAAAGTAAAAGTGGTGTCATGGTATGTCATCGATAAAATAACCTAGTGACGCCCTATACTATAATCGATTACGTAAGTATCTATACCTTTTAACGTTTATTTATAGAAAATCCTGTATTTTCCAAAATTGTAAAAAACAGTAAATGGTTACTTTGATTTAACAATTTTTACATTTAACAATTAATAATTTGACTTTAATTCAAAGATTCATCCAGTTTTCGAAATTATAATTTCAAATTTTATAGTATGCGTCGTAGTAATGGTCGATTGAAAGATTATTAGTTTCAAAGTGTGTGCACATAATATATTTGTACAGAATGCAAAATAATATCTAAAAATGAGTGATTTCCATGATTTCCATTCCATGATGAAAATCCAAAGAATAGTACGAAAAACAGTACAAAAGAATCTTCTACATTGTGGACAAAATATTCGATGATACGTACTATGCTTGAAATAAACGAAAATGTGAGTAATAAATACCCAAAATAAATGGATTTCTTGAAAAGATAAAACCAGGGATATAAAGCTAATAAGGCAAAAACCTTCTCCGGAGAGCAAGTAAATAAATTTTTACTAAAAGCCCCAGATAAGAATATGAAGGGAAGATATTTTCAAAAATTAAATAATTGTAATAAAAAAAATAACGGCAAATATTGTATTAGAAATAGGCTATATTCATGATTCCACAAAGTTGATATGTGAGTCCTGGTAGCTTAATGAGTTGATGCGCCGCTCACTGTTACATATTTCGTTGTAGGGTCAAGTTCAAATCCCAGCGTCGCCAAATATTTTTTAATTCTCTTTTATTTCTTTCGTAGTTTCCCCTCATTTTCGGAATTTGAGGAGAATGCACGTGTGACGAGCTTGTTAAAATGGACACAATAGATGTTGAATATAAAGGTTTAATTTTAATATAAAGGTATGCCAAATTCCAAATACATATACCAAACATATACACAAGTAAATATACCAAATACTAAAACAAATATGCACAGAACGTTTGTAATCAATGCTTCACCGGTGAATGGCCCTAATTATATTGATATTTATAGGAAATATATATTGTTACGTCCTAAAATATGTTAGTCACGTTTATTTTTCTGCTATAGATCATGAAAATGTATCAAACAACTAGTTGGAAAAAATTAAATGGCTAAAATTCCTGCAAAAATTGCAGAATTTTTAAAACTGCCTAATGCCATAAATTATGCTGGGCATAGTTTCAGAAGAACCTCGGCAAGTTTACTTGCAAATTCTGGAACAGATATTCTTGCTTTAAAGCAACCCGGAGGTTAGAAGACGCGAAAGGGTATGTAAAGCAATCTCTTGCAAAAAAGCAAAAAATTTCGGAACAAATTATGTTGTGTTTGTGAAGATATCACGAAAACTACGTTGTCTCGAGCTCTCACTTCTAGTGTTATTTAAATAACCACTGCTCAAAATTGCTCATTTAACAATAATATAAATAATTGCCCAACCAGAAAGTAAACATATTTAGGATGCAATGTTCCTACTTGTTAGTTTTAGTTCTCTTATAAATTGTGTTATTTAGTTATATAAATACATTATTTAAAAATGACTATTTCATTAGACTATTTTTAACTGATAAAACGTCATAGCAATGCCACGTTTAACTGACAAAACTCCTTCCTGCCAGTGATTTCTCACAAAATTATGACAGATCCGTCACGAAGGTGTCTGGTAATTATGTTGTTGTCAGTTTGACAAACGTTATTGAGACGTTATCAATTTTGGACAGATATAATAAATTCAAACAAAAAAATCAAGATTTCTATGCCAGTCAGGTAAAGAAATCAAGAAATTGGTTTCGGAAAATGTCCCATTGAACACGCAGAGGTCCAGAAGCTCTATTTGGACCCAATTTTCGGAGTTCCTACGGATGAGAAATTTTACGCTTGGCGTAGAAAAAAGGCAATGGCGAAGACTATAAAGGGTTGTCTGTAAAGTTATTGTGGAATACTACAGCAAAAATGGTACAAGAAAAATATTTTACGGAGTACAACATAAAAATCGACCCTTTCACAGATATATCTTTCAAATGTGCAAGATTGGCTAGAGATACCAAGCGGAGGCGACTTCAAAGTGTTCAAAAAAAAAAAAAGAAAACTCAGTTCAAAAGCATTATCCACCGAAGAACTTTTAAAAATCATCCAAAGCTACGACGAGGAAACCCCGGATGGAGCACAAAAAAGTTTTTTTACCTTTGCTCATTTGAACTTGCTTGGAGAATCAATGAGGCCGTAAATTGCAAGATTTACTTTTTCCAGAAGTAATTTAATGTTTTGGAAAAGTTACGGTCCGAATTGAATACAACAGCATTTTTTCCAAAACAAATCAAGACGGTTCGAAAAGTTTATCAAGCAGCAAATGACTGGTAAGAAATTCATCAAACGAAAATTTATGTACAGTTAGATGATTTTTAAAATTAATGGAAAAAAGGGGGCCAAAGATTTTATCAGACTCTTTCTTACCGTTCACCACAACTGGAAGGATGGATCTTGGTTCAGAAACTGTCCATTTGAAATCAACACCGTATTTAAGTGGACAAAAATGTCAGATGAAAAAATTTGAATAGACACAAAAAACATAAAATAACGAACCATTCTCATCGATCTTTAGCTGTGTCAGCCTTGTTCAAGCAAGGTGTTTCTGAACAGGAGTTAATTAAATTAACGGGTCAGTCAAATGCAAGTTCTCTAAATTATATCTGCAGCTGGATTCCATTCACCACCAGAAGTTGATCGAAAATCTCAGAACAACAAATGAAGCTGGACTTTCGTGTTTCCAAATGCTACATGTCAATAATACACAAAATTATGCTTTGATAGAAAATAATGGGCAAGTTACTATAGCGTATAATATTTGTACATTTATTATCGTTAACAAATAAATAAAGAATATGTTTCGTTGATATGGTGCATTAATTGTCTCGTGAAATAGTCTTGACGAATCATTGAGAGAAAATTATTTACTGGCAAAATTTTCTTCTGGTTTTATCTGGTTTTATTTAAGTTTGTTACCTTTCACCCATTTTCGCTTATGAAATTTTGACAAAAGGACTGACGCTTTGTGATTTAAATGTCAAAATTTAATTCGTGAAAATTGCCAGGGAAAAAACTTTCATACCAGTCGAAAATATTGCCGGAAAGATTTTCTCTCGTATGATATTATACAGGGTGTTTCAAAAAAAGGTAACCCCGTCTCTAGGGTAGGTAAAAAACTGAAAAATAATTGGGGTTTGCTTAGTAAAAAAAATTTGTAACGCCATCCGTTTTCAAGATACGTTGAAGAAAAAAAAATTTTACGCATTTTTTACGATTTTGCCGAAACTACTGGCAACATTGTAATGAAATTTTATACGAATATGTTTTGGAAGCTGATACATTCCATGAATTTGTTTTTATATCTGATTCTCATAGAGGGCGCTAATTACACGGATCGTACTAGGTATTAGTCAATATAACTTTTTTAAGAATATAACTATTAATCAAAATTTCAAGTAAACTTAAAGATCATTCAATTTTACACGAAAAAGGTACTCTTGGTAAAACTCGATACTGTGTACCGTTTTCGGAATATTTTAATTTGAAAATTATGAAGTAATAATTGATGCTGGTAGTAATGATAAAGTTCTAATAGGTATACCTCTATTTTCTCCAAGTGTGCCATGGAAATCTGACATTTATTGATTGTTATGACGATAAATCAACAATAATTAGAGTTTTGAAAACTTGTTATTTGTAAAATCAAATCAAAATGTACTCAAATGTTGAATACACTGACATGTTATTAACCTTAGGCGAATGTTTAGGATGTTCTAGTGCAGCTGTGACACGTTATGCAGAAAAGTTTCCTAGAAGAAACTTACCAAGTAAAAAAACATTTAGAGCCGTTGAACGACGTTGTCGAGAAACTGGGAATGTGAGAACAAATAAAATAAATTTTGGTAGACCAAGAACAACAAGAACAATTAATAAAGAAAATAATATTTTAAATTTACTTGATCAAGATCCAACAGTTAGCGTAAGTAATATAGCAAGACAAACAAATACTTCTTCTTCAAGTAATTGGCGGATACTGAAAGAACAGCAATTACATCCTTATCATTACAGACAAGTCCAAGGGCTCTTGCCAGATGATCTACCGGTTAGAGTGGATTTTTGTGAAACATTGCAACAAAGGACAGCCCATAATTCAAATTTTTTAAAATGCATTCTTTTTACGAACGACGCCACCTTTACGCGACAAGGTATGTTTAACTCCCATAATGCACACTACTGGTGTGATGAGAATCCACAAGTCAAAAGGGTATCACATTACCAACACTCATTTAAAGTTAATTAATAGGTTATCATATTCTACCTGGAAATTTAAATGGTGATATGTATCTTGATTTTTTAAACAATTTCTTATTCGAGATATTAGAAGATTTAACGTTAAACGAGCGAAGATCTTTATTTTTTATGCACGATGAAGCTCCACCACACTTTGATAGAAGGTGTCGTAATTTGTTTAGTAATCATTTTCCGAATC
Source organism: Diabrotica undecimpunctata (assembly GCF_040954645.1). Classification (NCBI taxonomy): domain Eukaryota; kingdom Metazoa; phylum Arthropoda; class Insecta; order Coleoptera; family Chrysomelidae; genus Diabrotica; species Diabrotica undecimpunctata. The sequence continues at coordinate 41,904,269 of NC_092805.1, read as the reverse complement.
GATGGATTGGTAGAGGTGCAGAAGCTCAGATTCATTGGCCTCCTCGGTCATGCGATTTTAACCCTTTGGACTACGCAGTTTGGTCGTATATTAAGGAAAAAGTCTATGCTACAGAGGTAAATTCACGCCAAGAATTGAAAGAAAGAATTCAAAGTCAATTTAATGACATCATAGCTGATCCCCTACCGTTTAGAAGGTTAATGGAATCTTTAGAAAAAAGAATAGACTTCGTGTATTCGCGAAAACGGAGGGCATTTTGAACACTTACTGTAATTGAATTTTATTTTATGTTTTTAGTCATTAATTTAATTTGCTTCTTGTGAGTTTTGTTTAATTACTAACTATTTTATACCAGCATCAATTATTACTTCATAATTTTCAGATCAAAATATTCCGAAAACGGTACACAGTATCGAGTTTTACCAAGTGTACCTTTTTCGTGTAAAATTGAATGATGTTTAAGTTTACTTGAAATTTTGATTAATAATTATACTCTTAAAAAAGTTATATTGACTAATACTTAGTACAATCCGCGTAACTAGCGCCCTCTATGAGAATCAGATGTAAAAACAAATTCATGGGATGTATCAGCTTCCAAAACATATTCGTATAAAATTTCATTACAATGTTGCCAGTAGTTTCGGCAAAATCGTAAAAAATGCGTAAATTTTTTTTTCTTCAACGCCCTGTATCTTGAAAACTGATGGCGTTACAAAAAATTTTTACTAAGCAAACCCTAATTATTTTTTAGTTTTTTACCTACCCTAGAGACGGGGTTACCTTTTTTTGAAACACCCTGTATACAAATAAATGACTTGTTATTTGAGGGAGGTGGAAAAATCATATGTATATCATGGGAGTGCCTTTTCCTCTTTAGAAGTAAACTTCATTCTCGGGAGGAAAACTAGCACTTTTTTTCCTTGTTGTACAAATAGCTATTTATCATGCTGGCTGCACTTTATTTTAATATGAATATAAGATAATAATATTTTTGATATTACCGTAAAGACTGAATATTATATATTATACTAAGGTTACAAATGTATGTCTTAACTCTACCCAGTCATTATAATTTCCACCCAATTGTGATAAATTTATTGGATTAAGCCTAATGTTAAAATTATTAATTATACCAATTTTATTATTTTTTTGTTAAGCTAACTTAATGGTTAGTTTTCCAATTTTAACCACCCTTGAAGTTTTTCTTTTTTGCACTTCGCTGTTTAACCAATACGCTTTTTTATTCCTCGCCTTATGTCTTCTCCCTTTTTTGTGATAAAAAATCCTCAATGCCATTCCGGTAATTGGAGCTAGAACTTACTCTCATTAAGAACATGAGAAGTTACAATGGTAACACTCCACGGAGACTTTTACTAATAGAAACTTCGTCCTGTACAGTCTCACAATGAGGATTTCATAATCTTTCAAGGGAAAACTTTTTAGAATTGGCTCAAGTTTTATACACAACTTTGAGATAAAATCTTTGTTTTTTAGAAAAGATAAGAGGTAACGGACGGGCAATAAAGAGATTGTCTTCTTTTGCAAGATTAAGCACTTTATAGATAATTGGATAGGAGCACTTGGTTTTTGATGTAATTTACTCAAAACGAATTTATGAAAATTATTGGATCGAACGTAATCTTGTTGAAAATTAATTCAACAAAGCGCAATTAAAAATTTGTACACTTTTAAAATGTTTTAAAACAACATATACCATAGTATTCAAAAATTAACATAACATTTTATGACTGCAATAAAAACTAAAAAAAAGAAAATATGTAGTTACTGGAGGTTAAATTAACCCAGACAACGTATTTTTAAATACACACAATTCAAATTTTCAATAATTTATTTTTGTTTAAAAATATTAAAACAAAACTAAACAAACTAACAGCATGATTGTCCGATTCTTAAAGACACAAACTGATGAGCACAATACAAAGAATTGAAGTCGACAAAGGATATACGGGAGAAAGTTAAAAGAAGCAGATGATGTCCAAGCGACAGTTAAGTATATATTTTTTCTTCTTTTTCTTCTTTTTCTTCTTTTTCTTCTTTTTCTTCTTCTTTCTTTTTCTTCTTCTTCTTTCCCTTCTTCTTCTTTTTGTGTAGACATTACTCAATTTTTCAATGTATTTCCAGTTAGTTATCGTTCCATCGTTTTCGTAATTTTCCCAGTGATCGTCTTCATATTAATGAACTGTCTCTTGCCGCCTTTACTACGCTATTTGCTGTCATTCGGCTTATATGATCGTTCCATTCTATTTGTTACCCAGTCCTTGATGTTCTTCACCTGTATCTCTGTCGTATATCTGTACTTCTAGATCTATCCCACAGTGTCTAATCATTGATTTTTCTAAGAATTTTCATCTCTGTTGTTTCTACCATTATTTTTGTTCTCTCTGTGTCAGGTAGAGTTTCTGCCGTGTATAATATTGTTAGCCTGATGACTGTTTTGTAAATTCTGCCTCTCCTGTCTTTTCCAATATTTAAATTTCATCATAATATTTTATTTAGACCAATAGTGGCTCTGTTTGCTCTATTCACTTGATCTTTCACTTCGTTTCGAGCTTTTCGTAGATAGATAGTGTGATTTATAAATATTTACACTCCATCACTTGTTCTATTATGTGGCCCTTCAGGTTTAATTTACATCTTCAGTAGATTTGCTGTTATAATCATACATTTGTTTTTTTTTTTGAAAATTAACATGTTAAATTATCTGACAGTTATATTAAATTGGTGCAGCATACTTTGTAATTCATCTTCACTTTGTGAGGTTAGTATTGCGTCCTCTGCATAGCAGATTATTTTAATTTTTGTTTCTCACATTTGGTATTCTTTTTTTCTCTGGATTCTCATTTTTTTATTTCATTCATGATCAGGTTGAACAATAGAGGACTTAAGGAATTCTTCTGTCTTATGCCATTGTCAGCTTCAATTGGCTGACTTAGTTCTTCTTCTATTTTTACTTTTATTGTGTTGTTCTAGTAGATATTTTTGATCATTTTAATTATTCCTAAAAGTATCTCTCTTGCGTATAATAAGTGGATAACATTCTCCAATTTGACCCTGCCAAATACCTTCTTAGGGAACGCTTAACATAAATATGCTGATTTATTGAATTATATTGATTTCTAGTGCACTTGATTCATTATAAATATAGCGGCAGTGAATAATCTTCCTGACCTAATTTGACCTTATTTTTTTGCTAGTGTTATAATTTTATTCAATTGATTTGTGTCTGTATCTGTATCTTAACTTCCTCTTTAAACCATTGGGTTTTCTTTTTTGATATATTAGTGTTCGTTACTTTCATCTCTCTAAGTGATTCTGTTGCTACGTTAATTTTGTTATTTTTAAGTGTTTCCCAGCTTTCCTCAATATTATCGTTTTCGTAGGAAGAAAAGCTCGTCAAGCTACTCCTAAAATTAGGTGGCCTAACTACACAAAGTAAAGCAGAGGATATACTGGATACCCTGAGTAATATATAGCCATTACTCAGGGCATCCAAAGTAACACTCACAGTACAAAAGGCTTTCCGTTCGGCTCGCGGAGATAAGAATACGGCCGAGGTCAGAAGGATCTGCCTGTCGTAAGAGGCGACTAATGGGTAGGAACTGAGAGGTGGAGAGCCGTCGCTTGAGGTGTCGGGTTTGTAAAAACGCACACGGTTGCTTAGGCGACACGGTCACCGGTCTACATTCCTAGTATCCGAGACGAGACTCTCGTGGGACCACTCTACTCTCATTCCAAGAGAACCTGGCGAGGTTGAACGAGCTAGGCCCGTACATACCTCTCTTGGCCTTGTGTCAAGCGTGGTGTGGGTGCCCCGGCACGTACCCGTCAGGAGATTCAAGAGTGGTAGAGGAGAGATCCTCGGCGGCGACCTGTCTACGTGCGAGGTGAAAATTCCTCTGCCTGCTTCGCCTATCCGCCCGTGGGTGGAATAACGGGTAGGTGCGGTAATCGCATTACAGGTACTACGGGGAAGGTGAAGCCCCACGAAACGTTTCTGGTATACGTAGCGTGGCACCTTCATTTTGGTGTCGGACTCGTAGGGGCAGTGGATTCGTTAACGGTCGTATAGCCGAAAGGCCAGGTAGACCAGGGTCCTGCCAGTTCTTTAATTGGAGGGCACAAACGCTTTGCAAAGTACAAAAGGCTTCCTAGTCGTTATGTCCTGCGATGGGAAGGGGTGGTTGGTTATAGCTTGGGGTCAGATAGATACCGCTCCATTAAGGAGTGTACCGGTTTGATCTTCGGACATATGGGTCCCACTGATCCATTGGGACACACATGTCACTAGGAGCTGGGGTTTGTACAAATTGTTTGTGTGTGTGTGTGCTATCGTTTTCTAATATTTTATTCTTTGGAACCTTCTCTGATGTTCCTTTTTCTGTATAAGGATTTTGTATTAAGTTCTTTAACTCTAATTTTTTTGTGTGTGTATCGCTGTTAGGTGTAAAGTATTCAATAATGATTTTTATTTAACATAATACTAGGCTATGGTCGCTACCGTTCAGTATAGCATATACCAACAATAATTCAAAAGGCAGCTTGGTAACCTAATTCTTATGTACTAACTAAACCAAAGCCCCAAAATATACTACAATATATAAAAGAACTTTTACAAAAAAAAAGAACCCATAAAAGATGACAAAAAACAAGAAACTTAGTGGATAAAACAATAATAAACAGGTTAACTAACAAGCTTACCACAGCACCGCAAAAGTACAGAAATGAAAGATTTAAACATTACATTACAACTTTAAAGACCAGTAGTAGCTCTCTCGCCACCAAGAAAACCTAACAATATCTGGACTTGGTCAGATGAAAATAAAAGAAAAATGCTATTAAACAACTAACACATATTTTAAAACTGTTTTCTTATGATATATTTATGTTAAGTGAAGCTATTAGAAAGGAAAGTGAACAGACAAAGAAGGAAGTTCAAAAGTTAAGCACCAGACTTGAGTAACTAGAGAAAGGGAGGAAAAAGGATAACGTGATCGTAAGAGGTTTATATATAGATGCTAATGAGCCGAACGTGCTGAAATCGGCCATGAAAAAAATGATAAAGAAAAAGCTTACATATACAAGAAGGGATTATATACTTACGATAGAAGAGAGAATATGTCTGCTGCAACTATAAAACTAAGAAGAAAATGAGAAGCCAATGAGAAATGAAAGAAAATTAAAAGACTTTACATAAACGACGACTTAACAAAAACTGAAAAAAAATGCAAAAGGAAATAAAAAAAAGCACAAGAGGCCTTAAGGGAAGGTAAAACAGTAAAATAAGGGTTTCAAAAGATTACAGTAGATGGCATAGAATGAATGGAAGTGAACAAAAGGGGAGCTAGACCCACCAGCAAACTAGAGCTGATCAGCAAGGATGGAACTATGGAAAGGATAATGGAACTATGGGAATTAACGAGGACATAGAAACATTATCAATAGAGGAAAAAAGAAAAAATAAATGTCATTCAAGTACAATCCGGATAGGTTCCTGGAACATGAGAAGTACTTGTGAAGCAGGCGCTATAAAACATATCGTGTCAGTGATGAAACAATACAAAGTGGCTATCTTGGTAAAGCAAGAAACGACACAAAAAAGAATTAGTGTAACAATGAAAGACAACTACAGCTTTTACAGTAGAGGTGGGGAAGACTAACTGGGGGAACGGGTTTTATAATTAGTGATCGATTACAAATTGCGATAGTGAAGTTCGAGCCAATATCTGAACGGATTTGTAGGCTGATACTAAAAGGTAAAACTAAAAATTTAAGTTTAATAAATGTGAATGCTTCTTTAGAGAATAAAGAACCAAATGAAAAACACGAATTCTATAGTAAGATAGAACTTATCTGTATGTAATTAAATTCCAAAACATGACATTAAAATTTTTATACGTAATTTAAATGCCAAAGTGGGAAATGGAAGGATGTTCCTAAAAACTACAGAAGGTAAAAGCAAACTTTAGGAAAGCAACGAGAATGGAAAGTTATTGGTATGCTTTGCACACGAAAACAATATGAGAATTATGAGTACTTACTTCGATCACCAGAAAATACACAAAGAAACATGGATCGCTCCCAATGGTAGAACACGCAACCAAATCGACCACGTCCTAGTGAAAAGCAAGCACGCAAAATAATATAACAGATGTTAGAAGTTATAGAGAGGCAGACTATCACATACTAATGATCATCATGTAAAAGTTTTAGTAGGGAAGATAACATCCAAAGCAACGAGAATGGGAAGTTGTTAGCATGCTTTGCACAAGAAAACAATATGAGAATTACGAGTACTTACTTTGATCATTAAAAAATCCACAAAGAAACATGGATCGCTCGAGATGGTAGAACACGCAACCATATTAATATAACAGATATTAGAAGTTATAGAGGGAGAGACTATCACATACTGATGATCATGAAATTAAGAGAAACTATACCAAATGTCAGAGAACAAAAAATATCGTATAAAAAATATGACGTCGTCAAACTAGGGAACAAAAACACCGCTGACAACTTATAAACAGACTTGACAACAAAACTTCATCAAATCGACAATCAAGGTGTCATCAAAATGGAGTGGGGAATAATAGAAGAAGCTATAAAAAAAGCAGCTCAAAAGCAGTTAGGTCAAGTAAAGAAGGGAAGAGATAAAGAATGGTTTAATGCCGATTGCAATAAAAGCCTTAACAAACAAAACCAGGCAAGACTAAAATATATGTACAAATCCAGTGACGAAAATAGAAATGAATATAAAGCAGAAAGAAGAGATGTGAAAAAAGTGTGTGGGAGGAACAAAAAGGAGAATATGAATAAAAATCTCCAAGATATTGATTGATAAGATTGTGATAGTGCCTTGATAGTGACCAAGGCGCGAGAAAACAGAATTACTACAATAGTAAAGAAAAGCATCTAATAGGAGATAGCAATGAAAGCTACATAGATGGAAAGTGCATTTTAGAGCTGTCTGATGAAGAACCGGATGGAAATGAAGAGAAGCAAGTGAAAATGGTAAAATAAGTCAATAGTACAGTGGAAACAATGAAGACTCCCACCATGGAAGAAATAAGAGAAATATTATACAGCATAAAAAACAATAAAAGTGTAGGCAGCAATGGTATTTCTGTTATATATGATATACAATAATAATATAATGATATACAATAGTATGGCCCGTTCACAAGAAGGGAGATAAAGCAGTGAGCGGGAACTATAGAGTATCACTCTGTTGGATGCAACATATATGGTACTCGCCAGAGTCATGAGAACTAGACTGGAAAGGCACTTAAACGAGCAAATATTTGTGTTAAGGTACGTACTAACAGAATTGAAGCAGAAGCAGAATTGCTTATTAAGAATAAAAAGAAGAAGACAAAAAAGAAGATTAGACAATCACACACCTTGTATATTTATTTATGTGATCTTTCATAAAAATTCCTACCACATTTCTGTGTTTGTGGATCCTCGTCAGTTTTAGCGTAATAGTAAAAAGCTGCAAAATTATATGTCCACGCAATCAAAATTTTTCTCAGAGTTCACAATCTACCGAATTGCTCCTAATTGCTAATTTTATTTTTATTGGTTTTTCTTGTAGTTTTAGGTACATTTTTGTTAACTGTAGTTGTTATATGGTCATGTAATAAAATGTAAAAACGATAAATCTTATTTCCATTCAGTTGTACAAGTAGTAGTAATAGTTCAGTAGTAAGTAAATACTGCTTATACAAACTTTTATGTTCAAATTTATTTACTAGCAAACTATTATAATATTATATAAGTTTTAAATGGAATATTTTATAAAGGTGTTCCAACTATCTAATAAAGAGTAAAGCCTTAATGGAAATACTTTAATATAATATTAGCATTAGAGTGGGTAAATAAGAAAATCAAATTTACACACACGGACTAAAACAAAGGAATTTAGCTCATCACCATTGTAAGTTAATTCCTTTTCGAGATCAGATTAAATAGACTATCTCGTATTTATTCAACTCCAAAGTATTTTATCATTCTGTTTGTCTTGAACATTTAAATAAATGGAGGCTCTAAACAATTTGTTTACTTTCTCTACAGTATCCCGAGTCTCCAAATCGTGCATATTTAAACTCCCAGACCCATTGAAATTTCACCTATTTCAAATTACTGAACATTTTAGATGTGTGTAAGAGAAATCTGGCACTAATTGGGCCCTTCATTTCAGCCTTCGCAGACAAGGGTCTAATAATCAGAGGGCTGCTCATATGATTTTTGTGTATAAATACACTAATCCAAACCCCAAATATTGTTAGTTTATTATAAAACCAACTTAAGTTGCCTTTAAGTCACGGCAATTTTGTGTAATATAACATTCAATAAATTTTGCAGTTCGATAAGAAAAATACAATTTGAGGAGTCAGGGAGAAAAACAACCATAGTCCACTTTTGGTCAAAATTGAGATGACGAAGTTTTCTAGTGATGAATACATATTACTTTCAGATGGTACGGAGTAAAAGAGAAAAACATTTACAGTCATTTTATTACAAATAATGTTAAATGAATCATCTCATCTCTAAATCCATCTTCAAGCATAAGTACAGTTTGGAGAAACTTAAGGAAAATCTCTGGCAAAAGCCAACAATATAAGATTTCTTTTCTAGCAAAAATAACGAAATAATTAGGGATAGACAAGAAATCGTAAATATGTTAGCAGACCAATACGAGTTAAATTCCAGTGATGAAAATTACACTTATAATTTTAAAATACATAAAAACAACGTCAAACAAAACATATTGGGATTCGACAAACATGAGATTCACAACCTCAACGTTCCTTTTTTCTTCATGTAACTTGCTGAAGCCTTAAACTCTTCCAAAGATTTAAACCCAGGACCAGACGGTATCCCCTTAGTATTCTACTACTACCAGACAATGGAAAACATTTATTACTAGACTTTTATAATTTTATCTGGAAGAACCAGGTTTTTCCATCAACTTGGTCCAAAGCAATAATACTTTTTAAGCCTAAGAAATCCCGGACATTACCTGAGTCATATCAACCAATATCTTTATAAATAAAGCTTATGATACTCTCTGGCGATTCAATATCATATCAAAATTGCATAATTGGAATATCAAAAGCAATATGTTAAAATTTATTTTAAATTTTCTTCAATCTCGGAGCTTCATAGTTCGATCAGACAACGTTAACAGATAAAAAAATTCAGGAGAACTAAGTACCACAATGATTAGTTATAAGCTCAACCCTTTTTCTAATAGCCATAAACGACATACTTCAACAATGCTCACCGATTGTTAAAGGAAGATTATACGCTGATAACTCGGTTTTACTTGCCAAAGAAAAAAACTCTACATCTATTCAAAAACATTTACAACAAACAATCAATCAGTTAGAATCATGGTCTAGGACTAACGGATTACAATTTTTACCGACAAAAGTAAATGTATTTTATTCACACGAAAACATAACACTTTAATTCCATATCTGAAGCTATATATTCAAACCCTCAGTTTCACAAATAATATCAGATTTTTAGGTACAATTTTCGATCAAAAGCTCTCCTGAAAAAAACATACAGAAGAACTTAAAAATCATGACAAACAGGATTAAATTTTATGAAAACTATTTCTAGCAAAAACTGGGGAGCAGATCAAAATACACTATTACATGTGTATAAATCTTTAGTTAGATCCAAACTCGACTATGGTGCGATAGTTTATTCATCAAGCAAAGTATTAGTATTTAAAACCCTAGAAACTGTTCAAAACACAGCTCTACGAATAGCTACAGGTGCGTTTCGAACGACACCAGTTGAAAGTTTACAATACTTAACAGGAGAACCACCCCTAAGTTTAAGATGCAAATACCTTTTTCTCTCATATGATTCTATGATAGCTAGTAATAAAGGACACCCTACTTATACCAATACGTTCACAGATCGATTTCATGGCACTTTCTCTACAACAAGACTAGATCCACCATTTTACGAAAGAGTTAGTAGAAATCTTCATGAACTACATCTTGAATTTCCTGAAATTATCCCAAAAAATTTTCTAACTTCTGCACCTTGGTTAATACCAATTCCCAAGATTAATACTAACCTTAATATATATATATATATATATATATATATATATATATATATATATATATATATATATATATATATATATATATAAAATGAGACTATAACAGACCTGATCAAACAATCATTCTTAATAGAAATGGAAACTTATAAAAATCACTAGAAGATATACACTGACGCACCCAAATCTTCAGACGGTGTTGATGCAGCCATCCTCACACCCAATACATCCTTAAAATTTAAATTTAATCCCATTACTTTGTCATACACTGCAGAGTTGTTTGCAATATTACAAGCAGTTATCCACATAAAAGAGTCGAAACTGTCCCCGTCTCTCATAAAAACCGATTTACTAAGCTCATTTCACACTATCAAACGTTTATATACCAATAATCCAATTACCTCACATATCCAATCAGAAATGGAGATTCTAAATAATAATAAAATCACTGTTGACTTCATGTTTGTTCCATCACATTCAGATATACAAGGAAATGAAGAAGCAGATGAACTAGCCCGCTTAGCATCCTTCAGCCAGTACTCCATTCTTATTAATGAGGTTTCTTCAGATGACTTCAAGTCAGAAATAAAATATAAGGTGTTAAGTGCGTGGCAAAATAAGTGGAGAGCATCACAAAATAAACTCAAAGAAATCAAACAATTAGTGAAACCGTGGCTCCAACCCACAGCGAATAGACACGACCAAGTGAGAATAACACGTTTGCGACTAGGACACAGTAACTTTACACAAAAACAACTCTTTACGCGAACTGTGCAGCCAATGTGTGAAAATTGTCAAGTAACACTCTTCGTGAAGCATATACTAACTCAGTGCAAAACATATGAAGCAGCAAGAAAGAAGCACACTATCCCAAATAATATAAAACAAGTCTTAGGAAAAAACATGAACATCAAAAACACAATCAGTTTTCTTACAGACTCAGTACTGTATCAATTATTGTATTTTTTTCTAACTTTACCTGTATTATATTTTTAAGGTTGCTAATAACCCTTGTGGTTACAGCGTAAATAAGTAAAAAAAAAGTTAAATGAAACGGTGTACTGGGGAAGAATCATCATAGTCCGCGCGCTGAGAGGGGATAACCGTCAGGGCCCGAAGGCGCCTCCTCTATGTTTCAACAGCTCGGGTCGGGTACAGCATTTCTGTAATTCTCTTTCTTAGTTTAGCGACTTCATTGATATATTCTAGTTTACTAGTTGATTATATTTGAACAATAGTAAAGTAGTAAGTACATACTGATTTAAATGGAAAGTAATGGTAGCGGTTGTAGTGATACAGATGTGGGGACTGCTGCTAAAAAAAAGTTGTAGTGATATAGATAAAAAGCAGGCCATGTTTGTGACGTTATGAAACTACTGAGAGCCACCACTCAAGAGGTAGGGCCAGATTGTAAGTACATTTTCGTACCATTTTTGGTACCACAATTTTCGTTATCTTGGGAACGTCGATGAAGCCGAAAAACGACGCCTTTTGACTTAATTTAATGAACTTGATAACTACGACGATCCGAATCGGTATTTAGATTATCTGATAACCGTTTTCCCAGTTATGCGTTGACAAATTCGAGTGGATACAGGGATACATAATCTTGCTTCTTATTCATATCGTGTTAGGAGTATCCCTAATGGAGACTTTCGTAATGTGCAAGTATGTTTCAAAGCATTCTTATCCATTCACGGAACTTCTACTTTCCGAGTGCAAACAATTCGAGAATTACTGGCTTCAACTGGCACTGTACCATTAGACTTGAAAGAAAGAAAATCGCATTACTACCGGAAAGAAGTAAGAAAACTTATTTCCCTGAAGAATTCAACATAACTATCGCTACAAAGTACATACTATGTACTTTGTAGCGATAAGACTACCAAAGAGAATTGAAATACTATTATAAAAATAATACCTCAATCAACCATCGGAGCTTATCGCTTATGCTTCGCCTAGCTCAGTATCTCAAGTATGAATTCGTCTTGTCTTAAACTATGAATTAAACCATGAACCCTTAGCGGATAGCAAATAAAATAATTACTTAACTAATCACATTTATTTAAAATAAAAAAACAATTTTTAAGTAGCAAAAAGCAACCCTGCCATTGCTTTAAAGTAAATAAAATTTGCCGATACTTATGGCATCATGACATCGATAAGCTGCTTGCTATCAATTATCTGTGGCCTCCCAATTAGGTAATTAGGTCTTCCAGAGCATGTTAGTCCATATTAAATTTGTGTGGCCTCCCAATTAGGTGGTTTTAGAAATATCCCATAAAATTTTTAATACAGCTAATACACCCAATAAGACAGCCAATAAACCTTAAACACGGCCAATAAACTAAAGCATAAGTAAGAGCTTGTATTAGAGACACATCAAAAGGGGTTTAACTTCCCTGCCATTTTACAAAATTACAATGAAACAAATAGCAGGTGTCAAGGATAAAATGAAATATAATTATTATTAAACTTAGTTAAATTCTGTTAAGATTCCTACATACATATAACTGGAAACGTGGTTTCGAAAGAAGTGAGGTTACGAATGTTGAAAATGCTGTGAGAATTATAGAATATAGATTACAATGAAAGTACTCACCCCAAGAGAAATTTTAATTATTTAAATTTTCATTTAGAGACAAAAAATATATCCCACTATGTCAGAAAAGCTGGTTGACAGAAATTAATTGGGAGACTGCAATAAAGTTAGCACATATGTCATAGGATGTTTGCCTATGATGGAATTAGCTTTTCAGTCAACGTTCGACTAAAATTTCCTCAAGAATAGGTGAGTTTTGTTCATTTTCAAACTCCTCTTTCGACTCCATATCCTCAATAGTTTCTATAATATGGTCATCTATCAAGCCCCCATCATTATCATCTGGTTCTGCCTCTGAATCAGTTAAAACTTTCCCATGAAGTTGCAACAGCCATTCTTGTTCCCTCTTCGTAATTTATTATAAACGTTCTTCTTCTTCAAATGCCATCTCCGCCGCGAAGGTCGGCAATCATCATAGCTATTCGGACTTTAGAGACGGCTGATTTGAAAGTTATAAATGCCTTAAAATATAATATAAATCAGTACTGCAAATAAAAAATCAAACAAATTATTCTTACTTTAAAATCTAACCGGAACTGTAACGTCGGTTTGTGGGGCCGAATCGTATATAATATTCACAATTCCTATGAAATGATCACACTGTCCACTTGCTAAACTACGGCTAAATATACATATTATGCACGTTCGAAAGTTAGCGTGAAGTGCAGATTGAAATAAAAATTAGCGAGGCTTAAACCGCGAAAATTTGAATCAGTCGGCGCAAGAGACATCAACTGGAATTTACTGTGTGGATATTTAGTGTATATTTTTTTAAAAACTACTCATAATATTATTCTAGTATTTTGGGTTTGACTTGTTATTACTATACTATGATGCAATTTTTTCTATAGCACTCAATATCTTGTTTATTCTGAGGATCCATGAAGACCACAAGGGTTTATTCGTGTTTGAATACAAATCTCAACTCGACGAGAAAAACGGGAAATATCTTAGAAAATAAGGAAAATCGTACAAAACTTTACCCAAACATTTCCCACTAATATGATGAAGCTCTACACTCACGTACGTTCACCATCTTTTATGAAAAATTTTATCTTAATAATCCGTCAGCATACTTCTTTACTAAACTTAAAATTATATTTAAACTTTACCTTAAAATTTGGACTGAATGTAAGGAAGACCTTGATAAGTTTTGTAGGTCATGGAAAAGTGTTTCCAGAAAAAATTTAAAAACTCCCTTATTTCATTTGCATTATCAAATAAGATGCTTTAATACAGTAAGCCTTTTTTTAACGGTATATTTTACTTCTTAAGTGACACAATGTCAGATATTATATTTCTTAAAAACTAATAAAAAGTAAAACCACTACAAAACAGTAAAAGTTTATCCTTAAGGAGAGGTTTTATTACATACACTGTGACCAATATATGTCGTTTCTGAGTTCGTCCTAACGGTCAGAAATCTATCAGGTACAAAAGGAAAAATACTTATTAATACGTATTATTGCGCTGTAAATATTCATTATCCGTTTAATGGGCCATTAAAGCCTTAATATAATATTTATTTATTACATCTTACCTTATACAATTGATGATTTTAAGTGCCGAGTATTTATAAACGACTCTTTTGTGTTGGGAATTGTTTGGATGTTTAGTTTGGTTACTAACTGGTAAAAGAAAAAGGAACTTTTAGTAAATCCTAAATCCTAATAAAACAATACTAATTTCATTTCTTAATTGAAAAAAATTAACTATTTAACTTCCGACCATCGTTGGAATAACAATATAATTTTCAAAACAGGTTAGGTATGACGGAGTTATCACTGAAAAGAAATAAACGTGCAATGCTCACGTCGTAATACCTTTTCTATAGTAATAAGAGCTCCCTGGACGACTCATAGGTTTTTTGGAAAAAGTGGGAATCGATACCTAAAATTATCTGGTTATCTTGCGCTAATTTTCTTCTTCTTGTATTGCCTATCCGTTTCGAATGTTGGCGACAATCATGGCAATCTATATTTTGCATACTGTTGCTCTGAAAAGATCTGTAGGTGTTGTGTTGAACAACGTACCTAGGTTTTTCAGCAAGGAAATCCTTCACCTTCCTAGTCTTCGTTTTCCTTCTACTTTTTCTTGTAGAAATAATTGCAGCAACCCATATCTTTCGCTGTTCCTCATGATGTGACAGAGGTATTCGATTTTGGCTGTTTTTATTGTGATTAACAACTCTTTGAATTTTTGCATTCTTAAGAAAATGTACTGATAAATCATTGCAATGGTCCCAATTTCCATTGACGTTCGTACCAAGGTAGGTGTATGTTTTTAGTCTTTTTATTGATTGATTATTTACGCTGATTCTTACAATTTGCTGTTTCTTTATAGAGAGCATCATACATTTTGTTTTCTTAATAATAAGTATAAGTCCATATCTCTGATATCTTTAATAGCTGTCCATAGCGCTAATTTAAGTAGTACAAAACAAAGCAAAAAGATGAAACCTGGAGACCTGATACTGAATATATGGAGATTCTAAGATGACCACATTCTAAATGCATTTATGTATGTGTATTGTATATGCTAATGGGTAATTGGCGTAACTGTGTTTTGGGTATTGTATCGTATCGTAGCTGTGTTATGGGTATCAGAAAATAAAACAATAATTATAGCGAGATTGCTTACAGGCTTGTTAAAGGAAAAGATTACAACCTCTGTCAGATCCGAACTTTGCTACAGTATACCAAAAAAGCCATTGTGATTGTGGGAGAATCGGAAACTGTAAAGGGAGAGCGTCCACCAAACTGGCATGACCAGTGGCAAGTAGCAAGTAGCGAATAAGTATAGAATTTTGTCTAAACCAGAGTCATATCCTCACAAGCTGGTGTAAAACTAATACGTTTAACCTAAAATTGAGCAGATATATTTTTTATTGGCTCATTTATCTAACATTTTCGTAATCAAAAATAAACTGCATAAAAAGGTTTCGTTCTAAAAAAATTTTGTTAGATTGTATTGTAATCATAATGTTTACAATAATACAACAATTTGTTACGATATTTATTAAAAAAAAAAAAACGAATAAGGCAGCAGATGAAGGCTAAAAACACTAAGCTAAAAACACCGTTTTATTACTAGAATACCTTATTTTTATTTACCTATTTAGGCATATGTATGCACAAAGCTATAAAACACAGTGGTCATTCTGCGAAGGCAGGGCACTAGTAGGCTGATTAAAAAAATTACATGGTCTATATCTTATTTCTACTGCACCATTTGTTGGCATGCGATACCTCCCTCCTTGTATTGGATAATTATTGGGTATACTTTATTCTTTAAATTGAAATGTGGTATTAGTAAAAACTCCATCATAAACACGTATAAAATTGTGTAACACACAAATAGCTTAAATGATGCTATCAATCTTCTCAATATTTGCAACATATTGGCGCCTCCAATACTCTGAACATTGAAGTTAGCAAACCAAATACACACTCAATAGATCTTCGCCCTTTAGAAAGTCTGTAATTAAATATTCGTTTGTCATTTGTTAATTGTCTTCTGGGATATGATTTCATGACAAGATCTGAGGAGAGAAAAGTTTTGTCTGCTATAAAATAGTATGGAAAACTTTATTAGCATTATCATTTTCTCCTGAGAACCTTTTAGGTTCAGGAAGATTAAGTTGGTCGCTAACTACTGCTTTTCCAAATACACTTTCTTTGAATGCTCTGCCATCACTATTTTTTCCATATTCCTTAATGTCAACCGACAACAATAGCCCGTCTGTATCAGCCACAGCTAACAATACAATAAAAAAATGTCCTTTGTACTTAAAGTATACTGAACCAGATTTTTGTGGGCTTATAATAAGGATTTACCCAAAACTGACGTTGCAGACAAGTTTTGTTCACATTGTTTACTTTTAAAAGCGTTAACATAATTTCATCCTTAGAGGACGAAATTATTAATTTTGAAAAAACTAGCTTTTTTAATTTCATGCCACTTTAGTGTGCGTTACCTGCCACGCCAGTGCCATTCCCGTGCTATGTCACTGCCATGTAACATGTCATGCCAGTTTGGTGGGCGCTCTCGCTAAAAGGAACTTAGTGCCACCTACAAAAAAAATATACGAGGCCAAGGGCAAGCAAAACGGTTACGCTCGCTACGCACAAATAAAGTTTGAAAAATGAACTCACTCTTTGAATGAAAATGAATTGCAATCGTAATCACATGTATTCTTACTGGCTATTGGCTCACTGGACGATATATTATATTTACATAATAGAAAAAGTAAAGAAAGCAACTTGCAAATTCTGCCAAAATTAAAAGAAAATAAGCGACTTTATTAACTTAAGGCAAATAATACATAGATTAAGTGTTATAAGATTAACAGTCAATACTAAAGGAGACAAGAATCAGTGCTAAATTTAATAACGAAGTTCTTGTCAGTATATTTGACAAGCATAGTTTACGTAAAGAGATTAGACATAATGGACTTGTATTTGACTAATGTGCTACAGAAAAGGAGAATATCGTTGCCAGCGCCAGCTTTCAGAAAAAAGAAATTTTTAAATGGACTTAATAAATACTAGGAACCAGCGAAATCAAGCAATTGGATAACATATCCAATATCAGAACAGATGACGCAGAGAATTTAGCTCAGATCAAAATTTTTTTACGGTTCTTTCTAACATCCTTTTTGTCCTCTCTGTGTCAGGTCTTGTTTCTGCCGCGTATGCCATTATTGGTCTGATGACTTTATGCCGCGTATGTCATATATTCGCTTGATCTTCCACTTTAGTTTCGAGCTTTTCGTAGCTAGATAATGTGATGCCTAGATATTTAAACTCCATAACTTGTTGTATTATCTGACCTTCCAACTCCAATTTACATCTTAGCAAATTTGCTGTTGTAACCATGTATTAAGTAAATTTGTCTTTTTTGGGGAAATTAACATGTTCAATTTTCTGGCGGTTATATTAAATTGGTGCAACACACGTTGTAAATCATCTTCACTTTGAGAGAGTAGTATTGCGTCGTCTGCATAGCAGATTATTTTAAGTAGTTTTTTTCCCATTTCGTATTCTTTTTTATTTCCTACTTTTTTTATTATTTCATTTATAATCAGGTTGAACAATAGAGGATTCAGGGAATCTCTCTGTCTTATCCCATTATTTTGGTAGATATTTTCGATTGTTTTGATTATTCCTAGAGGAATATTCAAAATATCTCTTAAAATATTTCTCTTGCGTACAGTAATAACGTCTTTTAATTTGACTTCGTCAAATGCCTTCGTAAGGTCCACGAAACATAGATACGCCGGTTTGTTGTATTCTAATGATTTCTCTTGCATTTGTCTCATTATAAATATAGCGTCGGTGCATGATCTTCCCGACCTGAAAACTTGTTGTTCTTCTGTTAGTGTTATAATTTCACTCAGTTTATTTCTTATCACTTTGGTTGTTAATTTTAGTGTTGTGTTTAATAAATTAATTCCTTTGTAATTTTCCGGTTTCGATTTGGTTCCCTTTTTAAAGACAGATGATTCTTGAAGTATATATTATTTAATTAATTTTGTAAGGATCCTGTAGGTCCTTCTTGAAATCGTGTCGCTGTTTTTCTTTCTAATCATCTACTATTTTGTCTATCTTTTCCTCTGTCTGTTCAATACCTTATGAAAAAAAGGTCTAGAGCTTCGCATTTTAATACATGGTTCCTATTCTCCAATGTAGAACCCTATTTAATTTGCAAAAATAGGGAGTTAGAACTTAGTACGTACTTCCTTTAGGATATCATTACACGAAATATATTAAATTTGGAGTTAATACGTACATAATTTTTAAAAATTCACACCTGATATCTTTGAATAGCATGTTTACAGATATGCAAATTACTAGTATTCTGCAGGGTAAAATAAATTAATTTACTATAATAGATTACGTTTTTATACAAAAACTAAGAAGATAGCTAATTATTTCATACCTTATCCTATATTATATGGATCACCACACTATTTTAGCATCTATTATATTTTTTATAGATTTATACTACGTTTAAATTTTATAATAATCCAATTATGTTAGGAATTAAAAATCATAAAGTATGTCTTCACTTACCACTCTTTTTATAAAATATAACTTCTAATTTAAGCTCATTCTTTGACTCCAGCGCCTTGTCGATCTGCACTTTGTGTTCCTCCTTTGTTTCCGGTCCATGGAGGAACTTGCAGGCGCATCCTTTCTGCATTATTTGGGCTCGCGTGAAACCCGTCAGCTCGCAGAATCCATCCGAACAATACACAATTGGATAAACGGAAGGAACTTGAGCGTTACCCAGCACAAAGTTGCTGTCTGAAACAAAGAAAACCTATTAGGATGATTATAATAGGGCTCTAATTGATCGAGAAAGTCAATTATTCACTGTTATTTGGAAGGTATCTTGAATTAGATTAAACAATAAAATAAAATTAGTTTATTAATATACACAGATTTTTATAAGCTTTATATAATTTATATTATTATGTCAAATGTATCATCATCATCATCATCCAGCCCCGTTTTCACATCCATTGTTGGATATAGGCCTCCTCCAAACGTCTCCAGTTCTCTCTATCTCTAGCTGCTGCAATCCAGTTTGTTTCTATTCTCCTTAGGTCGTCGGTCCATCGGGTGGGTGGTCTGCCTCGACTTCGCTTGTCGGCTCTTGGTCTCCACTCCAATAATCTCTTCGTCCATCTTCCGTCTTCCATTCTAGCAACATGTCCAGCCCACCTCCACTTTTGTTTATTGATTCGCAGTATAATATCGTCAACGCCAGTTCGTCGGCGTATCTCCTCATTTCTCACGCGATCTTTCAAGGTCAGACCCAGCATTGATCTTTCCATTCGCCTTTGTGTTACCCTCAGTTTTTCGGCAGTAGCTTTCGTTAAAGTTAGGGTCTCTGCTCCGTAGGTCAAGACTGGTAGGATGCATTGGTTAAATGCCTTCCTTTTCAGGTGAATTGGAGTATTTGTTTTAAAAATGTCTCTCATCCTTCCATATGCCGCCCATCCCAACGTGATTCGTCTATTTAGCTCGCAGGTTTGGTTGTCTCTGGTTATTCTGATTTCATGACCCAAGTATGTGTATTTATCGATTAATTCTACCTTGTTGTTATTGATCTGTATCTCTTCGCTGGGAACCATATTGGTCATCATTTTGGTTTTCTCGAAATTTATCTCCAGCCCAGTTTCTTGTAGTATGTAATTCAGTTCTTGGAGCATGTCTTTGATCTCTCCCAGATTATCTGACAGAAGCACGATATCGTCCGCAAAACGTAGATGGTTTAATCTTTCTCCATCGATGGATATTCCTTTCTGTTGCCATGTTAGTCTTTTAAATGCATACTCAAGAACGGTAATGAACAGCTTTGATGACATGGTATCACCTTGCCTGACTCCCCTTTTTATCTTTATCTTATTAGTTGCTGAATGTAGACTTATGGTTGTTGTGGCATTTTCATATATATTTTTAACTATATTGTATACACTATATGTATACACAGTCAAAAAAATAGTATCGTATTAACCGTGCCTATCTGAGACTGCAAATTTAAGCTCTAATTACTCCTCGCAAGACAAAGACCGACTAAGAGCATGATATAGCTAGTGTAAATATGTCATTAGGTATAGAGTTTTTAATTGAAAATGATGCACACTTAAATATGAGCCCTGTTTGTTTCCCTAATACCAGCGATGAAATCCTAAGTCCTCTAAACTGTTGCACTTGTAATATAATCCCTTCAAATGCTTAAGGATTGCGCATAAAGCCACACGCTTATGGGATTACTTTAATTACAATGATTTGGCTAGATAAATGCCGATCTAAAAACTGGCTAACTTAGATTGACCAGTGGTGAACAATGAATAATTTGTCGTTATCATCATATAGGCAATTTTTTGGATTATGCACTAATTAAAATATATGTATATACTATCGTATAGTTTCAGTCCCAGTTGAGGAATCAAGGAACCTATAATGTATACGCTTCGTACAAATATTTCGACCACTACTAGCGACCACTACAGTCACTGGTCCGAGCCCTAGAGTTGGATTAGAGAAGCCTTGTAAAATAAAAGCATTGACATGCTCATTTACTTCGACTGGCACACCCGACAATTTGGGCATATATCAAATGGTTCACCATAGTTACGACAACTGTGATTTATCCTTTTTTAGTCAGACCAACAGGAACCTAGAATGTGTGTGTTTTAACTAAAATTTAGTACCACGTTTTTCCTACACGTCTATATATATATATATATATATATATATATATATATATATATATAATCTTTGCACATAGTACCTATCCGCATTCTTTTTAAATTTCTTTATATTCGTAGCAGTTTAAATACTTTATAACTTATGCAGTACGCTATTACGTAGTAATGTAATAACGTAGGTAACTATGTTGTAACCCTCATTATTATTCTATTTATTCTTATCTTTAAATATTATGAACTTGCAATCCAGGACTTCCTCGTATTTGATCGTTATAATTTAGGCGGTAACCATCTTTTTTTAGGACATTTGGTGTGGCTGTCACTTATAAGCATCGGCAGATGACTTGCACCGGTGCTGCCGTCGCGTATAGACTTTTTTTTATCACAATGTGGGAAGTCTGCAAACAGAAGCCGGAAGTTAACATTTCTTACGAAGCTGGGTTCTCAAAACTAAAAACACCTTCAGAATCACGTCGATCAGCTTGGCCCTGGGTCGGACCTCTCTGTCCTCCCCAACTCCGATGTGGTCAGGAGCAGCTAAACCCCACTCCTCTCATACTAGGGCATCGGGTTGGGATTGTCTGTTAGAACATAACTTCTTCCCGATGTCCTTTATTTGTTTGGTTCTCAGTCTCTCGTCATCACACATCAGCTTTTGTCCCTCGCACTCATGCGACCATCATCATTTTTTCCTCTGCCTAACCAGCTTTTCTCCTTTGCTTTCCTTCCTACGCATACATACATACTTTTCGACTGTCGGTATTTCAACCTCTTCGCGGCCCTGCCTCCAAGCAATATGAAGAGCCGCGTTGAGCTGTCCCGTATGCTATTTGTCGCCGTTTGTCTGCACCTCAGTCGACATTCACCTGGTTTCACTTGCACTTTCGCCTCTCTCACTCTCTTATTCATACTTGCTTTGACTTTTTTGTTGTCAACCTCTCCTTCTTTTTACCTCCTGCGAGCCCAGTTCTACCTTCTCGATAACTGCTATAACTGCATCTAGCTCCCGCTCTTCCTCCTCTTTTAACGACAGTACCTTTCTCATGTAGGTGTGGATTTTGTTTCGCCAGCGCTCATTTAATATCAATTTCTCTATCATCTCTTTCACCGACTTAAACACTCTTTTTAGTTCATTTATGTCTTGTACTTATCTGAAATACTCTAGAAGGGTATGTGATACAGTGTCCGAAGCTCCAAAATATAAACAATTGTCGATTTCTTTCGATTCTCTTCGATTTTTTTAAACGTATGCAAGTAGCTACAAAAGCTCTCGTGATCTGTGAGCACTTGCATCAAATAGTAGTCTAAGCGCCTATGCCCGCAGTCCAGCCAGCTCCGAAGACTCAATATTAGTTTCTTCGTCCACTGCCCTCCACCAATGCGGCCCTCTCCTCGCTTCTAACGTTCTCACCTTGTATCTTCCTATTTCTCCATTGAAATATCCTTTCTCTCTCGCTCACCAACACATGTAAGGGGTCACAGCCAGTTAACACCCATAGGGCAGCAGTACAGTCCTGTAAGCACCCGTAGCAGACTAGTTCTGTCCGCGCGTACCAAGAGCCCCTTGGTACAGTACAAGCCGTCGATTAATGGAAGTACAACCCCACTGGCTTTCGAGAATGTCGGTAGTATTAATTTAAACAGCCGTTCCTCCTATTTAAAAAACGGAAGTATAAATATTTCAAACCGTTCCCCTAATATACCCTTCCCAATTTTATCCTTTTTTGTCACTTCACTCATCCATTTAAGCATTCTTATTCTCACCATATGCATTCGTTGTTCCTCTTTCTTTTTAACTGGCCAACATTTAGTTCCATACATAATAGCCAGGACCAGGACCGGGGGGAGTACCCATTGAACTGATTAAATATGGCCCTGAAAAACTATTTCAGCTATTGGCTTATACTTTTAATTTATTCTTGAGAGGAGAAGAGCTACCCCCAGAATGGAAAACTGCATATATCAGCAATCTATACAAAAATAAAGGCGACAGAAAAGATTGTAAGAACTACCGAGGGCTTAGTGTAACTAACTCAGTCTGTAGAGTCTACGGGAAGATAATTAAAAGCCGAATTGAAGATTGCTGGGAAGACGCTGAAGATCAGAGTGGCTTTCGTGCTGGTCGTTCTTGTATAGACAATGTGTTCTGCCTAAAACAAACAATAGAAAAGCGTTTGGAACATAATATGGAGACATACATGGTATTTATTGATCTTCAAAAAGCATATGACAGTGTCCCATTAGCCAAGCTATGGCAGGTGCTAGAAGACAAGAATATTTCACCGATTTACATTAATGCTGTAAGGGAGTTGTACGATGATATGACGAGTGTAATAAAGATTGGACAAAAAGTGACAAAAAAGATAAAAGTGACCAAAGGACTTCGCCAAGGCTGCTGCATTACACCTACACTCTTTAAGATTTATTTGGAGGGGGTTTTGGATATTTGGAAAAGAAAATGTGAACCTATGGGTGTTAAAATTGGAGACCATACAGCTTGCATTTTGCTGATGACCAAGTAATAGTTGCAGAAGATCAAGATGATATCCACTACATGTTACGAAAAATAGATGAAGAATATACTAAGTGGGGCTTATCAATTAATCCATCAAAAACAGAGTACGTAGTAGTGGGAGGTGAAGGAAAGCACTTAGAACTAGGAAGCAAACAAATTCAAAATACTGATAGCTATAAATATCTCGGTGTAAACATTACAAACAATGGTCGGAATACAAAAGAAATAGCTACTAGAATTGGTCAAGGAAATTCAGCAATACGTCAACTGAATAGTATACTTTGGAATAACCACATCACCCGAAACACAAAAATTAGGATATACAAAAGTATCATAGAAAGCATTGCATGACGCATCCAAAATAAAAGCGATGGAAATGAATTATTGGAGAAGATGTTGCCAACTCACTAGAAGAGATAGAGTAAGGAATACTGAAATCAGAGAGCGTATGGGCATAGACATTGACGTCCTGGAAACTATAGAATGCAAAAGGCTGAACTGGTATGGCCATGTAGAAAGGATGAATGATCAACGATGGCCAAAGAGAATATTACAGTGGATCCCCACCAACCGCAGGAAAAAGGGAAGACCAAGAAGATCGTGGAGACAAGAAGTAAAAGGTGCAATGGAAGATAGGGGTCTACAAGTAGATGACTGGAACGATCGCAAGCGTTGGAAGCTAGGTTGCGAGAAACGGCGGCAGCTGTAATAAACTCGTTATATGTATATATATATATATATATATATATATATATATATATATATATATATATATATATATATATATATATATATACATAATAGCTGGTCTTATTGTTATTTTACAGAATTTTCCCTTCAACTTTACTGGAATTTTTCTGTCACCCAACACACCACTTGCTTCCTTCCACTTCATTCCTCAAACCTTAATTCCACTGCATGCATCTCCATCTATTATCGCATTACTGTATAACACCGATCCTAGGTACTAAAAACTATTATTTTTCACAATCATTTCATCATCCAAATATATCAGTCTATTTGTACTAACTTCATCTTTAAATAAACATTTTAAATACTCTGCTTTTAAACCTTTTTCTAGTTTTAAACCTTTTTCCTCAAGAGCTTGTCTCCACTGTCTCCACTATTCTTTCACAGTCTCTCGCATACCTATCCTAACGCTAGTTGTTACTCCCTAATACATATCTCTTGCAATCTTTACATATTCACCACAGACTCCTTTCTCATTGGTTACCCATCACAGAATCTCTTGAGAAACTCATATGATTATCAGATATTTCGGTTCCTTCACGTATCCGTCTATCAATTACTCTTTTCCATATGTTCATGGTGTGACTTAGTAGTTTTATGGCTCTAGTTTTATAGTTTGTACATTGTTGTATATCTTTCTTGTTTTTATAGACAGGTACTAATACACTGCTTCTCCATTCATCTGGCATTTGTTCAACTTCCATAATTCTATTAAATAAGCCTGTTAGCCAATTTGTACTTGTCTGTCCTATTTCTTTCTACACTTCCCCAGGAATATCATCTAGTCGAACTGCTTTTCCTTTCTTTATTTTTTGAATTGCTTGAGCCACTTCTTCGTTTGTTATTTCGGTCACTATTACTGTTAATGTATTTGTTAACTCAACTGGTTGTCTGTCAAATTTTTTAATTAATAACCGATCATAATAAACTACTATTTCAATTTTTCTTTTTTAAAATCCTTCTCGTAAATTAGTATTTTACTATTTTTATCTCGGAATCTTATCTGATTAAAATCTTGTGCTTTCATTTGCTGTATGTTTGGCTATTTTATAAATCTTGGCTTCTCTTTTTTTGGCAACAAGTTAATCGTATAGATTATTATACGCTTCTGATTGCTTTAGCTTTTGCTACTGCCAATTTTGCTTTCTTTTTGGGGACTGTATAGTTTTAAAGATCTGTATCCGACCTATTTGCTTGCTATTGTTTATATAATTTTTTCTACTCTTTAATTTTTCTTAAACTTCGTTAGACCACCACCAGTTCACCTTATTCTTAAATTTCTTTCCTGGCGGTTTTTTAATGATCCAGCTGTTACAATGGCCGTAGCAGCTGACACTATAAATCACATAAAAAATATTTTCAATGTACTATACTTGCCAATCTAAATTACAAGTGTTTTGTGAATTAATGAAACATATATTACATAATGAAATTAAATTTCGCAAATAATTTAAACAATAAAATGATTCTCCGAAAAAAGGAAAACCAAATCAATGACAGCGACATTTAACAGTTTATAGATGAACGATTTTTTTGTTTCGGTTTTCATTAACTCTAATTGTTATCGGGAACAAAACCAGCGCTGTGGGTATAAAAGTGCATATATGTGCAATAAAATTGATACAGTCCATTAACAATTCATTGTAATTGGTACTTTTTAAAAACTATGAAGTACATACTCTTTTTTATGTGCAATATTGTTTGGGTTGCCTGTAGGCCAGGATTTTACGATGAGTCGTTTGCAGAGAGCCACAGTAAGTTTATATTTAATATTTATGTCAGGCACATAGTAATCTCATTATATTCTTTATCCACATAAATTATCATACAATTTTAATGAATTTAGATAAGATTACTTTAGTTATAAAATCAAACTATATACTACAAAAAATATTTTGCAACCTTTCAGACAATATAATTGGTCATTTTCAAAGGAAATGTAAAAGAAACAAGTAGAATATTTGTGTCTTTGTTTCTTAGTGCATTCATTATCACTCTCACTAAAATTACCATCTCAGCATACCATAAAAGTTAATCTATCTCAAACGGTAATTGAACCATCTCTATATGTTCATCTGAAGGTAAAGGTAAAAGACAAAATCTTAACTCATCACAAAAATTTCGTCAATTTTCTAGAGATCATTGTTAGTGTTCCCTTGTCCCGTTTGATCTATTAATTTTATGTTTGATCTATTAAAAATCTACCTTTTAATTCTGAAATTAAATTGTTGGAAATGCTTCTACTCATAAAAAATGAAACGTTGTTTTATCAGTGTTTCTAATACTTTTGATACTGAATCTGGGCTGCCTGATCGCGATTTTTAAAATTGATAGATCACCTCTAGCACTTGTGGACCCGCTCCTTTCACCTCCATGCCCTATATTGATATTGCCTATTAAGGTATGGCGTGAAATAACTCTATTGACTAGAAACGTAATCCATTTGTATGTGTTCTCAATAAATTTTGTACTGTATTTGAATTCAAAGTCCTAGAGTCATTATAGAATTTTAATATAACGTTCCGAAAAATGACCAAAAGGTACTTTAATAGTACTTATTAAACAATATACAAATTAACAAACTATTTGTAAAAAAAATTATGAAAAAATTACAAATAGGTACTTATCCCAGTATTCTTATTCTTATAGTATTCTTATAGTCATTTATTTTTATTATTTAATTAAATCCAAGATAAAAAAATCTTAAAAATATACAAGCTTAAGCACCAACTACAAGCCACTTAGATAAGGAAGTTGATAAATTCTATGAAGATATCAGAGCAGCTATACAGACTTCAAAAACTAATTATACAATGATAATTGCTGACTTCAACGCCACATTGGGATTCAAACAAGATAAGGTAGAATTCGCTATGGGAAACTTTGGATTTGGTGAGAGAAATGAGAGAGGTTACAGGCTTCTTGACTTTTTACATAAGAAGAATTGCTTTGTTATAAACTTATTCTTCAGAAAGAAACTCTAGCGTAAGTGGACATGGAACAAAACGTGATATTTATTTCACAAAATCGAATCAGAGAGATATAGTTTAGGATGTAACAGTATTAAATACATTTTCAATAGAGAGTAACCATAGATTATTATAAGAAAAAAGCACTTTCGACATTGAAGTCGAAAGAACGAAAATAATCTTCAAAACGAAGAGTAAAAGATAAATATTTCCAGAAGATATAACAAAAAACATCTTCTAACAAGTAGAAGGTAAGACACTTCAGCCCACTTTGACGTTTGCCATATAACGTCATGCCACGCCTCCGCCCTCCACACCGGTCATGTCGACACGAGTTGTGATATTATCCGCTAGTCGTCATCGCCAGTAATTATGCATTTTTAATATAAATTAATTTATAAATTATTTTTTTAGTTCAGCTACAGTGGGTGGCCAAATTATTAGAGACAGTAAGATGATTTCTTAATTTTTTAGTTTAATTGAATTTTTTTAGAAAGTTGTTGGCTTTGCATCTATTTGCATCTTGCATCTATTTTTTGTATAAAAGAGTGTGGTATTAAGGTCACAAAAATAATGAATTCTGTTAGTAAAACCATTTATTTTTTTTGCAAAAAAATTGTTACATAAAATCACTATTTTCAATATTTAGTGATGCCATCGTTTGCTGCAATTACAGCTTCTACACGTCGGGGCATGCTCTGAATACAAACTTCTCCATTAATAATTATATGGGTTATGATGCGATTCTTTAATAAAAGCTTCAATCAACTGCCGCTTCGTTGTAATAACATCTTTGGCGACCTTCCGTTTGGTTAACTCCTACATACTCTCTATGGGGTTCATGTCAGGTGAGTTTAACGGCCAGGGCAGAACTGCAATATTTTATTTGGACAGAAATGTAGTTACACTTCTAGCTTGGTGGCACGGTGCAGAATCGTGCATAAAAATGTAATTTTTTTGACCAGGGAACCATTCTTTGAGCTGGGGAAGTAGTCGAGTTTCAAGTATTTGCTTATACTGGTTCTGTATTATTGTCCCTTTCACGATGTGAAAGCGTCCCATACTCTTGGCCGAGATTACAGACCACACCATAACACTAGCCGGATGTTTAACTCTCTTCACACGTCGGACGAACGCACCTTTGTCCACCAAAATCTGTAATGTTGTTTCGTCGGAGAATCATACCTGAAAAAATAAAAATATTTGCTGTTCACGAACTCCACTTGTTAAAAAAAGTTGTAATTACTCGACTCCAGTCTTCAACGGTCATACTTCGGTGCTGCTGGGCCCATCGGAGTCTCTTTTTCTTCATGGCTTCGGTGAGCCGTGGTTTTTTCATAGGCCGGCGACCTATCAGATTCTCTTCGGCCAGTCTTCGTCGGACTATTTTTATGGAAACATTAACTCCTTTGGTATTTATCATCGTAGTCAGATTACTCTTTTTACGATTTTTGAGACACATGTCCCTGATTTTACGGTCAGTATGAAGAGTAGTGATCCTTTTCCTGCCACATTTTCCAACACGGGCTGGTTCCAATGCCTCGTTTGAATCAATTTTTATTTTAATTCGATTTACTACAGACTTTAAAACACCTGCAGTAGTTGCTATTACCTTTTGGAAAAGTGTGCAGTAACATTGTTTTTATTTCTCTAATTTTCCCTGGAGACAAGTCTGCAATTTTTCCCATACTAAAAAAATAATTTTGATTTAAACAATGTTTTTAAATAAAATGGTGTCATTAAAGGCAGCAAAAATGATTAAATAACAAATATTACTTAGGTTCGTGTTAAATATATCTGACACGAAAACCTAGCAGAAACACTTTAAAAAAGTTTTAAACAACTTGCAAATATTTTTACGCCTCACTGGGGGTACAAACAACTTGCAAATATTTTACTTATGTATGAATTATTATTTCATACATAAGTAGTCTACCAGTGGAAGTAAAATAGTGGCAGATGCCTTAAAAGTGACTGAAAAAAGATTATGGCAGGTCCTTTCCAAACTATTCACTAGATGTCTGCAGGAAGCAGTAACACCAACTAAGTAAGAAGTTATCTTACTTCATAAAAAAAGCGATGTTACCAAAGCTTTATTATTTGTTGATTACGAAAAGGCCTTTGACACCAAAAATCAACAAAAAATGTTGGAAGCCTTGACAGAATGCCGAATTGACTATCGGTAATATACATATAATTAAACACATTTGCCTTCGGCAAGTTGAACCACATTTTAAAAGCGTCCGACATACCAATATGTCTTAGAAGAAAAACCTTTAATCAGTGTGTTTTACCTGTGTTAACTAACGGAGCGGAAACGTTAACTATGACAAGGAGAACAGTGCAAAAGATCCGTCTGGCTCAAAGTGCAATGGATGTTTGGATATGTTGGGCGTTTCACTGCATGACAAGAGCCCAAACCGCCACCTACGACGAAGATCAGAAGTGGCTGCTGCTGTAGAGAGAATAGCAACACTGAAGTGGAACTGGCAGGTCACGTGGCGGCTCGAATGACAGATAGGCGATAAACAAAGTGGATACTGAAGTGCAGATCAAAAGATGATGCTTACTCAAGCACAGGTCGTCCATCAACATGTTGGACTGACGATCTAAAACGTTGCCATAGAAATTGGAGGCACAAGATCGAAACATATAAAATTTTTTGAAGGAGATCTATGTCCAGCAGTGGACAAGTGAAGATTAAATGACATTTTAAATAGTATAAAGATATGAGTAAGACAATTTACTATTTTTACTGGGAATAAGCCACAATTTTATTTTAAAAAAAGTTTATTTTTACTTAGAAATAGAAACGGAATAGAACGTTTTTCAATCAATTCACTTTTGATTAGTTTCCAATAAATATGGTAGATTTATAATGAATTAGTATTTTGTAGAATGTATTTTAATATTACCATAAAGGAACGGTATCTTAATTATTATTTGACAAAACATTGAAGGTTATTTAAATTTTAACGATTTTCTCTATATGTTTTTCTACTTCGACTGAAGCGCAGTGTGAATTAGATTTAAAATTCATACAGTTTATTTTACATTGTGTATATTATTCATAACACATTTTTGTATTCCGATCATCCCCTATATGGTTCTTATATCTTTTAAATTATTTTTTTTATTAAATCTCCAGGTGTAAGCGCTCATTCCAGTCCAATGGGCCATTCTGTGGTCGAGAAATCGGTTGTATCAGAAAGAGAATCTGTCGGAAGAGGAGGAGCAATGATGGGAGGGATTGGTATGGTGAATCGACCGGGAATGGGCATGATGGGATATGTTTGAAAATAAGTTTCAATGTAGTTGTTGAGTTAATATAATTAGAAAAAATATGAAATAAATTAAAAATATCAATAAATAAAAATTAGAATTTTTTCTTGTTACAATAAAAATCGGTGTTGGTAAGTTCGGCCTGATAATTCGAGGGTTTTTTGATACATAAAATAAAGAGGACACTTGGTCCACAAATTTTTTGTCATTAATGAAAAATTACTTAAATTTTTGATGGATAGTTAGATGACAGCTTAACAACGAAAGCCAGCAACGAGAGAAGCCGACGCAAAAAACATACTAAAGATAAAAAGAATAAAAACATAAAGTCATCTGACGTAAATTTCAAAGAAAATATGCCTTTAAAAATAAATCAAAAAAAATTCCTACGCTAAAAACAAAAATAATAATTTTAAAATGTTAAATAGAAATTAAATTGTCTTAAGAAGACATCAAATCTATACAATATGCAGCTGAGGCAGATAGGACTACTGTTACTACTGCCATAGAAATAGCAGAAAATATTAACAGGAAAGTAGTCAGAAAATACCGATGTTCTAGTACTAGTCACTGCTTTCACTCCAAATAATTCTAAAATTTTTTTCTAAAACTGGCTCGACCAAGTAAAGCTGAAGAAATATATTGTTTGAAAAGTTTCAATCATATCCCATATGTTTTGGAGGATATTTTAATTTTACATGCCTTAACAGGTAACAGATTCCGATACAGTTTCTGCCAGTTTCTTTCAAGAAAAAATTAAATTTTTTAAAACGTTTTAAAATAATCCGGATCTTGCGCAGGACGCAAAATATTTCAAATAAATCGGTCCGTCTGTTGAGAAAATAGTTGAGCACGGTTCACAATTATTTTAGCCATGTATGGTGCCTTACTTAATTTTAAAAATCCTAATATACCGCATGAATATAGACTATCAAATATTGAGTTTGCTGTAACATATCGATATATGATGTATCTTATGACTATTATCAAAAATAAAATGTGTCAATTGGTAAAATTCTGTCAACGGTAGATGCATTCAGAAAACATCGTAAAAGAGTGTATTGACAAGTTCATAGTTAATTGTACGGCGAAGGAGTTTTGAATGTAACAGACTTGGGATGAGAGCTCAAAGAAAATTCCTATAATTCAGTGAAGATGACACATCCTCTTGGTACACAAAGTGTTATGAATTCAATTGTTTTCAGTTGCAAAAAGAACTGCGGCAGCTTATGTGGATGTGGAAATAATGGTTTGGTTTGTAATTTATCATGTAGAAATATTGCTGGTTTCAATTGCTCGAATATGGAGAAATATGATGAAAATCAATTATCTGATACAGAAGATAATTTGAAAAAGAAATAAATTTTAATAATACCATTATTTGTTAATTATATTTATTTACTTAATAAAAAAAAATTGTATTTGTATTTAAGAAATCATATTTTAACTTTTATTTAATACCGCACCGTAAAATAACATAAAACTGCAGAGATGATGTTCACTCCGAGCACCTGTAGCTCAAGGAATATCGCGTCATAATATTCCTATTCAGCAACCTCGCAAACCTCAGAGTGCTTCCTTCCTTTCGTCCGATTTTAAATGAAAATAACATAACACTACAGCAGACAAGGTCCACCTTGGGCACCAGTTAGCTTGAGGACCATCGTCTTTGTATTCATGTTTAACGACTTTGAAAAACCCCGACGAATAACCGTCGACTTTATTCTGATATGGACATTCATGTTGATATTTTCCAAGTTACAAATTTTATATGTGTTACGAGCAATGTCCGAAATTGGAAAATCCTAGCATTGTACAAAAAATCTTGTCCACTTCTAGCATTGTACCCCTTTACTGTACAATCTCCGAAATATATATTATATAATCGGCGGACTTTGTATAAAAGAATTGCTGTACAATGTTCGAATTTCAATAAGTAGCCATGCGTCAAAGTTTAAGATAATATATTAGATATCGATTAATATCGATTGTTACGATTATTCCCCATTTGTTATTAACGACAAATAAACATCCATTGAGGTTATAAATCCATAATTAACCAGCGTTTTTGACTTTTGGATTCGTAGAATTAAATTATTTTAAATTATCATACATCTCTCTTGAAAATCTAAGATGTTTTACAAACATCTTCCCTATATTATAGTGATGTATCTATCTCTTGAAGCTTTGAAATGTTTCACTAACAATATCTCTATTGTAGAACAATTTCTTCTTCGATTCGATTTTTTAATTTTTGATTTGGTGTGTCGCTTGTCAATAATAATCGATTCGAACCGATGAGCGTTTCGACAATTATTTTGATTATTTCGGACATTGAACATTTTGGGGGTACAATGCTAGAAGTGGACAATAATTTGTGTACAATGTTAGGATTGTCCAATTTCGGGCTTTGCTCGTAACATATGCACTTTGAAAATGCATTTTTCTTATGTAGTCCAGTCGTCAGAGAGTTGTCCCTAAAAATCATACGAACAAGCTGAATTTTGCAGAGGATATTAATTTTGGGACCCCCAAAAAATGCAAAAAAGTTTACTACTTTTACCCCTGGGCTTCCCCCTAAACCCCCTCACAGGGCGGTAAAAACACAAAAAAATCGATTTACCAAGAATCTGTACACCGTAGAAAAAAATGTTTTAAATAAAAAATGTAACTAAGATAATTATAAACAAAAATGTTTATAAGCATTTTTTGTGTAAAATGAACCCTTCTCTTGGAAACAACGCTTAAAGCGACCGTCGATTTTGCATGTCAGTTACTTGCGCGAAATCAATGTTCAATAAAATTTGAATCAGCTGGACGGTAAAAATTCGATAACTTTTGATCCAAATATTCTATAGACAGAAATCAAGATGCGTTAAGACAAATAGTACAGCTTTCGTATGCAGTTTTTGTATTGTGCCAAGAATAAACTCAGTTTTTATAAAGGTGTTAAATAAATTAACGTGGCGCGATTTTTGCCACTAAAAATTTTCATATTTAGAGATCAATATTTAAAACCTATGACATGAAATTTCAATTTTGATTTGTGGTAACAAATATAAGGCATTTGAAATATGAATAAAAAACACAGAATTTAATGTTTTACATTACAAACGATCATACGTCACGGGAAATGCTTTTAAGAAGACGGTGTCGTTTAGTGCTGAAATTTTGTTCTTTTGTAAAACGTACTAGTGTAATTGAAAAAAAAGTTTTAAATGTTTTAGATCGTTTGTTGTGTAAAAGTTTAAATCCATCGTTTTTTAAGTATATTTTAAATGCCTCACGTTTGTTGCCAAAACTCAAAACTAAAATTTCATGTTATAACAACAAGACAACTGTATCGAAACAAAAATCTAATACCGTCATTATGTTTCATGTTATAAATTTTAAAGGTTAGGATCTTATAATCGAAACTTTATAGTGGCCAGTCAATAACAGGCATAGATTGTATTGATCTCATGAGAATCATAAAAAATGGCAAAAATCGCGCCAGGTTTATTTATAACACCTGTATAAAATCTGAGTTTATTTGCGCAAAATACAACCACTGTTTATGAAAGCTGCACTTTTTACCTTTAAAACGCATCTTGATTTTTGTGGATGTGTGACTTGAATCAAAATATATCGAATTTTTACCGTCGAGCGGATACGGATTGAAGGGTACAGGGGAAAAAGGAGGAATGTCAGAAATTTTTATTTTTTGTTTTAATAATTCATAAGATAGGTTATATTTTGTACTTCACTGTACGTAAATAACACTGGTTAAAATTGGGTTGTGTCATGAGATAACACGAATAATAAAATAACCATAGAGGAGAAGAAAGGAGAATATCAGGATTTTACCGGTTAAGAAGGAGCAATGTCAGTTGTGAATTACGCAGAAACAAGTTAAGATGCTTTTATTGTTATTCATTGTTTCCGTGGTTTGCTTTGAGATGTAATATTTGAGGTTAGTTTCTACAAGTTACTGATACAAAATCATTATATGCCAAGTGATGAAGAATTAAGTGATATGGATCTAAGTAGTTCAGCAAATGTAAAGTTAAGTAAGAAAAAAAATCACTTGGCCGCATGACTGATGTAATTAAAAAACTTAGATTACAAAGCCATGTTCCAGGGCCTGACTATCACTGTAAAAGATTGCAATGTTTTTAAAATGTTTCTGAAGGTTGTAGGAACAATATTTTGAAGCAATTTAATGTAATGTGTTCTTAATATTGTTCTGAAGCTATTTTCTTGTGGCATTTTAAATTCATTACTATTTATCTGGGAATAAGCCACAATTAAAGGTTAAAATACGTTTATTGACGTTTCAATTTCCACTTCGGAAATCGTTCTCAAAAATTGAGAACGATTTAGAATATTTTCTAAATAGACGATTAGACCTACCGCCACACTTATCCTACCATTGTAGTTCATAACTACTAATATTTCACTGCCTAATCAGTTCACGAATGATAATATTCAGCTGTTATTCCATTACCTTTCGATTCTTGTTATATTTGCGTATATCCCTTAAACATAGCGATCAATGCGTATTAGCAAAGGACCCGATTAGAAAACAATTACCCTTTGTAAGTAACACACCAAGCAGCAACTCATTATTGCGAATGATTAACTTTATTCTAATATCCGCAGTTTTGCCTTTGTAGGCTACTTTTCGAAGAGATTTCAGAGTTCGCAATTGCAAATTCTTTCAAGTTGATAATTGAGTTTCGGAGTTCAGTCTGCCTCTCCTCAAAACTTTCAAATTGTAAATTATTGTGGTATATAATCGTGTGTTTTCCTCGACCCCAGAGGATACAACTAATTTCTCGTCGACTGAAAGCGAGAGTCTTGTGCTCATACTTTACAAAGATACAACACACAACGTGCTGGGTTTCTTGCTTTAAGGTTTAACGTAAAAGAAGTTTTTAATACAAGATTAGTAATATACATTCTGCTGATGGAATAATATGTTCTTTGTTTATTTTAATACTAATTTGTAATGCAATATGTTTTATTGTCTTCATGCAAAACCTTATAGACCAATATTGACAATATTATTTTAAATTTAATGGTATCCTATACAGTGGATCCGTAAAATATGGAATACATTCGATATTTCCCAAATGAAAAGTCTTTTTAAAAAAATCTAAAATACTTCGATTTTTAAATTTAATGTTCTACATTTTACAATTAAATTTCATTATACAAGGTGATACACATTACAGTAATGACGTCATCGGCTCTTTTTTAAATGTAACACCCTGTATTTTAGGACATTTTTAGATCGATAAAAATGAACTGATTTTAAAAAAATATAATACTCGGGTCAAATGGATATAATGGATATAAAGATATGCGCTTAGAAAATAAATTATTTATTATCAATTGCAAAAAAGTAGCCAACTTCTAGTTTTTGGTAAATTGTAATTATTTTTAGTAACGTTCAATAACAATATTAAGTAGTACAATAATTGTATTAATTCGTAATTGTTCTGTATTATTGCTTAGAATTAATTTTAAGTAGAAATGAATTTGAGTGTAAAGCAAAGAATTGAAATACTCATGATCATTGGGTATGGAGACAAATCGCGAACTCAGATGGAAGTGTGTAATTTATTTATTGATAAATATTCAGAAATACCCATCACGCAGTCAACAGTAAGTAAGATTGAAAAGAAATTTCGAGAAACTGGTACGGTTGAAAATGTACGCAAATCAGGTCGTCCCTCTGTAAATTATGTTACAACATTAGATGTTCTACTTGCTTTTGAAGAAGATGCGCACACTTCTGTTTGTAAGGTTAGTAGTGATCTCGATGTTTGCAAAACAACAGTACACGAACTACGTAAAAGTAAATAAAGTAAGTAAAATGCACCAGATAAAAGAATACAATTTTGCGGAACATTGATGGATAACAGCCGCCGAAACCCTCTCTTGGTTCAAAATATTATTTTTTCTGATGAGGCTACATTCAAATTAAATGGCGAGGGCAACCGTCAGAATTGTAGATACTGGGCCAAAGAAAACTCCAACTGGATGCGGGAACATCATACACAATACCCGCAAAAGGTAAACGTATGGGTTGGTATTGTAAGAAATAAAATAATTGGACCCTACCATTTCGAAGGTTATTTAAACGGGCCAGCATATCTTTAGTTTTTAAGTGAGCATCTTGTACCTACTTTAGTTAATTTATTCCCCAGTACAATTAATCTTGGAGGTTTTGATAAAAGTTTATGGTTTCAACAGGATGGTGCGTCTCCGCATTATGCTTTAGATGTTCGAAGGTACCTAAACGAAATTTTTCCGAACGGGTGGATTGGAAGACTTGGACATATTGATTGGCCAGCGAGGTCCACAGACCTCAATCTTTGGATTATTTTATGTGGGGTCATTTAAAGAATGTTGTTTATAAAACGAAACCTGTAAATATTGGAGCCTTAAAAACAAGAATTCGTAACGAAATAAACAATATTTCTCAAGAAAGCATAAACAAGGTTCTACAAGAATTTGTACAACGGTTGAGTTACTGTCAAATACAACAAGGGCTACAATTCGAACATTTAAGATTAAGTCATGTGTTAATTACTGGATTACTTTCAAGTTATTTATTATAATTTATTTATAATTTGTTAATATTATAAATCAATAAAAATTAATTTTCTAAGCACATATCTTTCAAATTATATCCGTTAGATCCCCAGTATTATATTTTTTTGAAATCAGCTCATTTTTATCGATCTAAAAATGTCCTAAAATACAGGGTGTTTTACACAGGGTTACAGAACACCATGGCTAGAATCAACCTACTTTGACCCCAGGATAGACTTTTTTAAATGGACTAAAGAAATATAAAAATGTATTATTAATGTATGTTTTTAATTAATTATTTCACTTATCCATTACATCCTTACAGATTTAGACTTAAATCCGCATAAAAAGTTTCTAAATTGATCGGAGTACTCAAACCAGTGTTTTAAAGAATTTTAGTAAAAGTACTACGGAAGAATTGTGGGACACACAAATAGATGATCAGAATGTGAGAATCATTAAAAATTTATACCAATATCAGAAAGCGATCAGAAAATACGAGTAGACTAACAAAAATCTAAAGAGATACCTATAAGAAGAGGAGTACGACAAGGATATGTTCTCTTCCCTCTATTTTTAACATGTGCTTAGAAGAGCAAAGAGGCCCTAGAAGACATCAATGAAAGCATATTAATTAACGTAACAATATTGAATAATTTTATATATCCAGACGATACAATCATCCTTGCGGACCGCAGAGAAGGGCTGCAAATTTTGGTTGATCGCACTACGCAGTACGGCGAGAGATACGGAATAGCCCTGAATACAAAACAAACAAAAATCACGATTGTTAGTAAGAACAATATTGAAGACACAACAGTCCACGTTAAAAGAAAGGCTTTAGAGAAAGTATCCAAAAACAATTAATTGGGAGATGACTTAAATAAACAATGGGACCGCAGCCTTAAAATATATCTACGCATTGAGATGAAAGATGAAAGCAGTATTATGCAATGGAAAACTTAGAATAGAAATTAAAACTAGAATATTAAGATGCTACCGATTCTCTATCATCTTTTCCTATCTCTCCAATCTCCCTCTTCTAAGCCTCTAGATTGCATTGTTTTTGTAATTTCTTTTCTCCAGGAATTTGGTGGTCTTCCCGGTCGTACCGGGAGATCCTGCCTTGATGATATATTTATCCTACGACAAATAATTGAAAAGTGTGTCGAAAGAAGTAGAGAGACCCATTTGGTATTTATAGACCTTGAGAAAGCATATGATAGTGTCCCGTTAAAGAAAATGTTTGAGGTCCTCGAAAGGTCCGGATTGGATTCGACGTATATCCGAGCGATATATAAATTGTACGAAAATGCAGTTAGTTGTGTAAAAATTGGAACCAGAACCTCAAATGAATTTAAAGTCACTAAAGGCCTAAAGCAAGAATGCTGTTTGTCACCGACACTCTTTAAAATATACGTCCAAGAAGCATTGAGGAATTGGAGAAATAAATGTAGATTTATGGGCATCGAAGTGGGACAAGAAACTTTGTATACATTGTTGTTTGCAGATGATCAGGTGGTGGTTGCAACCGATGAGGAAGATATAAATTATATAAATCGAAAATTATTTGAGGAATATGCCAAATGGGGGCTTACTGTAAACATAAGCAAAACAGAATATTTAAAAATTGGAGGAAATACCACAGATCTGAGGCTTGAAAACGCAGTTATAAAAGGCTGCAACCAGTATAAATATCTAGGAAGCATCATATCAGCAGATGGCAGAGTTAAGATAGATGTACAAAACCGAATAACCCAAGGGAAAAAACGCATCCGAATACTGAATTCATTACTGTGGTCTAATAAAATAAAGATGCATACCAAACTTCGCGTATACAGAGCAATTGTAGCACCAATTACCACATATGGTGCTGAATGTTAGACGATGACAAAGAATGAACGAGATAAAGTAGACGTTGTGGAAATGGATTATCTTAGAAGGTCATGTCGAGTATCGAGAATGGAAACAATCAGGAATGAGGAAATACGAAACCGTACAGGAATTAGAGATACTCATTCAGATAGAATACAAGGAAGGCAATTACAATGGTATGGTCACGTGATGAGAATGGAGGAGGAGCGGTGGCCAAAGAAAGCCTTAATGTATGTTCCGCCAGAAAGAAGGAAAAGGGGAAGACCACAATAACGGTTAAAATCTACTAAAATTACATAAATCGTCAATTTAACAAGATGAAAGATAATAAAAAAATCTATTGCAAAATTTAAATAAATTGCACATTGCGTAATTAAACCTTACAATTTAATAAGTTGAAAGTTGTGCATATGATACCCAAATATGGATGAAAATAATTTAGTTACTTGTACATAAAGGTACTGCAATTTCCTTGGTTATTCGTTAAGAAATTCTTTTACTCAATAATATGGTCTTTCAGAGAGATAGGATTTTGTCGGAACTGGGGAAAAGATGTTGCAGATTTAGGTTGTAAAGCGAGATAGTTTTTATAGTTTTTTGCAAGACATAATAACGATTTCTTTACCAACTCAGTGGACCGGATCGGTAAATAAACATCAAAGGTTGAATTTCTAGTGGAGTAGTCATGATTAGGTCTTGCTCGAAAAACATGTAGATGTTTACGAATTAAGCAAACTTCTAAAGTTTCATGTAACAATAAAA
The DNA here is from genome assembly GCF_040954645.1 of Diabrotica undecimpunctata. Lineage (NCBI taxonomy): Eukaryota > Metazoa > Arthropoda > Insecta > Coleoptera > Chrysomelidae > Diabrotica > Diabrotica undecimpunctata. The sequence continues at coordinate 41,864,606 of NC_092805.1, read as the reverse complement.
CACTGAAAACTTTGTTTTCAAAACTTCTACAAAATTTATTTTAAACTCTTATCACTACAGCTGTTTCGGCTGATTGCCTTTCTCAAGTGATCTATTTTTGGCATGAGTTTACACTTTATAGTTTCTAATAAAATAGGTTGAGGAGGGGAGAACTGTTTGTCTCAAGTTGGTCATTCAGAATTATATCTGTGTTTTTTAATTTTTTGATTTCCATAGATTCTAACAAAGATAGCTTAAGGCCTTTATTTTGAATGTGAAGAATTTTAAATTCGTCATTAAAAGAATGATTATGATCTAGAAGGTGAAGTGCGTATGTAGAATCTGTTTTTCTATTATTGAAAGCCCTTTTATGTTCTGCTATTCGTTTATTAAAATTTCTACCAGTTTGACCGATGTAAGTTTTTGGGCAGTCGCCACATTTAAGTTTGTACACACCACTGTGTAAGTGTTTTTTATTTTGGCCTTTGTTGTTTATAATATATTTGCCTAGGTTGTTATTTGTTTTGAAAGCTGGTGTTATTCCTTTCTTTTTTATGTGTTTGGCTATTTTTGTTGATATTTTGCCTGTATATGTAATCGAGCAGAAGGTACTGGGTTTTTCTTTGGTGGTGGAGAAAAAACTTGTGTAGTTTTTGATTTAACATTTTATTAATTGTTTGTTCGTTGTATCCATTGTTTACTGCTATTTGCAGTAATGTTAAATGTTAAATCAAAAACTACACAAGAAAGTCCTGAAATTAGTATTTCCACCACCAGAGAAAAAACCCAGAAGAAGTTGGCCGAACTTCAGAAGAATTGTGAGCGAGAAACTCTTACGAGTAGATACTTTTGTAAATATATATACTTCCTGTAATAATTGCTTTAATACTCTGCCTAATACTTTTACAAACTTAATTTATTTTATATTTTAAGATTTAAGATTATAAAACATACGTCAAATAACTGTTAAAGTTAAACTTGATAATTAAAAGTTCTCCTATTAGTTTTTAATAATTGTGTGTATATTAAACAGTATTTAATAGTTATATTACAATTAATAAGTATTCAAGATTCCCATTAAGGTAGCCAACGGAGTGGTACGCTGGTTAACGTGTACGGAGTGTAAATAGCTCCCCCCTAAATGGGGGAAGCTTTAAAAAGAAAGACGCCGTTAGGTGTAACTATTAACCAGACAATGAGTGCAATTAACTCTAAAAGTGATGCGGAGTCAGGAAATCATTTATCGGTCCCTGTACAAGACATGGATACCACTTTAAGTTCTGAGACAACAGCTGAAACCAGTCGCCAGGTCATTAGTGATAAAGAAAAGGATATTTATAAACAAAATAAAACACCTAAAGTTTTTAATCTAAGAAATGGAGATAAGTATAATTTGAGTAATATTTGTGTTTTTATCGAACGAAAAAATATTGAAAATGCCGGCCGTCTTCATCCCTTATTTGTGGGAGATATCTTACACAAAAAACTAAATGTTAACAATATTAACCAAATTAGATCTGTTGGAAAAAATAGAATAAAAGTTAGTCTAAAAACATGTTCTGATGCCAATGCTTTAGTAAACAATCCTCTTTTATCAGAAAATGATCTTGTAGCGTTTATACCAAATCATTTATTAGAAATTAAGGGTTTGATAAAAGATATTGATACTCAATTCGATACGAAATATATTTTAGATAACATAAAATCTCCTTCAACAGTAGTTGATGTTAAACGTACACATCGTAGAATAGAAAAGGATGGTGATATACAGTATGTCCCCAAAAAAACCATTATTGTAACTTTTGAAGGGAACACTTTACCTAATTATATTTCAATAAATAGTGTATATTTTTCGGTGGAGCGGTTTTTTAGCAGAGTTACACAGTGCTTCAGATGTCTACGCTATGGTCACATTTCTAGGCAATGTAAAAATATTGAAGAGTTATGTATGAAGTGTAGTAATGTAAAAGCTGAAAATCATGTTTGTCACGATTCAGAAATTCGCTGTTTATATTGTAAAACAAATGACCACGTTTCTATTTCAAGAAAATGTCCTCATTATGAAAAACAACGTAAAATTAAGAATGTTATGGTTGAACAAAATATTTCCTTTATTGAGGCAAAAGAATATTGTGAAATGTCTTATTCTGGTATATCTGTAAACAATAGTTTTTCTATTTTATCCAACTCCAATTTTCCGCCTTTACCAGCGATTGAATCTAAGTCTGGAAATTCTAACTCCCTTTTACACTCAAATTTTAAGAATAATAGCAATTACGTTTTGCCCACCCATCCTACACGAAGTCCTACCGGCCATAGCAATAAAAAACATCGAATTTCTAATGACACTCCTCCTCCACAACCGATGTTTCCGTTTCAGTTTGGCCCTAATCAACCACTGCCTCGAAATAATAATCCACCAAATTATCAAAATTTAAATAACAAAAACATTGTAAAGTCAATTGCAGATTTTATAGTTGAATTTTTAAAAGGTATTCATACCATTGAAGATATCAAAAATTTGAATAATGATTTAATTCAAACAGGAATAAATAAAGTGTTGGAGGACACATGTAAAAAGTAACCTTCACTCCATTACCAAAGACATTAAATATTTGTCAGTGGAATGCACGTTCTGCTGTTTCGAATAAAAATAGTCTAATGCATTATCTTGTAAATAATAATATTGATGTAGCAATAATAAGTGAAACATGGTTTAAACCCAAAAAAGTATATAGTTTCGTAGGTTATAATGTAATTCGTAAAGATAGACAAGACGGTTTTTCAGGAATTTGCATTTTGGTCAAAAAGTCGATTTCACACCAAGAATTAAGCATAGTTTCCAATTTTAATGTCGATCTTCTTGTTTGTGGTATTAATATCAAATTCAACAATAAAACTTTAAGTATAATTTCCGTTTATAGGTCACCGGATATTAAAACCAACACAACTGATTGGGTAAATATTTTTTCGCAGTTTTCAACTCCATGTATTATTGGTGGGGATTTTAACGCGCATCATGATACTTGGGGATCCCATAAAAACGATTCTATTGGTAAACAACTCATTGAAGCAAGCAATAATTGTGATTTTGTAGTTATGAATACTGGCGAACCCACGTGTATTACCCGGCCAGGATGCAATGATTCTATGATAGATGTTACCTTTTGCTCCTCGGACGTAGCTAGTGATATAGATTGGGCAGTTTACTCTGACACACTTGGATCGAATCATTTTATGATAAAAATAACTCTTGCAAGGCAGCAAATTCCGCAGGACATCACAATTCCGCGATATAGATGGAACCTAAAAGGAGCTAATTGGGAACAATATAAAGAGTTTGTGGAAGACTACTTTTATAACTTTACTGATGCAGAATATCCAACCACCAAAGAAAAATATGCATTCTTAATCAATTGTATAAATAATGCGGCACAAAGAACTTTAAAAGAATACAGACCGTTTAAGTGCAAAAATCGAACACCTTCACCTTGGTGGGATGCAGAATGTGACAACATAATTTCTGAAAGGAAACATGTACTGCAAGTATACAAAGCAAACCCCACAAAAAAAAATTTTCTTGCATACCAAAAATGCATGGCACTTACTAAACGAACATTAAAAGAAAAAGCTAAAAAAAGTTGGATTGAATGGTGTTCCAATCTCAACAAAAATACTCCAACTAGCATGATATGGAAACAAGCAAAAAAAATGAATCGTAAAACAATAAACATTGGTAAGCCACATAATGATGATTTAATAGATGAGTTTTTTAATCATGTAGCTCCCCAGACTGTTCCTTTCACTGTAAATATCGAACATACGATCTTAGATAAAAAACATTTTTTGGCAAATAATTTTCACATTAATGAACTAAATTATGCTTTAAGAAATAAAAAAAGTACTGCCCCGGGTTTTGATCAAATAAAGTATCCGATGTTAGAGAACCTACCAATTATAGCAAAAAGTTTTCTTCTACAAATTTTTGATGAGATGCTTGCAGGTGAGTGCATTGAAGATTTTAGGAAAATTATAATCACACCGATTCCTAAACAAGGTAAAGACCCTAACTTGGCCCATTCTTTTAGACAAATTTCTCTGCTATCATGTGTGCAAAAAACTTTCGAAAATAATTTCTCTAGAAATAACTTTCTTCCAACAATTTTTATTGATATTGAGAAAGCATATGACACCTTAAACTTAAATATTTTGAGTAAAAAAATGATTATTGATTTTAACATTCCTAAGGCAATAGTGTATGCTATTATCGGATTATATTCAGAAAGACATGTTTATGTCAGGGATTTTAACAACCATTTATTAGGCCCAAGATATGTTTTCACAGGAATTCCACAAGGAGCTGTCTTAAGTCCTTTTCTTTTCAATTTATACACAGCTGACCTACATAAATTAAAGTTGGAAAAATATCCTTTTAAGATCATCCAATATGCAGATGACTTCTGCATTTACTGTGAAACAAAGAAGAGAGATGAAGCTTTTGGATTTTTAATGGATACCTACAACGTTGTAGAAATATGGTTGGAAGAAAATCACCTTCAGCTGTCGGCCACAAAATCAGCAGTGACCATTTTCAGTAGACATAATATTCCCAATATCGAAACATTTATAGTAAAACAGCGAGAAATTCCTTTTAAAAAGGTAATTAAATATTTGGGCATTATACTGGATCACAAGCTCACATGGAAATTTCACATAGAATGTATGTTAAATAGATGTGAAAAAGGCCTAAACTTTCTGAAAATGACAACTAAAACTTGGTGGGGAACAGATGTTCAGACTTCCTTACTTTTTTATAGAACTTACATTCGCTCTATCATAGATTATGGATGTTGGTTATATGGATCTGCCAGCAAGAACTTACTAAACAAATTAAACATATTTATAAACCAGTGTTTGCGTATCTGTATTGGTGCCATGAAGACAACTCCTATTGAGCCCCTTTATGTTGAAGCACGTGAGCCTCCAATTTCTCTTAGAAGACATTTCTTGGCCGAAAAATTTTTACTGAAAATTAAACACCAGAACACTTTCCTTTATACCGAATTAACAAATTTAAACAATTATGATTTAACGAATAAATATTGGATTAAGAAAAATTCTCCAACCCTATGTGAAGCTCTTAGAGAAAACACAGTTTGTGCCGATGAAGCTATTAATTTAAAATCACACACAGATATAAATGATTTTGAAGCTCTTTTTTATAGCGTTAAATTTATTAAACCAAATTATGTTAACACTGGAAGAGCAAATAACAACATTATAACAAGCATCTTATCCAATTGGGATTACTACAGTACTATCTACACGGATGCCTCCAAATCAGAAGACGGTACAGGATGTGCCTTTTACATCCCCATGGAGAAGGTAGAAAAAATGTTCAAATTAAAAGCAAATATTTCCATATTTAGTGCGGAAGCAATTGCCATATATCAAGCCCTACTTTTTGTTTCTAACAGAGATTCCTCCGTTATTATTGTTTCAGATTCCATGTCAGTTCTCACAGCCATTAACCAACCTTTTTTTCCAACCTCATACTCCAATCCCTACATAATATTAATTAAAAAATTAGTTAAACACTTTAAGGAAAATAAAAAAAATGTGATATTTATATGGGCCAAAGCACACAGTGGAATTAAACATAATGAACATGTGGACCAACTAGCCAAATTAAGTATTTATTCAGTGGATACCACAGAATTTCTACCCAGTATTTCTGATTTGGTTGCTTCACGCAAGGCAGTTTTAAAATATAAATGGAGTGACCTATGGTCTGAGTTTTGTTTTACCAACCCAAATAGATACACTTCTTTACACACAACTGTCCCTGTTGCACATTGGCACAGAACTTATAATGTCCCTAGGGGTTATATAACAACCATATCTAGGCTTAAATTTGGACATGCTTGTTTTCCTGCTCATCTTGCAAGGATTCATGTGATCGAGAGTAAAAACTGTTTGGAATGTGGAGTAGAAGGTGACCTAGATCATGTAATTTTTGGTTGTGCCAAATATAATTTGGAGTCCACCTTATTATATAATAATATAGTTCGTATTACCGGTAAATCTCCGTTTAACGTTTTATCTGCCCTAGCGACTCAAAATAGATTAATTTACGATTGCATAATCGATTTTTTGACCAAATGTAATATTTTTCTTTAGTTAAAAAAAAAAAAAATTTTTTTTTTACTTTTTACCTTTGTTTTCTCTCCTTTATATGTTTAATCCTATTTACTGTGTATGTTATATATTATAATGTCCTGATGGTCCCCTGGAAGTGAAACGAGTGACCCATGTTAATTGTATATGTTTATGGATATATATGTGTATGTATTATTTATATTTTTTCTCTTCTTTTTGTTAAATGTTGTAAATTTATCTATTTTAGTCTATTCGATTGCAAATAACTCAAAAACTTTTTACTGTACCTAATGAGATTAAAAGATCATGTAACTGGCTGTATGGCAAACTGCCGAAGCCATAAAAATAAATAAAAAAAAAAAGATTATAAAACTAGGTAATAAAAGTTACTTCTAACAAACTTCTGAGTTTTATACAAATATAAAAAGTGATAACAAAAGCAAAATAAAAAAAAACAAAACATAAACTAATAGCCTCAATTACAAAAATGTCAATTACCTAAGTAGTATTTTTTGTGATTCAAGCATGTTCAAATAGGCAGGTAGGCAAATTACTTAAAATATTTCTTTATTGTTTTTTAATAAGTGTGCGTTCATAACGAGGCGCCGACCCTCGGTCGGACCATAGGGTTAAATCATCATAAAGTCGTTCTATAATAGATTCTACTTAATAACATTTAGTTTGATATTTATGAATTGATGACAAATTATTCCTATGATTCCTGTGTATACTCTTCTTTTAATTACAATACACTAATCAAAAAACAAAGAACTCATAAATTATCAATATTTACTTTATTTTTTATCAGGTGGCTAATATTTGAACACAGGTTTTACGACTCTAGATAGGTTTTATAACTTACGATATAATAATATCTGCAATATAAACGGTTAATTAATGTTTCCCTTTCAATAACTAAGGCTGCTACCGTAATAAAATGTTTGTTCGATTAGATTAAATCGATACTAAATACAGTTTCTGCCGATAGTTATCTGATCAAATTACATTGTATTGCCTCCGGATATCCCGTGTATAATTACTCACGTGTATAAAGTTTGTTATTAAAACGTTATTTAAAAAACTGCTTCTTCTTTTTTTTTCGCTTTATAAGCAATTCTGCTTGTTCATTTGCCTATTGGTGACTTATATCTTGCTGTTTTGATAACACGGGTCTCCTCCATTCTACTTATGTGGTTATTCCATTCTTTTTTTCTATTTTGTGTCCATTCATTTATACACTGTACGTTACATTTTCTTCTAATGTCTTCACTTCTCTTTGGATCTCTCAGCGTATTTCCTGTAATTCTTCTCAGTACTCTTATCTCTGCCGTTTTCAGTAGCCTTTGCATTGTGGCTGTCGGGTCTTGTTTCTGAGGCATATGTCATTATTGGTCTTACACTGGCTTTATAAATTTTTGACTTGATCTCAGTGTTAATGTGTCTGTTTCGCCATATAGGCATTTGCCTTTTGTACTTGATCTCTGACTTCTTTGTCTCGGTTTTCATAGCTAGACACTGTAATTTCCAGATATTTTATTTCCATTATTTGCTCAATGCTGATGCCATGATGCCATCAATTTCTATTTTACATCTGGTTGGTTCTTTGCTGACTACTATTGTTTTAGTTTTTGAGATGAAATTGTCATATTAAATTCATTTGCTCTTATGTTAAATCTGTGGACCAATCTTTGCAGACTATCTTCATCTTGGGCTATCAATATTGCGTCGTCTGCTTATTTTTTTGTTTCTCATTCTGTATCCTCTTCCTTTATTACCACTTTTGATGATTTCATCCATGATCAAATTAAAGAGCATGGGGCTTAATGAATCCTCTTGTCTTATTTTGCTGCCTATTTCTATAAGGTTCTGTAAGTTGTTCATCTATTCTGACTTTCATTTTGTTGTTTTAGTAGATTTTTTTGATAGTATTTATAATATTTAGGGGAACTTCTCTATTATACAGAGGATATTTTACATCTTTGAGTATTGCTCTGTCAAACGCTTTCTTTAGGTCATTCAGACACAGAAATGCTGGTCTATTATACTCTACTGATTTCTCAGTAATTTGCGTTATAACGAATATTGTATCTATACCCGCTCTTTCACTACGAAAACCCTGTTGTTCATCTGTTAAACTTATCCCTTTATTTAATAGCACTTATACAGTTTTAGCGTAGTAATTACCAAATTTATACTTCTGTAGTTTTTTGTCTGTTTTTATCTTCTTTGTTGCATAGTAGAATTAGTTTGCTCGTTCTCCGTTCTCACGGTATTTTATTGTGTTTTGTACTTTTATTAATTAATGTTGTTAATTGTTCTGCCATTCCTGCTTCACAATATTTCAGTAATTCGTTTAACCTCCCGTCTTTACCTACTGCTCTTCTGTTCTTTTGGTTTTCAAGGATTTTCCGAACTTCACTGTACATTTATATTAAGTTCTTGATTTGTGGTAATTTCTGGTGTTTTCCGTTCTAGCGTCGTTTGTTTTTCCTCTGCATAGTGCTTTTTTAGGTAGTCAATTCACGTATCCTTTTCTATGTGTTTTGGTTCTATTAGTTTCTTTACCTTTGTTTTTTGGTCTCTTATGAAAAGCCATATTACCTTTTGCAGACCTTAAAAATTATGTTTCATTTCTTTCGAAAGGCATTCCTAGTGATCATTTTTTATTTTTCTTACAAGTGCATGTGTTTCGTGTCGTGTGTTGTAATTGTGGTATGCCTCTTGAGTTATGGTTGATATGTATTTCAGGTAATTTTTTTCACATTTTTCCTTCTTTTCTGTACAAAACCATGTAATTTTTCGCCTTGGGAACGATTTATTTTTATTAACATTTCTTGCTCGAAGATCTTTCTTGGCCGAGGCTAAGATATTAGACTTAATTTTTGCCCAGCTTTCTTCGATTCCATCACTTTCTGTGATATGTGTTTCTGCTTTTTTTTATTAAAAACAACATACAGTCGTGTTAAAAAGTCCTGCATCACCTAGGCGCCTTATAGTTTTTGAGGTTTAACACAAGTTTTTTTGTATATTTTTACTTAATCATTTTAAGTGCGTGTACTTAGCATTATCAGTATACTTACTAATGTTTTTTTTATTTACTAGCTTAAAATTCTACAGAAAAGATTAAAATAATCTGATTGAAGGGATTTCTCATAATCTGAAAAAAAATTATGAGCTGATTATTAAGTCGTTAAAGTACTATTAAATTGAATCTTAATGACAAATTTGCCACATATTTTTACTATATAAACACTGTAGTTACCCTATCACATTTATTCGCTCTTTGATTTTTGATAAAAAGGTCAAAATGTCATCCCAGATGAATCAAACTTAACTATCGGACTAAAAACGTTCTGAAATTATTTTTCAGCATAAAAACGACAAATCTAGTCGCGAAATAGCATCCGCAGTAAACTGTAATCAATCTACAGTAATTAGAGTCATTAGGAATTATGCTGAACAAGGAAAAATTGATGACAGACCTCGTAGTGGCCGACCAAAAAAAACTTCTGTTCGGGATGACGCTGCGTTAAGAAAAACAAGTCTGGCAGACAGAAGCCTTAATTTCATCCAATTAACGAAGCTGTGGTCTCAATCTACAGGTTTAAGCATGTGCACTTCCACTGTGAGAAAAAGACTGCTTAGTTTTGGACTTAGAGGATGTAAGGCACGGAAGAAACCACTGCTTTTAGAAAAGTAAAGATTGCATCGTTTGAAATGGGCCAAGAAACATCGAATCTGGACAGCAGAGCAGTGGCAGAGTGTACTATTTAGTGATGAATCCACTTTCAATATTAATTATCATGCTGGAAATGCCTACGTCAGAAGATTTCCTGGTGAAGAATTTTCTCCAAAATGTGTTCTTCCCACAATTAAACATCCAACCTCCGTTATGATATGGGGTTGCATGTCCGCTCGAGGAGTTGGTCGCCTACACGTTCTCTCTGGGATGATGAATGCCATCACATACATTGAGGTACTACAGGATGAGATGCTGCGTAGTGGAAAAGACCAGTTTGGCGAAAAAAAATTTATTTTTTAGGATGACAATGCTCCTTGCCATAGAGCAAAATTGGTTAGAACTTGGATGGAGAGTAATGAAATTGATAGGATGAACTGGCAAGCGCAATCCCCGGACCTCAATTCCATCAAGAATTTGTGGCAAAGGATATCAAACATCATTTCCAAAAGCAAACCCACAAATAAAACGATATTAATCGAATCTCTAATATACGCTTGGCATCACTGTTTTTTCATGGAGGAACTGCAAAAACTAATAAATTCCATACCCAAAAAATGTGAACTAGTTATTAAAAGCAAGGGCTGGCCAATTAAATATTAAAATTAGTTTAAATTATTTCAATGTGATGTAAAATATCGTCTTGATGTAAATAGCCTAAGTTTTATAATACTGAATAAAAATTTTTCCGAACTACATTTTTTTTATTAATCAAAATTTTTGCTGTGTTTCCATTCTATAATATTATATTTAAGTGCTTATTTGATGTAGATAGTAAATGGTTAAAAGAAATATTCTTCTATTTTCATGTATTTGGTAAGGTAATACATGACTTTTTAACAACACTGTACATATATACCAAAAGTCTAGAAACGACTAATTATTTCTTAAGTGGATGATCTGAATTATACAAAAACAGGAAAACACATATTTTGCAATCTAAAGATTTTAAATTGATGTTTGCAACGTTAGCAAATTTACCATTTTTTAAAACGGTTTGACCGATTTTTATGAAATTTAATATTTATATTCAGTTGAATAAGCTACCCTGAATTTTTTTCCTGGAAAGTTATTTCGTTTAAATGAGTTGACTTAGTTATTCATCAGGATGAAGTAGTTAACTATCCTACAGAGTTTTTGAATTCACTGGAACTGCCTGAACTCACACCTAACTAATTTACAATTTAAAGTAAGATTGTAACGTCTTAATCTTTTTAAGACCAGGGCGCTAAGCTACATCACACTGCTGGAAGAAATGAGGGAAAAAATTCTTAGGATATCCCTAAGGATATTCAAGAGAAAAACGCCCACAGTTCCATCCATCAGAATGGTGCTCTGTCGACTGCTCAGCACTGGTTTGGCTCCCTGTTCATTCTCTCCCCACACCAATCCCAGAAAGGTACAGGAAAAAAAAACTTACGAAATCATAGTAAAGGTATATATATTTATTAAATAATAACAAACAGAATTCAAATTATTATGAATGTGAAACAAAAATAAATTTTTAAACTGAGACTCAAAGATGCTGCCGATTGCCGGTATAAAACAATTAAAGTATAAAAAAGTACTCAGCTTTGGTTCGTTCTGAAGGAGTCGTTTGAGTTCTCCAGGAAGGGTTCCGATCTTTGTGGAAGTTAGCCGCTGTCGGTGGTTATTGGTTGGGTTAAGGGGGGTTGTTGGTCTAGATTATAGCAATCATTTTTGTCTCCAGGTTGGTAAATGGGTCTCAAATTATATACTGATGCATCAGTGGATTTAAGGTGGTAGTATGGGTGGTTGCTGATTGTATCCCCAAGGTAGTGTGGTTGGCTGTTGTTCGCTTCCCAAGGTAGTATGGTTGGCTATTGCTTGCTCCCCACAGTAGTGGCTAGAAAATTCATACAAAAATCAGTTTTCTCCCAAAAGAAACACCCGATTAGAAATAAAGCTGAGTATTCAGAGAAAAACTATCTCGACAAAATCTCTGATCACAGCGTGGCATTAATAAAAATAAATTTATAGGAAAAGATTTTATTAATAAGATATTAAAGAAAACAAGATAATATAGGTACATATATACAGCAAAAAAAAAATAAAAGTTAAAATGTTTTCAGCTTTATTTTAAGAAAGTAAGTATCTGCTATGTAAAAGTAAACAAGTAAAAAACAGAGGCTTAAAACTAGAAAAAGATACTTACCCGTGTATACGGCTAAGACACTAACCAATTTGTGTGACTATAGTTTCATTGGCAGAATGATTGTAGTGATATGATTGAAAAGTTGTATCGGCTTATATAGGATGGAACGGCTACTAAAAATATTTATAATTTAGTGAGGCCGCTTTAAAATAATATAGTACGGGAAACAAGTACCAAGCGAAGCTTGGTGTCACGTTCAATTGGTTGATTGAAACGTTACAAGATTATTGGAATATCTCGGACATATTACACGTGGAGAGAAATACATAGGGAGGCGTAGAATTTCATGGCTGCGCAACTTGAGAGAGTGGTACGGATGTATATCAAATGAACTTTTCAGAGCAGCCTCTCAAAAGTCCGAATAACTATGATGATTGCCGACCTCCGCCGCGGAGATGGCACTTGAAGAAGAAGAAGAAGTGCAATGAACCCGTGCAGTTTCACCAATATATACACCCTCACACTGAGTACAATTAATTCTGTACACTACATTAATTTTTTCTAATTTATCTATAGGATATTTCGTCATAGAATACAGAGATGTAATGGTATTATTGTTTTTTTTATTGCTATTTTAACATTGTCGATAACTTTAAAAATTTTTAATAACTTAATGGTATTAATGGTGATATGCAGGGCAGTGAATAACAATATGGTTTAATTAACAGAAGCAGTATTCTGAGATCTGACAAAAGATGGTGTCAGATTATCCACAATTACTATTTTGGAAAAAATCATTCTGTGTAGCATATGTAGAGGATAAAAGTTCTTAATCAAAATAGTATTAAATAATAGCAGATCTTCCTGTAGGTAGTCTGGACGAGATTGCCTTGTGACCAGTTTTTTTAGGCCTTTTATAAGGTTCGTTTTCATTTTGTTAGGATGTTGTGAGTAATAGCTTAAAAAGCTAGTACTACACATTTTTTGTAGTTCTAACCATTCTTATATATGTCAAGGAATGGTAAAGCATCCCCCACCTGTTCCCCAGCTTTAAATTGGTTATGTTGATTACCGCTGTTAAAAAATATTGACAATTTTATAAATTCTATTTCTATTCGATTTATAAAAAATACCATTTAACATGAAAATATTTTAAATAAACACACAGTAGATGAGTGTTAAATGCAATAAATCAATAGTGGTCAATCAATGCTTTTAAACACTGTTTATGATTTAGTCTAAAGGCAAATTGGTAAAAAGAAATGTTACATCAAAACTAACTAACAAATAGTCAGGTCTTAATTTAAAATTATTGATAAAAAACTGAATTTAAATAAATCTTTAATGTACATGTTGTTATTAAAATTATAAGCATTATTTAAAATGTCAGTGAGGAGCTGTGCTATTGGGAGTGAATACTGTGAAATTTTACAATTTCTAATTTAACTGAGCTGCTACCATGCTTCGTAGGATACCTAATACTGTCGGTCCCGGCTACGTATGTACTTACGTATCTACACTAAAACCTAAGCCAGAATTTTACATAAATGGAAGATGGCGACATTTTACACATTTCTGAAAAATGGGAGAACAAACAACTTCCAAATAAAAAAAAAAAATAAGAACCATTACTGAACTACTTCTTATTGTGTTCAATCTTTATATATAAAAATCTCGTATCATGGTGTTTGTCGAAGCTAATATTCACAAAGAACTAAACCGATTGCAACAAAATTGTGTGACAGTATCCGCCGAATATCCCTCGGACATTGATGAATGCCTCATAATTTCATGACAAATTGCTCAAGCTCGTTGCTTGGTAACAGCACTCAGCCTTCGGCTTCGTGCTGTTACCAAGGAACGAGCTTTCGATTGTAATGAAATTATCTGGTCTGTTATCAATGTCCTAGGGATATTACTACTGATAATAGTAGAAACAACCGTTTTATTTTTTCATTTAAACAGTTATATTATACCCACATACAAAATGTTTTAAACGACTCTACCTCTACTACAGTGGTAATTCATAAACATAAAGTGACGTTTAACACATGTATATGCACTTTTTCGTTTCGCTCAAACTCGAAAATATGATGAAATTGAAAGGAAAATAGTAAAAGCAGTTTTATTTTTCCCATACAAACAGTTATAATATACTGATCTATACATTATATAGCTACATCCTGAACGATTTTAGACGTATATCATTTGTACGTCTTTTGCATTTGAATATGCACCAGACATTAATTATTTTGCGCATTTAAAAGTTGCTATTGTGCAATGGACACAGTATGCCGTTGCGCATCAGGAAAATTTTGTTACCATCTCTTAGCACTCCACCAGAACCTTTAAAATTACTTATTACTGGTGATTCAGAAAATTTTTAGATGGTGAGCGAACAATTAGACCTTCATAGCAAACCAAATGCAATGTGTAACATTACAAAAAAAAAGTAGAATGGTTGGAGTGATGCAAACGAGTTCAGTTATTATCTGGGATGATTGTACTATGGCTTATAATTATTCACTCAAAGCATTACATCAAAATTTGCAAGATTTAAACGGCAACGACAAACTATTCGGTAGTGTCACTACTGTGACTTCCGTCAGACATTACCGGTTATTTCTCTCTTTATATATATTGATGAGATGAATACATGTTTAAATCAATCGTTTTTATGGCGACATATCGAAACAGTTTGATTTTCCATGAACATAAGAGTACAACGGTAAATTAAAACTGAATCCAAATACCCAATGCATCAAACTTCCAGATAATTTCTCCACTTTCGTTGAGAGCAAACATGAATTAATTGTAAGTGTCTTACCGGCTATACAGAATAATTACTTGAGTCGTAATTGGCTCAGTGAGCGTGCAATTGTGGCAGTGAAAAATTTTGACGTTGATGAAATTACCTTCCAGATTTAACAGTTGTTACCAAGTAATCTGATATCTTTTAAATCCTGATCTGATAAGCCGTCTGTAAATTCTCTGGATATACCAGGTATGCCACCACACAATCTTTAGTTGAAAATTGGTTCACCAATTTTTCTGCTGCACAATTTGAACCCACCTAGAATATGGGTGGGTGCGCCAACGGCGTGTTTGGTCATTAAAAGTATTACCGCAAATATTTTTGAAAGTTGAAAATATTTTCAAAAATATTATTAAAGCAATCATTTTGGCTGGACGATTTGAAATTGTCCTTTTGCCACGTATCACAATGATACTCTCATATATAACAATATCATTGAAAAGGCTTAATTCCCTATCCCATTAGCATTCGCGATGACCATTACCAAATCTTAAGGCCAGACAATGACCTTTTGCGGCTTGGATTAAGAGAATCTATGTTTTTTACATGGTCAATTATATGTTGCATGCTCACGTATTGGTCAGCTAGTTTTATATAAAAATAGAGTTATTATTGAGGCTGTATTCATATTTTTTTTTAATTTCTGTATTCATGAATAAGTTATCTTTTGACCGACAAAAACTTTTTAACATACAAAACAACGTTCTAGATAATAATTAAAAAATATATAAAAACAATAGAAAATACAAGCAGACCTTAATTATAAATTTACTTACCAGTTGCCAATAATCATTATTTGAAATAAAGATGTCTTGTCACCAGAATTTGGGTCAATGTAAAGATATTTAATCTACTTAACCGAAATAAACACAAGACACTATTGCAATGTAGGCCACATACTGCAGGTGCAAATAAATTTAAGTTTGGAACACAAACATCGTTTAACGACAAATATATAACGATAAAAGTGATAATTTTAAATTAACCGTCTAATAAAAGCTTTAGGTAAATGAAAATATCCTGAATTCTATAATGCAGGCGTTTATATATACAGGGTGTTCAAAAACTTTCCTAACAAACGAAGCCCGGAGATTCTTCAGATAATTTTAACCCAATTCACCTAGTCTGAAAATGACTCCTTAACCTGGGACCGCCCCTGGGGTCCACATGGGTACGCTATATTTTCAAGCCTCTCACATCTTATCGTTTTTAAATGGAGGGGATATTAGTGTATTGACACGTTTCTAGGAAGTGTAAATTCTTGTTAGTATTCAAATTATTTTAGTAGAGTGAACGTGTACGTTTTATTTCAATTGTTAAAATGGATGACCTTAGCGATGTTCAAGCACTAAAGGATATTTTGAGGTAGGTTCTGAGTTATTACTCTAGTGTTGTGTTATTACGTTACTAACAGCTGAAAGTTTATAAGAATATACAGTTTGATGAATTTATGTTTGTGCAAGTTGTATTTATTTGAAACTTTTTCATGCCGTACCCATATGGACCCCGTGGGCACCTAAACTTTTTTTTGTTTCAGTTCTGGATTTTCGCTACAGGAAGCAATAGAGCTTATTTTTAAAAACGATGATAATATAGCCCTAGAAAAAATCTTTGTTGAACCTCCACCGAGTAATATACTTACTGATGAAGAATCTGGACACGAGAATGAAGGCGGAACTTCTCTACACGTACCTGTCAAGCAAGTTTTGGAAAGGCTGCTTCTCCCTTTGTTAAACTTTTAAGCGAATTTCCTTTACAACAAAGAAAGTTACCATATCATTTTTACTTTGACAATCTCTTTACTTCAGTAAATATATTCAACTTCCTTACAAACTTCTCCAAACAAACAAAAACCAAATCAAAAGTTAAAAAAAATCTTTCCACAGGTACTTGATCCACAATTATTAAAAACCAGGGGACAATTCTGTAGCACCATAGAAAGAAAATCAGGTATATTTTTTGTTAGGTGGGTCTTCAACCTGTACGCCCTATAAAGAGATATTCCAAGAAGCAACATAAAAATATTCAAGTACCGCGGCCGTTTGTGATAGGAAAATAGTATAATGAGTATATGGGGGGAACAGACCAAATGGACCGAAATTTAACTGAGTATAGAATAAACATACGAGGAAAAAGGTGGTGGTGGAATGTCTTTACATATCTTATTGATTTGTGTGTCATTATTGCTTGATTAGGAATGCGAGATTATTAACACCATCAAAGAGCGCAAACTAGAATATCTTGGCCATGTTATGAGGAATGAACAGAGATACGGCTTGTTGCAACTCATTCTTTAGGACAAGGTATTTGGAAAGAGAGGACCAGGAAGAAGAGGAATATCTTGGCTTCAAAACCTGAGAAAGTGATTTAATACATCGACAACCGGACTATTCAGAATAGCAGCAAGCAAAGTTAGGATAGCCATGTTGATTGCCAACATCCGGAACGGATAGGCATCGTAAGAAGAAGAAGAATGCTTGGTTAATGTATCGCCAGAATACATTTTAAGACCCAAAAATGTCCCAGTTAACATTTAGGCGCACTTTAGTACAAGGATATTTGACAAAATACCAAAGTATTACTTTACGACTAGGACCAAATCTAATCCCCCAAGCTAACGACAGAAAAGTAATACCTGCCATACTATACGATAACATTGGACATTTGGTAGATTCTACTAAAGATAGTAAAAGACGAAGACGTGGGTTAGAAAGGTGTAAAAGTAAAGTGAGAACAATATGCATCAAATGTAATGTTGGATTATGTGTACCTACCATGTTTTGTAACCTATCACACTAAAAATTTAATTTAGTTTTTATACTTAGTTTGTACTCTTTTATACTTGTATTTATAGATTTTTTATTCAATACAAATGCATAATTTTTTTGTCGTATTTGTTCTGTGATTTAATAGGTTTATTCTTTTAATGCCCACGAGGTCCATATGGATACGGGGTAAATTCAATATTTAGCATTGTCAAAAATTTTTTTAAATATTTTTCTAGTGTTTTCTAAACCATTTTTAGTGGTTTTCGAAACAAACGCAAACATACACAAAAAAAAAATTGAGGGCGTTGCTAGGTTAAGGAGTTAGAGCTCCTTGAAGTTGGCGGCTTGTAATTAGTTTTTTTAAATATCCCCATAACGCTTTTATTTATAAAAAAAAACTGGTAAGAATTTTATCCTCCAGAGATAATTTCTAGTACTGGTTATATGCGTCCGTTTTGGGTAGGTCAACGATTATTTTAACACATAACTTTTTTTCTTTAACTGCAAAACATTTGTGATAATAGATTATTAAATTTTTAGGTATTTGAGTTCTAAAAGGTACTCCTACTTTAAGTCTATAGGATACACCGTATTCTAGAAAAATCGATTTGAAAATTTTTTTCACAAAAAAATTTAGAGGTGAAAGACTCTGGCCAGCCACTCTATTGGACGCCTTCTGCCAATCTAACGCCCTGAAAAACATTGATTCAAAAATTGTCTTACGCGTATATCATAATGTGGGAGTGCTCCGTCCTGTTGGAAAGTCAGTTCATTTTCTAAAACATAATTACCAGATTCCAATGTGTGTCAGTCATTAGCGTATCAATAACGTGTTCTAACAAATTTAAATAGGTTGTTTCGTTGAAATTTCCATAAAAAAATAATGCTCCAATAACGTGATTCTCTAAAATGCCAACCCATACATTTAATTATTTTTGAGGTATTTGTGTATGTGTCTTTATGAATAAATGAGGATTACTGTTACTCCGATAACAACAATTATGTCTAATAATTTCGTCATTTAACATAAAAGTACACTCGTCGGAAAACATGTATTGTACGATCGATGTTGTTTGTTATTTATGATTTTACTAAATTCTTCACAAAATTGAAGCCGACGATCAGGATCTTCGTTTAATTGAAGAAGTAATTGTATTTTATAAGGATGAAATTTATGAGATTTTATAATTCGATAAACACTAGATACTAATACACCAGATGCACAAGATAGTTGTCAAATAGACTGTAGATTGTCCATTTGTAAATCACCCAATACCGCCACTTCAAATGCTTCATTTCGTACTCGACGGTCTACTTCGTGCTTTGTGTTGTTAACTTCATCTGTAGCTATAAACTTATGTTTTTTTCTGGATGGTTCGTATTAAAGATCCTTTCCGTAGCCTTAGCACACTGATTATTTCCATAGTATAGCTTAACTATTTCTATTTTTTCTTCCCATATCCCATTGTTTAAACCTTTTTAATAATATCTCTGATTAATCTTCGAGTGGTAACGTACGGTCCCTGACACTGACGTAGTAGATTTTTCGCGCTAAAACTCTAATGCGCATATTGTTTTGTCCGCGCGGCCAAGTAGCTTTCGAATGCTCATCACGCTATTTAGTCCTGAAAAATCTGTGGCTGAGTGCGGATAGTTCATATGTTATTCGACCTGACTGTGTGAGCGACCGAGGTTACCATTTGTGTTATACTTAACGGTAAGTTTTTGTCGTTTTTGGTCCAAAGTCAGTTTAAATAATAGATATTCATTTTAGGAGTTATATGTGAATATGGCTTACGAAAGATGACAAATCAGGTTGCAACAACTTTTTGACGAAATTGTTGCTAATTCCGAACCGGAACCAGAAGATGACGACGCAAGTTTGCAAGATGATTGTTCAGAAGTTCTAGAATATGATACCAATTCAGACGAGGATTTCTGTGATTAAGAATATGTCGAAAATAATATACCAGTAGAAGTAATACCGCGCATACCACGTGTGTTTTGGAAAAATGGAACAACGTGGCGGAAATATCATGAATTTAATGGTAACTCTTCGAACTCGTACTGAAAATCTTCTACCCAATCTGGTAGGACCAAAAGGAGATATTGGGCGAAAATTGATGATAAAAGAGATTTAGGAATGTTTTTTTCCTACAGATATTCTAGAAAAAATAGTAAAATGCACCAATAAGTTCATAGCATTGAAACGCTAAGACACAGTCAATAACAGTACGGCTAGGCCAATTGATCTTATAGAATTAAAAGCTCTGCTTGGACTGCTGTACATATCTGGCGCTAACAAAAGCAATCATCAGAATTCTGATGATTTATTTAGAACAGATGGAAAGTGATTGGAGATTTATCGCCTTAAGATGTCGCTAAAGAGGTTCCAGTTCATTTTCTGTACTAGAATAAAAAGGCAAGTATTCGACAAGTTTGCCGCCATACATGAGATTTTTGATGCTTTTAATTCTAATCTACCGAAGCATTATAATCTTTCAGCATATACTACGATAGATGAAAAGTTAGAAGCATTTCGCGGCAAATGTTCATTCTTTCGGTTTGGGGAACGGGAAGGAACGTTACCATGGATATTTTTTTAATTTTTTCACAAGCGTTCAGCTTGCGCGATTACTTCAATGTGAACATCGTCCAACTGTTATAAGAAAGTTACGAAAAATTCCTTTAGTGCTAACACTACAAAGGTCAGAAAAAACCAGTATGTTCGCATTTCAAGACAAGTGTACCCTTTCCAAATAGGTAGGAATGTTTTAGTGTTATCTACTATGCAGTAGAGGCGTGGATGTCGTGAAAAAACTCTGTGCGGCATATAATTGTGCTAGAGCTGGCTAATGGTCATTTTTTACAGTTGTTTGAATGTCGAATACAGACACATGCATTCCAGACGATCCTAGAACAAAATATTCCAAGGACAATTCGTATGAGGTTAGTGGAAATTTGTGGCATGCAGACAAGAAATAAACCTATCCAGAAAAATGTGTATGACAGATGTACGTTCTACAGTAGTAAGTAAAACCGCAAAACTAGGTTTTTTTGTAGGCAGTGTGGCAAATATATGTGTTTGGAACATTTAACCGGACTATGCGTTGTGTGCAGTGTAAATGAAAATGAGGAAGCAAACGGACAACAGTTTCAGTTTATGTTGGACATCTGTTAAATAATTTTATTTTTTTGTGACATTTCAACCCTTATCTTTATGTTTGTTGATATTTTGTATTCAACAACTTAAAATGTTTTTGTAAATTGTTTGTCAATTATGTTAGTACCTACCTAAAAAAAAGCCAATTTTTTTTAATGTGCATTTTTTTTCTCGAAAATAAATACCTAAATATTGATAATTTCTTACAATATTGATATTTATATATAGTTATATTAAATATTTAGTCACATCAATATATTTGATTTTTTGTCTATAAGTTTTTTCTCTTATATTTTACATAAACAATATTTATATCATTTTTTTATATCAAGCATATCTTTATTTATATATCTAAATATCTCCAAAGATCACAGAGTATACTGTCCTCGTGTCCCTACATTTAATATGTATTCATGTGAATAGGAGAAAGGTCATCTATATAATAGAAAAACGCCAATATACCTTAGTATGCGTATAAAGGCGGGATTGGTAGCAGCTTCCACGCTCCAAAATTTTGTCAAAATAGTCCTTACCTTCGTTCCTATTGGTCATAGAAGGTTTTTTTAATGTGTGTTTTTTACCTGCTATTTCATGGTTGTACGTACAAGTCTGTATCTTGAAAAATATAAAGTTATTACAATTGTTTATGATTAAAAAACATACTCCTTTTTCAAACGTTTATTTTGTCAATAATTTCGATGAAAACGCAATATGCATTTAACTTCTATAATAGTTTAAGTTTTAAGAATCCTATGAAATTTGCTAAATGTGTCTAGCATCATTAATAGAGCAAGTTCAATAGTTTAAATATGTAGCTTTAGGGATAAATAAATTAAATACCTTTTAAACTATTTGACCGATCAGGAGGAAAATTCGCACAAATTTACACAAATGTTATTTATGTTCAAATGTATTAATAACATTTTATTTTGTTAATAAAAAAATTAATAAAATTTATAAATTAGTGCAAAAAATTGCATTTTTGCAAATATCTCCGTAAATTATTTATCAATTTTAATTTAAAAAACTGGAAAATAAAGATTATGCTTGATATAAAAAAAATGATATAAATATTGTTTATGTAAAATATAAGAGAAAAAACTTATAGACAAAAAATCAAATTGTGACCATAAATTATTGTTTAAAATAAAAACGCAAAGTAAAAATACGAGTACTTTTTCATCTTTTCGTCATCTAGTTACCCCCACCTGTCTTAAAAGCTTCAGATATTTTTTATGGATTTTTTTAACCAGACTGGGCTAGATATCAAGAGCCGAGACAAATGAACTGTGTAAAACTTTTGTCAGGGCCGAACTCCCAATTGTTTTATTGTTTCATATCCTTATTTTACTTAGTTACTTATTTTATTTCATGTTTTATAGAAAATGTAATTTTCAAGTACATAATTACATTGTCTCCACACAATTAAGTAGAATTTTAGAATAAAATTAAATAAAATAACATTTTGATAAATTTAGTCTATATGATTTTTACACTAAATCCTTTAATTACTTCAACTGATACATTTTCCCGGATCGATATTTTTAAATGAAATATTGCAGCAGGTCACTGCATTGTCCAATTACAATAACTCTCAATTAAACACTATTTTCAGTGCCGTTTTCTACTCAAACCGGGATGACGAATTAGGTTGGCTAGTGTGGAAAACATAGTGGTTTGTCGATTTGAAATACAATTTTCATGTAAAATTGTATTTGTTGAATATCCGGATTAATTGGTTTATCTATTAAATTTCTTTATTGTTGGCAACAATAATAATCTAATTAAGATGTGTTATGTAGAATGAACAATTTTGTTTCGTTCAAAACTTTTATGGGAAAAACTGCTTACGTGTTTTTCCACAGCGATTAACGATTTGGTATTATTCTACTGTATCTCGTACCGATATAAAAACTCTGAGAAATTTTCTAGAGAGGTCCATTGTTAGTTTGTTTATCGAAAATAATACTTGGGAAAGTCGAAAGTCGGTTTTTAGAACTCGGGAATTTGTGTGTTTTTAAAAGGACTAAAAGATGATTGGAAAAAGAAAAGAAGTACAAAAAATTATGATTTTGATGGATTTGTGTGTTGTTAAAAGGACTAAAAGATGATTGAAAAAGAAAAGAAGTGAAACAAAATTATGATTTTGATGGATTTGTGTGTTTTTAAAAGGACTAATAGATGATTGGAAAAAAAAAAGAAGTAAAAAAAATTATGATTTTGATGGATTATTGAAAGCCAAAGAGGGGGTAATCTGTTGTTGACTGTGAGAAGAAGAACATCCCATCCTGACAAGTGAACTAGTGCCGGCAGTTTTTAAACTTTTAAAAGTAATTTGTAAGTAAGAGGTAAAACAAGTAGTAGCATTTCTGGAATAGAAAGGCTAATAGGAAGAGGTTTGCAGTATTTGAGTTTTGCAGTATTTGTAAGTACAAATACATTTATCATTCATCGGGAGAATCATAGCCAAGGATATTTTGACAGCCAAAAAGAGACTGTTAGGCCATTTGATTCCGTAAAAGCAGAACAAAAGAAGGATTTTTGGTTACCGAGTTTTGATTATAGAATATCAGGGACATATTAAAATTTGAAATAATTAAAATAATTGAATTCGTTATCGAGAACAATAATGCAGAAGTTTTTAATAAAAATACAATTTTTTTGTATTAGACATCCCGTCTTGCGTTCCGTCCCGAAGCTATTTTCGCTGTCCCGACCCGCGTGTCGTACCGTGTCCCGCAAAGCTAACTTATATTTTAAATATATTAGTCCCAGGGCTTCAGGGAGACGTGATTCAATCCGGAAGACTATTGAGTTTAATATTATTTCTTGTAATAGTGTTAATATCTTAGGTCTAGGTTTAATATATATATATATATATATATATATATATATATATATATATATATATATATATATATATATATATGTATATATAGCTAGGTTTAATATATAACTTACAACATGAGGTTAATCCAATAAATTTTGAAATTCACAAAACATTAAACTTAAATTTTTAAAGTATTTATATATATATATATATATATATATATATATATATATATACAGTGTGACCCATTTAGATTGGAAACATCTCTATAAAAATTGAAGTTGTTAACCGATTTTAATCAAATTTTTTTTTAATGTCATGTAATAAAATGTCTATTGCAGGACAACATATTGTTACGATAAATTCTGACCCAAAACCGTAAATATATTTATTACTAATATTTTCATTCATTCACGTATTTTTTAGGTAATGCCTACCTGACACACGATGGGTCCCCCTTTGTAATAAAAACAACAATTCGAACCTTCTGGAGACAAGCCGATTTAACCATACCGGTTCTGAGAACAATTCGCCGCTCTGTCTAGAAGGCCGTAGACGTTTGTAGTCTAACAGTAGTGAATATATAACAGGACTTTTTGGAGAATAGAAAACAGTTAATTCTGAAGACGCGCTCGCGATAAAATGTTACGTTCGCTTTTTAATAAATTATGTATATTTAGTGATAAATAAATTAATATCAGTTATTGTGCTTTTTAATGAATTAAGATAAGAACAAGACATTATAAATTAAATAGACATTGAAATAAAATCATCACAATATGAAATATTTAGTTAAATTTTCAGGGCATTCTACGATACTTTTTCTTCGTCGAAAATGAAGAATTTGTATTAGCGATTTTTTTATTAAAAAATACGCCACTGGATTTAGAGTGGCTTCAAATAGCTATGACAAAAATTTCATTAAGATATATTTATTAATAACAAACTTATGACAACTTAAAATTTTAAAACTCGCTAAGAAAAAAACACTCTGTATTAACAGAAACATGGAAACATAATTTTAGTTTAAATCCTAGTTGCCTCTACCAATCCACCATCTAATTGGATATATTTGTCGTAGCGTTTATGAATATTTCTAATTACATTTCTTAGTTGTTGGGGAGTAATTTCTACACATGCCTGTCGAATTTTTGTACGAAGTTCGTTTACGTCTCTTGCACGGGTTTGGTAAACTTTTTGTTTGATAACTCCCCAGAGAAAGAAGTCTAAAATTGTGAGATCTGGAGATCTGAGTGGCCAATCTATCAACGGACTACCCCGGCCTATCCAACGGTTCGGAAAATTTTCATTTAGCCATTGCTTCACGGTTCTGGCGTAATGAACAGAACACCCATCTAACTGGATATACAAATTTAATCGTTCATTAATTGGGAGCTCATAAATAGCATCCCACAAGTTGGTGTTCAAAATTTTAAAAAGTTCTGTGAGTTCAAGTTTTCTTCATAAAAGAAAGGACCAATAACTCACTCGTTCAGTATACCACACCAGACATTGATTTTTTGAGAATACTGGCTTTTACAGTTTATTACCCAATGGGGATTATCTGCTGTCCAATAGCGACAATTCTGTGATGATTGTACTCCATTTGTAGTGAAAGTGGCTTCGTCGGTAAACAACACGTTTTTTAGAAAATTTATATTGTTTAAATATTCCCCTTGGGCCCATAAACAATATTCTAAACGTTTTGCTTCGTCGCCTTCTTGTAATGTGTGTAAGAATTTTAGTTTGAAAGGTTTAATATTATTTACCTTAAGACATCGCCGAATACTCTCGAGGCACATTCATATATAAACTGGCATTCCTTAAACTGGCATTAGGGTTTTTTCTGAAATGATCTAAAATGATTTGATCATTTCCTCTTCTTCTTTGTAACGGGTTATTTTTTAAAATTAGTTTTGATACTGCACCATATTCATTAAATATTCTATTTATTTTGTTTACTGTACCGCAGCTAATATTAGGACGATCCACATGTCTGTCATTAAATATTGTACAAACTTCCCTGGCACTTCTATTGTTATCTCCCAAAAGACGTATAATTTTAATTTTTTCTTTCAAACTTAATCTTGCAGCCATGACACAAAATATTATTAAAATAATTTGAAGTAAATATTGTTGCAGATATTATGCATAAATTTATGCTAGCACTGAAATTTGTATGAGACACATAATGTCAAACAGTAATATCGTTGTCATGGCAACTGAGATTTAAGTTGTAGCATGTAAAGTTAATAATAATGTAAGTGCGTTACTTGCATTACATTTGTATGCTATTTTAAACATTTTTTTGTCTAGTAGTGTTTTATTATTAAAATTATTTGAAAAAGAATTAGTTTTATGGTTATCTGTTGATACAGGGTGTTCTTTTTTGACTAGTAGCTTAGTGAGTTTTAAAAGTTTAAGTTGTCATAACTTAGTTATTAGTACATATATTTTAATGAAATTTTTGTCATAGCTATTTGAAGCCACTCTAAATCCAGTGGCGTAGAAATATTTTTATTAAAAAAATCGCTAATAGAAATTCTCCATTTTCAACGAAGAAAAAGTATCGTGGACTGCCCTGAAAATCTAACTTAATATTTGATATTTTGTCCCGCAATAGACCTTTTATTACATGACATTAAAAAAAAATTTTGTTAAAATCGGTTAACAACTTCAAATTTTATAGAGGTGTTTCCAATCTCAATGGGTCACACTGTATATATATATATATATATATATATATATATATATATATATATATGTATCTATATATATATATATATATATATATATATATATAATTACAATATATTAATTTGATTTAATTTTGTAAGAATCAAGATTGGCACAATATAATATTAAATTACAAATTAAATATAATTAAAATATTGTAATATACTTTAAAAATTTAAGTTTAATGTTTTGTTAATTTCAAAATTTAATGGATTAACCTAATGTTGTAAGTTTTTGTGCTAGTTTTATACAATGTTTTTAATTCTAAGTTCATTGTGTTTACTAATAAAATAATTGTAACCATATTTTAGCATTTCCTGAAGAAGCAAATAAATTTTGCGAAAGCTTGATAAAAGAACAAAGAGTTTTACTTATCCTGCCCTAATAATGACTGCAACCTCAAAATAAAACTTTATTATATATATATATATATATATATATATATATATATATATATATATATATAGATATATATATATATATATCGATGACTTCTTGAACGCCTGATCTTATATCGACATGAACGCATCAATGCACCTTTCATGGCTCTTTGTGATCATGGATCTAAACATCATGATCAGATCTTCATGATCATCTCAGATCAGGTCAGCGTTTTATGCTCTATAATTTTGTACCGGACACATTGGTTAAAAAACTTTTGCTTTTTCCAGTCTACACATGTACATTATCCAAATAACCAAATCTAAAATTCTGGGTCAACAATTAGACTATTTTTGAGATGGTACCACTTTTCCCAAAAATGTTTATTGCTATGATATGACTAACATTAAACAGAATCATTAATCTATTAAAAAAATTTATTTATTTCTCCTAAAATTCTTAAACGTGTTTGTACGTTTATAAACCTTATTATAAAATATTTTATTATCACTTTAACTAAATATGAAAAAACCATACTTTTAAAAGTCAATTTCAATAAATCGTTCAGCTTCGGAACAGATTTTCCACTACACCTTCCACTAAGGTTGTTGAATCTCGTTTGAGGACATTTACGGAATGTCCGTAGTCTAGACCAAATCGACAACCTATCACGCATAATAAAATTTGTCTCCTAACTCAAAAAAGTTTGTGCTAGACCAATTGTAAAATGCGATAGAGGGAGATTCAGTCACTATATTTGAAAACGTAAAATCCAAATAATGTTTTAAAGTTTGTACACAAGCTTACTGATAATATGCGGTTTTAATTACTTATAATTAATTTATCCAGCATCCAATCAACCATAAATATTTATTGATTCAATATAATCTCTTGCATAATTTTTTCTTAAACTTGTATTATCAAGTGTGCATTCTAGAAATATTTTATGACGTTAGTTACGTGATATAATTTAGTTACTTGTCAAAATGGTTTGTGGAAAGTGTTTATCCAATGATTTACGAAATTCCTTTGTTTCGGTCGATAACAAAGGACTTTTTGAATATATAATTGCTTAAATTTTAAGTATTCCGATACATATTAAGACGATACATAAAGTAGATGAAGTAGAGTTATTCGAATGCCTGGGAAAATAACTCACAAATATTATTTCAAAAGAAAGTTACGTTCTAGACACCTGTGATAGTCTGGCGCTGTATATCCTCTGAAGCAGTTGGACATCTCCTTTTCATTGATGGCACTGTGTATATTGCGAATTACAAAAGTATTTTACAAGAAGAACTATTGTTACCTATTAAGGAATTTAAATGCTGGATAAAAGATTTATACTTGCCCTTACAGGATAGCGCAGTCTGCTATACAGCGAAATCCGTAATATCATGTTTACAGGAAATGAATATTCCCGTTTTAAAATGGTCTTGAAACAGTTCTGATCTATCCCCTATCGAGACCCTTGTGTCATCAGATAAAAAAAGCACTTCAAACTTCATATCTTGCCCTTACTTCCTAATTGTCTCTATCCTCAATTCGTTTTATTAAACAAACAAAATATCTACCGGTTTCTTGTTGACAAGAAATCTACGTCATTCTAGCATATTTAAGATAACCAATATCGAAATCTATTGTTTTGACTGCCTAGAAAAACAATTTACCTACTGTCTTATTCTAAATAATGTATGCCAATATTTCTTACTAAAATCCTAATCTTTACTACATATTTTTTGGTAGTATCGCTTACAAATAAATTTTAATATTAGGAAATCCCATTTTACTTTTCAAAGTTCATTGCTTCGTTAAACTCTTATACCTTAATTGTCCTTTTGAATCTATTATGAATTACCAGTTCTTGAAATCACTTTAAATACTAAGACGCACTTTTCACTGGATTTCAAAAATATCAGGTCATGGAGGCCTCTGTCTTATTATGCTGTTTTACTTGCTACAATTTCCACTTTTTTCGACACTTGACTTGTTTTTCTTTAGTATACTATTCCCATTTCGTCAATGTCTGTCCCTGGACTGTATCTATTAATTTCTTTTTTTGTCGCTCTTTTTTTCTGTTTTGTGTTTTTCTCGCATGTAACATTTTTATGCTTTTACTTTTCTTTAGCATTCGTAGTATCTCTCTGCGCCCCAATTTTCTGTCTTATTTTGGGTCGTCCACATATCCATTAACTTAATTTTTGTCCCCTTTCTCCTTCCCCAAATTTCTTGGTATTATCAATTTTTTCCTTCTCTGTTTTCTCTCTTATCTTTATATATTTGGTTTTTACTAGGTTAACAATCAGATCATAGCTTCTTCTCGAAATTTACTAAGATTTTATTCAGCCCTTTCGTTGATCTTACGAAATCTTTGCATAGTTGTCTATTATTTATTAAAATGTCTTTTTACATCTCTATAATTGTTTTCTAAAACTAAATTATACTAAATGGGTCTCAACATTATTAATAAACTCATTCGAAAAAGAGAACATAAACTTCTTTAACAGTCAACCTTTAGATCTAACTCTTTAGTTTCACCCTCTTACAGGTCACTGCCTTTTCACAATTCGGTCATTTCTAAAAAGAATAAACACATCCTTTTAATCTCTGATAATATTAGATATCCATATTTATTTTAAAGTTCAACCAAATACTCTCATATTATCATTGTGGCGCGACAGAAACTACGTTACTGAAAGTTTACAGATCACTAATCCGCTCCAAGCTTGACTATAGATGTTTCGTCCATATGTCTGGTCTAAATCAATCTTAAATTCGCTAAATACAGTACACAACTCGGCTATTAGTCTATGTCTTGGAGCATTCCGTTCTAGTCCAGCAGAAAGTCTTTACTGTCAAGCTAATGAACCTCCTCTATGGCTTAGGCGAGAAAACCTTCTCTCCTATGCTGCTGCAATTTCTTCTAATCCGTCCAATCCAGTACTCCATTTAATTACATCGTCACACCAACCTGATAACAACCCTCCAAGTAACTTAATTATACGTCCTATTCCTAGTTTTCTACAATCGTTACTAAGAGATATAAATTTGTCTGAAACTAGAACTCTACCATTCTCCAATAATCCCTATTGGACCAACATACTCCCACATCATGATATATTCCTCACCAAATTTAACAAGGAAGATACCAGTATTAGTACATTAAGAATTCTCTTTCTAAAACTTATAAACAAAAATAAATATAACATAGTACTTTACACTGACGCGTCAAAGACTGAAAGTGGTGTTGGATATTCTGTAACCACTGTACAACAGTCTATCGAACTCTCTAAAATTTCTCCTTGGTGTTGTATCCACACTGGTGAACTACTAGCTATCTAACATGCTTTCAAATATGCCCAACAATATCCAAATACACACATAGCCATATGCTCTGGTTCACTTTCCTCTATACACCCCATTAATGCTATATCCACCAACCTTCCTATCGTCCAAGATATTCATGACATATATCAGCTTCTTATAAACTAAAATACAACTATCACTCTTATATGGGTACCATCCCATGTTGTTATTAGTGGTAACGAAAAAGCTGATTGCCTTGCCAAAAAAGCCGCATCATCCACGGCTACCATTATCAATATATAAATTTGCAATGATCTCAAAGCTAGACTGAAGAAGCTTAATCTGTCCACCTGGCAGATTCACTGAAATGATGTTACTTCAGCGCTGCATGAAATTAAACCCTCACTAAACCTTCTTACCTATCCCAGTTTATCTCGAAAAAATATGGCAATCACACGCAGATTGCGTATATTACATACCCGTCTAACTCATGGCTACCTAATGACATCATCTCCACAACCAAAATGTCAGCACTGCAATACGACTCTGCGAATCGACACTTATCGAATGCCCTTTTTATGCCAAAATACGCCAACAGCTCGATATCAGTACTAACGTCAAAGAGGTCTTAAACAGCACAGACCAAATCAACAAGGTTATTAAATTCCTCGAGAAAAGTGAACTGCTCAACAAAATATAAATGTTATATTACAAGTTTTTAGTATTTTCTCTTTATGTTAAATGTTACCTACAATATTTTTTTATTTATATGTTATTACCATGTAAATCGTAACTCGTGCTAATGGCCATAAATGTCTCATGCACATTAATTTAAATAAAAAAAAAACTTAATACAATTTTTTTAAATAAAATTGTACAGTGTTATATTCATCTTTATATTCTAAAACCTGCCTTTATTATAGGATTCTTTAACAAAACCTTAGCATAATTTAAAATATTAAACTGATATTATTTCAGAATAGGTTATAATCCAAAGCTCCATTATTCTGTCTAGTTTTCACTCTAATTAGCCGTAAAAATACTTTGTCAATAATGTAATAGCCGGTTTTAGAAAGACTTCCGTCATTTATTATTTAATTGAAAAGATCCACAAAGGAATAAAGATGGTCCGGGGTTATTTGATCTCTCCAGGGACTCCATGTCAGATAGAATGTTAGAAAAGTTAAAGCAAGGAACCTGAAGTGGAAAGTGATTAATTCGTAATATCCGATGGAGTACGATCGGTTGGGATTAAGTTTTATCAAAGTGTAAAAGGATTAAAATAAAAATATTTCTTTAAATAGCTACGGATCATTTGGTTGTAGTATTTATTTAACATAATTAATTTTTGTTTAAATTACTTAAAAGAAAAATTAATAATTATGCGAATAATAGTTGCATTTTTATTTATATTGGATCTATCATACGCCGATAACACGATACATTTTCACACAATCTGTGTGTTCATATTGTGGGCGTACAATATGCAATTATTTATTTTTTCTATTTGGCGTGTACGTTATATGAACACAAACACATAAACTTTAACCCTTTGACGACTGTCGGTATGCTGAGATGACCTTTACAAACATTTCTTTTAAACCTCCCAGCGGTTCTACAGTCATACCAGTGTGTAAAATTCGTTACGTATATTATAGTCTAAGCAGAGAATAACCGAACTCACATGTGACGGTCCTAGTAACAAAGTCGGCAATCACCATCATTTTGACTTTTGAGTAAAACGCAAAACAATTATACGGCTGTATTTTAGGTGATATCGAAACAAATATAGTCTAATATATAAGACAATGGCAAATGACAGCAAATGGTGAAGAAGTTTTAGCTAAATTATTAACAGTTTTTTTTTAAATTGAAAAAAAAAGATGGAGAATGCCGGTTTTGATACTAAGAGGTGTATATTGCCGGTTTTGATACTAAAATTCGGCAAGAACATAATAAAAGTAACATAATAAGTATTTATGTTACCTTGGAGAGTTTTACAGGTAATTTTATTTATGATAGCTCATAAAAATAAAACAGCTTTGTTTTCAGAATAATGTAATTTAAGAAACAAAATATTATATAAATATTATACTAAAATAGAAGGAAGTTCTTCAAAGAACTCACAAGTTGCTTCCTCCATTTTTTCAGTATCTGGAACTGTATCAGCACTTCCTTCCTGAACTGCTAGCTGCTCTAGTTGATTATTATTAAAGATAATATCTTTAAAAAATTTGAGTTCTTCCATGGTTCTCCAAGTATTTCCAAAGTGTTTGGTGAGAAGTTTATCAACATCTTTAAGCTTAAGTGAATTTACTTTTTGCAGACCACTTTCTATAATAACGGGGTCAATCATATAGATCTTACAACCTTTCTTTAAAACACTTTTAAATGTTTGCAAATCAGTTCTGTAATTAATTTCTCCTCTAATGGTAATATTTCCAGTTTTGCATTTTCTTAGGAAAAAGCGCTTTGTATTTTTAAAAGAAAAATGCCATGTACCAGTGGGTCTAAAATCACTTGAGATTGTTTCTTTCCAATTAAACACTTTGCAATTTTGCCCTAAGTGAGTAAGTGTAGCTATTTTTGAAAACAATTCCAAATACGTTTTTGGGTGCGATATAACTTCCAGTTTTTTAATATCTTTCTCAATATTACCAAAGACCTTATCAGCTGGCAAGAAAGAATGGCCTACCACCGGAAAAATTACCTCGATGTTTTGTACATGTGTTGGTGCTCTTGATGAAAGCCATTTGCAACACATTCCAATTAGCGTAGTGTTCTTATTTTGGCCACTGCAGCCATCTGCCATTAGTCTAATGGTGGTTATTTCAGAGTGAAAGTCAATTTTGTTAAGCCTGTCAAAAACGGCGGAAGAAATTTCGTTGGAACCTTTTCCAAATTCGTCCTCTGTCCAATAATACGAAAATACATTTTTTTCAGTAAGCTTTGATTGAGAGGTTCCCTGGACTATGGTAAAATTATATAAATACAGTTGCCTAGAGTAGTAGGCACTTTGGTCGGGGACCTTAGGAAGTACAAGGTTTTTTTGACAATCAAAAGATAGTGTTATCAAATCATCTCGTGACTCTTTAAGCAACTCAAAAAATGCATTAGCCCTTAGCTTATGAATTTTTCTTTCAACAATCAATTTTTTCTTCTCTTCTTCATCCATAGATCTTTTAATTTTTTCTGCAAACTCAATGCATAGGGAACACATATCCGTACGGGGAGTAGTAAAGCTAAGGTTGTACTTAGTATTAAAAATCATTCTAAAGTATGATGGTTTTACTCTCTCCTCTGGAGAACACTGATTAATATACATTTGGAACATCTTTTGTATTGACAAATCAGAAGAAAGGTAGCGCATACGTGTGGAAGAACGACAATAATGCGATTCAATACTTTTAAAAGTATTAATAAATTTTTGAACTGATTCTTGTTTTCCTTTAAAATTTGAAGTTTTTCTGTCACCGCCTCTTTTTTCCTTTGGTGCTTCTCCTGTTTTTAAAAATGATTTCATAATGTAGGTGAGGCGATGTTTCGTAATATTTAGTATGTTTAAAAAAGCTTTCTAGCACACTGGAATATTTTGCTTTATTACACTATTCCGTACAAAGCATTTCACAGACGTTGTTTTTGCTTCATGTCTAGAGTTTTTTGGACGGTGACGTTTAGGTAGTTGAACTGGGTACACGTAAACTCATCACCAGTTACCATAAATACCCTCGTACATAGTACAAACTCATCACCGTCATAAAAGTAGGGTTTTCAAAATAGACCCTAAGAGATTGGTAAACTGATCACTGGCCTACCTGCACCCCGGATCAGGTATAGACCATAAAATCCCAGCAAACGGCTAGTTTTTGGTAATTTCACAGAATAATCCAAATCCAAATGTCTTAAATGCAACTGCAATTTATTGGTTTTTATTTGGGAATTCCACAAAATTATATTAATAGCTACCTACCTAAAATCATGCGAAAAGAAAAAATTCTCTTCATTTGCCCTTGTTTCTTCAACATGGATAGTGAACTGCTAATTGATTACGTCCTGAGCCAACGCGGACAAAGAATAATGGTTATCAATAATTTCAAATTTTAATTGCGAAAGACTCTAAAAAAACCGAATTGCCTTTTGTGGACTTGTGCAACGAAAGGGTGTAAGGATAAATGTCATACAACTTGTGAGTAGAAATTTTATAATGTTTTTGTTTAGTTGTTTCGCACTGGTTTTCGCGAATCATCCTGATCAAACAGAAAAAAATCAGCGAAATTAAGTTAACTGTATAAGATGTTTCTTGTAGGCAAGGCATAATATTACTTTGTTGCTGTAGATTACCGTTTCTGATATTACATTTTAAAATGATCAGATATTTTTTAGTTGTATACGCGGTTTGTCAAAAAAATGAATTGTGGATATTCTCAAATCTTAATAAAATTCATGTTGTTTAACGAACCGCGTAAATGACTGAAGAATACTAATATCTGATTCTGATGATTGAAGTTCTAGATCATTCAGAACTAGAGAATAATTTTTTTTTCATAAAACTAAAAATAAAAAATTTTTCCATATGGTACCGACTTAATTGGACTCTATATTTGGGTGTGCAGCTGAAGATAGGACAAAGAAGTACTCTTTTTAGTCTACCAAGCTTTCGCAAATCTTTATCTGCATCATCAGGATGCTACAATAAACAAAATTAGTACAAGTTACAGAATAAAAATTATTTTGTATCTTACACTAATTGAGGTTAGTTGTCATGATGTTTATAAAATTAAATGAACAACTCATCTGACTCCTACAAATAATGGCGAAAACTAACCAAAAAATGTAAAAAAATTGCTTTTAAAAGCACTCTAATTGTGGGATCTTTGTCCAAGTCATTGAAAGATACAGTATAGGAAACTGTACTTAAGCATTTTGATGCATTCTGTCACAATAAATGCATTGCTGATTACTTTAAATTTAAAAATTTCCGCCAATGATGTCATAAAATGTAAAGCTTTGCACGTGTAAAAAACTAAGTTTCCTTCGACTTCAATGCACTAATAGCACACTCAAGTTTTTAGCTTTTCCTATTTTTTAGACATTTTATATTTACTTCCTGTCCAAAATCGTCTATTATTTTCAAGATAGTCAAATAACGCCAAAACAGTAAGACTTAGACCGAATGTATGCTTAACAAATTATCTCGAGAATTCAATGAGAAATATAAAAAGGCAATGAAAATCAAATAACGAAGTTGAGACTACTTCCGATATAAACAAAAATAGCACATGTTGACAAATATTTTCATTTTAAAGTTCACTATCGAAATCCTATGTAACTAAATTTTTAGATCTCAAAAAAAATTTAGATTGGCAGATACGTCTAATAGGCCACACCGTGAAACATATTAATATCTTAGTTAAATTTTAAAGCAACTTGCTTAAAATAATTTCTGAATTTATTAAATTATCACATAAACGAGAAGTATAACAGGTAAGAGGCAATCTTTCGCATTAGAAACCAGGCAAAAATCCCGGTGATGAGTTTACCTATCTGCGGTGATGGGTTTACCAATCTCCAAAGGATGCCGGTGATCAGTTTACTATATCTTCGAGGGTCTAATAATTTTATGGGGGGCTATATAGTGATGAGTTCGTACACGTCCGTTGAACTGTACAAAATTTTAGAATAAAGGAATCTTGACTAAGCTTGTCCTTAACTGCGTAAAACGCATCATGAAAACACTTGATATCTCTCATTGTTAGAGAAGAACATTGATAGGCCTTCGTTTTGTGGCCGCAAGTAGGGAATTGTGGTAACTGTGATGAAGAGTACCTGAAAAGATAACATATTTCAAAAAACTAATTATAATACTGACCTTATAAAATTAACAGTAGCTTGAACAAATCATTTGTTTTTTTTATTAGTTTTTTATAATATGTAAAATAGTTTTAATAATAAAATAAATCAAAAAATTATATGAATAAAATCTGAATACGGATGACATGTGCTCTTAAACCTAACCTTTCGAGTAAAAACTACAACTAAATTTTAAAGAACGTACCTCATTTTTTTCCGCACATTTTGCTGCCATGTGGACGGATTGCGAATTCGTTTGCGAGCTTTGTTGTTTTCAACAGGAGTTGTAATAGTTTCCATTTTAAAAAAGTAACAAAATAAAAAACAAACAGCTTGGCACCTTGGTTAAAAAGAAACTACGAGAAATTATAACGACAGCGACTCCAGACGACTCCTAGTGGTATATCACATGGTCACTTCGAGGATTCTCATTGGTCAAACAGGACATTGCCGACTTTGATTCTAAACCGTTCATGGAGATTGCCGTGTTTGATTCTTAGGCTAAATTTATATGCTATTTTATAGGCGGATAATGCCGTTTTTGATTCTTATTCTCTTTATTTATGTATAGTGTTTTAAAATACGAGCAATTTGGTGTAACTAACTCAATTTTGGTAAAAAGTGGAGATTGCCGACTTTGATACTAGGACCCTCATGTGTTCGGTTATTCTCTGGTCTAAGTGTCTAACCCTTAGACAAGGAAAGAGAGAGGACAAATAACTTTCATTTAATAAATTTTCGAAAAGTGAAGCCAGTTTCGATGTGACCGCCATGTTTTGTGACTGTACGTTGTCCATTACTATCTCTCGCAGAGTTACCAGGTTCACTGATTTTTCAGTAAATATACTGAATATAACTTTGACTTACTGAAACACTATATCGATTTACTAAAAACTATGTAATGACAAAATCATGTTTAAAAAGTGATCATTACGTCAGTGTTCAATTATAAATATAAAAAATCTATTTATTGATATATATCCATTTTTCTCAATCTAATGAAGAAATAAAATATGATCTGGCAACTTTGCTGGTGCTGGTTGGTGCCAATTTAGGCTTCAGTCAATTCCATGCGATTACACGTCCCCCTCTTTCCTTGTCTAAGCTCTAACTAGTTTATAACCAATTTGATTGAATCAGATAGACTGGATAACATAATTAGTCAAGCACACATTTGAAGCGGACGTCGGTTTGACAGAGCGACATATTATAATTGTTTTCTTGTTTATTCAATTATTAACAATTACAAAAATTACGGGTAAGTGATATTTTTGAAGTCAGTTTCACACTAAGTACTGTTATTTGCATGAATAAATTTCATTTTTTTTTGTAGATCATTTTATGTGGAATTCTGGCACAACCACAGAGCACTTCCTATATGAATTCTGCCAATATGCAAAATCAAAAGTGGAGCTTCAGGCATTTGGAAAATATGTCCCAAAACGAGGTTGTCGCCTTATTGGATGAAATTCCAAGTGACCAGGAATCAATTGTCTCTAATACTGAAAGCGCCTTGGGAGATAAAGTGGATGTTGATGAATTTTGGCGATTAAATAATAAGGATGTCTTTGATATGGGAAATATGGACATTATGTTTGAAGACCAAATTAACAATCAAGATTCAATAACGAATACTCCAAATAACCAATAATCGAGATCGGTTAGTAAAGACGATGTACTTCTAGCAGTACGTCTAGCAAAGAGAGATAACTCTATGTTTTGGACCTAAAATGAAAGTTATGTAACACAAATAAATCAATTTATTGAAACTACAGGCCTAAACATTCCAAAGTCTGCACAGATGTTTTGGAATTATTTTCCAAAAACCAATTTACCTAATTGTATTTTAAACTAATCTATATTAGTTTCAAAACACGGAGTGTTTCCTCCTCCGTTCAAAAACATGGAGGAGGAAATGGATTTACCCCTACCACAGAAGACGAAGTCAAAACATTTCTTGGAGTAAATTTATTAATGGGTATAAAGGAAATGCCAAGTTAGTGAGATTATTGGTCATGACTTGATGAATTACGAAACCCTTTCATCAGTTCGGCTATGTCACGTGACAGATTCGTTTGGATACTAGGCAATTTACATCTGGTTGATAATACAGGTAATACAAAAACTAATCCCGGATTTGACTTTTCAGCACTGAATCCACATGAGGTTCAAGCGATTGATGAGTCTATGATAGGTTTCAAAGGTCTAAGCAGTATCCGACATTACATTTCCAATAAACCTATATAACGTGGCTACAAAGTATGGGTTAGAGCAGATTCAAGCGGATTCATATGCGAGTTCCATGTATAAACCGGTAAAGTGGGAAATTCCACAAAAAAAAACTTAGGATAACGAGTCGTACAGGATCTAACAAGGGTCTTAGTAAATAAACACCACCTACTGTTTTATTACAACTATTTCAACTATATTGTTCTTCAGATATCTTTATTGTCGAACAGAACTTACGCTAGTGGAACCGTTTAAAAAAAAAGGAAGGATTTACCAAAGTTCAAAACTGACAAACAAATGAGTCGAGGAGATTCAGACTACCGTATTTTAACAGATGGACTAACTGCGTTAAAGTGGATGGATCGCAGAAGTGTGATTAGCAAATCACCAAAATCCAGTAACAAACGAAGTTGTACAGAGAAGATAAAAAGACGCTACTCTAAATGAGGTTTCATGTCCACAAATGGTAGTGCTCTACAACTCACATATGGGATATGTTGACAACTTTGATATGCTGAAAAGTCTTTATTGGTGAAAAGGTAAATCGTAAATCACACAAGTGGTGGCATAGAATATTTTTTATTTTGTGGATGCTTGAGTCGTAAACGCATTCATTCTATTTCTTAGAAAGATTTATCTTAAAACTTAGAAGAAAATCAAAAAGTATGTCTTTGAAAGAATTCCTGCTATCTGTGATTAGAGACCTTATTGGAGATCCAAACAATTAAAAAGGGGAAGACCATTAGCAGAAAAGCCAGTGAGTAAATTCAAAAGGCATATCCCCTTGGAACATAATATCCTACAGCGAACAAGTTCACAAAATTAAAATGAACCAGATGAAGCAGTAATTTCATATTTGTAGAATAAAGCGGACCTGTTTATAAATATACGTTTGCAATTTACGGTCATTTTAAGTAAAATTATCGCTAAACTAAAACCTTTTTATATTGGAGTTTTAAAAGTTCAGTAATAAAAAACAACGAGAATAGACCGTGAGTAAAATTTTTAACTGGGCGACTATGTGGTGACTTTTCTGACAGTATTATTAACAAAAATTTTTTTACCAAAATTTTTGTTGGAGATACAGAATAAAAAAAATACAAAATTTATAAAAAGTAACCAAGAACTTTTGTTTAAATAGCGTAATTAGTAATTTGTTGCACATTTATAACAAAAATATACACAATATTTAAGACAAAGAAAACGTCACATTTCACACATTTCTTTTGACACTTTCTGTTCTTTTCACGGGGACACACTCCACATCTGGACGATGTTCATTGTTTCTTGTTGGAGGGTCCTTGAGTGTTCTCTTTGCTGCCATTTCTTTTTAGTTTCTGTCTTATGTCTGATGGTATTATTTGATTGTTACTTCGTTTTTCAATATATGGTTTAATTAGTGCCAAATCTAGTTATTTAAAAAAATCTGCGTTTTAGATTTTCAGTGGGCTTGTTATGTTAATACATAACATAACTATTTATTCCTGCATTATTAAGCAGTGAAAAAAATTGTTATAGGCCATCGCTTGCTACTACGAGATACATTATATAATGCAGACGTTTCGTCAACTACATCCACGCCACCTTTCTATAATCTCAAGTTTATTTGATTTGTGGTCAAACTCTGTATCACGATAAAGTAAAACAGCTATTAACATTATTTTATTTTTCTTATTTATTTAACCTATAAATATGGTTTCCAATAATTGCCGGGTTTTACGTTCACATGTAAGTGAAACTTTACACCTGTGGTAGTACACATTGAAACATATAGTGGTGGCACACAATAACACATGTTTCGTTGTGTACCATACTAAATCATTCTATCGTAATGGCATTCTACTACAGGTGTGTCATGGTAAGGAGGAAGAAAGATCAAGAGTCAAATTTACAAGTGAACAAGTGGCCCCAGCAGTCACATATGTTAAAACAATGAAACTCCACTTCGCGTTGCGGCAGATATATTTGGCATAAATTTTAACATATTTAGGCGATATGTTTTAAAAGAAACAAATAATCCAAATGCAAAAATGGGGCTAAGTTATGCTGTTAGTTTAGTATTTAACACAGAGCATGAGACGTCGATGTTTGGTTATATTAACACTTCGGTACAGATGTGATACTTTGATACACGTAAGAACGGGTTGGGTCTGATAATCCCACAAATTAGACTAAGAATTTTTTATGTAAATATATTGTGTATATATTATGTATATAAACAGATACGGTATGTTCCAAACAAATAAATTTTTGACAATAGTGACACATGTATCGAGTTTTACGATCTCTAAATACATAAATGGTGTTGTACTGGTCCAACACCACCGAGTTTAGCAGCAAGCTCTCTTATGTCTCGTGCCAAATGAGGAGATTTAGCTCTTTTTTTATATTGTCCATTAATAACTGAAGACCTAGTTCTTTTAAAACAAAAATCTTCTTTTGCTTGTTTTTAGATCCAGTTTGTTAGTTCTCTGTATCACAAATGTATTATTGCAGCAACATCAAGCAATCCATAGAAGATGACCATGGGGCAACGTTTTGTATTTCTTGCAACAGTATAGGAACCTCGAAGTTGATCAACCGTGTCCACACCACCTTTCGTAGAGTTATAGAACGTTATTACTTCATGTTTACTTTCGTCACCCGTTGTTGGATCGATTTGGTCATCATGGTGTAGGGTTGACAAAAGAACAACATGTTTTTTTGGTTTTGGTATATAGAAAAATATCGTCATATCTTTGGTAAATCCAAACATAGTTGATTTTGACGGTCTATCGTTCAATAAAAATTCGGTTGGGATATGCCTTTTGTTTTTACGTAGGGTGCCTACAATTGTTAGACTATGATTTGTCAGTAAGTTTTGTGCGACTTCAATTAATGTAAACGAATTGTACATTGTAATATTCCGGTTGGATTTGGAGATTGGTTTGCAAAACCGCTCAACCATGCCGTTGGCTGCAGAACTGATAGAATATGGACCTGGTGGTTGTGTACCTGCATACAGTTCTAATTAATAAGTATAGAAAGTGCGAGAATCCACCAAAGAATATACCTTCAAACCGTATCGGTCCGGTTTGTTTGGAAGGTATATTTTAAGACTACAGTGACTAAGAAAGCATCTCATAGATAGTTACATATTGGCCAATGGTATAATATTTTTGAAAATTTTCAACTACATCCTCGAATAGGACTAACTGCTGCAAGTTTGTCTACTTGTTTCCGTCCGTTCCTTGTATGAATATCATCTAGGCGTAAGCACTTCATAAGAAATCTAAATCTGCGGAGAGCCAATGTTGCCGGAAATATGTCAATGCACGTACCATTTTTTCCCAAAACTCAAAAATTGAAGTTCTACCTCCACGGTAAACTTCAGCTAAGTAAAGCAGGTCAATAAGAGCTTTTAGTTCACATATATTTGTTAGCCTCGCATCGGAACTGTCTTTATATCTCACGGACACACGCTCGATATTATACATTAGTACATTCAACAATATGTTTTATAATTTTGTCATTACAAAACAGTTTCCAGCATTCCTTTTCAGTTGTGCAACTTTTTGCTTCACGAATAACTCCAGAAAGTTTTGTGATGATATTTTCTCGTCTAGTTCTAACATTTCGTGATCAGCATGTCTTATTCCATTTCATTTTATCTTTGGTATTGTAATTAAGGTGCTCGTTTGACCCACCTTGTGGAATACATTCTTGGAAGTTTAGTTCGGTGTCTGATAAATCGAATTTAGACTCTGAGTTATGATTACCATCTTCATTTTTTAATTTTTTAACAATAGACCCATCGGAATCTCAATCTTTATAATTTTCTTTCTTGTCGGTTGTAACTTCCTCGTAGAGACATTGCAAACGTTTTACCTCTCTCTCGTAAGAATACATTATTTTGCTAAGCTCCAAAAACAATGCACTGCAAATGTTGTTTTGTACTTTCATAAAAAAATATTTACATTAAGGAACGGGTTGGGTCTGAGAGAACGAAACCAGATATAACATCGACATTATCGCTTCAATACGCATTAGTAACCGAGGGATTATAGCTGGCCATGTCGTCGAAAGGTACCTAGACCATCAGGACCGTACTTAGACTCGCTGGCCGAATAGAGATATTAGAAAAACTGATTGGGCCCGACAGACCCAACCTGTGCACCGCAGGATTAAGAACTGTAGAGAAATTGCTTTTGGGTTGAATACTCTAAAAGTCAGAGAATTGGCATATGAAATGGCTGCTAAAAACAATATCACTGTGCCAGAATTTTAAAAGGCCAACAAATGTGCAAGCAAAGATTGGTTAAGGACATTTATAAAATGAAATTTATCATTAAGCCTCAGAAATCTAGAAAAATGTTCACTGTCAAGACTTACTGCATTTACGAAATCAAA
This sequence comes from Diabrotica undecimpunctata, assembly GCF_040954645.1. Lineage (NCBI taxonomy): Eukaryota > Metazoa > Arthropoda > Insecta > Coleoptera > Chrysomelidae > Diabrotica > Diabrotica undecimpunctata. The sequence continues at coordinate 41,822,146 of NC_092805.1, read as the reverse complement.
TGTTGACCGATTTTTCTTTCCTCTGGGTAAAATGTACATAAAATAACCATCAATTGTTAAAGATATTCGCATCTACAATTTACATGAAACTGCTTATACGACTGAAATGAAACATTTCCACCTTCGATCATTGTTTTTCCTTGTAAAAAGTTTAATATGATTATGCTAAATGGTGCTCCGCTAGGAACGTTGGGACTTACTTATCCAACTGGATGGATGACCGCCGAACTATTCATGTATTAGATCTTTTTATTAAGCATACTGATACTAGAAAAGAAAACCTGTGTTTATTAATATATGACAATCACAAATCTCATATGTCTCTGGAAATAGCAGAAAAAGCAAAACCTTATGGCATTATAATTTTACCCTCCTCCCATATATGCAATAAAAAACAGCCTTTTTTTTCCTACAAAAACTATTACAATAATGCGATTGATTTATGACTTCTTAACCGCCCAGACGTTCCTATGGCACTATAGCAAATAGCAGAATGTGTTGATATTAGACAATCAAAATTAATGACACCTGAAAATATTATGAACGGTTTCAAATCTACATGTATCTACCCTTAATAAACATATTTTTAGTGAAACTGATTTTCTATTATCGTCGGTTATTCACAGATAGTTTGATGATTTTGGTTCCATTATATAGTTAAAATTTTAAAAATTGTGAACTCTCATCAATTTTAAATTTTATATCTGAGAAGAAGTACGAAAGTTTTCAATTCATTTTGTTTTCCAGATGTTCCTGATATTCCTGTGCGTTTGAAATCCATGAAGATTGTTTTGAAGATTGCATTCCGATGTTAGAGTACATTTCCTGAAAAATGTGCCATTATGTACCAGTCTTCCTTATTACCATTCCACCTTGTCGTAATCAACGTCGACACTGATACCACTGACAAATAATTTTCAGTAAGCGTACGGAAAGTTCACTTGCGATTCAAGTTCATTTACAAAATTATTGCCTCTTAAGCTAGCTAAGCTCATTAAACTCATTAAGTCCAAAGAGCACTATACCAACGTCTTGGTCAATGGGATCTCCAACGATGGGTTGGACAAGGCGATGTGAGGCTTCCCCTTCCCTAACTATTACTTGGCTTTCCACCAAATCTTGCAGATATTTCTGCCAAAATGGGAACGACACCACTGAGTGAAAAAACGGCAAGCTAACTGCCTGTTTTAATAAACAAAAATGTCTTAAATGTAGTAGTAATTACCCTACATGGTCTCCTAGCACCCCAAAAGGCCGAAGATCCGATCTAGCTACCAAAAGGCCAAACCTCTGTACAATGAGAAATGGATCTCTTAATTTTGTTTAACCAAAGATATCGAGGTCATCATCTAATTTCCACCTCCTTCTACTTAAAGAAAATCCTCCTGGAAAGATAGAAAATGATATGAAAATATACCATAGCACTTTCTTTGATGTTGTTTGTTACGCAGTCGTTCTCACAGAGAGAAACATTTATGCATTTTTGTTAATAAACATTTGGATGACTAGGATCAACATGAGCATAATGAAGTATCGATTGATCGTATCCCTGCTTGTATGGGTATGTCTTTTGGTAAATAAATGAAATTTCTAGGTGATTTTTTGTTTGAATGTTCTAAGATAACCCAAGATTAGATTACGCAGACAATTGTGCAGACGAACGAGCAGTAAGTTTGAAACTCACAAATAAATAATTACAGATAGGCTGAATGAAAAATATCATCTGAAAAGTCGTGAAGGTTCTTCTGTAAAGGAGGAGCAAGTTTGGCAATCCTGTCTCACGCAAAATTCTATTTGAGAAGGAGGCATTATAGCGAATACGCTTATGTGACGTTGCCAAAAGAATAACCGATAGAAATAATAGAAAATCTCTAGACTTAACCAAACCACATGCAGAACAGGAAAAACACTGTAAAAAGAATAAAAAAAATTAAGTAAATTTTCGAACCGTTATGAAACTTTTTTGAAAAGCAGCTTTTGCTACGATGGTTTGGAAACAGTTAAATAGTAACAAAAAACAATTGAAATAGTAACAAAAAGTTTTGTTGTTATTTTTATAATGTGTAACCATTTCTGCGTCCCTATCCCAACAAAAAAAGGGATATATTAATATTTCTATTGTTCAGAACAATATTAGTACGATTAGATATTATTATACTGTGTATTTCGCAATATCTACAGGGAAACTGCCAGATATTTCATTAAATATTAATACTTACTTTTGCTATTTGCCAAAGTAGAACTCCGCATTGGTTAGTTTACTGATTAAATTGTTTACTCACAGCCTGCTCTGTTGGAAGTGATAATATTGTTAATCACCAACAAGTGTACATTGCTCTGGTCGGATCCCAATAAACTGCATGCAAACTAATTAGGAGATTTGCGAATGTACGAAGGATACAAATAATTGTTATTCTACAAAAAACTAACTTAAATACGATCTTAGAAGAGAAAATCGAAACCTCCGAATAAACTTATTTTTTATTAAAATTGTAGTTTATCATTCAATCTCGTATATCCACTGCTAAACATAGGCATTCTCGCTTTTCATTTATCTCCATCTAATCGAAAAAATCGTAAAAACATAAAAAATAAAAACAAAAGAAAAATTAACAACAAAACAAAGAATAAAAGTAAAAAAAGTATGATGGACCTATATTACAAAATAATTCCATAAAGCTATATTTACCTGTCTACCCTAACTGAATCAGTCAATAAATCATTATAATTAATACAGAAAATAATAATCCTAAATAGACAATTATTGTGTCAAACATTGTTATTTGCTAACTTAACGCTACAAATATCTAGCAGTACTATTCAGCCTAATCAATATATTACAATTATTGGTAACAGTGTCCTTGGCTGTATGGATTATATAATGTATATCAAACAATCCTTTACAGAAACTGGAGAAGCCCCAATAGATGGTAGGGGAAAGCATAGTTCCGGACACAGGAAGTTGCCAGATGCCACAAAACAATTGGTACGGGATCACATCGGAAGTTTCAAGGGTCGACAAAGCCATTATAGTATTAAAAAAACAAAAAAAATTACCTGCCTGCAGAACTGAATGTAAAAAAAATGTATTCTATATTTCAAGAAAAAAATCCAAATGTTCACGTATCGTACGAAACGAACAGGGGTATTTTTGTACAGGAATTTAACATATCTGAAGCTGAAGGTTTATTTACAGTATGTGACGGATAAAATAAAACAGTTAACCACATTGAACCAACTACATAAACAAAAGGCTGAGGCATTCTACTCACGAAAAAGAGAAACAAGAAGAACCAGCAGACGAACGAAAAAAATGGAAGCAATTTGTATTGATTTTGCAAAGAATGTACTAATCCCAAATATTGTGACAACCGACGACGCGACGTGTACTATAAGCGCCAGCTATCAATGTACACTTTTAATGTTCACGTCTTGTCGTCTGGTCAATCAATTTTTTACTGTTATCACGAGGGAATTGACAAAAAAGATTCCAATGACGTGGCATCGCTTTTATTACATTTTATTAATAACTTTTTGGATGAAGGGGTTGAGGAGTTAAAAATGTTTTGTGACTTAGTTGGAAGACAAAACAAAAATTATACAATATTCCGATTCATACATTATATCGTGAACAACAAAATCCATGGGTTTTGTGAAATAAAAATTACATATCCCATCCGTGAACATTCATACTTAGAGTGTGACAAGAATGTTGGACTGTGGAATCTAAAAACTCCTTTTGAAGTACCAAAAGAGTTTAGAGATATGATCAAGGCGTCCCGCGTAAAGCCGTATCCATTCATCGTCATAAAAGTAACTCGAAACATAGTTTTGGACTGGAAATCATTTTTGGACAAATAATATGTTCCAATTTTTTTTTTTTCAAAACTCAGGTTTTGAAAGAGGTTGTTGCCACATCAGAGCACAGTCGACTCATAAATCATCGATCTTCTTACAATGGACCATTCTTTTCAAGCATTTTGAAGAAACGAATGACCACAACTACGGAGTATCATTACCGACTAACTTAGATAAGGTATAAGGTATCACAAGAAATTATAACATTATTCCCTATATGTTGTTTCAGGACCCCCCGCAATTTCAAAAGACAAGCGTAGCGATTTAATGAGCCTTATAAGATTATTATTATTAATTATTATTATTTTTTATTTCTATAAGACTAATCACCTACGCCCGGAATGGAAAATTTTGACGAATGCCCTGGTGTTCCAACCAGAGGTAGGGATCTTTAACGAGCCATGTTACAGTAAAACCTGTGTTAACGGCCATCTGTCAAAACCGGCCACTTGTACTAGCCCGCCAGTTTCAAAGTTTCCCAAATCAAAATTTGTGGAATACAAAACCTGGTATTAGCGGCCACCTTTTTTATATCGGCCAATAGTTCTGTCATTTTAGTGACCGTTATTGACAGGTTTTACTGTATTTATTATTACCTATCATTCACAAGAGAAATACTAATCAAAATGAAACCTATTTCCATTATTGAGAGCATTGACAATTTTCTGTTTCAAATCACTAAGCTGGTTTTTTCAATGGACAAATTAAGGTTGACAAGAATTTTCTGGATTTTTAAAGAGTGTAATACATCTTTCTAAATAAAAACAGTACAGTGCCGTTTACGTGTTTGTTAAAATGACTTGAATTAGTTACACTGTTTTATTGAACTTAATTACAACTGAAATTAATATTTTAATACATGAATTAATTGACTGTAGATTTCTTCGATGCGGGATGTCTGACGGCCGCTAGCAGAGAGAGAGCTTGTTGTAGTTGACTTCTCGCAGTTGGCTGGAACACCATGTTGCCATGTTGATTTAAGTTTTCTTTAGTGTTTTTAAGGAACAATTTTGACGTCCGAGTTTTTTTATACGTTTCAACGTAAGACACATTATGGTTTTGAAGTTAAATATGCGTTTTTCTCGGTTTTATGAAATTTTGACATATCTGGTTTTTTCCCTGTAGTCTTTAATTATTAAAACCTTTTAATTATTTTTACTTTGCAAACATACTGCCGATAATTGTATAACTAAATTACCAAATCATTTCGATAACAATAAAAGTGTCGTTTTTGCAGGACATGCCGGACGTCCCGCGGGACAAAGCGCCAGTCCTGTCCTGCAGCAAAATCGCTGTCCCGTCCCGTACCGCATGTTGTCCCACGTGGATTCCTAGTTAAAAGATTATTGCAGTTTAAACTGCAATAGATTCAGGAAAAAGATAACGAAAGAAGATTCTAAATTAAAAGATATACACTAACCGGCAAAAAAAGTGACCACCTTAAAAATTTCAGAAATTAAAAATTCATTGGAAGTTTAATGCCCTGTTTTATATTACATACTCAACATCTTTCATTTTTAACACAAAAAATGGCTATTACTGCTTTATTCCTTAGTATAATTTATTTATTTAGAAGGCTACAAAAGAAAATAATGTAATATCGAGATGAATTACAAACAATAAAAATTACGAGTGAACTTGAACAAAATTGTCTAATATTGGGTATTATGCCATAAATTATTAATAACCGTTTACATACGATTTAAAAGGTACAGGAACACATTTTGAATAAAAACTTGAGGAATACGTTCATATTCCTCACGAAGCATGTTTTGAAGTTCTGCAAGAATTTCTGGCTGGCCTGGCTGACTTCTAACCCTACGATAAAGTTCATCCCAAACATGTTCGATGATATTCAGATCAGGGCTGCAGGCTGGCCATTCTAGAGCATTAATTCCCACTTCCCCCAAGTAATTTGTCACGATACTTGCAGTATGCAGCCCTGCATTATCATGCATAAAGACGAAATTGTCCCCTATAAATGGACCAAATGAAACTACTACTCCTGCCAAAACATCATCTACATATCGGTGAGCGTTCAGAGGGCCATTGACGAAAATAAGTTAAGTTTGACCTTCAAATGAGATTCCAGCCCAAACCATGACATGACTTCGAACAGAACCACGATTTACCACTAATAAGGATTCGGCTTCAATCCTGTATATCCCAGTGTTGATGTTGTCGAGCAAAAATTAATCGATTCTTACAGTGTCTGGGTTGTAATTCGGGAACAATAGCCGGCCTTCTTGTCATTAGTTCTCTTTCATTGAGGCGTCTTCTAATCGCTCTCTTACTTATATTCACATTTCGAACCTCCTGCAGACGGTTTCTTGCAGTAATTGCAGTGGAATGGCGATTTATTAAAAGTTACATTACAATAAAATGATCATCTCTTTGCGATGTAACTCTTCTGCGACTGGAACCAGGCTGACGTGATTATGTACCAGTCTCTATGAAGCGATGGAAAGCTCTCCGTACTGTAGTTCTCAGATAAGTTTCGGATACATAAACAACTTTTTCAGTCTTGTAGCAATCCAATAATTCGAGCAACATCCAACATCTACTGTAGACAACACCATATCTTAGTTATTCACTTAGTCGAAATCCACTTTCAAAAAGCTAAATTATTGTTTAATTAAATGTTTTCAACTTGGAAAGAAGATAAAAAGGGACTACAGAAAACAACAGCATAAACGTCAAAACTGTCAAAAACAAGCACACATGATCGCAATAAATGTTTGAATTGAGATGCTATATGAAACAGTTCCAATGAATTTTTATTTTCGGAAATTTATAGCATGGCAAATTTTTTTGCCTTTCAGTATATTAAGGAAAAGTATAAAAGCACAAGTTTCTACTTCCCATTCGCCCCAATGTTTTTAATTTTAAATTTTTTCCCAATAAAGCTAGAAATTGTAAACAAAATCCAAAGGAATTAAACAAATGTTGTCTGCTAACGAACTGCTCTCTCGTTTGTGAAATTTTAATTTTATTGTAGAATATTACATTTCACACACCAAACTTCCCGGGGAGAACTCAAAAAGTATTCCGGTAGGTAGGCAGGCGCTTGTCCTTTTTATGCTTTGCTGATATTTTAGCTTTTCGCTTTTTACTGATCTCATTTCCAAAGCACCCGGTTCATAAAATGATGGAAAGGGGCCGACGACAGGAAAAGGGTTGAATTTAAATAGACATCTACTTAATTTTTATGACACTCAAACAAGCGTGAATTAATAACACGTCCTGAAAAGGTGACCTCATATAATACAGTTGTATTATAACTGCCAAAAAAATTTACTATAATTGGGTCAAATGTATTGCCACAAAATAAAATTATAATTATAACATAACTATAAATTTGAGAGATATGCAGTTTTACGATTTTGTCAAATATGTTAAGCTTACAGTGATTGCTGTTTTTATTTGTTTTAACCTGCTCAAACCTATTTTCGATACCTGATACTCGTTCTTGTTTCTTTGTCTTTGGTAGATTACTATCATTTCATTGCAATTGAAAGCAATGTATAAGCTGATTTTTAGCTTAAAGCTGTAGGCACTAAGTTCTCAAAAATAATGGTTACATTTACGTTTGAAAATGGTTATTTTTTATCTATTTAAACTGATGTTTTAGTCCCAAAAATCTTGGTTTTTTTTGGCCTTCTTTTCTTGTTCACCTTTTTTCTGGGTGAGACGTTTCGAACCATGTGGTACATGGTCGTGGTCGTGATCCAACGGTACATGAAATAAATCTGCAGTAACAACATGCCTCCTACTAAGGAGACCTACAGACACCTGTATGAAATATATTCAGCGTCCAAATAACAAGTATTTACGTCTAACTACAAAAACAGCAAGTTATATTTCACCTGCATGAAGCCTACAAACCAATTAACTATATAAAGATAATCTTGCGAAAGTATCATTTTCGAATTTTCCACGGCTGTAGGAGGAGGATTTGCTTTTTTTCTTTTAATACTAAATTAATTTTTGCCTTCGCTGTTATCTTTATAAACCATAGTGCTATCAATAAAACATAGTAATAGTCATTGCTAATAAATTTGGATAATTTAACGTATGTATTAAGATATGTATTTACATTTTTTGGTGCAAATAATAATTACTACATTAAATACATCAGCGAAAGACTAGTCCTGCCCAGCAGTGGCTTGGGCATTGATAATGGAATTGTGGTTAAACATTAGTTTGATCGTAAATAAAATCAAATAATATTAGTTGTAATATTTGTCTGTTTTTGGCATCAAGGGTGATAAAACATTGAACAAATCTCCAATAAACTGCGTTAGGCTTTCACGCCCATCGTCTAACTCAGTGGTTCCCAACCTTTTTCCCATGAACGCCCCCTTAGACAGGTTTCACCAGTTATGAATACTACAATCGCCCCCCCCCCCTACCCCCTACCAACCAATTAAATTGAAACAAATAATGAATCTATACAAAAGGTAAGTATCCATATTTATTTATTTTTACATTTCGTAAAATGATAAATGGTTATATGTGTGTAAAAGAATTGTTAATGGCTTCCTTGGGCCTGGTGTCTCTCACATAATTTCTTTATGTCTGGCTCAATAATGGTTATAAACAACCACAAATCCCCTCTTTCTATTATGTCGAGCCTATTTCCGTGTCTGTTTTTCAATATACACACCCTTTCTCCAATAGATCTGTTATGGGGAATGCCAATAATAATAATTTGATTGCATTCCACAAGATTGGATACACTTCTTTTATCCGCGGCCAAAATCTTTCGTACCCACACTCCCAAAAGAAACTTTCAATTTTAACATCATGTCTCAAATCAATGAAGTTTTCTTGGAGAGAAGAACATACCGTTGAAACTTCCACGCTGAAGAGATTGATAAACCAAGTTGGCACTTTGAGACTAGTCAAATCTTGGAATCGGGACTGCAGATCTTCTTTCAGTGTTTGAAGGTGGAGGCAGTATGTTTGAAGATCCTCAGAATCACCACAAGAAGATTTCAAGTTGGGGAATTTGGTGCATATTTTCTTTTCTCTCTTCTCTGCATATTTTCTTCAAAAATAGATAGTTTGTCAATGAATGCTCGGACTACTCCCTTCGCTTTGGCCATATTTATGTTCTTCCCCTGTAGTTGCAGGTTCATTTCATTTAATTTTTGAAAAATATCTGATAAGTAAGCGATGTCATTTCGCTTCTCTTGTAGTTCTGTACTCAGTGTGGGGTCAGTAGTATTAAGAAATTCAATAACAGTATCCATGAGACTGAAGAACCGCCTTAAGCAATTGCCTTTAGAAAGCCAGCGGACTTCCGTATGTAGTAGCAATGTATTAAATATCTCATCATTTTCTTCACAAAGTGTACGAAATATTCGATCATTCTTTGGTTTTGCTTTAATTTTATTTACCGCATCTATCACAAGTCGAAGAGAATCGTGCAACCTCCCACTCAAATTCTTGGCAGCCAAATGCTCTCTGTGAATGACGCAGTAAACACACAAAATTCCAGGTACTGCTTGTTTCAAATGTGCAATAAATCCCATATGGCGTTCTGTCATTGCTGCTGCACCGTCAGTAGCACAGGCGATCATAATTTAATAAGGGAATCTCTTTTTCCTCAAAAAATCTCTTAATGACCTCAAATATGGAAGATCCTTTTGTATCAGTAATCAGACTTCTAACAAATAGCATTTCCTCGGCCATTTCTCCATTGTCGTCAATGAATCGGACATATAACAGCAGCAAAGCTGTACTGTCACTCAGGGTACTCTCGTCAAGTTGCACAGTAAATTATCTGCTTTTCAATCTGTTGCAGAGAACATCTTCGACATTCGCTTCCATTTCATCAATCCTTCTGGAGACAGTATTATTGCTGAGAGGAACTGCATCTGTTACTTGGCTGGCCTGACTGGGTCCCAACATAGTATCAACTATCTCTTTGACAGCTGGAAGGATGAGTTCTTCTCCAATTGTGTGACTTGCCACTTTTTGCTATTAAGAACGATACCTTGTAGGAAGCAAGTAAACCCTTGTCGTTTTTCTTGGTAGCTTTTGCAATCAATGACCCAACATTAACTCGCCTTTCATACTTTGCCTTGAGCTTCTGTAAACGAAAGAAATACACATTCACTTTAAATATTATAAGTAATGGTAATAAAGTTTAAAAAAGGTTTTCTTTCAGTCTGACTTTTGGTAATAGAAAGTAAAAATAATTATAATATGTTGATACCTAGGTACAGTTACGATCACTAAATAGTTTACACTTTAATTTTTACATTGTAATACTTTTGATGTAAAAGGTGACGTAAAAATTTAAAAAATAGGCTCCTAGATACGTAAGTCTGTAAACTATTCAATGATTGTAACTGTACATGGAAAAATTACATCCTACAAACAAAAGACTTTTACTCACCGCAAAATATTGGACGGGTCTGTCTGACTTCTCTGGATGAATCCTCTTCAAGTGATCCATAAGACGAGGCGGCTTCATGGATTCGTTTGACAAAGATTTTGCACAAAAGAGACACAATGGTAGATTCTTATTTCCTGGCAATTCAATGAATCCATATTTCAAATACTCCGTTGAGTACTGCCGGCACTTTTTTTAGTTGCTGACATTTTGAGAGCAAAACAAAAGAGTAATTAATTACAACTGATTGAGAAGGCAAAGAATATAAAAACACTATCTCGCAATTCTCAATAAATAATTATATTGCCACGCGTCGACGTCTCTGTCCGAATTCTAATATTGTGACTAATAATGATTCTAATATTGTGACGCCTCGTGTTCGATAAGATCTGTGACTAGACGAGACTAGACGAGGTGTTATTATTACCTGCATTGGTATACATATATTTACTTTTTATTATCCTATGGATATCTGATCGAAAGTATTGTATTTTTTTTTTCTTTTTTCTTATTTTTCTCAATTACCCATTTCTCGTTTTCCGGATGCTAAACACCCCCCTTATCGCCCCCTTTTCTCTGTCGCCCCCCATATCGCCCCCTTCGCTCTATCGCCCCCCTGAATATCTCAAATCGCCCCCCAGGGGGCGATCGCCCCCAGGTTGGGAATCACTGGTCTAACTTGTTAAACTGTTTGTTCGGGCTGTTAGGCCGTTGTCTTATGAGATTAGTTCTCGACGTTTCGCCAACACTAGGGATTGGCATCTTCTGGAGATGTAACTGCTTTGCTTGTAACCTGAAAATGACGACGCGTTATACTACGGATTAAATATTTATATTTTCCACTCGCCTCCCCTTCACTGGTTTCGGCTTGAGAGGACGTGTCGTCGTTTGTAGTAGCTTTTCTTTCTTTGTGTTTAGCGGGAAGGGTGTTTGTGGACTTTAATATTGGTATCCATGTCTTGTTGTCCAATTAAAATTATTTGAATGCTTATATATTTCCACGGTTGTATCGGGAAGCGGTGGAACATTTAGGGACCATTTGCCTGTAATTCTATACGCAAAGGGTAAACCTACACTCTGGGGAGTAAAAATTTTTGTCCTATGCGAAAAGTCTGATTTAGTGCTACATTAATTCTTCATCTTACAGAAAGAATAAATAATAAAGGGCACAAGTTATATTATGGTAATTACTTTTCCTCATATCAACTTCAAGTCTTAAAATAAAAAAAAATTAGCAGCTGAAACAATTCGAGGAAATAGGTTCAACAATCATCCTGTAAAGACCGATAAAGAAATGTCGATAAATGGTACGGGAACTACAGATCAAGTAATAAGCAAAGATGGCGATGCAGTCTTAGTCAAATGGATGGATAATCGGAATGTGCTTCTGGTTTCTAACTTTGTTCGAATTGGAAATACTAATGTAGTTAAGCGGTGGGACAAAAAAGAAAAAAAGTATATGGATGTAGAAAGACCTGAGGTGGCAAAGTTTTATAACCATTTATATTTTATATTCGAATATATAATATATAACGAATTTATATTCGTTAAAAAAAATTGACCCTTCGAATGATTTTTCATGGTGTAGACTTGGCTGCAGTAAATAACTGGTCTAAATATAGACAAGAATGTGACACACTAAATAATCCAAAAAACGACCGCATAACCCATTGTGGATTTCAAAATGAGGCTTGCTGAAAGATTGATCAAGGCAAACAAACAAATTTCTCACATCAATATAAAAAAATATAACCTTAAAGAAACTAGACCAGTTCGAGAAGTTCAATATGAGTCTGTTGTCCATATGCCCTAACTGGATGGAAACAGAGAAGGAAAAAGGTATAAGCATGCAAACTGTAACAAAAAGACTTAATTTTTGTGATAAATGCAATGTAGAGCGTTGTATATAACAAAGATAGAAACTGCTTTTCTTGGTTTCACAGAAAAATTTTTTGTTATTTTGAGTCTTTATTACGTTTTGAAATACATTTTAGTTTTTACATTTTTTATTGCAAACCAGTTTTTGGGTTTTAACTTAATTTCTTAACTTCTAAAGGAAAACTATCATAACCTATCTGTTTGGGAAAGTGTGTACTTACTATTTCTTTCTTATTTTTACATTTAATATTTTTCTGTTACGGTACTGTAATGTTATCTAATTCAATACTGTATTCTAACGACTTTGGTAAAATATATTGCTTCCTGTAAAATTGTTAAACTGGCCATCTCATGTATTATGTTTTAAGTACGGAGAATTTGACTTCTCTTTTGTATTCTGTGTCACAAATGTGCACACAAGTGTACGGTTTCGTATTACGGTCTCAATTAACTTAAATTATTGCATTCAAAATCACAATACAATAGGGTAATTTATTGATCTACCCTCTTCGACCCAACGGCCAAAAGATTCTTTTCTGACCTGCAATCTCAAGACACTTCATCTCAAGACAGCGAACCAAACGGACCTAGTGTGTAACAGGTTCTTGCCATCGAGCGTCGGCGGGTGCTCCGACGCGGTACCAACGAGATTTCCTTGGCTACGACTCCAATATTTCAAAGGGTAAGCTTCAAGTAATAATTTATGTCTTCATTTGATGGTTCATAAATATAATCATTACCAACAATAGTCCAATTTTTCTCATCTACAGATTTAGACCAAATGAACTCGGAAATTTCTTTATTTGTAAATACAACTTCAAATTTGGATGGATATGTTGGAAAGCCAGCTAGCATGGACATGGGAAGGGAGAGGTTGTCTACCCAAGGATAGAATTCGAGCTGAATCTAAACCTACAGGAATTCAGATGATGCAAGTAGCCAATGCTTGGTCCACATTGTTCTTGACTGTGGCCATTGTAGTGTCACAAGAATATTTAAGTTTCTATGAGTTTGCTGGCAGACACCCATCTGTAGTTTACAATCTTCTAATGCTAGGTATTACTTCTGCTGTAGGACAACTGTTTCTCTATTCAATGGTATCCGAATTTGGACCTCTTGTAGTATCAGTAGTCACAACAACCAGAAAATTCTTCACAGTTTTGGCTTCCGTCCTGATTTTCGGCAATCCCATATCTAGTAGGCAATGGATAGGTGCTGTGATAGTATTTACTGCACTCTTTTTGGACGCTTTTTACTCCAAAGGTGCCGCAAAGAAAAAATAACCTTCAAATAAATCATTCGCTCCTAGGCAATTTTAAGAGAAATGTTTTGTACTAATTTTGACATTGTTTTTATTTATAAAAATTAGGTAATGAAATATGTTTATATTTATTGTATTATTTTAATACACTATCAAATATGAAACTGGTATTAGACAAGGAGATTCGCTGAGCCCATTAATATTTAATCTGATAATGGATGAAATCATAAAGAAAGTTAAAAAAATAAGAGGATATAGAATGGGAGAGAAGGAAATAAGGATAATATGCTACGCCGACTACGCCATAATAACAGCCGAAAATGAAGATGACTTACAAAGATTAATTAAAGAATTTGAAGATACGGCGCTCATATACAACATAGAGATCTCAACAGAGAAAACTGAAGCGATAGTGATGTATCAGCGGAACCGAGAAGATGTAAACTAGTCGTAAATAACAAAATAATAGAACAAGTGATGGAAACTGAATACTTGGAAATAAAACTGTCAAGCTATGGAAAAGTGGAAGAAGAAGTACAAAAACAAGTGAACATGGCAAACAAAGCAGCAGGATGTCTCAACAACACAGTCCGAAGAAACAAATACCCCACAACGAAAATGAAAACTAGGATATATAAATCAACAATAAGACCGATAATGATGTACACAGCCGTAACAAGAGCAGATACGGTGAAAACACAAAGACTACTGGAAACAACAGAAATGAAAGTCTTACGAAAAATAACAAACCAAACTCTAAGAGACAGAGTAAGAAGTGAGGAAATACGAGCGAGATGTGGTATAGAGGAAATAAACGCGTGGACCAAAAGAAGAAAAGTGAAATGGAAAAGAGACAAATCGCCAAATGGAAGAAGATCATTGGGACGACCGAGGAAAAGGTGGTCAGACAACGTCAATTGAGGCTAAAAACCGAAGTAAAAAAGGCATTTTGCCTATTTATAAAGTAGGAAGAAGAAGAACTTAATTTCTTTATTAAAATTTTTAGTAAATCTTGCCAGTTTTTGTTCTCTATCGATAAAATTTACGCTAGGATCCCGATGTGCATAATAATGCACAGATATTTTTTTCCAAACTAAATGAAAGTTTTAAAAGATATACATATATAGTGTGACTTTTAGGAGTACTGCCTACTACAAATTGTAGAATCAAAATTTTTTTTGCAATAAAAAAATTAGGTTTGAAAGGGATAAAACGTTAGTTGGACTTTTATTGTTATCGTCTGTTATTTTATTAGTTGGGCCTGTGTGTTTATGAGTTTGGAGCCATTATATTTATTATCGAAAACAATAGTTTAAAGCAACGTCGTAAATTTTAAATTAAATTTTTTAATGATTTTCTAAATTTTTGGTATCACTTTAATTTATTAAAACATAAAAATATAAATAAAAGAAATATTGGCTTGTTAAATTAAATAATGAAAATTTTAACTTGTAGACTTCAGAATTGATTCTTAAATATAGTATTAATTTATTTTCATTCGCATTCTATAAGCTTTCAAATCAAACAATGTCATATTTTTTGCTTTTGATTGTAATAACCATTAGTAATGTTAACAGTTCGAAGTTAAAAAAAATCGCAATTAGCAACTTCACAGAAGAAGTGCATCCTGCTTTAACAGAGGACATATTCACGGAAATAAAAGGTAATAGAACAGCTAGCTTCAGGTTAAGAAATGGTGTTACAAGTCCGTTTTATCAGTGGGAAGGGGGAATTATACCTTATGAAATAAGAGGATCTTTTTCAAACCACGAACTGTACATATTGGAATTAGCCAAAAATATGTATTTAAAATATACTTGCATACAATTAATACCAAGAACCTCTCAAGATGTTTATCTGACCTTTAATAATCTTGGACCCCTCGATTGCGTCTCGTCATCGGTTGGTAAGAGTGGTACCAATAACCATATCTGGTTAAATCATGAAGAATGTTTTAATGGAGTTGCAATTCTTGTACACGAACTGATGCACGTTGTTGGATTTTTTCATGAACACAGCAGGTATGATAGAGATTCTTATGTCACCATCCTTTGGAATAATATACAATTTAATCAAAGGCATAACTTTCAAATTCAAACTGGTTTAACCTATGGATTACCTTACGATTATGATTCTCTTACTCACTACGCTCCTTATAGCTACAGTGGAAATGGTGAAAGGACTATTATTCCGAAGGACATGAACTACCTAAATAGAATTGGTCAAAGAATTGGTTTCAGTAAACTTGATATTACCAAAATAAACATAATGTATAACTGTCCAGGTAAAACCAGCCAGCTGAATCTACAAGATGGATATATTTATCAATTATAAACAATCTTAAAATAAAATCATCATAAAATAGAAAAAGAACATTAAAACTAAAAACATATTTAGTGAATTATATTGAAATATATATATTACACTATCATCAATAAATATTTTTAATATATTATCACTTTAATATATTATCATTATATTGTTGTGAATTTATTAAAAGTTCAATATTTATAACACTTACGGATTTAATTTATTTTAACTTATCTGACAATAATTTATATATATCCGTACGTAACAATTAAATTCGCGAGCGCGTCTTCAGAATTAACTGTGTCCTCCAAATAAAATGTCCTGTTAATATATGCCATTGCCGTTACGCTAGAACCATCGAACAGCCTTCTCGACTAGCGGCGAAATTATAACGGCAAAGGCAAACGGGTATTCTCGCATCGGTTCGACCTTTTTCTGGAAGGTCAGTTCAGGTAAATAGAAGCCTCTCGTAAAATCTAAAACATAAACATGTGAATAAAAACATGTTTACAGGTTAAAACTATGACTCATATTTTTACGTAACAATATGTTGTATTTATATTTGTTTCATATTGCGTCTGAATTTAAATATTTATTGCGATCATGTATGCTTGTTTTTGGCAGTTTTGACGTTTGTCGCTGTTTCAAATAGTCTTCTACAGTCGCTGTTTATCTTCTAACTTAATAGTGGTTTAGCTTTTCATACGTGAATTTTGACTAAGTGAATAATTAAGATACGGTGTTATCTACAGTAGATGTTGCCCGAATTATTGCATTGCTAAAAGACAAAAGAAATCAAGTTTATGTATCTGAAACCTTAGGTATTCCGAGAACTACAGTAAGCAGAGCTTTCCATCGCTTTATAGATGACAGACCAGGGGAGTAAGACTAGGTGGAGAAGTAATCAACAATATTAGATACGCTGACGATACAGCCATTCTTGCAGAAAACTTACAAGATCTCCAAACATTACTAAATCTAGTCAGAGAAGCAAGTTATCGGAGAGGCCTTAAAATCAACATTTCAAAGGCACAGTGGATGGCAGTTGGAAAGATCAATATAGATCAAGGTCTGATTTCTCTTAATGGAGAGGAGATCGAAAGGGTAAATCATGTCAAATACCTTGGCAGCTGGTTAAATGTAAATTGTGACTCTGATGAAGAGATAATAACCAGGATCGAAATATCACGTAAGGCTTTTATGACCTGGAAACCAGTTTTATGCAACAGAAACCTGTCGATGAATATTAGTAAGAAGGTCCTGAAATGTTATGTGTGGTCCATCCTATTGTATGGTTGTGAGACATGGACGTTAAAAACCACAATGCTAAACAAGTTAGAAGCATTCGAATTGTGGTGCTATAGACGAATCCCAAAGATATAGTGGGTTTCGCACACTTCCAATGAAGATGTTCTTCAAATGATCAATTCAGAACGCCTGCTCATAAACACCATAAAGAGGAGAAAAACAGAATACTTCGGCCATATAATTAGAGGACCTAAATACCATCTACTTCGCCTTATAATACAAGTAATACAAGGAAAAGTGGAAGGAAAGAGATGGATTGGTCGAAAGAAACTTTCATGGCTGCGTAATATTAGACAATGGTGTGGTTCCACAGTAGAAGAATTATTTCGCGCAGCAGCCGACAGAAAAAGGTTTCAGGAAATTGTAAACATGATGACGGCCAAAATCTGAATACGGACACGGCACCCAAAGAAGAGAAGAAGATAGAGACTGGTACATACTTATGTCGACCTGGTTTCGGTCGTAGAAGAGTTATCTCGCAAAGAGATGATCGTTTTATTGTGATGGTACTTTTAAGAAATTGCCATTCTACTGCAATTGCTGCAATAAACCGTCTGCAGAAGGTTCGAAATGTAAATTTAAGGTAGAGACCGGTTAGAAGACGCCTTCATTAAAGGGAACTAATGACAAGAAGGCCGGCTATTGTTCGCAAATTACAACCCAGACACTGTAGGAATCGATCAATTTTTGCTCGACAACATCAACACTAGCATAATATAGGATTGAAGTCAAATTCTCTTTACTGATGAATCGCGGTTCTGTTTGAAGTCTGGCGATAGCCGAGAGACGGTTTTTTTTGTGGCTTTAGCATTTAGCTATTTAGCCAATTACATGTTGAAAAATAATAAATGAAAAATTACTAATATTAATATTACAATATAATTAATACTAAAGCAAATAAAAAAGTGTATATCTATACTAATAATTGCTAGTGCAAAAAGTCTATCTATTCGAGTCAAACAAAACCTCATAAAATCCCTATAACTGAATCTAACAAAAAGAGAAAATGATAGCAAGAAAAAACATATATCAGGAAAAACAGGGTTACCCACTTCTCGTCCAGGAACCCATCAGGACATTTGTTTAAGACATTACTAGCAATAGGTCACGGAAAGAAAGGTAAATAACAATTGGTTAAAACAAAAGTTAACGAGCTTAGCTTAGATTGAATACCGACACATATTTGCACTATCTATAAATTTAATCAGACAATCATAGATCATTTTTATTATTAGTAGCCAATAGGTTATTTATTTGATATGGAGGAAATATTTGCAGAGTTTTCAAGTTGTTTAAAAGAGTTCCTAAATACTGAAGAAATTTGGAACACTTAAGAATGATGTGGTTAAGATTTCCTTGTTCTTGATAAGTTTCGCAAAGTCTGAACTGTATATTTTGAATTGTACAAGATGAGCAGGATAACAAGCGTGGCCAAATCTCAATCTTATTAAAGTTGTTGTATATTTGGTTGTTGGTATTGAAATTGAAACAATCTGGAATTAGGGATGGGTAGTTGTATATACACGTATTTTGTTGTTGAGTAGTCGCAAAAAGTTTGCCAGGAAGTATTCCAACGATCTGTTTGATTTCTTTTAGAGATGAGAAAAGCGTAAGGAACACAAATTCTCTCATCTGGTAAAATTTCAGCAGTAGAGGTTACTGCAGCTTTATTAATGGAATCAACATGCACATTATGTTTTATATCAACATGAGCTTTTACCCAAATAAAATTTGTAGTTTTTTTTTATTTTTAAGGTTGACAAGCATGTTCGTAATTTGGTAAATGAAAGGATTTGAATTACTGAATGCTCACCGGTGATTTACATTTACATTTACTACAGCGGGATTTATTTGGTATATTATTAGCTCTACCTCTGAAGACTAGTCTAAATCTCAAAAAAGTACTGTTTTTCCAATAACATCAGTTCCTCTATCACTACGGCATATGGATGGTTCCATTAATAAGACTAAAAAATCAATACTGGTTCGAGCACTAGAAAAAAAATTGAAAAAATAGAACAAACACCACAGTAGTTAGATTGTTTTATTGTAGATGGTTTCTTTTTTTGAATACTTTTACACAAATGCTGTGTAGTTTTGGATATTTATCGAACAAAATTTTGCAATCTCTTGTAAAGCTAACCGTGCAGTCATTGTATTTGATCGTTACTTCACACCGCCAATTGATTGAAGCTAAATCTATAATTAGCTAAATATATGTCTTTTCTCACATAAGAAATAAATAATAAATATATTACTTGTAAATATCCCTCATCCTGCTCCTTCATTACAATACGACCCACATAATCGACACCTACGTGTTTAAACTGTTATCTCGAAGTCAAACGGGTAGCTATTCTATTATAAATTTTATGGCAGTAGGTTTAAATTTAAAGCATGGATGGATTGTTTAACGACATTTTAACTAGAATTTGACCTCTTACCATCCAATATTGATCGCGAATACTCGCTAACGTATATTGCGGCTAATTAACAATTTAAATGCCTTTGTTTAACTAATATCTGAGAAGAAAGATAATATTGGATGTTTTTTCCTTGAATGGAAATAAATAATTATTTAATCTACCCACAATTTTTAAAACGTCATTGTTATCTAGAAACGAATTTAAGTGGAAAATTTTACTGTATTCGAGATTCTTAAATTTGCTTAATGCGTTTGTAAAATATTCTCGCAAGGATACTTTAACCCTTAACTGGAGAGACCCTATTTTAATACACACATAGAGACATGACGTCTGACAGACTACAATGTAGGAGAGGGGATACGAACTAAACTTACAAACTTTTTTAATATATTTAATAATACTCTAAAAGCTGTTTGTATTTGCAATTGAACACAGTAAAGAAACTCAAAATATTGTCAGAGAATAAAAAATAACTATGACTTTCTAACAGCCAATCATTTACAGTTCGTGACAGTTACATTTTTTAATTTTTATTACAGTGAAAAAATAAATATACATCAAGTAAGTTTGTTATATGAAAGGCACTAACAGATACTAAATTACGTAAAAATTAACTCGCGTAATTATTTTGATGTTGAAAAAAATGTCCAGCAACTGTAAAAGTTACATACAATTGGTACAAATTGGTTTCGTACACTGAAGACAAACAGGTTTTCTTCATCGGCCACAAAGATATTTTGTCATACGGTTCTTCTTGCGAGGGCACAAATAACATATTTTTTGCTTCTCTAGTACTAATGGCTCGTTATCATCTACTTGGTTATTCTCAGGAATTCCAAGTATACTCGCTATACTAGCACGAATTAGCCGCGGTACATGAAAATTACCCATTTTTCGCTTCATATGACCTTCTACTAATTGTTTTGCTAATATTTTAGCAAAAGCAGATTTTTCTTGAATTTTAGAATTGTTTTTGTAACTTTGGTGCAGTATGTATTCATTTATGCTATCAGATGCTATTTATATGCTATCAGATTCTAAATAAACATTATCTTGTACTTGATCAACATCACTAGCGTCACTGTCTAATTCGTCAAATCACTTCAATTAGCTGTATCTTCAAAATCAGCATCGGTAAAACGGATTTTTTTTGATAGACCGGCCATGATTGTAACAAATACGCGACGTTTTCAATGAAACAAAATGTAACCTGAACCGAGACGTGCCGTCTGACAGACTAACTAAAACTGATTTTCGGTTATAACTTTTCCAAATATGCGTATTTCTTTACCTAAGTCGGGTCACTAATAGTCAACGAATAATATAAAGAATAGATGAAGTGATGTGCCGATGGGCGGAGTTATTTGTACATGGTGTTCAAAATTCTTTATGCTGTAGTCTGTCAGACGGCACGTCTCCAGTTAAGGGTTAATAATACATTCAAAAGCCTTTGCTAACTCAATTAAATCTATTCTCTTTGGCAAGTCATGCTACTTTTGTTTTATTGTACCTAAGTTTGACTGAATATGCTACTATTATTTTAGTTATGTAAATCTGACCCTATTGCAGCTGGAAATAGGTTAAGACAGGAAGATTTCCTGAGTCCTTTATTGTTCAACCTGATTATGGATGAAATAATAAAAAAAGAACTAAAAAAGGATACCAAATGGGAAAAAATAACTTAAAATAATCTGCTATTCAATCAACGCAAGATGATTTACACCGTATGATGCACCAATTCAATATAATCAGCAGAAAATTAACATGTTAATTTCCCAAAAAAAGACAAAGTTCATGGTTATAACAGCAAATTTACTAAGATGTAAACACGACCTGACACAGAGAGTACAAACAGGATGTTAGACATAGCAGAGATCAAAAATTGATATTAAAATACTACGGAACAGAGCTAGAAGTACAGATATAAGATGTAGTTGCAAGGTGGAGAACATCAAGGACTAGTTAAGAAATAGAAGTGTAGAATGAAGCGATCTTATAAACCAAATGACAATAAATAGAGTAATAAAGACGGCAAGAGACGGTTCACTAATAGAAAGACGATCAGAAGGACGACCACGAAAACGATTGAACGTCAACTTACTGGAGGCACATTGAAAAACAGAGTCGTGTCTACATAAAAAGAAGAAGAAGAGGATAAAGAAGAAAAACACGATTACTAACAAATATTTCTAACTGATTTGGTCTAACAACTTTAACGAAATTAACTTATAGTGAATGTATGATTTAGTTTACTCACCTAGCTGTACACTATCTTTATTTTTTAGGAAACTACTTATTACACGATATTTATGGAAATTGGTTTGTGGGGATTACGGGTTATGACAAACTTAAAGAAAATATGACAGATGACACTTCCAGTTATACCAGAAGTGAATATCAAGTTGTTTATTTTAAATAAAACACCCTGTTTATTATTGGACTTTTAGATGCTGCGTAAAATTTTACATAACATTTGTAAAATGTATCATAATAGGTAAAAACATATTTTTTGGGTTATTCATTTTTTTTTTCAAAAATTTTAACAGATAGAGACAAAAAGCTAATATCTCATCCATATAAAATCATATATATACAGAGTGGCCCAAAAGTCTGGAAATCTTATATACTAAAAGGTTAAGCCCTTTTCTTGTGCGCAATACTCCTCCTAAACGGTGATAGATACGAGAATAATTTTGTCGAATAATTAAACAGATTGTTGAGTAGATTCCCCCTTAGGTTTAAAATTTAAAAAATTCAAACCGGTTTCAAAATGGCGGCCATTAAATGAATTTTTCCTATAGTAAAGTATAGGCATTTTACAGGTTTCATTCTTCAAAATTTAAAGTCCTAATTTTCAATGTATTTTTAAAATATGCCCGCGTCTACTTTTTTCTTATACTTACTGATTGAATTCAGAATTATGAAACCGGAAATATTTACTTCCGGTAAGATATCCCAGCCTAACCTAACCTAACCTAACCTAAACTAAACTAACAAAATTACAAACAAAAAAACCAACTTCGAATTTCAATATTTCAATCATATATATAAATATATTAAAATCCATTTCTCATTCAATATTATACACAATGCAACAACGCGTCAATTCTCGAATGCTGGAATGCACCAACAAGTGTTTCCACTTAAGGAATAACGATAATGACGACTCAAAATTCGGGATCCTCCTGTCTTCGATTTTAATTTATGGGGTCTGTTTTACACTATCTGATGAGTTGGTAATTTTTTATTTTTATGTTTAGTTAGAAAGTGTTCTGTTTCCAACAACTGCAGCGTGTGTGAGGTGTTGTGATTGATATTTAGAGATTTAGACTACGTTTTGAGTTTAATACTTGAAGAATTAAATAATGAGGTAAGCATTACTTTGTTTTTAATTTATTAGTTAGAAATATATTATTAATTTTGTTGGGAATAAGCCACAATTTTATTTTAAATTAGGTTTATTTTAAATAAATAAATAAAAAATAAACTTATTATAACGTAAAATTGTGGCGTATTCTCAAAAAAGTGGAACAGTAGGCGGTAGTGTAGACTAGTGCGGAGCATCATACTGTTTTCTGTATTTTTTAAATTTAAATAATATTTAAATATAAATTTAGTTAGTTAGTTAGTTAGAGTTCTCAAACCGACTTCTTTTTCTTAAACGTGGCATTTTACAATCTAAAATATGCAAAAAAAGTTACTTCCGGTTTTACTTCCGTTTTTTATTTAAGAGGGGCGGAGTCTAACAAACATATTGTTGTCGTTTCCTAATGTAAATCTTCCTGAAAATCCTAAAAAACTACTGTATCGATTTTCAATTTAAAAAAATTGGCGTCGATACAGTTTATTTTTAGGATTTTTGAAATATTTACACCAGGCGACGGAAACGATGGATCGTTAGACTCCGCTCCTCTTAGATATCAGCAAAACTTACATCAAAACTCGATGTCGAGTTGGTCCGCTAGTTACCAATTATCTCGTAAATTGCTAGTGACAGTTTTACAAAAATTGAGGTACACCTATTTTGGGATACGGAGATTCCATATTTGATATTTGAAATGTTGCCAGATTTGCCGTTTCTCTTATATTATTAGTAACTTTGGTTTTTCAAATTCATCGCCCTGTATATTCAGTCATTAGTAAGATCTCCTATTCAATACGAGTTCAACCATATGTAACACTTATGATTTAATGTTTTCTGGAAAGTCTTAAACACATAAAACAGAAGTCTGACAACGCCTAATTGTCTCAATAATTTTTTTAATACTAATTATTTTCAACTACATTAAAACGTAACAATTGATAGATGACAATATTTTTTAACATAATGGTTACCTTACCAATTGTTCAAAATGTGCTCCATTTGTGAGTTGACAGTACCTTAACCGACGGTAGAATTCGTCTACCACATTTCTCCATGATTGTCTAGAAATTATTCGAGATTCATCTGTAATTCGTTGCCTTAACTCTGCAAGACTTGCTGGTTTATTCGTGTAAACTGAATTTTTCAAGTTTACCCAATAAAAATAATCTTTAGAATTGAAATCAGGTAAACGTGGAGGCCATTCAATTCTACCTCGTCTACCAATCCATCGTCCGGGAAACATCTCATCTAAATAACGCCGAACATTTACACCAAAATGAGCTAGAGCTCCATCTTGCTGAAACCATATCTGATTAAAATTGGCCTCAAACAAGTTTCTCAGTGTAGGTATAATTTCATTTCTAAGTAAAATTTCGTAACTGACGTTAAATTTCCTTTGATAAAAAATGGCCCAATTAACTGAGTACCTACTATACCTGACCATACATTTAATTTTTGTGGTTTTTGAGTATGGTTTTCACGCATCCAGTGTGGATTTACGTCACTCCAGTATCTAAAATTGTGTCAATTTACACTTTCACACAGCATAAAGGTTGCTTCATCGGAAAAACATATTCTGTTAACGAAACTTTCATCATTTTCAATTTTATCCATCATTGCCTCGGTAAACTCTAATCTACGATCGAAGTCATCTTTACTTAATTCTTGCAATAAGTTAATTTTGTATGGATTAAATTTATTCTTATATAATACACGTAAGACTGAAGAACGATCTACATCTTGTACTTGTGCCACCCTGCGTGAGGATGTATGTGGATCTTCAAGAAAACTTTGCATTATACCTAAAGTTTTTTGTCATTCATAACTCTTTTCGATCAACCTGATCGATATCTATCTATCTTATACTTCTTCATATTCCTCAAATTGCTTTACGGTTTTTTGTACCGTCGCCTTCTGAATAGGAGAACTTTTTGGACCGACTTTTGGAAAGTATCTTTGAACAAGTTGGCTACTTCACAATAAGATTTTTTTCTATCTAAG
This sequence comes from Diabrotica undecimpunctata, assembly GCF_040954645.1. Lineage (NCBI taxonomy): Eukaryota > Metazoa > Arthropoda > Insecta > Coleoptera > Chrysomelidae > Diabrotica > Diabrotica undecimpunctata. Next base: position 41,797,337 of record NC_092805.1, on the reverse strand, counting down.
AGCCATTTTAGATAAGCAATTTATCTTGCAGAACTTTTTGAAACACAACTACTGTCAGTTTTAGTTAATAATGTAAATGGTGAACAAATGTCAAAATCACTGTATTCTACATTTAAGTATTTAAATTGATTAAAATCTGTTTTGCACTGTTTTATGTATTTAAGACCTTCCAGACTACAGAAAATCACAAGTGTTACATATGGTTGAACTCGTATTAAATAGGAGATTCCAATATTGACTGAATATACAGGGTGATGAATTTGAAAAACCAGAGTTACTAATAATACAGGAGAAACGGCCAATCTGGCAACATTGCAAATATCAAATATGGAATCTCCGTATCCCAAAATAGGTGTACCTCAAATTTTGTAAAATTATGACTAGCAATTTACGAGTCTTTTGATTTCTAGAAGTATTTCATTTTGTTTCTTTGTGATTCCTTGTATATTCAGCGTTTCGATTCTCAGTGTGCAAAATATATTGTACAGTTGCTTAATAAAAAAAGCCGCAGTCGGCCAAAACTAAAAACTCGGAGATTTGATTTTTTATTAGAGAGGATTTTAGTTATGTAAAAAACCGTAAACAACACATTTATGTCTGTAGACTAATAAGTAGTAGGTAATAACTATATTTTATTCATTAACTTAATTGACTCTGTAAATGATATTCTTAGCAATAAAAGCAACCCATACGGAATATAACTATGTTCTTAGTTTCCGCCGACGTATCTACATTATATTCAACTCAAATACAATTTCTGATTACATGGCCATTATTCATGCCGATACTAATACTGGATCATGTATGCGTTCATTAAATACCACATGGCTATATTATTACGACCATAATACGAGTACCTTAAATTACTTAATCAGCTGCTCTAGCTGCCCTTAAAGTTGGTGTGATTTTTGAAACATTAAGACCTTTAAATATTAGCATAAGTGAACACGAATCTTACAATAAAAATAAAGAAGTTGACCGATTTCACATACCGAAATATATTTAGTAAAATAAAAATAGAATTTAATTTATTATTAATTTTGAAACTGTTTTCTTGTGGCATGTCTAAGTGTGTTATGGGGTCAAAATCTGCAACTGTGTTATGGGATGAAAATCACCCACGTTGTTCATTAGCGCTTTTTAAAATAATGGCAACATCGCCAGATTCTTCTGGGGCCACGAGTATGTTCCCTTAATATAACAGACCTTGTATTGCATCATAAATTTCAGTATATAAATAAGATTTGAATAAGTGGTGTCGTGTTCTTTGGACTTGTGGGTGATTTTGACCCCACCACACAGTTGAGGTTCAGTATTATTTAGTTTTTGGTAATTTTCACTCCGAAACATGGTTAATTTTTAAGAGGTAAGTTTTAATTAATTAATTTTAATTTTATGGTTAATTTTTCTTATACTACTACAATTTATTTTGATTTTTGACAGAAACATACTGAACTAGAACTGCCCTAATAAATCAGTTAGAACATGACAAGAAAATTTAATTAGTCTACTTCCCTGTGTTCGAAATAATGCAAAACATTGCAAGTTGCCCCTCTCTTGTTGGGAATTAGTTGTAGATAATATTATTGTAGATATTGTGCAATGTACTAATAAAAAAATCAGTGTAGTTGCTCATAATTGTAATGACCAACAAAAATATATCACCAAGCCCATAGATGCAGAAGAAATTCGTGCAGTTTTTGGATTAATATATTTATCAGGAGTTTATAAAGTAAATGGGTTAAATCTGAAGTATCTTTGGGCTACAAATGGAACAGGAATTGAAATTTTCAGGCTAACAATGTACCTGCAAAGATTTAGATTACTTTTAAAATGCCTTCGATTCGATAATATCTATACACAGCTATAGAGCTATCTCAATATCTCAGCTTTCTTCAATATCTCCCCAATAAGCCGCCCAAATATGTCATTAAAATATTTACCTTAGTAGATGCTAAACAATTCTAAATTTTAAATTTAGAGGTATATGTTGGCATACAGCCTGAAGGACCTTTTCAATTTAGTAATCGACCGTTTGATGTAATAAACAGGATTGTAAATCCAATACGACAACTAATTTACCAGCATACCGCTAATGGAACATTCGCTTAGTGAACATCGGTTAACATCTGTTGGAACTATTCGTAGAAACAAGAGGCAAATACCAAAAATCTTTTTTGGTGAATTCCAAAAACAGAGCTAAAAACCACGCAATTTTCGTATTTAAAAAAACATTTCTTTGGTGTCCTTTGTTCCGAAGAACAATAAAATAGGGGCGGACGTAATTTCGGCCGGAAAAAGAGCAGGTACTAAAAGCCGGTAGGTAAATTCGGCCGGAGGTTTTAAGTTGCTTCCTTATCTCATAGGTATTTTCGGCCGCAAATCAAATAAAATAACAGAATGCTTTATATTAAAATATTTCTTTATTTCAATAAAATTATTACATCAACTTATTTCTATAAATTAAGTAAACTATAAATTTTTAAAAAACGTTTTGATGTGATACAGATTTAACGAAATTAATTCTAGAAATATTGTCAGATCGAAGCATATTTACCATGTTTTCGATAAATTTTAGTTTGTTTTTTACTTGTTTGTCTTTAATTTTTGCTGGAATATTTAAATTTTTTATTTTTAAATATGCATCGATCTGACAATCTTTTAATTTTTCTATAAAAATAAATATAGAAGGGTGACTTGAATAAAAACTAGAATTAAAGTGCGAATGGAATGATTCGCAGGCATTTGTGGTTCTTTTAATTGATGGGTTTTCATATGCCCATATATTTGGTGGAAAATGAGATTCTGGCGCTATGTAGTTTTCTAATAAATAGTCTGCGTATTTATCTATAAGTTTATGGTCCGGTTTGTATGACATGAGATCAAATATGAAACAATCTTCAACTTCAGAGGGGTCTAAATAAGTTAGCCCAAAAGTATGAGTAAGCCATTTGCTTTCCTCGCAGTTTTTATCTTTATACATTTGGGTTAACCCTAATGATTGTATTTTCCTATACCACGCCTGGTGCAAGTGGAATCTACAACCATTTAGTTTGGTTTTGGGAAAGACAACTTTTAATGCGTTATGAATTGCGATTTCAAAATCCACAAATACCTCCTTCGGTTCAAAAACAATATTATAAAGTTCAAAAATTTTAGATTTTACCAACAAAAAAAGTCTCATATATGTGTCACTGGTCTTATTGGGCAACAGACAATACAAAAGAGGAACATAATGCCCATTTTCCAGTCCATGGATGGTAAATAACTGATAAAAATATTTTGTACAATAAGAAAATGTGCCATCCATGTAAAAATCTTTCATTTTACATAAACTTATTATATTTGTATGGCAAGAAAAAACAATGATATTATCAGCTGTGCTGTTAATAAACAAAAAATTTTCACCTGTTGTGGTTTTCGGTCCATAACTATCGAGTACAGAATGTACATCGTGAATATCCTTAGGCAGGGCTGGTAAGAGCTTACGGCGGCTGTTGTACAAATTTCTTCTTATTAGACTGACATCTATCGATGACAAATTCTCTGGCAAATGATTTGAAAGAACGCTTTTAATAATTTTTGAAGGTTTCTCCGATATGTCTTCCTCAGCTTTGCGCTTGCATGAAGTCGTCACTATTTTTCTCTCCAACGTAGTTTCATCGGACTCGTGGTTGTGGATTAATTCACTTCTAGTAACTGTGTATTCCGCACCAACAGTGTACAGTTTGGCTAAACATCTTAAATTTTTCTTTATACACCTCCAACGTACTTCACCACTTTTTAATACGTCCTGTTTACAAAACTGAAACTTTTCTACAACTAGTAAGTCACAACCGCGTGAACTCTTAATTACTGAAACAGATGCCATCGTATACAAATAATATATTTTATGCTTTCTATCGACTAGTAGCTTCAAGATAAGTTATAATACTGACTAGCTATAATAATTTTATACCTGTTATTTGTGAATTTTATACATTTAAAGGAATAATCTTAAGTAGGTACAACATAGTTATTAGAATAAAGAGATAAGTAAATTAAAGGTATTTCCGACAGGTACACAGGATTAGGTATTTCCAAATAAATACACAATTAATATTTTACAGAAACTATGAAGCGTAATTACCAATATTTTAATCTCATCGTAAACATCAACCCCTCGGCCGAAATTACCCCTGTCATAAATGGTACCCCTTGATTTATGCAGGTAGGCCAAGGGATTACCGGCCGAAATTACGCCCGCCGTAAAATAGTGTTAGTAGCTTCTTCACTTTATCTTAATACAGAGTTTAACGACAAATCAGATAAACCTAAGATTATAGACTTTTATAATCACACAAAAGGTGGCGTGGATACGGTTGACGAAATTTCTGCGTTATATAATGTGTCTCGTAATATCAATGGATAGCCTCTAACATTTTTTTTACTACTTAATGCAGGAAAAAATAGTTATGTTACTAATCAACAAAACAAGCCAACTGAAAAACTAAAACGCAGATTTTTTTAAAAGAACTTGGTTTGGCATTAATTAAACCATATACTGAAAAACGAAGTAACAATCATATAAATGACAACGGAGAGGACAGTCAAGGACCTCTTAACAAGAAACAATGAACAACATATATTTGTGGAGTGTGTCCCAGTGGAAATGACAGAAAGTGTCAAAAGAAATGTGTGAAATGTGACATTTTTATTTGTCTTGCACATTGTGTATATTTTTGTTATAAATGTTCAACAAATTGTTCATTATGCTATTGAAACAAAAGTTCTTGGTTACTTTTTATAAATTTTGTATTTTTTATTATTCTGTATCTCCAACAATAATTTTTATAACAATAATTTTGGTTAATAAACTAAATTTTAGTATTTTTTTAAATTATTGAATTTTTTAACGGAAATTTTTGAAATGATATCAATTTGAGAAAGGATGACAGTTATATATTATATAACAATATAACCATGATTTAAAATGGGGTGACAATTACCCCAACATACAGCTATTGTCAGAAAATATCACCACACAGTCCCTGGGTTAAATATTATGTTTATATGGGATTAAGCCACAACTGAGTGTAATGAAAATTACATTTTTAACTAATGTTTTACGTTTCGATTTTCACTGCGGAAATCGATTACAAAAAATATTATTTTATAAAAATACCGCAAAAATATATAGCCAAAAAATGTTAGCAGGTTATGTTTTTCAAAATTTACAGGTGGCTAATTTGGCTTCGATTTTGTAGGCAATAGCCTCCTTTTAGTTAAATAAATCAAAGGGTGGTGTTTTTTGGAAACTTGGAAACGTATTTTGAAAAAATGCTAATCGAAAACTCTCACAGTGATAATGTAGAAAACACAGAACATGAATTATTGGCAGAAGCAGAAAATGACAATAATGTTACAACAAAACTGGCAACGATAGATGAGGTTGAAAGGGCAATAAAACTGCAGAAAAATAACAAGGCCCCTGGATGTGATAGAATACCCGCAGAATTGTTCAAGTCTGGAGAAAGGGAAATAACGAAAATGATATAATGAGGTCATACACAGAATATAAAAACAAGCGAAAACACTAAAAGAGTGGAATAAGGGTATCATCTCACAGTGATAATGTAGAAAACACAGAACATGAATTATTGGCAGAAGCAGAAAATGACAATAATGTTACAACAAAACTGGCAACGATAGATGAGGTTGAAAGGGCAATAAAACTGCAGAAAAATAACAAGGCCCCTGGATGTGATAGAATACCCGCAGAATTGTTCAAGTCTGGAGAAAGGGAAATAACGAAAATGATATAATGAGGTCATACACAGAATATAAAAACAAGCGAAAACACTAAAAGAGTGGAATAAGGGTATCATCTGCCCAATCCATAGAAAGGGCTATAAACTTCTTTGTCTAAACTATAGAGGAATCTACTTGCTGTGTTGTGAATATTAAATATTTACCCGTATACATAACCATAGAGTATGACCTCTAGCAGAGATGACCGTCGGGAATATTAGGTATGATTTAGACAGGGAAAATCTACCATCGACCAACTATTCACGATTAATTATATATTATTTATTTCTCACTTGCACATTATTTGTTTATGTTACCTTGGATACGGTTACCTTTACCACACTAGTTATATCCTAGGGCAGTGGTGCTCAGACTTATACTGCATGGGATCTACCACATATACTGCAAGCGTCCGGAGATCGACTGCTTTTTAAACCAGTAGGAGTAATTCAAATTTACCGCGCCACAATTTTTGTTTGTAATTGGTCCAACCTCAGGCAAGTTTATTCCACTGTTATGAAATTTTGACACTAATGGCATTTAATAGGTTAATTAAGTTATATCGGCGATTTTTTGTGTTTTCTGCATTATTCTTTTAATTTTTAGATTTTTATGTCTGGTTTTATATAAAAAACAGTTATTTTTAGAACTCTTTAGCGACGTATTAGTATATAATAATATTTTTGGATTACCGTTGAAGGACGATATGATCATCCAAAAAAGAAGATGTATTTGGTAACTTTTTTAGTGACTTTCTTGGGTGTGAATCTGTCTCTTTAGTTTACTCATCCTGGTTTAAAAACAAAGCATAGTAAAAAAAACAATTTTGAAAATAAAAACTTTATTGCACATTTCTAGTTGATAAAAAGTTGTAACTACAGAGAGTTGTAATTAAAGTCATCTTTTTCATATTCATTTTATTTGGATGTTGATGTATGGCACTGCATATCATCCACAAGTATTTCATATGATGGTACATAATTACCGAGGGCCAAACAACAAGCATGAAGAGAGATGTTCATCATTCGTTAGTCGATTACAATATTTTGATTTCATTATCTTTATTTGGGAAAATGCAGACTCATACAAGTATGTTCATCCAAAGAATGCGGTGAGTTGCAGAGTACTTGTTTCAAAGACGGATGGAAAGTCATCGTTAGCTCAACATAATGCAACAAATCCATTGTCAATGCCAGTCATGGATGGTGCACCATATGTTGTAATACACGGTTGTAATATCGGTAGCTCGTATTGTTTCACAAAATTTATAAAAACGTTGTATATATCTTCTCCGCGAGTTTTTTCTTTCAGAGGCAGCATTGTTAACAATTTTTCTTTAGCCAACATGTCGGAAAATAGCATCCGAATGAAAATACACAACTTCGCGGTATCAGTCATATCGGTTGACTCGTCAAATTGCAAAGAAAAGTGCATACACTTCATAATATCACTTTTAACTTGGCTTTCCAAATCTTTGCCCATATCAAACTGGAATTCTTTGATGGCAGACATAATATATGTATTATTTTTGAAGTCCTAAAATAATAGATCCGCAGCCTTAATGAATGCTTTCTTCACTACCTTTCCACCTTCAAATGGTTTTTTATGTTGTGCCAATATATAAGAAATTTTGAACGACGCAATTGTTGCAGCTATTGATTGTTTAACAGGCCTAGTGAACATTGATTGTTCCGTCTTCAAGTCTTGCACTTTCCGTTTTCTAAACAAACTGTTTTGCGGAAAATCATTTTCATAGTTTTTATGCAAAGTTTTATAATGCCGTTCTAAATTTCCGCGTTTGGGCAGAGCAACGGAAGACCGACAAATAAGACAAACACACTTATCTTTCTCCATAGTAAACAGGAATCTTCTTCCCACACATTATTAAAATGATATGTTTTACTCTTTTTCGCGGCACTCATATCGAGTTTCAAATATTAATGTAAATAATACTAAAACGTTTTACTAAAGTTGGGCAGCCGAACAGATAGAATCCCAAGGTCGCGTGATAACCGAGTGTCGGAGAGTTGCAGAGTTGTGATTGGCTGTCTACAGACTTACATGCGTTTAATACCGAACGGGAGAAGCCGTTTACACAACGCACCATATTAAATAAAATCAGTTTGTGTTAAATTATCGTTTATTTTAAATATAGATGGAAATACTCTTTCGCCTCTAAGAAAAAGGGCAAAAAAAAAACAAAATTTACTGTTGAAGAAAAATGCGTAATTTTAAATAGATATAAAAAAGCATCTGAGGAGTTAAACGAATACAATAGAAACATTACCTGAAATCCCGGAACTTTTCAATGAAAATCGGTCCATTTTTTTTTAATAGAACTTTAATATCATCATTTTATTGATTATTTAACTTGCGTTATTTGCGGATTCAAACTGATTACTGACATAAAATAAATTTTTACATAAAATCATATTGCAACGCAGCAGATTTGATTTTGGTTCAAAGCACGTAATGGTTGGGAAATGAATCATATTCAATGGGATTGATTTTAAATAGCGCGAAAGAAATTATGAAGTTTGTTTACTTGACAAAACAAAAGAAAACATTGATCAGCAATAGGCGGGTACACATATGCGAGCAGAACTGTTCGCGAACCGTTTGTGAACGCTATATTCGTTAATTTGTACGACGGGACGAACCGCTAGCGAGCTGTTCGTTCGTTGCTCGTCAGGAACCACAGCATGTCGGTTTTTGGGACGAACACAAAGAATGTTCGCAGAACTATAAATTGTGTCTATAAATTGTTTCTGCCAAGTGTGCGATGATATCATTCTGTTAAACAAAATTGCTGAACGAGCGCGGCTTATCTAAGTAGCGAGAGAAATTAATAACAGATAATGTAAACAAAATACCGAAATGTTTAGAATAACGAAGTAAATTAATTCTTGGTTTGTTATTAGATAGTTAGGGTATTGGATAGCCTGAACATAAACATATTTTCGTCGAACTCTTCGCGAACAGCTCACGAGCAGTTCGCAAACAGTTCGGCTCGCATATGTGTACCCACCAATCATTACATCGTTGTATGCAGCATGCCTCGTAATACAGATGATTCATATGTATACACGAATTGTTTTTACATCGTATTTTCAGAAGACGATAATTAAAATACAAACATTTTAATTTGATATGATTTTTCGGACTATTTGGTCACACTATTCATACTACATAATCAATAATAAATTGTAAATATCATAACTTCATTATTACAGTGACAAATAGAATTCAGTTTTCAATATGTATATTATGTATGGGTTATGGGTTTTAACGCATTCACTGCGATAATAATTGTAAAATAGCTCTCTTCTTGACCTAGTGTAAATCGAACTTGTGACGTTGGTAACTGCAACTCGTAACCAGCGCATGGCGTTCATGTGATAATTCTATCTGTTCGGCGGCCCAACTATAGTAATAACTTAGTAATTAATGATTAATGCTTGACTAACAGCAATACTACCGCTATTTAGGCACTTTTATAAATGAAGACAACGATAGCTCAGCAGAAATCAAAATAAGAATAGAAAAAGCCAGATCCATATTCACTAAAATGAAGAGAGTGTTCTGCGGAAGAGATTTGAGCCTTGAAATGAAACTTCGCCTGATGAGATGTTACGTACTTTCTGTGGTGTTCTACGGAATGGAGTCATGGACGTTGAAAAAGATTGATACCAAAAAATTAGAGGCATTTGAACTGTGGATGTATCGCAGAATCCTGAGAATATCATGGACCGAGAGAGTCACAAACGTCGAGGTCTTGAGAAGAATGAATAAAGAAAAGGAAGTCATATTTACGATCAAAAAACGAAAACTGCAATACTTGGGACACATTACAAGAGGCGAAAGATATGAACTGCTTCGAATAATTATGCAAGGGAAAATAGCAGGAAAAAGGTCCATAGGAAGAAGACGAAACTCCTGGCTAAAGAATCTACGGGAACGGTATAGCTGTAGCAGCAACGAATTGTTTCGGTCAGCAGTTTCGAAAATACGTATAGCCCTGATGATCGCCAACCTTCGGAACGAAGATGGCACTTGAAGAAGAAGAACAGCAATACAATGCCGATACAGCACACTCCCATTTCATAATTTATCTGTGAATGCTGATATGCCGAATCGGCATTATCGCAACTTTCGGGTAAAGAGATAGCATCATAATTATTTCGATCATGCTCGTGTGGTGAGTCAGGATAGTCCATGTATATTCTCCGTGAATCGCGATCGACTTCAAAAACTTTGACGATCGACCGGTCGTTCGCGATCGACTCTTTGAGCACCGCTGTCCTAGGGTATAATAAGCGGGCGTTATGTCCTATAACGCCCTGTTGTATAAGAAGAAAAAAAAGCAAATAATATTATAAAACGAAGTTTTTTTTATTTTATTTGCAATTTGCATTTTAATTTACTTTTTTTAAATTAAATAGTTCTAAACAATTTTTTGTGCCTGGTTAAGAATTATGAAACTACCCCTAAAAATATATATAAAAAAGAAACATTTTAAACTAATTTTACTTTATTAAGAACTCATAAAATACACAATATGTATGCATAAACGAGTAGGTACATCTTATTAGCCATGAAATTCCTTAAAACAGGGTATTATGCATAGATGCAAGATTGCAGTAGTTGCAGATATACCGAGTCCTTTTCTCATTTTGCTTAGTACTGCACATCCTACATCGCCTGTAATTTTTCTTCTTGTTTGGCACATCTACCAACTTCCGCTAATCTCACTTTATTTGAAGCTAAACGTTTATTTGCTAAAAATAATACGGATTTATTTCTACGTTTCCGTGAAGTAAAGCCAAAAATCAACTTCTTGCTAAATTTAGGCGAAACGATAGTTGGTCCACTACTGGTCCAAACCACTATTTGGCAGATCTTCGTCAATTGCAATATCTTTCGTGATATTCGTCAAACTTATCGACTCCGCCTGTTTGGGAAAGTATTTAGTATTTATTTTCATATTTTACATTTAATATTTTTTTTACTGTACTATTGTATGGCGCTTTTGAATGACGATAATTCAACTAAATTAGAAGAGAAGAAACAATTAAGGTGGTATGGGCATGTTCAACGGATGCCAGCATCAAGACTCCCCAAAAAAGTAATAGAATGGCAACCGATAGGTCGACGGAAAAGAGGAAGACCCAGATTAGAATGGCAACACGGCGTAAACAAGTCCATGAGCGAAAGAAATTTAACAACAAACGACTGCGAAGATAGGAAGAGATGGTGTTTAGGTATCGGACAACGTCGAAAGACGTTCTAAACCGATGTATATATATAATTCAACTAAATGGTGACAGAAATTTGACATTTTACAGCGTTTTCTGTGCTGGCGACATAATTTTCAAATAACAAAAGACAAGTAAATATCTTTGAACTTAAAAACAGACCACATTATATGCCAGCCAGCCTGACAATGAGATTTTACTGAATAGCAGAAAATAATATTTTTTAAAGTAAATAAGTAGTTAGAATATACCTTCCATTGGTTTATTATTAATCCACTTTATTGCAGCTTACTGTTGTTTTTTACTAAGCATAAATTCTCCATGACATACCTTTTGGTATGTCATGAGAATTTATGCCTAGGTTTTTTGCTCCGTCAACGTCTGCTGACTTCCCAGTGCCTTCCAAATATATAGAATTTGTATATATAGTCTATAATTGAGTGTGCCAAACATCTTTTTTTATAGCTCGTTTGACAGGCTTCATATTCATGTATTGTTTGAGTGATATCTGCACTTGAACGCTATCATCGATTCATCAACATCTAACTAAGTAAGATGAGTAATTATACGTAGATTGGATTATACTGTTTAGTTTTTCCACAAGTTGTCTCACCTTCTGCAGTTTGTCATATCCAGGTTTTCCTCGAGGCATTGCATTTTTCATGTTATTTGGGTGTAAATTTTTAATTAGTTTTAGTATCTGTTAGATCCAAATACTTGCAAAACTGTTGATACGCCTAAATATAGATCAGTGGACCGATAGTTGAAAAGCTGAGAAAGAATATGTATTCCCATTATAATCATTACTGCCATTAGGGCCTTCATTTTCTCTGGATTTGTATCTTGCCAATTACTAGATGGACCGGGTTGATTTGTCTTATTATTGTTCCTTCTGGGCCAATTCTGCTTTGTATATAGATTAATCTGATAAACTATCGTACCAAGAATATCTTAATCAAAAATTTTGGTGAAGAATTGGCATCTTTGGGAAAATTAAGTGCAAGGCTGTCAAAGAAATCTGCGTTTCAATTCCATTCCTCATCATTTTCTTTATCTTTACTATCTTCCAATACAGATGGTTGAAAATGTAAAGAAGACTCCAATCAGGCTGTATTCACACCAGAAGAATCTGAACAGTTGTCTTCAAAATTGTCAAGTTCTTCGAAAGCACCTCCATATGCTTCTTCTTCTGAATGGTTCTCATGGTCAGGAAAAGAATATAAATAAGCTAATGCAGCCTCAGCAAAATTATTATTAAATCAAAAAACTCAAAAAAATGAGAGCTGAGAGTGCTCCAAACTAATGTGGGAACGGCAAGACTAGCACATGATCTTTCTGAGACTGCCGCAGTAGAAAAGAACATCGATGTGCTGGTGACGGCCGAACCAAATCCAACAGCGGTGAAAAGAAGAGGATGGTTTGTAGATACGACCGGGAGAGCTGCTGTACGAATCTACAATAGGAAACTGCGAGTGTATGAAATTAAGACGAAAGAAGGATATGTGATTGTTCGGATGGAGGGAGTGCGACTTGTCTGCTGTTATATTTCTCCAAACGTGACGGTGGGCGAGTACGAGATGAAGATAGACGAGATCATGCAGGAAGTGGGAAACACAGGAGGAGAATACGTAGTGCTGGGAGATTTTAACGCAAAAGCAGCGGACTGGGGATCTCCCATCACCGATGCTCGCGGCAGGATACTAACTGACTGGGTGGGTGCTCTAGACCTAGTGGTTCTGAACACAGGTCTGGAACCTACGTTTGTTAGGAGAGGTATAGGTACGTACATCGACGTGACCATGGCGACACAAGAAATAGCGGCGAAAGCAGTAGGTTGGAAGGTTTTGCCAGACTACACTGGAACTGAACATCAATACATTGAGTTCTCGATAACTGGAAAGGGGACCACTAACACGGTCCGTGCATCCGGGACGTCGATGGGCAGATGCGGCGATGAGAATGACTGGAAAGTATACGAGGAACTAATTAAATGGAGAGTGAGTATAATGCAGGGTCAATCACCGACAGTGGAAAGTCTGGAGAGAGTCATTAAAGAAGCGATGGAGGGAAGCAAGATTGGTCGCCAAGATGTCAACAGGATGCCATATTGGTGGAATGCGGACATCGAGGCACTAAGAAATGTGTGTATAGCAATGAGAAGAAGGTTAACAAGATCAAGAGGTAGAGCAGGAATTAACCCTGACATCATCGAGGAGATCGAGGAAGAGTACCGCGCAAGGAAGAGGGAACTGTACAGGAAAATCCGTACAGAAAAAAGAAGGCACTGGAAAGAGTTGTGTGAACAGCTGGATGAGGACATCTCGGGTCAGGGGTACAAGATCGTCATGAAGAAGTTCCATGCGTATTCTCCTTACGAAATGCCTATGGATAAGAAGCTTGAGGTAACAAGAGAGCTCTTTCCGGACGGCAGATGTCATGGTGTATGGAGGGATGAAGGAGCTGAGCGAGCTGTACCCTTTACCATGGATGAACTTATCGAGGTATTGGGTTCACTGAAGACTCGTAGGTCCCCAGGACTAGATCAGATACCACCTAAGGCGGTGAAGGGTCTAGGACGGGTGGAACCTGCGTGGCTTCTGGAACATATGAATGCACTGCTGGAAGCACAAACTTTTCCTAAGCCTTGGAGGACATCGAGGTTAATACTGCTTCCCAAAGCTAGGGAAAAGTATCGCCCCATCTGTCAGCTTCCATGCATCAGTAAGCTGTATGAAAGGATGCTGCGAGTACGCATAGACGACATGATTGAGAGGTCAGGTGGTTTATCAAGGAGGCAGTTTGGTTTTTGTAAAGGGAAAAGCACGATTGATGCAATCATGAGTGTACTCGAAGCATTGCGCAACAGAGGGGATGAACATCGCTGGGCGGCTCTGCTGTTGTTTGATGTTAAGAATGCATTCAATACGTTGCAGTAGAACGAGGTAATGAAGGCAATGGAGGAGAGAGAATGTCCTGGTTACCTGATGAATGTGGTGGCGGAGTATCTGTCCGAGAGAAGGATTATGGTGGAAAAGGGCACGATCGTAGACGTGACGGCCGGGGTACCCCAGGGATCTGTCTTGGGCCCGACGCTATGGAATCTGGCATATGACGGGGTTATGCACTGTGAATACGGAGAGGGTACAACCCCCTTCGCATTCGCGGATGACCTCGCTGTACTGGTAGTGGCTCGGGATGAGCCAGTTCTCAAATACCGGGTTAGAAACGCAGGCGGCGTCGTAAAGAAATGGATGACGCAGCACGAACTGAAACTTGCGACAGAGAAAACCGAAGCCATCATTCTGAAGGGGACAAGGAATAGGCAAAATATTGAATTAAAATGTGCGGGAGCATGTCTAACATCTAAGAAACATGTAAAGTATCTAGGAGTGACAAGGCTGCGAATAGTACGGCTGCGTTGGGGAGGGTGATGCCGAACATTGGAGGACCCAAATTCGAAAGGAGGAGGGTCTTACACGGTGTTGTACAATCGATTGTCCTCTACGCGGCACCAGTCTGGAGCGAGGCCGTAGAGATAACTGCCTGTAGGAGTCTCATGACACGAGTAGACAGAACAAGTCTGTTGCGAGTGGCATGCGCCTACAGGACTGTGTCTGCGGCAGTCTTATGGACTATCACTGGATGTGTTCCGTTGCATGTTTTGGCGGTGGAAAGAAAAGAGCTTTATGAGAGAAGAGGTCCAAACCTTACTGTGGCCGAGAAAAGACAGGAAAGGGAAAGGTCAGTTGAAAGATGGCAAGAAGAATGGAACAACACGGAAGACGTGGCACAGTAGACGAAAATGCTGATCCCGAACATAAGAGATTGGGTGGACTGTGGCCACAGGCGACTGGATTATTTCCTGACGCAGGTGCTCACAGGACACGGGTGTTTTAGGGCCTACCTCTATAGGATCGGAAAGGCTGATACAGATGAATGCCTATACTGTGGATACTCGGACACTGTGACACATACGATGTTAGATTGCAGCAGATGGATAGTGGAAAGGAACAGAATGGAGAGAGAGAGACAGGTGTGAATTTTGTTACAGTGAGAGAAATGATTGAGAGAATGATTGAAAATAAATTAGTTTGGACCAACATACACAGCTATATCCGTGCAGTGATCAAGAAAAAGGAAGAGGAAGAAAGACTGCTAAACCAACGCTAAAGGTAAGAGTGAATGATGCTGAAAGGTGAAGCTAGAAAAGTGGGTCACACTGTGTGAGTTGGAATGCGTGAGTCAGACTGTGGGGAAGGAGGAAATGCCCATCTGGAAATAATGCCGAACTAGGAGCGATGAGTGTCTTCTACGCGCTACCTGGAACGAGGCAGGGAACCTCCTTGCTGATGAATAGAGTGTGGATGTGTATGAGTGGAGAATGAATGAATAAAGGTAGTGATTCGGAAGTGATGCCGGCCTTACAGCGGCCATTCCGCTTCCGGATCGCTGGATGACAGAGGAGGGTCTGGTTTAGCAGGTAGGCGTTCGGCGTAGGGCATTTTAAAGTACCTCGGGAACTATCGCCGGGAGTACGAAGAACGAATTCTGCACTAAAGTTAGTCAGGCGGCGCCCTGGACTGAGATGTCTTTTGAAGATTCCAGACCTCCCCACTATAAAGACGAAAAAAAAAAACCTCAGCAAAATAGAAAAAAAAAATATGTGTATTTATTGACCCACTAAAACCATGTGGTTTACTGGTTTCAGTTGAAAGCTGAATAAAGCTTATTGGTATGAAAAAAGATGCAAATATCATAATAATTTTATTTATTGTAAATATTGCATATTAACAATTCATATTTTGCCTAAAAGGTTAAAATATTAAAATAAAGTAAAAAGGTTTTGAAAGATGGCTGACTTAAATATTACCGTCACAAAAAATATACGTGAAAGCAATTTGTAGATTGTAGAACAAGCAAAAAATAAGCTGTAAAATATTCACAACATATCAAATATTCAAGATATCGATGTACTCATTGTTAGAGAATTCACAATAAATGCTAAAAAGTTCGTTACAACAGAAATTTTAAAATAGATTTATGCTCTAAAGAGAAGATAACAATACAAATAAAAATTTTATTAGCCATTTATTTATAACGGATAGTAAAATTTATTTATAACAAAAATTATTTGTTTTAGAACAACTGTTTTATAGTTTCAAAAATTATAAATACCAATAAAAATACCATTAGTTTTTATAGAATAATTAAGATATATATAAACAATTAAAATATCATGGCAAAAGTCATAATATAAATTACCTTTTCTCGATAAATGGTTTCTACATAAACGTTTGAATCAGTTTAAAATATCGCATATATTTGGTATGCAGCAGAGATGAGAATTGGTATCGCTTTAGACATATCTATATTAGAATTAATTAGAATTTATTAGAATATAATTAGAAAGCTAGACGAAAGTTTTAGAGAATAAGAAAATAACCTCCGAAATGAAATGTTATTTTAGGGTAATACGTGTCTCACGATGAGTTGCTATCGCTTCTTAACGAAAAAATTTTATAAAAGATAGACGTATACAACTGAAAATTTAGACTTGGGACATTCTAATAGAAAGTTTTGTAGTTTAGTGAGGATAGCAGATTATGTACATTGTCGGGACAAGTATTCATATACAAGCTATGTACTACACATAATTCCCTACATAACAACTGCTAAATTAATCACCAGATGCTGTGTGACAAAAAATTCTAAGTTGGTATTGTCATCGAGTGTCATAGTCTGAGGACTAGTACGAACTTCGATGCGTATCGCCCAGCCTAGAATTTTCTTATTGGCTGTTAACCTTGAAATCCCTATTTGTCGCTAGTATAATATTACAACACAGATATTTATAGGTGATTTTCAGGTCAGCCAGTCAAATGTAAGAACAAAATCAATGCAAAGAAGACACTATTCATCATGTTCACTCAGAAAACAACCCACCAGTGCAAGAATTCACAGTAGGAGGAAACAGCACCCAATTAGGAGAGTCAGTCAAGCACCTAGGGGTCCACCTCGACAAAAGACTAAACTTCCAGCTGTTTACATAGAAAACCAAGGTAAAAGCTAATGCTGCTAAAAAACTAATACTTCCTTATATTTTCAGGACCAGTCCAGTAACGAAGGCCAAGAAGATCCAACTAAACCAGGCTTACGTTAGATCGGTGATACTATATGCTGTCCTAGTCTATAGAAGTTCTATAGCGGAGTCCAACTGAAGGAGACTTGAACATCATGTTACAGGATCATCGACGGATCAACATGGGAAGAAAGAATATTTAATGCAATCCAGTATACACCACTGAGGGAGGTGGCTAAAAAAAGGATCAGATACTTCTTTCACCAAGCCACAAGAAGACTCCAAAAGACCAGAGACATCTTCGCGAAAAATCGGGTCTAGAGGATGTTTAGACCAACCTACAGACTGATCGACCATCTGATCAGGTTCTAGCCGGGTGGTTGCTGAAGACAACCAAGCAGGAAAGTAGGTACGATGTCACAAATAAGTACCTACAGAAGAAAAAGCCAAGGAGTCAACAACAGAAAATTCATGATCCGAGAAGAAGAAAAACCAACATCAGGCGGTGCAACAGCGGGACGTCAAGAAAGAAGACTAAGATATCTTAAGTTAGATTTAAGTATGAAATGTATATATTATTAGGGCAATATTCTTCTTAACGTGCCCCATCCCTAAGGACATTGGCGATCATCATGGCCCATTTGACTCTATCTGCAGCCGGTCTGAAAAGTTCTACTGACGTTTTCCCACTCCATTGTCTCAAATTCTTCAGCCAGGACGTGTGTCTTCTCCCCGGTCCTCTTTTGCCTTCCAGCTTTCCTGCCTACCACTCTGCCTAAAAGTTTTCCTTTAGCATAAACACTGTCTTCCTCAATCTTATTCTCGCTTACCACCATGATTTTTGTTTTATTTGTATTTAGTGCCATTCCATAGCTTTCGCAGTATTGGGTAATGCGATCAACCAAGATCTGTAGTCCTTCTCTGCTGTCCGCAAGGAGTATTGTGTCATCTGCATATCTAAGATTATTCAGAAGTGCTCCGTTAATGTTAATATGCCCTTATTTACGTCTTCTATTGCCTCTTTAAATAATTCTTCTGAATACATATTAAAAAGTAAACCGGAAAGCAGACATCCTTGGCTTACTCCAAGATTTATAGGTATCTCTTTCGATTTTTGTTGGTTTATTCGTATTATGGCTTTCTAATATCGGTATAGATTGGCAATGATTCTCACGTCTTGGTTATCTAATTCTGTGTTCTGCAGTATTTTTGCCATTTCTCGGTGTTGTACTTTGTCGATAGCTTTTTCGAAGTCGACTAGACATATAAATACGTTAAAATTCGCATCTTGACATCGTTCGATTAGTGTTTGTACAGTAAATAATGCTTCTCTGGTCCCAAAGCCTTTTCTGAATCCCAATCGGTTTTCAGGTATTCTACAATCTAGCTTTTTATAGATACGTTCATGTATCACTCGTAAGAACACTTTTAGAATATGGTTTTGTTTAATATGTATTAACAATAATGTTTTGTTTAAGTCATTGTAGAAACTGTTTACTTCTTCTATTAGGGCAATAAATGTTTTTATTTTTATTTTTATTTTTTTATTGTCAGCCAGTCAGTCCTTCACGGGCTCTCCTAGAGCATAACGCTCTAGGGGGCTCTGCTTCTTGTTCAGACTCTGTGACTGAGTTTTATTTCTTTGCCAACTTTGAACTTTTATTTCAACCTTAGTAGTTGTGTTTATAAGAAATACCTTGTCTTTTTCAAGACAAGGTACAATTATACTGAGTGTCCGATGTAAATTAAGGTTTTTTAACCCTTAATTATCACCCCAAGGCGATAGTATGGGTGACAAAATAAATAACGATAAAAAACGGAACAATGCATTTTAGTATGTATATATTTCGGAGCTTTTACATATTAGTTGCCACAAATTTTACTTATGCGCAAATTTAATTTTCATCTCAAAAATCCCAAAACGGGAAGTAATATTAAAAAGCTTTGTGGGGACAACTTGGGGATTTCCACCTGCTAGTCTCGATATTAAATGGTGGTATTAATATATTCTGTAGCGAAATATTGTGCTCTTGTATAAATGAACAAACAGCCTTTGTATACGATATATAGATACCCAACTGACAGAACTATGCTTATAATAAACAGATCGTTGAGATTCGCATCTCTTCAATGGCTTTCCGTCTTATCTGCAATAGTCTGAGCTGATATCTGCAGAAAGTGTACACTAGTAAGAATATAAGAAAATATAACAACACTGTCTTACCTATACATCAAGACAGGGCCATCTATTCCGAAGTGCAAATTCGCGTTAACCTTGCGCAGCTACGTCACTCGCAGCGTAGTATTCACATTGTATACATAAGCACTCTTTACTTAGCCACCCTAAATAAGGATATTTTGCATATTATTTTACTTTCTTCATACACTTCAAATAAAAACAAATGTTTATAATGTTTTCTTAGTCAAATATATTTAATTTTTATGCGACTTAGAACTAATAAGGTATTAGTACAAACAAATAGCTACTGAGTTAGGTACCTACATACTTGCACTTTTCATAAACTTTTGAGAAGGAAAAAATTTTTTATATTATACATAATTGGTAAATATATACTTAAATTTAAATAAAACAACAATCACTTACAGAAGTACGATGCCAATTTTCAAAATAAATATTACGATCGCGTTAATTCTTGCTAAATAACTATAATATATAAAACAGTTTTTAAACAATTTACGTTTAAAAATATAAAATTATATACATTATGCGATAGTTTTTTGTATTTACTTGTATAAGTACGTGGCTAAAACAATTTTTTTATTAAAATCTTTTATACGGAAGTACACACGCGACCGAAAAAATGTTTTCTTAGCATCTTGACGGCAATCAATATTAACACAGACTTGACATATTGCGGACTACAGACTTGAAATACACTCGCGATCATAAAATCCGGGTCATCTTGAAAATTTCAAGTTTCTTAAATATTTTTGCCTCTGGTGCAGTAATAACCTTTTTTTTGGCTAATGTATTTTTTATTTGTCATGTTTTTTATTGTTTTATTGAAAAAACAGAAAACAAATCAAATTGTTGATAAAACAGACATACGAAAAAAAAAAAAAATGGAAAATACAGAACGTGGTAAAAAATCAGTGAAATTTCAATGACCAATATCGTGTATTGCCTCCCCTTGCTCTAATAACCTCTTGCAGACGACGGGGCATACTCTCAATTTTTCTCCGGATTACATGTTGTGGTATGTTATTCCACTCTCTCACTAACAGATCCTTAAGCTCCTGTGCGTTGTTAGGAGGAGGTGTATGGGTTTGAATACGTTTTTTCAAATCGTCCCAGAGATGTTCGATGGGATTCAGGTCCGGAGACCTAGCTGGCCAGGGTACCCTCGTAATTCCAACTTCGTCCAAGTATTACATACTGATCCTGGCAACGTGCGGTCGCACGTTGTCCTGCATAAAAACGGCGTTTTTTCCAAGCCCTGCCATGTTGGGCATAACATGTTCTTTCGGAATCTCCGTAATGTACCTTCGTGCAGTTAGGGACCCATTTTCGATGAAGGGTAATTCTGTGTGGAAGTCGGAAGATATACCTCCCCAAGCTATGACCGAGCCTCCACCAAATGGCATTCTTGGAGCAATGCAAGCTTGTGAAAATCGTTCACCGGTTCTCCTCCAAACTCTTACACGTCCATCGGATCCAGTTAGGCAGAAACGGGATTTATCTGAGAATAACACTTTACTACAATCGTTAATTCCCCAATGCGCGTATTGTCGAGCAAAAACTGGTCGTGCAACTCGAGGCACCCGGCGAAGTGGCGGTCCTCTAGCCATTACCCGAAAAGATAGTCAAGAAGAACGAAGTCTTCTTCTGACTGTTGCAATACTAAAATTGCGATTTCGTACTTCCTCTAGACGATTTTGATGCATAACGGCAGTTGAGGTCCGGTTTCGTAAAGCCTTAAACACAAGGAAACGGTCATCTAGTGCCTTGGTCGTTGTTCTTCGTCCAGAGCCAGGTCGCCTGGTTAGCAAACTTACCTCCTGAAAGCATTGAAGCACTCGTTGAACCGTAGAAAGGCTTACGCCAACAGTTCTTGCGACTTGCCACTGAGTGTGACCATCTTCCACAAGTGCAACAATTTGTGTTTTAACAACAGCCAAAGGCATTTTTGTCAAAAAATAAACACTAATAATAGCACTAATAAACACTAATGGTGGCAATAATAAACGTTTGTTCGTTGCATTTGAACAGAAAGTCGAAGTACAAACGAGACATTTAAAACAAGCGGAATTACAGGTAGCGTTCATTTTGGGAAGTGTGCACTTTACCGCGAAATGGGCACTATTGGAATTCTTTGTAACAAAGGAAACCGCAACAATTCTCAGAAACATGCATTAGTTTGTATTTGTGTTATTATTATTTACGATAAAGCTCGTTAAAAATGAAATATCGGTGATTTTCAAGGTGACCCGGATTTTATGATCGCGAGTGTATATTGCTTGCCAATAAATATGGTATCTCCACTTTTTCCAAATGAGCCATAAATTCGTTAGAAGATTTATATAGTCCACCTTCTGTCAAATGACTACGTCGATCTTTGGTTAGTTAAATTTGGTAACTTGCGTTTAAGCTTGCTACAAATAAATTCTCCTTAATGTCCTAGTCCATCATATCCTAAATCATCGAGTTCTTTACAGAGGACTATGTCATCTCCATCCGTAGGATTGGTGTCAATGATTGTTTTTTTAAGCAAGCTTTTCTACCATACTACCGCTAATAGTTAATGTAGGAGTACCATCGTCTTCTACATTACATTAATTTAAAAAGGCACCTTCGTTTTTTTCCATTAAATAAAAACGCAGTCGGTATTTAAAATGTAAAGAAGTTGGATGATCGTTTAAACCACCTTTTGCTCTTATGACCCTAAAAAAAATTCTCCAAGGGATCTTGGTTTAAGCGCCTCGTCAAAAGGTAGTTTATATTGTATCGTTTGCCTACATCTTCGAGCAGCAACTGCAAAGCCTTATTTGATATAAGAATACCTACAACGTTTTGGAAAATGTTATAAATGTGTTTTTACTTTGATATATTGTGTTACCTTTTTGGAACGAAAGCAATGATTTCTTGCCTTTAACTCGCATTGTTGAAATCATATCAGACACTCTCTGCAAAATTTATTTTGCGCTTCTACTCCACCAGACCTCAGGTTTCATCATAGGCGATTTCTTGTTGGGAACAATATCTTTTTTCAAACCCCGATAATTTTTCGGCCGATAATTCAGCAGTTGATGTTTAAGATTTACAGAAAGTCAGTCTCTGTAAAATGTTTTGAACAAATATAAGCCGTCTTTGGGTTAAATTTATCTTTCCTACCGGTGGCATGCACACATTGTTTAATTAGATTTTCCTCTTTAGGGAAACGAAAAAGCCTCGTGTCAGGGCAACAGCCAAAAACCGCACAATGCATATCGTAAAAATAAAAAATATATCTGTGAGATATGTGAGAAAACTTCGAAACTGATAACTCCACTCTACGGATGCTAGTTTCTAACTGATTACGCTGCGGGTGACGTCACTCCCTGGCCGACGGTCATGCTGTGTGCGCAATATGTTACCTTTGTCGTTTAATATACCATGACATCAAGATAAGTCCAACTAAGGCTAGAAAGAAAAGGACTAATACACAGAAACCTACTAACTTACAAATCTCTAATACCAGACGATTTGAGAGAAATAAATAATGACAGAAAGGATAATAACAAAGACAAAAACCACAGTTAAACAAAGATAAAATATAGTGATAAGTTTTAATTTAGTTCGAAATTAGTTAGTGATATCTACAACAATAATATATGTACGTTGAAATTAACTTTAAAACTTGTGCGAATATTGGAGACAAGATGGCTAAATGTTTTGTTTTTCTGGTCAACTGAAGAAATACACGATATCTTAACTTTTATTGCCTACATATCTAGAGCAGTGCAGTGCAAAATTTTTCTATAGGGCATTAAGCACTTTTAATTTTTTCGGGTATCACGGAATAATCTTTGCTGGTAAATATTGTTTGGTAGTAAGATATAATGCCTATATTATCATGATAGTATGCTATAACTGAGGTAATGCCCTAGTATTTTTGCTAAATTTTACTATTTGAATTAAATCGCTTATTGTATAAAGGGTATAAGTCCACAATACTTAGAAACTTTATGACCTATCAAATTTTATTCTGCATATGAAATGCAGAAGGAAACTATAATTGGTTTCAAATGAGTGTAGAGTAATAAATCATGAAGTGTCATAAAATTTGCCTGAATTTCGGTGTCGTCATGGGCGTAGGCAAATGGACGGATGTTAACTTCGTCGTCAAAAATTGATGTACCTCAAAATATCATATTTTGGATATTTTGTGATAACCAATTTTATTTAATTTTTCGATTAACTTATTCTTCAAACTCGTATTCCATTATATGGTCATTAAAGCTAATTACATTTTTATTTATAAAAACAAATTCACTTCCTTACTGAACGAATAAAAGCATTAGAAGAAACTGATAAGGGTATGACGCACCTCCTAATATTACTAAGAACTAAAATAAATCAACATGAAGACTAATAACGCGTAATGAGGTTTTACTTACACTTTCATTATAATCCCTCTTTTATTTTATTATTATCATTCGACATTCGACATTTGAGTTAGTAATTGTTACTACACCAATTAAACGTACAGTAATATTGTGATATAGAAATAGTGAAAAAGTTATAAAATGGCGACATTTACTCCAAAGAAAAGAGGTGTAAAAAATTCTCCGCTATCTGTTAGTGAAAGAGTTATAATTTTAAATGTATATGATTGCATAAAACACGATCACCCTAGTTTGTCTGTGCAAGAAAGTGTTGAGCGATGTGCCCGAATGACTGGAATTGGACAGTCCACGATTTTTAAATTATTGCGAGAAAGAAAGATATCAGGCCAGTTAAGTCCATGCAAGAGAAAATCAGGAAGACCAATAAAAATCTTAGGTGAAGACACCAAACGTGACATTCGAAGAAAAGTTCATTCGTTTTATTTTAAAAAGGAAATACCCACCCTTGACAAAATACTAATGGAGATAAGCCAAGATAACGATATTCCTTTGATATCCAGAAAACTTTTATGGAAAACTTTAAAAAGTATGAATTTTTCCTGGGAAAAGCACAATCGAAAGGCACTATTACTGGAAAGTGATGAAATCATTTGCTGGAGACGAAAATATTTGAGAACTATAAAACAGTACCGCAGAGAGCACAAGAAAATTTTTTATCTTGATGAGACGTGGATAAACGAAGGTTATATAGTCCAAAAAATGTGGCAAGATAAAAATGTAACAAGTGCTCGCCAAGCTTTCATAGAAGGCCTTTCGACGGGTATTAAAGTGCCTTCGGGAAAAGGGAAGAGGCTTATAATTGCTCACATTGGAAGCGAAGAAGGATTTTTAAAAGAAGGTTTGTTAAGCTTTGAGTCGTGTCGGACGGGAGATTATCATGAGGACATGAATTCGGATGTCTTCGAAGACTACTTCGGGGAAATGTTAAAATTTCTTCCAGCTGATTCGGTCGTGGTTATGGATAATGCAAGCTACCATTCAAGGCGCATAGAGAAGGTACCAACTTCAGCTTGGAGAAAGCAAGAAATTATTAACTGGCTGTCAAATAAAGGTATTCAGTTTGAGACGAATTCAATAAAGAAGGAACTACTAGCCGTAGTAAAACAACATAAATCTCGCTTCATAAAATATGCCGTAGAAGATGTAGCAGAAAAGTATAAAGTAACTGTGCTACGCCTACCGCCATATCATTGCGAATTAAATCCCATAGAACTTATATGGGCACAAGTTAAAGGATATGTTGCAAGGCACAACCACATTTAAAATGAAAGATGTCAAGGTATTGTTTGATCAAGCCATTATGGAAATCACATCAGAAAACTGGCAAAAAGCAATCCAGCATGTTTTAAAAGAGGAAGATAAAATGTGGGAACTGGACAACTTGGTCGATCAGGTGGTTGACCCTATAATTATAACACCAGGGGATGATGACAGTTCTTCGGATGAAGACTATAGTGATGTAGAATTGTAATAACGTATCCAGTAAAGTTTTTGTAGTTTTTGTGAATAAATTGATTTAAACTCCCCACAAGTGTTTCAATATGTAAAGTTCATTCGTGTGTGTTTGTGAGTATTTCCCGATTTCGGTTCGTATATATTTTATTGTTACATTTTATATTTTTTTAATAACACTGTTCTGCTGTATTACATTTTTATTTCCTTTAATATGATTTTTAAGAATGCATATTCTTTTGTCAATTAACCCACTAGCGCGCCTCTGGCTCAGTGTTTATCTGTCGATAACAATGGACTAATCCCTTAAAACAGGGTGATACCTACCTGCTCTTTATGAAACGACAGAATTTTGCAATGCGGACGGAATTTATTGACGGATTATTGACGGATTACCCTGTAGCGCTTTTGAATACTTCATAAGATTTTATTACTCTACACTCATTAGAAATAGATTATAGTAGAGTGACATGTGACACATCAAATTTGGCTTTAAAAACTATTAAGGACTAACTAACAAAAGGATTAACTAATAAAAGGACGTTTTTAAGGACTGGGACTTGTTTTCTTTATAAACTCAATAAATAAAAGACGAAATAATGTGCTGCTCTACAGGTAATAATTATTAATTTATTTGTAAAAATACGTTTATTTTTACAAACAAGACCTAAAGTACATCTTAAGGCTTAAAACTTAAAAAAACGAATTACTATCATATTCTTCATTGATCGTTTGCAACCACTTAAATTGCTCAAAAAATTATTTATATTCTTTAAGAATGTAAGTCAAGACTTTCATAAGATCACCCAGTTTTTTGGCCTTGATTGGCAATTTTCCTTCGTAAGCCTTTTTATTTGGACACGAATTAGCTGCAACATTGTTTTGACAAATTAAATTTGGATAAAACAAATCCATCTATGAACTTTAATGCTGTTATAACTCCGGTGGTCTCACTTTAATAAGTTAAGTTTTTATATTTTGATATGGCAAATTTTTTTTTAATTTTATTTGTACCCATGACGAGTTCCTTTGTATTTTTTTTAATAGGCTAAGCACCACATTTTAAATTCTTTAATTTCATGCGTGTCTACCACTTTAACAGTAAAATGTGGTCTCGATGATTTTGTTGTGGTCTTTTGATAGTTAATGAAGAAGGTATAGTCGAGGATTGTAAGGAAAAGGAATTCGCTGAAGATGCTGAAGTGATCGGGACGTCATGTGGAAGAGTATTAACTACTGTATTTCGACTCATCCAGCGAAGACTGTAGTAACTCATTTTTTGAAGTTTTCGAATAATGCAAGATAAAGTCTTGATTAGCACAAAAAATCAGGGGTTCTTATTTATTAAATTCTTTTTATATTTATCCATTGTGTTTACCGTATTGTTCCATTTGTGCTTTTAAACATGTCAATTTTGTTTCTTTATCTGGATTTTGAATGAGTTAGTACAGTATTCGCTGGAAAAAAATCGGGAATATAAATAATACATACCATCGTTCTGTGAAATTGTATTTATGATTAAAGTCTACATTGAAGTTAAATTACAAAATATTATAAACGAACGTTATTGCAGTTCTTCGTAGTCACTGCTACCAGTGATTTCATACTTTTCTGATGTATCAGAATGTAGACTTCTATAGAAGCCATGATACATAGTAGGAATTTTTCCAGTAGGTATCACAAAGCCATAATAAGCCAGTTAACTTCTTCTTATCTATTGGCAAAAGATTTGTGTATACTTTAGATGGAAATTGATCAATACGAGATGGACGTACTCTTTTAGCTTTTGTTAGATCACACCTGATAGAGTCGGAACTTAAATCATACTTAAAAAAAATAACATTTGGTATGTTACACGAAGTACTGATTTCCTTTATTTGACTGATTTTGATCATTCCTTTTTCATTGTTAGTTTTCCAATTTTTGTTGCCAACAAGGCTTTTGAAATCTAGGAAGTCTTCTTGGGACATTTCTGTTACATTTTATACTTTTCCGACAGTTTTGGCTATTCTTATCAAAGTAATCCATTGTTCAGGAACATACAAGACCGACTGACGTTTTTTCGCGTTTTCAATTACAGCGTCCATGCTGTCTCCCTCATTTTAGGTGTGACCCTTTTCTAAAAATTAAATATGAATAATACTAACTTGTAAATAGACAGCTGCATAAGAGAACATTGAAAATATGTTATGGTTTCTGTTTTGCCCACCACAGTTATCCGAATAGAAGATCGGTGATTTAATTTCCCTCTTTTTTTGGGTCTCTATAAACTTCCAAAAACAACTAGCAACTTCGTTTCAACCTCGTTTAGCAATTTGTTCATGCCATACATAACAGATACCATCATTGTTGCCTATATCAAATATAGTGAAGGTGTATGTAGCATACTTACTTTTATAATAAAAATCGCTTTCATTCGATCGGGGAGTCGCTAGTTTTTGGAGATCGAAACATGAAACGCAGATGGTCTTATCTATTAAGGCGAGTTCTTTGTCACTGTTTTTTATATTTCTAGCCACTATTTTATTGGCTAAGTGACGTTCATAGTTCTCCCGTAAGTCGCCCTTCCCAGTTTCATCAGCTAGGTTAAAGACTGAACAGAAATCGCACTGATCTTTCTTTGGTCTAAAGAAACATATTAAATTCAGTGTTAAAGATGTCTCTATACTGGCGATGCGTAGCAAGTTGTCCAATAATGTTTTCATCACCATAAAGTTCCGTATATAGTTTATACATTTTTTGAATGCTTAAACCCTCCTCCAGATACATCCTCTTAGAATCCTTTCGAATATAATGTGAGGGTACAAACGGAAATAATTTTATGTGCTTTCTCACACTCTCTGCAATATCTGGAGTAAGTCTATGTGGTCGAACTTTATGTTTTCCACGTTGATCTGATTGTAAAACTTTAGTTTCCTTTCTTTTAGTCAATGCTGTATTTACCCATGTTTGTGAAACCAAGAGTTTTTAAAAACATATTTGGTTTTGTTCACCGCCGAGCTGAAAATGATATTGCCCAGAAAAATTCCTACGAGAGTGCACACCAGCAGAAATAGTACTTTGTTTTTTCTCTATCTGTGTCACATGCTGTACAATAAAGTCCCATTGCCTTGTATGATCTTGCAAGTTCCAAAACTCTTTAAAAATCTTCTGTCTCATTTCTTGATTCATTTTTGTGTTACACTTAAGTCTGCATGTTTGTTGGCAAGGTTCGCCTATTTTTCTTGCCTTAACCAGTTTTCCCTGTCGATTTGTATGTTCCATCCCAACTTAATCTTAAAATGCGAAAACTGTATTAACTCACGAGATAACGGCGCTTCCGTTCGGAATGCCGAGGAAGACTATACTAACTTAAGATAGGATAGTTTTCGTTGGAAAATGTATAGATATACAAGTTAGTACAATATTGAAGTGCAAAATTGGTTGCCTAAACATGGTCAAATTAACTTAGAACTTTATTCGTTGAAAGATATGATGGTAATCTACTTATTCGGGGGTGTAACTCAAAAACGCCAAAAATTGAGTTAGTATAGTCTTCGTTGGACGAGTCGATTTATAGTAGTGGTTGGTACTGTTGTTGTTAAGTTTTGATTTGGATTTGTACAGGATGGACAATTTGCTACAAAATGGTCAGATTGCTTACAATAGTAACACATCTGTTTTTCTAAAGATAAGAAAATACGATAAGAAGTTTGATCGTGGTTTATGACAATCGAGGGACGAATTAATGTAGCCTCCAAAGGAGAGATAAATGTATGTCTTTAAAAGCTCAGTATATGTCTATATTCTTAGTTTGTTGTACCTATTCGTAAAAAATTAATTGGAGATAATAAATTGAGGCCGAACTTTTTAAGTTCTGATTCTATGAAAGTGTGAGGAATACTAGGACAAACATTAGAGATCAGTAATCTTTCATTTGGTGTAATTAAGCGTCGAGCATAAATTATTTCTTGATTGATAGTTATTCTTCCGTTGTCAGCATTCATGACAGTTTCTACTAATTCTTCACTAGCTAGTTAAATACAAATACGATGATTTGAAATTCGTGATGAAAAAATAATATATCTTGGTTCTATAATTTTTACCAGTGCAAGTATATATTCCTTAAGTTTGGCATTTTCCAGAGCATTATATAAAATAGCTTGTTTCTTGGATGTGAATTTTGGAGTTGAATTGATTAACGCTGTAGAATATGAAGAAATTTTATATGATGTCAATAACATTTGGGGCCTCGATGCCCCTGGACTATTAACATCATCCATTTTCGTTGTTTATAGTCTAGGTGCCAGGCAACATACTGTATCACTCATACATAATAGGCTACAATTTTAGCATAGCTTCATAAGACCTCGACCCCCAAACGTCTCTTGGGATACTTTCTGTACCGGGTGCTTTTTCTCTCCAGCTTATCCAAAAGTGGTCATTTTTAAGTGATGTATTTAATTTATTAATAACGCATTGCTGTTTAATGAATACAAAAGTCGACTTCGTGAAATATCCGAAAAAAATCTTGTCCGACAAAAATTTTGGTTCCATAAGGGAGTCCACCAAACTAAACATGCCAAAAAATCAACTTCAAAAAATTTAGTAATAACAAGCTTATTTTCTCTGTATCGTTCAAAAATAACGTGAAAAATACTATTTTAACATTGTCCGATAAAATGTACTCGCTGATTTTTCCGTCCGACAGTGAAAATTAGCTTTTCCACGATGTCATCAAGTGCCATAATAACTGTCGGACAAAAAAAAAATTAGATTTATGAAAGATTTACGTACTAAATGGAATATGTGTACAACAAATATAATGTACTCAAATTGCAGTCCGACAAAAAATAGTAATTTTTTTATTCATTTAATCTATATAAATTTCAGATATTAAGCAAAGCTTAAATTTTATTAATAACCGTCAGACTAAGCACAAAGTTAATTTTTTAGATAATTATTTAATGTTTAATACTATTGGCAGACAAATCAAATGGTGCGGAAGCGCACCATGAAAAAATCAGTTATTTCTCGCGTGAAATGCAAAAATTCAAAAAAAATTTGTAAAAATAATATAAATATATATATAATATAAACATATGTATACAATAAAAAATATTTAAATAATTAAACTTTTTTTGTCATTCTTTATCAGAACTATTATTTAACTCTTCATCACTTGAACTAATAATGTCCTCATCGTTCTCTTCATTTTGACTTTCCGTATCTGAAATAATAATAGATTATGATTTTTTACGAGTACTATATTTCAAATATAAATAACAAGCATAAAATATTATTACCTGATATACGAGTATTTGAAGATATATCATCAAATGTAGAACACTAAGGGCCATCAAACCAATGGTGGTAATATTTTTCTTCCATCAGTGTCCATCCACAATTTTCAGGTTTTAAATTTGTTGGTGATCTTAAATGTGCATTGCACCACACACTGCATATATAAATTGTTCTTTTAATTTATTGCAATAGCTCTTCTTTAGATGGAGGCATACTTGATGCATCGAGACCTCTTAACTGAGCTTTTATTACCATTTCATCGTGATTTTTGTTTCCAAAAGCCTTCTCGAAGAGCTCAACTCGCCCCATGTTGACGTCTTTGTTGTTTAAGGAATAAACTTTGCAAATAAATTATTCAATGACTTTAAATATTGGGTTTGAAATATTTATTTCAGATGGAGGGATTCTTAAAAGATCCAGGAAGGCTACCTGGTATCTCTCGTTTTTCTTCAAAATATCAAATGGTCTCTTCTTTCATTTTCTATAGAATGCAGGGTTATAATCATTGCCAGTAAATACATGACATACTGTTAGAGCTCGTGTCATTTGCTCTTCATAATTTTGATAAATATTATTGATATTAGAATATTTATTTTTTTGTTGCTTGACATATCTATAATTACTTCCACATTAGATTTGAAAAATTCCATATTGGATAACATAATTATAGGTAAGTCAGAATCGGTACAACGAACTGTCACTCGGTAGTTCGTGTTCATCTGACAAATATGGTGTACAATCTTTGTATCTGCTTCTTCATGTGTACAAGATGAATTATAATTTACAGATCTCTTCATTCGATTGTTGAAAACTTCATACACGTAACAATTATCATAATTCAATTTTAATATTTTTCCTTCACATATCTCAGCAAATTCGTCGTTGCACCAGTCTTCAATGAGAAAATCCACAAACTTTTCTTTAAAATTTCTATTTCTTAATAATTTGCCAAAATCTGTTGAGCGCATATTTTCTCTTCTGACATCATACTGAATATTTTAAGTTTTACAATTAAAAAAAAATTTATATACACAATTTCAGCGAAGGGCACGACGAAACGTGTCCGACTGAAAAATCGGAAAAAGATTGTTGTCCGTCAATTCCACATTTGTATACTACGAGATTTTACAAAACAGCTTTGAAAAAATCAGCTTGTTATTTATAAATAGGATGTATCTATAATTTTAATGCTCACACATTCTACAAAAAAGTAAGCTCGACTGTATATTTTTTTAATTTTTACATAAAAGGCCCTATTTTTTTGTCGGACAATTCATTCATTAAGTTGTACTCTTCAATTAAAAACTAAAAATCATAAAAAAAACGTTATGAATAAATTTCCACAGACTTATAGAAAAGCCAATTTTCACTGTCGGAGGGAAAAATCGGCGAGTACATTTTGTCGGACAATGTAAAAATAGTATTTTTCACGTTATTTTTGAACGATACAGTGAAAATCAGCTTGTTATTACTAAATCTTTTAAAGTTGTTTTTTTGACATGTTTAGTTTGGTGGACTCCCTTATGGAGCCAAAATTTTTGTCGGACAAGATTTTTTTCGGATATTTCACGAAGTCGACTTTTGTATTCATTAAACAGCAATACGTTATTAATAAATTTGATACTTCACTTCAAAATGACCACTTTTGGGTAAGCTGAAGAGAAAAAGCACCCGGTACAGAAAGTATCCCAAGAGATATTTGGGGGTCGAGGTCTTATGAAGCTATCCTGAAAATTGTAGCCTGTTATGTATGAGTGATACAGTATGTCGTCTGGCACCTAGACTATTAATGACATCAGGTAATATAAATAATATGAACTTGTTTTGAAGTAAGTATTTCATTAGATTAAATTACTTACAGATTTTCTCCAATAAGTTCACTAATTGTTATTTATAATAATACAACACTTTAATTATTAAGTGGATATAAATAAAAGCGCAAAAACTAGGTGCGATTAGACTGGTAAATACATCCAACCTCGCTAAAGGTTAGAATCGTTCAAAGATAATTTATGTTTTTTACTTATTGAAAATCATTAAAGTGTCCACGGCATACCTGCAGCAGAGTTAATCTAATACAATTATTTTAAAAAATATTTTTTTAGTTTTGATTTAAATATTTCCATTACAATGAAATTTCGTTGTATTTGTAGTTCCTTTCGTTCACGTTCAGAATCGTCAATTTGTATCAAATTATTAATATAACGTTGTTTCCCTTTTACATCGCTATAAATTTGTTGAGATTTATTTTTATCGTGTCCGTTAAAAATTATTAGTCACAGTTGTATGCAGTACTTCCTTTTATCATCCTACTAATAATCAACTGTTGAATTAATAGACTTCATTTTAAATCTTGCGTGCACAATCACAAATCTCTCGCTAATGAATGTTTAATTTTTCAAATCCTCTGTCGCTCACCTCTTTGTACCTCGTCCTTTCATCCACATAATTTTTTATTCCAAGCGGCCTTTCATAAAATCAATATCACACACATCATCGTAATTATTTTCCGAAAAAATGTTCCTCTCCATCAATATCGAAAGACTAACGAACAACGCAATATATTGATGTAAGTAGATAAATCTGGGTTTTGTCAAGCACTTGAGTAACAATAAAACTATGCCTTCGGTGCCTGTCAATATAATTAATGGAGTTTTTCGTTCGCGAGGATTCCAAATGGCCTCCAAAGGCAATGAGCGGATCAAATCTACCAGATGTTTTCTGTTTCACGCTAACGCTTGGAAATGGGATTTGTCGCTCAAACGAAAAAATGACGATATATTTTTAAAAAGATTATTAATAATTATTGAAAACTAAAAACATTTTTGTTTCTTCTTTGGTGATTATGTAAAATATGGCCTAAATATGAGACTTTTCGCTGTTTAACGATGTTTAGAAGCTCTCAGCTCTCTTTGAGTATTAGCTCTTCTTAAAAATTCTTCATTTGTAATATGGTTGAACGATGGAATTTTCAGCAACCTTCTGAGACCCTAAATTTTAAACGCTTCAATAAGATTTAGCGATCTTACTTTAAGTGACCAGATCTTGCTACAGTACATCATTATTGGCCATATGTAGCATTCTAGGACGCAAATACGGAGACCCAAATGAGTTACGGGCTAACAAAGGTAGTTATTGAATTTGAAAAGTATTTGTCTCAGTCTCATTTACTGT
The DNA here is from genome assembly GCF_040954645.1 of Diabrotica undecimpunctata. NCBI lineage: Eukaryota > Metazoa > Arthropoda > Insecta > Coleoptera > Chrysomelidae > Diabrotica > Diabrotica undecimpunctata. Next base: position 41,763,677 of record NC_092805.1, on the reverse strand, counting down.
TTAAGGTAACTCCTTTAAGATATTTTACCCGGAATCGGTCCCGTGGTGGGAAAAATCCCACTTTTAAGCATTTTTTGCTATAATTTTGATAATAATTTTTTTAACGTCTTGGGCCTTCAGCAATGCCAAAGGTACGTCTCTGTGATTAAACTTGTAATATTTTGAGTGGAGGGAAGACGACCGTTATTGTTTAGTACCTATCGATGTCTAGTATATGACGGACGGTGAGAAAAAATCTCTACACGGGACTCTTTGCGTACGTAAATTTGTTAAGTAAACAATTTGTCACAAAAAGCTGATTAAAGAGAAAAATAGGTAAGATTTTAAGTAACATTTCTAAGAATACCTAATATTAACAATTATTATTATATTTAACATAAAATGTCAAAAACAAAAAATGGCTTTTCAACTATTCCTCCCCTTTGATGGACGTTTACCATTTTAGCAGTATGCCTTGTACTCAGAATAAGCACTTCGCGTTTATCCTTTCACTTAGTTACTACTACACCTGTGTTACTTTTCATTCCAATAAGTTCCGCTTTCTTTAATTTTGCATCTGTCATCTCATTTCGGATTAAGTTTTCTGTTTTGCCCCAAGGTTTCCACCAAATTTGTATTTTTGTTTAGCAACCATTGATCTAATGTAACACTGTATAAAAATTATTTGTTTTAAAAGTAGTCGAGGAGTTTTTTAACATACATCTCCAAAAACTCCTTTGATATCCGAGTATTGAACAGTCAATGTAGTATTTTTTAAGTTCTGACCATCTTCATTCTTCCATATCAAAAGTGTGTTATGATACATCGCAATGCCATCGACTTCTGAAGAACTTTTATCATCTGGCAGTCGATACTGGGAAATTATATTTTAAATGGTCTCGTCTACTAACTGTTCTTGAGTTTTGTAATATTGAACTTAAATTTTGGAAATTACTTTGTATTTTTGGTCTTTTACTTTTTGGAACACCTTTATTTAACAAACAACTACTTATTTCGTCATCACTATCTTATTCAAAATTTTTATTCTGAACACTGTCATCACTGTCTTTATCTGAAAAAACTCTTCCAACAGTTTTTGCCAATTATTTTGCAATTATTTTTAACATATTGAGAATTGATAAAACACACTGTACTACTTTGCCCACCGACGACTTACTAATAGGTAACACATAGTGAATTCGACCAGCAAATGTAAAGTATAAAGTAAACAGGTTACAACAGGTTCATTATTGTCTTATACGAAAAGAAAAATGTTGCTGTATGTCTATTAAATGGCTACATGAATCCAAAAGTTATTTGTGGCCACAAAATGTACACGTGCTTCTTAATTAAAATAACTCTAAAAAACAATAAAAATGTAAGATTTTACAAATCTCTTTCAGTCACTTGACAATTTTCCTATACGATATCTTGTATTCTTCTACGATTTCTGGTGTTGCTATTTTTTGCTATGTTTGACGTAGATCGCCTTCAAGGCTTGTACGCCTACGATCAAATTCAGCAAGGCATCTCTCTACGGTACTAATTAAAGACGAAGAGAACTTCGTCTCGATACTTGATTTTTGCGTATCCATTGCAATAAATATTGTGACACGTTGATATGAAATGGATTAAACACAAAGAATGAATTGACAGATTGAAATGTATATTGACATACGTTTATATGAAGAGTGTGCCACCATAACGAAAAAAAAAAATAAGCGAGTAGCAACACCCTCTCTTATCGAACTGCAAAATTTATTGAACAAGCTATATCTTACTTTTCAACCACCATATTTTCCTGACTATGCTAATAAGTAAAGAATTAATAAAATGTAAACTGAAAACTGATAGAGATGTTATTGAACAAGTAATAAAAATAAAGTACCCAGGGATTACAAAGTTTAGCTGCGGACGTGTAAAAAGAAGTAAGACATCAGGTGCAAGGAGTAAATAGATTTGCAGGATGCCTGAATGTCACTACATGGCGTAACCGACACATTAACATAACGATGAAGTTAAAAATCTGTAAGGCCAGCATAGGACCCATAATGACGTCCGAATCAAGAACGAGACCCGATACAACCAAAACACAGAGGATGCTAGAAACAGTATAAATGGGGATACTACTAAGAAATACCGAATCAGAACAAAATGTAATATACAGGAATAAACGAGTGGACACTAAACAAAAAAAAAAGAATGGAATAATCACAGTGGAATTGCAGACCTTGCAGAAGAGTTGTTAAAATAGCAAGGGACAAAACGTGGTAGAAGAAATGTTAGTCGACCGCGGATGAAATAGAATGAGAATATTTTATAGAGGCAATAACTTGGCAATACACAAGCAAGATTGGTTACTAAAGGAAGAAGAAAAACGCATAATAACTTAAAATTTAGTCTGTTTAGAAATTACCATTCAGATTTCGAAAAATTCAAAATGCAAAATCGCGAACAAAGCCAAAATTAATGCCTCGTGTTATGATTAATATTAAACGAGAATTATACAATCTATTCCCATATTGCTAATAAAAAATGTCTCGTTAAATGACGTATTTGTCATAAGATTTAATTTATTTTTTGTTTCACATAGATTTCTTATTTTTAGCCACTCTTTAAATAATAATAATTTACAATTAATACTCTTTAAATATAACACGACTATTTTTATTAACATATTTTTATTTTTACCAATTCTACGAAGTGCGAAATATTTTACTTAGATTATATAAGTTTCAACACATTCAAAAGAGGGAAAACACTACATTCTAAATATTCAGCGCTACATTGTTATTACTTTCCTCAGCTTCTCGCACTTATCCCGTTTTCTAATTCAGATGGCTTTTTAATGAAACATCATCAGGAATTTAAGCACATTACTCGTCTTAGAAGAGCCTTTAAATAGAAAACGCTTTTTCACTTAGCAGTGAAGGCAGGCCAGGAATTGGAGCTTGTAAAAATTTATTTGCAAGCAAATTGAAAACTATATGAAATATATATATATATATATATATATATATATATATATATATATATATATATATATATATATATATATATATATATATATGTGTGTGTATTTGTGTATTTGATTATATCCATCCAAAATATCCAAATATATTAATACTAATCTAGTCATTAAAGCCCTTTCCAAGAAATAATATATATATATATATATATATATATATATATATATATATATATATATATATATATATATATATATATATACAGTAGACTCCCTCTATAACGAGAAGTGAACTGACAGACTAATTACCGCTTATAAGCCGATCTCGTTATATCAGACAATAATAATACTGTGCTATCTGTAGTTTTCTAAACCATTAACTTCCTATAGTAAAGCCATTCGGAGCAATAAAAGATGCTAATAAATATTGTTTGAATGGCGTTTTTGAAAAAAAGTTATTTACTTTTATTGTCAATGAAATATATTAAAACATAAAAGAGTTGTTTACTTTTATTATTAATGATATACGTTAAAATAAAAAATCTGTACTTATATTTTTTTCCAACTGCATAATGTATAAAGCGTATTTTCAAGGATATCATAAACTATTGCTTCTGCAATTTTAAGAACTCTGTCATTTTTAACTGCTTTAAATGGTCCAGTATCATTCCCTCATATTTTCTAAAGATGTGAAATAGTTGTATTTATTCATTGTAAAGAAGTTTATTGCGGGCTGCAGTTAAGTTTATTGAAGGTCTGTTTGAAAAGGTATTTATTTATAGCCACGACCCGACCAAAAACGTAAAAAACACGTTTTTAGATCTTATTTTCTCTCGTTATAACCAAATTTGCCTCGCTGTAGACGGTTATAGTTCAATAGAAATTTCACGGGACATCTAATGTATCTCGTTATAAGCGAAACCTCGTAATAACCGTGTTCGTTATAGAGGGAGTATACTGTATATATATATATATATATATATATATATATATATATATATATATACAATATATATACACTTAAAAATGTTTTGCATATTATCTGTAACGCCACTGAATGTTTCTCATTTGAAATTTTTTGCACTGTTTTCTTTTTGTCTACTAAAATAATGTATTTTATTGCTTGTTTTTTTGTTTCTTAATCATCGCAAAGATTCTCAGTATTCATATTGTGTTTATCAGTTTTCGAAAACCGATGTTTGTAAAAATTGGTTTGCGTTTTATTTACTTTGTAGTGAACAATATGAATAGACAAGTGATATCTGAGTTCAACAGAGCTAGAATCGTTACTTTGATTGAGGAAGTCCACACACAAGTCGACGTTGCTGTCCGAGTTGGAGTTAATCAGAGTGATGTGTCTCGGATTGTGAAAAAATATCAAGAGACGAATTCTGTTAGCGATCGTCCAAAAAGCGGAAGACCCAGAATTACTACCAATGTCCAAGAACGCTTTTTAACGTTAACTGCCCGGAGAAACCCCACTATGACTGCCCCAGCTATTAGAAGAGAGCTCCAGCAGGCTCATAATATTGTAATTTACGATCAGACTATTAGAAACATAGGTTACATTCGGCGAATTTATTTACAAGAAGAACATTGGTGGAACCAAAACTTACGTTAGAGCAGAAAAGAACTTGGCTGGAATGGGCCAATGAACATTTACAATGGCATGACAACAGATGGGGAAACATGTTATTTTCTGATGAAACCAAAATTAGTCTTTTGTCGGATAATCGCCGAATTAGGATTTGGAGGAACATAAATCGACAGGATAGACTTAACCAAGCTGTCCAAAGAGTCCCATATCAAGGTGGCTCCATAATGTTTTGGGGCGGCATCATGCTAAATAATAACACTCCTTTAATTCGTATTGTTGGTAACATGAATGGACAAATTTATATTGATATCATTCTTATGCCTGTTGTACGCTTGTGGCGAGGAGCTGTTGGTCCATAATTTATTTTTATGGACGACAATGCGCCGCCCCATCGTATGAGACATGTGGCAGATTTTTTAGAGACAGAAGACATCGCCAACTTACAATGGCCACCTTGCTCACCTGACCTCAATCCCATTGACCACGGATGGGATAAGCTCAAAAGAAAAATTCAGTCTCGGCAGCCACCTCCAAGGACACTACAAGACCTTAGAATAGCAGCGATTGAAGAATGGGGTACCATGGACCAGAACTACACTAATACACTTATAAGAAGCATGGGACATCGCATTCAGTCTTCAAAAAATATATTATATAAGTTTTTTAAGTTTTTCGCAGAATTTCTAAAAATATAATTTACTGTAATTGTAAAGTAAGATTTTTATTGAGCAAAATATCTTTTGAGCGTTTTTATTGGTCAGATCGTGACAAGTGATACATCATTGGAAAGGAAAGAAAGTAGCAAATACGTTTCGATAGAAAAAACACACATAGCGGCATTGCCAGAAGGACATTATATAATACCTTCGTTGTTATTGGTCCGATTGAAGTGTGTGATGCGTTAAATGGAAAGGCAGGTTATACATCGAATATATTAATATTTAAACAAAATAAGGCAACTACAAAACGGGCTGTATACAATATCTTCGTTATTAATTAACGTATAGTTACGCACAAGATACCATAAAGCACCATGGATAAAATTGTTTTAACTTAAAGACAAATTTTGATTTAATGATTTAAAGAAGGCCTCTAATTATGTCGAAATATCTGACCCAATCTCAACATGCAAAAATAGAAAATGAAAGAGAAAGAAAAAGAATATATTTAGATAGAAAAAACAAACGAAACAACTACCAAAAGGGCACTACAGAGCATTCTCGTTATTAATGAACGTATAATAAATGTATAGCGACATACGAGATATCACGTGACACTATGGATGATAATTAACTCACTGTAAAGTAAATTTGCTTTATTGAGCTGAAGAAGGGCTCTGACTGTGTACAAAATTAACTAGCTAAATTCTAGGATATGACAGATCAAAACATAGTGGTTTTTTTGTTACTCTGTGAAAAAAGTTATCGTTGAAAATGTATGGTAGCTTTGAACTTGAAACGTAAAGTTGTACCCAAAGCTGACCGAAAAAACTAATGCAACTAGATTTAAAAGAATTAATTCTTTGAGTTATCGGCAATAATTAAATTTTTGATTGTTGGAAAGTTGCAAGTTGGAATTGTTGTAAGAAAGGCATGGAATGTTGTAGATAATGTTATAAGCATATATAAGCATATATAAGCATTATACTAAGCATATCTATAGGAGTCTTATCTTTGATCTTAACATTGTCTACAACATTCCATGCCTCTCTTGCAACAATTCCTACATCAGCCAAACCTCTTAATTATTGAAATCACGTATCACACTACACAAAAGTGATTCTTGACTTTACCCTGACCGTTGTGCATTAGCCAAACATGTCCATTTTACTGGTCATCTCATGGCCTATACTAACACTACAATTCTCCATCGTGAGAACAATAAATCTATAAGAGAGTTCATTGAAATATCATATATTATTCTTAACGATTTCTCCAATATAATGTTCTCCAATAAATATTAGACATGAGTTGAGTCAACACATTTGTCATGTCTAATTGTTTCAAAAATATTGAAAATACATCCCGAATCAAATTCATGAAGGCACTAACGAACAGCCTAATAGAACCTTTTATAAGAAAACGATTTGAAAATCCTAGAATTAGCTTAGATATAAGAAACTCGATTAGAAAAGTAAGTAAAGAAGAACATTCGAAGAGCCAATAAAATGTCCACCCGAAGAAAAATTAGAGATTCAGAGAATTAGAGATATTGTTATTTATGCCCATCTTAATTTCATAGATAGATATTATGACTTGTTCTGATTGTAAAAAGCCTATTATGTTTATCATGTAGTAAGACAATATGTACAAAATATGCTTCAAAATAATCGTAACGAAAATAAATGTTGTTTAAAATTAGTGTTTAGTATTTCTAAATATATTCTAAATTTCGCAAAAAATAATTGATTTTTTTTTATGAAACTGTGGAAACTTGCTATAATTAGGAGAAATTTCAGTACCATCGTAAAATAAAGGTATTTTAATAACTTTTATTATATAACACTTATATACCTATAAGCGAATAAAGTTTATTTCCAGTTGTGACTGATTTTAGTAAAAATTTTTCAAATACCTAATTTTTTTTTTTTATTTTTTACAAAGTAGTCCGTGGGACTCCACATAACGCTCCATGTAACTGAAATTGCATCTTACCGGTTACGGGTTAAAAAGGACAACGCCGTGATTTGTTTATATCGATAATGCGTATCACAAGTAAAGAGGTAGAAAAAGATAAGAAAAGTAAGAAATAGAAAACTATTTAATTAATAGTGTAATTGTAATAGAATTATGTTTTCTTTTTGAAGGTATACCAAATATTACACAATTATTTTTGTAGAAATATAAACATACACGTATACACATAAAAAAAACTGCAGTTTACAAGCCAGCCAATTATGGAAATTTAAAAGGCGTGCCCACGGAAGGGTAAAATTTATATTTTTTCATTTTTGTTTACTCTGTACTTTATAAAATTTTTTTAAATAATTGCATGGTAATTGGCAGTAGTTATCAACTCTACCGAATATTTTAAAAAACTTGATAATTTTATCTCGTAAATAAATCATCAATAATTCCTCAACAAGCGTGGTTATGATTATGCCGATGCATCGATGCAATCGCTGACTTTTTCAAAAACATGAATATATCTAATAATAAAACACGAAACATATAAATAGCTCATGTCCTTGCTAATTTTATTCGGACAATGCACCGGGTTATTAATATTTTTGCCGCACAGTTTCACTAACAGAAACGTGGTAAATTTAGACGTATCCATTAAGTTAGCAAGATTAATTTCATTTAAGATTCTGTTTGGCTCGTCGATGGATCGCAACAAGTTTTGAATGATGATTTGATTATTTTTATGAATGAATCCTTATTTTATACAGTAGAAACTAGTTACATCTAGAAAAAACTATTTTTCGGTAAATCTAAATTGGCCTAAATACTATAATAGAAAAATGAGTTTAATGAATTATATTAATAAAATACTGACATTAATTAATGAAAAATATTGAAAGTAATAGTGTATAACTAGGAGTATTTTAAATATACGACACATGCGTACCGACTTAAGCCTTGAGTACTCGGGTGGGGCCTGTGAGACCAGCGACAATTTATTTCTAATGCCTCACTGCTTTGTCGGAGTGCGCTGCGTTCGTTAGTACCTTTCCACCTACCTATTATACCTACTGGGGTTTTCAAAGCAAGACTTGTTTCGAGTTACTATATCTCATGTATCTTTGTATTCTTGCTACGTTTGCGTTTTGATGAGTAAATACTAGAGAAAAAAAGAACCATAGACAAACTTGAACCAATAAGAAACGTTTTTGACCAATTTAATCAGAAATGCAAACTTGAGCCTGAGCTTAGTAAAATCGTGAACAATGCGAGCGGGTCAAACAATGATACGTCGATATACAGTAAATAAGACAATAGAATAAAAATATTTAGAAAATATAATTCTCCGTTAGTTCTTCAGAATGTGTAGAAACCAAATAGCATGTTAATAGTTTTTAGGAAATTTATAATTGTAGGTAAAATTGTTGTTTGTTATCCAAATGGTAGATGGGGATAAGTGTGACGAACTGTGATTGGGGGAGATTGAAAAAAGTGGGACAGGTATGTAGGAATGAGAGTTTAGCTAGATTTTTAAGGGAGAAAAGATAATCAGTTGTTTTTCCAAGTTTCAAGGCGAACAGTCGTTGTTCTCTGGTGGTTCTTCAGAGGTAGTAAGCAGTAGAAGTGAATGTTTGTGAGTTTTCTTGGAGTAAGTGTATCTGACGGAAGCTGATCCAGTAAAATATTGTAAGTTATATTTTTCTACTTATATTCCAAGAGTCACTGTTCAGGCCGGAACGAGAGATTCAGTTTATCGAGAGGAGAAGAGGCTAGCATTATTTGAACGATACGTGCATTTGAAGGAGATCATTAAAGACGATAGTCTCGCAATAATTTGTTGCAAGATTGCTGATTACCTAGGGGACTGCTAAGAATAGATAGTGTAGGCTACAACGAACAAGGATTTGGACAACTCATCGCTGCGGTAATCGGCGACCGGGAGAGGGTGGTTATTCACTAAGATTTTAGGGGCAGTGTAGAGTGTTTTTATGGTGACTTTGATGAGTTGTGATTTTGTAGATGGAAGGGAGAGGCCAAGGGTTGTCAATATATTTTGTAATAAGTCTACGGATGTTTGGAGTAGTTTGTAAGTAGTAGTAGTCGCAACACCATGGCAAAAAATTACAAAATCATCAGCATATGTCGTAAATTTGACTGGAAAGAGAAGACTGTGACATATATGGTTAATAAATAAAATGAAGAATGTGGTGCTTAATACAGAGCCCTGAGGAACTTTGTCTTGTTGTTGAACATGGGGCAATGATAGACAACCATTTACACAGACAGCTTTGAAGGATCTAGAGCTAAGAAAGCGCCTATTTATTATCGTCTTCATTAATTTACACATGGTGCAAGTGAGAGAAATCGGTCTCTAGGACTGTGGCATCAAGGTTGGTATTTGGCCATGTTTTAGGAATGGTATAATTACGGATGTATTTCAATGAGTAGGAAATATTTCAGAAGAGCAGATAAAGAAGTTTTATATATTATATATATATATAAATATGTGTTGTGATGTGAGACTTCAGGAGAGCGGTTCTTGTGTAGAGGATGAAATAATGGGTTTGATTTGTTTTGATATTTTTCCTTAAATTTGTCAGGCAGGGTTTTGTAAATAATATGGCTGTTCCTAGAATTTTTTTTGGCGTGGTTATGATTTCAAGTTAGTTTAAAATTAATTGGTAGCAATTTAATAAACACAGCATATAATTAAAATTTTTTAATAACGTTTTGTCGTGACAGATTTTAGTTTTTGGGTTATTTGTTTTTATTTTTATTTTTTTAATTATGCACAGAATATTATACGATCTCATAAGTGAATATATCCACCTATGTTGCCAAATATTGTGGATTCAGTTCCCATTATAAACAGAAAATCAAAAGGTAATCTCTCCGAAGGCAATTTAAAACCACGGAATAGTAATTTTCCTGGTAAAGCTTTTCCACTCTTTGATATTCAAAGTCATCATTAGCTTGTAAAAGCCGTATACAATAGATACTCTTAATAATACACAAAAAGAATATCTAATTCTCCTATAACTATTAAATTGGTTATATTATTACAAGAAGAGGAATTTTATTTTTTTCTCAGATACTCGGAGTTAACGTTTACTTGTAAGTGCCGTGTACAGTGAACGGCTAAAAAATACCCATGTTATAAAGTACATGGAGTAGGAATGATGTCACCGGTGTAGGTGTAGTGACGTAATCGTTAATTTTCTTAAATAGAAATCGGTATAATACGACACATCATTTAAACGAGAATTTAATTCTCTATTTAATGACATTACATTTTTAACTAAAATATTTTTTTAAGGGTACAAAAACAATTTTTTTTTAATTTAAATTCAACTAAATTACAACTAATGATTTAATTAATAATGTACTTTAAAGTAACCAAATTATACATAACAATTATTTAAAATTAAATGTAAATTAAATATTTTAGTTAAAAATGTAATGTCGTTAAATAGAGAATTAAATTCTCCTTCAAATAAGGTGTCGCATTATACCAATTTCTATTTAAAAAAATTAACGGTTATGTCACTACACCCACACCGGTGACGTCAATCCTACTCCATGTACGTTATAACCATCGAGTTAGAATCTATGAAGAGGGCATCACGTGACTAAAAACGACCTCACTTCGGCCATATTGTTAAGATTGTTTTGACACTTTTGACAGATCGTATATGTGTGTTTACGTTTGTTGTTTTTCGAATATTTTTAGTTTTATAATACTTTTATAGAAACTGTTATAATATATTGTGATAGTGCATAATAATGGTTTCTTGTTCTCAACGTAGTTGCAGTAGCAGAAGCAACGTTAAAAAAAAACTTAAGGAATAACATTCTACAGGTTAGTATACAAATATGTAAACAAAGTAATGGCCCGTACTTCAGAGAATAAATTAATAGTATTTGACTGTATTAATTTATCTTTATGTATAATATATCGCGTTTTTAGTGTTTACCGCGGGATAAATAAATCATAAAATCCACAAGGAAAATAATTCCTGCAGCTGGCTGTATACCACGTATCACAAAAAGAGGTTAATCTTTGTATGTGGGTATATTTTATAAAAACCCTTAAAAGGGCAACAATAAAAACACGAACGTTTTCGGAACAACTGTTCCATCATCAGGTTAAAATACCTAAAATAAGTATAAACCATTTAATTAAAGCAAAAGTGGTTTAAAATTTTGACTAAGGTTAAAAAGCAAAATGGTTATACTTACAGGTTACCATGCCTGAGCCACCAAAATATTTGGGTAAAAACCCTTTAAAATGTATTGTGTTACCAAAGATTGTACATGATGTTGATAATATTATATGATGTTTAATATTTTAATTAAATTTTACTTCAGGTAACATACACCCATGCTTAAATGAGTTCCAGTGTCCGGAGAGTAAACCTCTTCAAACGGACTTCAGCTGGTAACTGATTGATAAGATACCCATGAACGGTGTCAAAAACAAAATGTCAATGTACCATGAAACAATATTAGTTAAACATAGTATTACTACAGCCAAAAGATTAAAAAACTTTGATGATGTTAAAATGATAACAGCAATCCAGGTGTTGGGATTTAAAAAAATTTTTTTTTCTATAATTATTTAATATTGGATATAAAAGAAGTAAATTAATGGTGTTGTTGAAGGTCATGTTTAAGAGAATGGCGTATGCATTAGGCAGCTTATGTTACTCTTTATCGTATGGAGTGTGGTCTAAAAAGTGTAATTTGTGACGAATTAGCTTAAATATATGGAATTGTCCTTTTATGTTGCTTACATCTAGGACAAGGAAAAATGAATAGTATATATTTGTAGCTAATGTAAGACTTCGTATTTAAATGAAATTGTTTAATACTGCTCGTATCGTAAAAAGTTTAATATAAGTGAGTCCAATAGATTGAGAAAAGGGGTTAAAAATCTTCCGGCTGAAGGAATTAAAGTTATAATATATGAAATTAAATTTAAAAAATTGAAAAGGCTGAGATCCTCAGAGACTTGGCAAGAATAAAAGTAAAGGAAATGACTAAAGAATAAAGGAGAGTGGGTTAAAGGAAAATAAATGAGTTAATCAACAAATTAGAGATGATAGCGGTCCTTCATACTTAAAGCATCTAGCACCCTGAACAAAATATATTTTGGTTATATTAAATTCGGTACATAAAAGCCTGAAATTTTATTTGTGAGTGTGATGTACTAAGTTGTTGACTAAGAGAGGGGAGCAATGGTTGATTAAGGGTTTTGGCAAAGTGGGAGAAAGTGAATTCTGATGAATTGCTGGATTGAGTTTAAATGGTTGCTAAGTTTAGAACTAATGAGTGGATGGTAGATATATGAAATGACAGAGAAATAGCAAAAGAAAAAAGAATGGACAGGAATATGATGTAAACGTGAAGATTGTAAAATAATGAAATAGTGAGGTATGATAGATATGATAGGTTATGAAGTTAACAATAGGGGCTGAAAAAATTTTTGGAGGGAGGGCTGTGACAGTAGTGTAGAGAGAATGGTTGTTTTAAAAGCAACAATTGTTGAAAAGGATTAAGGTGTTGACGTTTATAGAGGAAGGTCAGATAAAGAAGATGAGGCAAATTTGAGAAGTGTGGGTTATGAGAAGAGTTGTCGGTGTAAGGGTTGAAATTCACGGTTGAAAGATACATGGCGATTAACGCAGTTGGGGCTTCTTTGCTTTTCTTTGACTATTTCCAAGTCTTCATATAGATCTAATTTTAGAAAATTGTTTTGAGGTATATTATGTAACAAAGAGACGTCTTCTGGTATGTTGAGGGTATGTTTGTGTTGTGCAAGATGTTGTGAGAAGGTGTAAGTGTTCTCTTTTTTAGTGTGTTCTTGGGAACGGGAAGTTAGTGATCTACAGGTTCTACCTATATATGTAGCATCACAATCAGAGCACTGTAATTTGTAAATACCAGTACGATCCATGTAGTTAATGCAATCTTTTGAATTGGTTAAACATTGTCCTAGATTGTTCAGGACTTTAAAAGAAATGTGGGTATTCTCAACAGATCCTTTTAGGATATATCTGATATCTCCAGAAAGACGTTCTTGAAGGTAAGGTAAGGAAGCATAATGAGGTTTAATGGTCAAGTCTCTGGGGAACGCAGCCTCTCTCAATAGTTTGAGTTGTCTCTTATTAATAAGTTTGTTAATGAGGTTGGGGTCATACCCATTGTTGGATGCTATTTGCTTTAGAATATTGAGTTCTGTTTGGTAGTTGGATTGTGATAGTGGGATTGTTTCTAGGCGGTGAATATAACTATGGAAGGCTGCATATTTATGTGACATTGGGTGGTTGGAAGAATCAGAAGAATCAGAATTCACTTTCTCCCACTTTGCCAAAACCCTTAATCAACCATTGCTCCCCTCTCTTAGTCAACAACTTAGTACATCACACTCACAAATAAAATTTCAGTTGTTCAATTTGTTGATTAACTCATTTATTTTCCTTTAACCCACTCTCCTTTATTCTTTAGTAATTTCCTTTACTTTTATTCTTGCCAAGTCTCTGAGGATCTCAGCCTTTTCAATTTTTTAAATTTAATTCCATATATTATAACTTTAATTCCTTCAGCCGGAAGATTTTTAACCCCTTTTCTCAATCTATTGGACTCACTTATATTAAACTTTTTACGATACGAGCAGTATTAAACAATTTCATTTAAATACGAAGTCTTACATTAGCTACAAATATATACTATTCATTTTTCCTTGTCCTAGATGTAAGCAACATAAAAGGACAATTCCATATATTTAAGCTAATTCGTCACAAATTACACTTTTTAGACCACACTCCATACGATAAAGAGTAACATAAGCTGCCTAATGCATACGTCATTCTCTTAAACATGACCTTCAACAACACCAGTAATTTACTTCTTTTATATCTAATATTAAATAATTATAGAAAAAAAAGATTAACCTCTTTTTCTTTTTTTTTTAAATAAATCATAGTTTATTAAAAATGTATTGCACTTTTTTAGATTATGATTAAATCTTCTGAATAACTAGTCATATTTTTATAGTAGTTTTAATATTATTGACTCCGGCCATGATCCCACCGCCATATTGGTATCATTGTTAGCCACGCCTACCTACGCCGTTTTTAATACACACGTTAATATGCTCATAGTTTCTCCATAGATTCTAACTCTATGGGTATAACATGGGAAGTTTATAACAGAAATCGACCTTTTTCGGGATTTCCCTTAAAACTCGACGGTTCTCAAAATAATGATAATATTCCATAATTTAGCCGTTCACTGTATAGGGTACTTTTAATGATACACCATACAGCTAGATGGAATGCCGTAAATATAGATACTCTTGCATAAAATCCAAATCAGACTCTACTATAACTACTAAATTGAGTACGTTATTAAAAGAAGACATATTTTAATGTTTCCGTTTTGGGAATACTTAAGTTCATAAAAATGTTTTGCTTACTTTGATCAATGATTGGCTATTTTATATATTTTTATTTGAATCTTTAGTGTTATTCTATTGTGAGCCACCAACAGGTTTCTAATTCAGACTACCTAACTTCCGTCAGTGAAAGCGAACGTTCCGCGCTATCCGTCTATAGTCTACACCTCTCTTGAATTGGAGGATCATGGGCGGGTAGGAAAGAAATTTGTAAGGTATCAGCGAGCGTAATACCCGCTACAGTATCTTAGACGGAACATAGAACCAACCTGTCAATTTTGGAAGAGTTTAATATAAAAGACATGTTATTAAAAAAAGTGAACTGTGAAGTAGAAGAAAAGATAGAAAGCCAAAGACCAAGAGGAAGATCTCCAATACGACGGACACACCAAATGACGTGTCTAATTGGAAAATCGCTACATGAAGCCGTCCATAAGGCAGAGGATCGCAGCCAATGGAAACAGCAAGCTAAAAATACTTGTCAGTGTCACCACTATTGTCAGTCCGTCTTAAGCAAAATTCTTCATTCCCAAGAAAGAAAGACAAAAACTTTATGTCTGTATACTTGTTTGTACTGAACATGTAGCAGAAAGGGTCTAGCCGTTTGAGATAGTAAAAAATGCTTGTAGTGATATTTCAAAAATAAAAATACCATATTGTTCTATATCAAAAAGCATCCGACCAAAACAATTTTTAGACCCCTGGACCCAAGCATAACCTCAACAAAAATTAAGACGTCTTTTTTCGTTTTTTGATAACATTTTTGGTTCTAATTATAATAGAAACCCTTTCTGTTTTTCAGTTTGTAGCATATTTTAATGTCTACGTTATGGTAACTATTACAAAATTTTTGCCGGAGAATTTAAATTTTTGAACGCTTTTGAAATATTTAAAATTCGTTTAAAAAAAAACTTTCTGGGACGCCACTCTACAAAAATTATATATATTATAACCTGGCTATCAAATTATCTTCATGATTTTTTCAGATTTTTATAGGTGGGGCATCGTGGTTAAAATTACGAAAAATCATCTTTGGTCTAGCCGGTTAAGATTCCCCTGCAATATTCCGAAAATAAAAATACCATGTTGTCCTACATCAAAGAATTTCAAAAAAAATTTTTAGACTCAAACCTAACCCAAAAAAAAACGCGTTTTTCCGTTTTTTGACAATATCTTGAGTTTTAATTATCGTAGAAAGTTATTCCTTTCTTAATTAGTAGAATATTTTACTATCTACATGATGATATATTCTTTACAAATATTTTTGCATAAAATTCAAATTTTTGAACCCTTTTGCAATTTATAAAATTTGTTTAAAAAAAAACTGTAAGTAAAATTCTCCCCACTATATACCAAAAATAAAAATTCCATGTTGTTCCTGTTGTTCCACATCAAAAAGTACTAGACCAAAAAAATTTTAGACCCCTAGATTAGAGATGGCGGTTTTTGACAAAACACCGGTTTTCGGTTATACCGGTTTTTTTTGCTTACGGTTTAACTTGGTGGTTATAACCGGCCAAAAAAACCGGTTTTTATAAAAACCGGTTTTCGGTTTTTTTAATCCAATAGTTACAAAGTTACATTTACAATGCACTTTAGTTTGCGATACTTCATTCGACTCGATATCAATATGATCAAAATTAGAACTATCGAAAGAACATCAATATCAATATAAATAAAACACAATTTTTAATAAAACCATTTTATTCTATTAATTATTATATTTATTTATTATTTTATTATTAATTATGATTAGGATTATTATGATTATTAATAAATATAATATTGCGTAAGATTAATATATACATATTGTAATAATATACAATAAAAGAATATGAAGTAATATTTTAAGTAAAAAAGTATAGGTTAGAAGGTTACAAATAGGTTATATTATATGAAATGGATTTAGCATTATGTTGGCCAGTATTTTTCATGAAGCCTATTAAGAAAAACTCGTTCATATAATATGTTGGTCGGTTAAGCGGCTTCTCTCATCTGACACAATATCATTCAATGATGACACAAGTCTCTCTGATGCCACCGAACTTCCGACCAACGACATGTATTTTTTTAGCTACAAAAGCCAAGCCTGGCATACAGGTTCTGTTCTGATCCCAGAATGAAAACGGATCACTTGGCAGCAAAGGCCGCTGCAGATATAGAGTCAGTTCATTTGAAAAAAACTTAGAATCTGTGTGTCCTGAGAACTTGAACTGAAACCACTGTTCACCAACTCCAGATCGTGTGAAGACCAAAGAGGGTTTGATTTTAAACTCACTTTGGCTTCTTCATTCTGAAAGGAGCAGGAAGAAAAAAGTTTTCCGACTTCGGTAAGTTACATCCTAACTTCCGAGCCTAAATTAGATGTGACTGTCTCCGCTATATACGGATTCAGATATAGTTTTTTGAACCTCGGGTCCGTGATTGTAGCATGGCAAAGCAGGGGATTTCGTAAAAGCCTAGTGCCCCTCTCTTGAAGGCTAGTTATAAGCTTTTCGCATAATTTTTGAGCTGTACTAAGGTTTGGCTTGAGGTTTCTTAAAAATCTTTCGATAATAGACACAAGGGGGATAACAAGGCTAGCAGTAATGTACTGGGAACCCGAGATCTCCTTTGTGGCCTCATCGAAAGGCGATAAAATGCTTACAATTTCAGTGATTAGTTTTATATCTGAATCAGAAATCATCCTTGGTACTTTTTTAATTGAGGGATCTGCCAATATTGCAGCTATATATGGGGACATTAGTGTAAATCTTTTAAGCATATGGTAGACAGAATTCCATCTGGTTGTAGTCAGATGCAGAGAGCAGTAAACCAAAACTATTATACTACTGCTCAACAGAGAGCGCTAAAATAATTCAGGTTCTATTGTCAATGAATATAAGGAGAGTAGAATATAATATGCAATTATTGTATTCAATTAATGATGCAAATTTAATTTACCATTTAAAAATATAATCCTCTAAAATACCCACCAATTTTCCTCTCCTCCCAAACCCAAAAAATTCCCCACCGCAACCATTTCAACTTATAAAAAATTTCCCAGACTCTTTCAAATGGGATTTAAAAAAAATAATATTAACATAAATATTTTACTTAAAAATAAATTGAATAATGCAATTCATCTTTTATTTTTACTACCATAAAAAAAATTATCATGTATTACTTTTAACACGTTTGTATATTTGTATAATAGGTACATTTTAACTCATTTAATACTTCCTGTATGTGTGTATCGTTTTGAAAACGTAGGGAAATCCTTGGAGATTCGTATTCGTAATCGGTAATTCGATATTTATGAATATATATATATATATATATATATATATATATATATATATTATGATGTAAAAGATCACTTCTTATGTAAATATTATGATTACAAATACCTTTTCAACGAAATATTATAATAAAACTTAATTGTTTCTGACTGATGAGAGTTTGCACTTTCAGTTTGCTTCTGTATTTATAAAATAAAATAAAATTTGAATTATGGTTTTGTTTGGAATAATTACTTGAGAATAATAATTAGGATTGGGATCCAAAAAAATACCTAACCTAATCATAATCACCGTAAAAACCTAATAACCGGTTTTTACTTTAAAAATAAAAAACCGGTTATAACCGGGACAAAAAAACAACCGATAAAACCGGTTATTGCGAAGTAAAAAAACCGGTTTTCGGTTAAAATCGGTAGGTTTTTCCCATCTCTACCCTAGATCCAAACGTAATCTCAAAAAAAATTATTATCTTAACTGGCTGGGCCGAAAATGATTTTTACTTATTTTAACCATGATGCGCCACCTATAATATTCTGAAAAAATCATGAATATAATTTGACACTCAACCAATAATATACATATAACAAGTCCTCGTAGACACTTTGTCTCAGCACCAGAAAACCTCCTGTAAAGTCTTTCTTTACCATGTCATCAATTACAATTGTAACTTTAATATCATAACATATAAGATTCAATAATGTAACTTAAATTCAAATTAATAACATTTAACGGGTTTTTAGCCAAATATTAAGTGGTTCAAAACATGTACACTTAGACACAATGATGATAGAATATAGATTCCGAAAACGTTTTGTGATGTAGCCCGCTTGGGTAATTTAATTATATACCTTTTATAAAGGATTTTTAAATAAATTTTTTGCGATACATGGTATACAGCCAGATACAGGAACTTAGTGTCCGTGTGGAATTTAAAATAGAGTTTACCTGTACATATAATCTCTTTGTTCATTATACAATATTTTTTATTGGTTTTCAATATTGGGTTAAGAAAAATGCCATATAAGCATCTTATATCAGTTCTGTCTAGATGCTATGTGGTTAAAAATATCTGAAGAATTCCTTACATAGCACTGTTAATATAGCGACTATCATTCTCACT
This sequence comes from Diabrotica undecimpunctata, assembly GCF_040954645.1. Lineage (NCBI taxonomy): Eukaryota > Metazoa > Arthropoda > Insecta > Coleoptera > Chrysomelidae > Diabrotica > Diabrotica undecimpunctata. The sequence goes on along the minus strand of NC_092805.1, from coordinate 41,744,652 downwards.
GTTTTAAAAGAAATTAGAGTGGCTGAATAAACTAAATTTCTTTTCAGTAGGTAAAAGATAAAAGGAAAAGCAGAAAGAGAAAACTTTTTATATCCCGAAACTTCGTTAAGAGCTTGAATAAGGTAATTTAGGAAAACCCACGAATGTGCATTCAATTCGCTGCGGCAAGTAAACAGCATTGTCTGGCAGGGTTTTTATGCTTTGTGTTTTTTATCGATAAATAGATTTTTTCTGCTAGGTCATTTTGTAAACCTTTGTTTCGAGTTTACTACTCCCGATCTAACTAAAAGACGTGGAAGGCAGTTAAAAACTTTTATTGACAACAGAGCCGGAACTTTCAGAATGTACTCAATAAAAACAAATTGTTTAACTGTTTTTACTCAGTATTAAACTAGTTTTAGGACAACGTAAGAACCTGATATGCGTGTTTAGAACATACTGTTAAAGTTTTCGATATATAAATCATGTTTTAAAAATTATTTTTTCGTATAAAAAAGTTCCTATTAGGTCTATAACACATAAAGTTGCAAATGTTAAAGAAAAAGCAAAAAAGAAAAAAATATTGGATGCATTCTTCACTACCGGAGCATAAAAGTTCAAAATCTTCTGTTTAAAATATATTATGAAGATATAAGAAAACCCCGGGAAATTTTTTTAGTTACAATAATGTCGGTGCATTAATTTGATGTCTTCTGAAACCACAAATACTAACACAGATACTTATATGAGACTACTTATACTTATATGAATTTCTCCATCTCACAAGATATGATTGACACTAAAATTTTGTTCTCTATTATACATCAGAACGCATTAGCATAGTATTACCTCAGTCAAGGGACGAAAAAAGCTGTAAAAATCTTATAGACATAGTATTTTTCATGTAAAAATGTGTGCACGTCACAATTTATATAAAGTGACGTCACTTGTATTTAAAATTTCTAGAACGTCAACCTTAGAGTTCAAATTTTCCTAACACAGCTAATAATACGAAACACATACGGAACTGCTCGATCTTTCATAGGTTAACATGGTATAATAATCAGAAAAATGTAATCATCATTATATTGGGAATTTTAGAATTATATTCATTAAATAACCAAAAACATTTGTTATTATTAATAATATAAATTTTATGAAATAACTGTTTAAGTCTAATATTCCACAAAATAATAATTTGAATTAAATAGATTAGACAATTGTACTCAACTGATACGGGAATACTTCAAATTTGTTGACAGTTCAGCGTGTGGCAAAATTGTTTAAAGTATTGCCGCTTTTTTAGAGTAAGAATTTTGTTTATGTTTTGATTTCTTATACAATTTGATCATAATATATTATATATTAATAAATTATATTTATAAATACATATTAAATTTAGATTAATAGCTTTAAAAACTAATTATTGTTGTGTATTGTGATTGTGCTATGCCAAAACAACTAAATAGTCTGTAGAAATCTGATAAGCTTTCGTATAAGATAGATTATTTTGAACAAGAAATAATGGCGGGGCGTTTTTAATATTAATGCTCTGAAGCATTTATATTAAAGAGGTAAGTTTAAAATTTAGAATATATAATTTTGTATTAAAATGTTTTTTATGTATTTTAGTGTGTTGCAGTAATCTTAAAACTAAGTGTATTTACTGTTATTATAATAGTTTGACAAATAGTTGACATTTTAAACATCCCTCACTTACTAACTATTCTGATGTTTTGGCAACGCTGTTGGGTTCTGACGTCGTAAATCTTTAATGACGTGCACGCATTTTTATATTAAAAATACTATATATAAAGATTGTAAAAGGTATATGATGGATAGCTGATGAAAAATCCGAGAAGACGTGCTGCCGATTTTGTTGTGTTTTTTTTTATTTAAACAATCTTAAAAAGTACAAAACATAGTTTTTTGCCTATAAAAAGTTTCTTATAGATTATAGAGAAAAATGTTTCAGATAAAAGTTGTATATCACAAAAATTTCTTAATTTTAAAAGTTTCCAAAATAAAATGCATAAACAATTGACAGAGATAAATTTAAAAAACCCTTTATATAACTACTCAAAATTGTGGTAGTTAATGAGTTATCAAAGCTTGTCAAATTTCAAACAGATCGACCAAATACTTTATTCAATTTGTTTATCCCGGAAAGCGGTTATTTGAACAACTGCACTGCACAACAGTCGCTCTAGAGATACTTTGTAAATTGCAATCGATTTTGTGATGTCCGATTTATAAGGTTTATTAAAAAAACTTCAACATTTTATTAAATTTGTTATTAAAAAACAGCTTAAGAAAAGGTGACATTTAGCTTCAAAATATTTATAATTTTTATATTTTTTTATATCACCGAGTTGTAAGTAGACTCAATAAAAAGCAATAAATATTTATTTATTGGACATATCCGGTTTTTAGACAACATTATTATTTTAGGATTATTTATTATGATATAAACAATACAACACAAAATACCAAGATAAAAATTCTCATCCAAGTAGGGTGCAAATTTCGATAGATGTTTAAATTTATTTTTCTTAATCGGGATTCTGACTTAAGGATAGGCCAAGTTAACAGGTAGTGACTCAACTTCGATGCGTGTAAAAACATCAAATGTATGGTGAACAATTCCATCAATAAATTCATGAGCAACTATTTGACCTTTTGCCTGAGAGTTACAAGAAAAGTGCATGAACTTGCTGATAGAAAAAGAAACTTTTTATTCTTTGGGAATATGCCTACCTAGTGATCCATGTGATAAAACATTTCTTTTGTAATATCTAGTCCACCAGGACTTATAATCTTTGATAATGATATTATAATTATTGATCAGATGGACAGTGAAACTTCTTTTAGTACTAGCAGTTATAATGAGTTGAAAGAAACTCTTTTAATGTGTAAATCCTATCAGCATTTTTTATTATTCTCTTTGTTACAGCAAAGTTACGGTCATAAGACATAAACCAGTGACCATGAATAGGGTAGTACTGGTTCACCATTTCAAATCGTCTGAGGTCTGTTAAGGCTCTGGCGAACCTTAAAACTGTGTGGTTTTTGTTTTGATCACTAAAGCTCGGATTTATAGGCAACAAAAATTGAAGAAAAAGGCGCCTATATAGGCAAAGATTTTTATTAAAAAAGGCAGGAATATTAACATTTAGGCAAAATATAGGCAATAAAGGAATATAACGTATTATTTATTGTACAAAGTGAATTAACCTAATATTAACTTAAGGCAGGTATATATACACATCATAATCATAACATTAGTATAAATAAACTAGTAACTAAATAACTGTAAATTAATAATTAAACATTGTAGCCACTTAAAATTTTATCATCAATAGAAACAACTAAATATTTTTCAATATTTTCGGTCTTAAAACTATGTCTTCGATCACTTAAAATTAATTTGTACATTGAAAACGAACGTTCGACATCGACAGATGTAATTGGAGCATATATGTCAGAGCGGATAATAAATCTGGCATAATTTGAAATTCCTCGGAAAATGTCCCATTCAAAACTTTAGCAACATTAGATAAAAACGAAAAACCTTCATTCTTGTCGAAAACATATTTCACTTTTTTTTAAATTAATTGATCGTTACTTCCAGATGCCGATTTAATTTTCGTCTTTAAATTATCTATTAATTTTACTGACTCACATAAATTTATCTCTTGTTTTTCTAATAAGGTAATTGTGGTAACTGATAATTTATAGTTGTCATTGATATAAGCGAGTTCCTGTTTCAATTTGGGATTTTTTAATATTTTTTTTGCTTCTCGAATGGCTTTGGAAATATCATCATCAAATTCTGACATAACTAATTCTATTTCATTGCAGTGTTCAAAGTAAAAAAAAAACTGCTTCGAGCCAGGTTCCTCACCTGGTAATTACTGGTTTAGGTGGCAAAGGGACACCGGGAAGTCTTTTTTTTATATATTTGCACCCTCAACGGAGCCTTTACAAAATCTTTTTTCATAAAATTTATAAAATTATTTACCAACGAAAACAAATTTCTTATTTCTTCAGCAATTCTATTTACCCCGTGGGCTACACAAGTGCAATGAATTATATTAGGATAAAACATCTTTAAATTAACAGCAGCTTTTAACATATATGCCGCAGCATCTGAAAGCAATAAAACTATTTTATTCACTGGTATAGCGTTGGGTAAAAAGAGGTTTGTTATACTATCTTGTAAAAATCGACTTATTGTTAAATTGTTTGTTTTTTCCAATTCTTTAACAGCAACTAAATAAGGTTTTCTCGCAAAGTTTTCGTTCAAAATTCCAATCATTAAATTAACTATATACCTGCCGCATACATCTGTCATTTCATCCACGATAATATACAAAAAATTGCCCTCTAACTCCCGCTTAATTTTTGACATACATTCCACATAACATTTTTCCACAGTATGTTTTCTCAATGTACTCTCGTCGGGTAAGGATTTATTAAGATATTTTTCGAAAAAGCATTTAAAACTAGGGTTAATAACTTTATATAGAGGAATGTTGGATGCAATCATCATCTGGCATAAATCAAATTTAAATGCGTCTTCCTCCTTTTTTTTTGAACTGCTTAAACTATCCCGCAGAAATATTTGGGCTAACTTAGAGGAATTTAATTTTTTCAAATTACGATGAAGTGGGGTTCCACAATGCTGGTCAATAAAGTACTTTTTTCTACTTGAAATCTGAGATTAAAAAAAAATAATTAGAATTCTAAAACCGCTTTAGAATTTAGTTATGTTGTGGGACGAGAACATAAGAGAAAAAATAAAACTTACCGATTTGCCGCATGGTTTACAAAATGTTCCATCTCCTTCTACAGAAAGTTCCGAATAAGGTGCGATCCATAGCCTTAATTTAGATGTCATCTTTTCACACAAATGTCTAAAACGTTTTAAAACGTGCTTTTTGGTATACGCAACAAAACTAAACTAGGATATAGCAATTTGTGACTAAACTCTGATACAGTAACCGACTGTACAACTGATAATAAACTAATAAAGCTTAGGGATTTCCAAATAGTTAACCCTCAAGTCTCGATCAGGTACATTTTCCTAGAAATCTGTTATATAAACAAACCATTGATATTTTATTATTGACCCAAAATTTTATTATAGAATTGTTTAGTAATAGAATAATATCATGGGTAGTGGGTACCATGAAATTTTAAAAAAGGCACAAATAGGCGGAATTTACGAAAAAAGGCAAAAAGTGCAAAAAACAATTATAACAGGCAAAATAGGCAAAAAAGGCATTTTGCCTATAATCCGAGCTTTATTGATCACCAGCTCCATCAGAGAAAATGTGAAAGTGTTTCACTTCCTCAGATACATATGTTTTAATATAATCCATTATGAAGGAACACACCTCGTTAGGGCTCTCTTTGCCAAATGCATCGTGATATGTAGAAGTATATTTTACCGGTTTTAAGATCGTGTATTCGACTGTAAGTTGAATTAGGTAAAATGCGTCTTCAATATGTGTTTTGGTGGAAATAGATTTTGCATATAGTCAATGCATATTCCTCCTACCGATGGATCTACTTTGGCAAGGTCCTCTAACTCACTCATTTTAGCAAAAACTTTTTTCATTGACGTACATGCACGATCTTTACAGCTATTGCTACCCTCTTAGCACTATCATTCAAATATTGGGACTTTATTTTTAAATCTAGTTCTTCACATTTGCTGCAGATGTCGATCTTAGACCTGCTGAAGCATAACTAATAGAAGTCTGTGAAGACTCTATAAAATCCATATTTAACTGGGACATCCGGAAATTTTTCCGAAAATAACAATTGCATTATTTTTATATTTAGTTTTCCGTTCAAATATTTCACTTAGCATCCAGTGTAGTGTGCTAGTTTGACAGGAAATGACTCAATATGGGCTTTTATACTATTGACAATTTCTTCAGGTTTTGCATTAGGTGGTTTTTGTTTACCTCTCATGTCAACAGGTACTTGTCTTGTTTTTAAAAGCTGTATCAATTGACCTACTCTGTGTTTCGTTACAGCATGCAGACTGAAAAATGTAGGTTTACTAACAAAATAAACTCCTATACTTGTTGTCATTCTGTACGAAAATGAGTGTTCATGTGGTTTACTCCCGTTATCTTTAGTGTTTTGTCTAGGATGTCGTCGGGAAAATATTTCAATAAGGGACTGAAAATAAGCGACTTAAGCATTTTTGTTTTCTAATTTAATTAATTTTGTAGGAATCTCTTCTTTAAATTTAGGAGGAATCGCAATAAAGCATTTCTTCTTACATCTACAATGTAATAATTCTAGTAAGAATTAAATATTTAACAAAATTTGAGGTTATAACAACATACCTGCATGGTTCTCTAATCGTTTTGATTGGAATAGTACTTTTATAACAGTAAACTGATGTCCAGATTGTCTTGCTTTTTTATTAATAACAGCAATTTTAACACTCTGGATTTACCTTTTTTTATTTTTAGGTCGAGATTATCATCTTGTACACCTTCCATAGTGACGAATGACAAATGTATATTGGGACGAATAGACATGCGTTGTAGCTTTTGTAGAAAAAGTGGACTTGTTCAGGACTTATCTGGATTTTCCACAATACCATAATTTCTAATACACATAAAAGCATTATTAGTATGAGGATATGTCCGGTTTCTATACAAAACAGCGCGTCTTCATACTCATAATGGATTTCTGTCCAAATATCAAAAATGTCTATTTATGGACATATCCGCTTTCTCTTCTCACCGATTCAATTATAAATTACATTATTTTTTTTTATTTTGCTAAGGACAGCTTACTCTTTTTTTTATTTAATACCATTACTATTTAACAATTTTAGATATATAAGTAACCAATTTTTTGAATGATTTAAACTTTTACTTCTATTTTAAGTTTTATTTTAGTTGGTAAACAAAAATCCATTTTATCAATTACCAACTGAACTCCAAAGTGCCTCTATACATCACTTTTAACTCTTGTTTTTTACCCTTAACAGTATTCGTTTCGCTAGTCACAATTGAAAACTAATTAAAATTCTGCTGAACTTATTCCGATGATGTGGTGCGAAGCAAATTGGATGTGAAATTTCGGGATAAAACGCCCGGTTTTTAGGATCACGAAATTAATTAAGGGAAAAATAATCTGGAATAAAAATCAATCAGCGCAGTATACGGTAATTAAAACTACAAATTCATTATGCTAATCTAATGGACCGTCAACTCCTAAAGTTTGCAATTAAAAATTAAAAACTATTTTTAGACTACTTTCTCTATTTTTGCGAACAGTTCCAGTGGCTCCAAGTATCTTGTAAGCTATTGACGTTAACAATTTTATAATTAAAAAAATTTAATTCCTTTATAAAAGCTATAATATTGTACCTTTTATAAAGGAATTTTTAAATAAATTTTTTGTGATACATGGTATACAGCCAGCTATAGAAATTTAGTTTCCTTGTGAATTTTATACTTGTAAGGTTGTTGTTGAAATATAAAAAAATTGTATTTTTAAAGAATTTTGCAAAATATTTGCCAAGTTAAAGACTACACTTTCCCTTCTGCATCTTTTTCTTTTTATATAGACATAAATATGTTTGTTTTTCAATGTGCGTCCAGTAAGTTTTCGTTCGATGGTTTTCGTTGTCTTCCTGCTGATTGCCTTCCTATTGAGGAACTGTCTCTTGCCGACTTTACTACTCTATTTGTTGTCATTCGGCTTATATTAACGTCATATTCTACTGTTCTATGTTTTACCCAGTCTTTGATGTTCTCTACATCTACGTCGTATATCTGTACTTCTGTTTCTGTCCCATTGTATTTTCCCATCAATTTTTCAAGTGTTTTCATCTCTGCTGTTTCTTAACATCTTTTTTGTCCTTTTTGTGCCAGTTCGTGTTTCTGCTGCGTATGTCATTATTGGTTTGATGACTAATTTGTAAATTATGTTTTTTATTTTCTGCGGCTCTGTTTGCTCTATTCACTTGATATTCCACCTCTGTTTCGAGCTTTTCAGAGCTAGATAGTGTAATGTCTATATATTTAAAATCCATCACATGTACTATTATCTGAATTTCCAGGTCCAATTTATTAGTAACGGCTATCACGGGATAAGATATTACATATTTAGAAACCTCTTTTGCCAACTTTTTAGCTCCGCAGTTCGACTCGAGCAGTCGAACAGTACGGACGTGCTTAAGAGAGAAGCGTGCTTAGGTGGGGGCGACTGACCTATTGTCAACGGAGCTTTTCAGCTCCCGGTGGGTAAGACACCGAGTGTGGCATAGGCACTTGTCCTACATATTAGCGAAAAGCGGATGCGAGGTTGTTACTAGTTAAACCGTCGAGGAGCTGTTTTTATAGGCTCCTCGCGGAGGCTATAATAGCTTCGCGTTTGCGAAGAATTCGGGATCACCTCAGTGTGTCGTCAGGGATGACACTGTAAGGCCTTGACATTTGACAAGGTCGGACCGAAACGGCCCCTGCTCCTGAGGTGTGAGAAACAGGAAGAGGATCCCTCACTGTGAATACAGGGAGTGAACTACCGCGAGGTACCTGGGACGGCACCCAGTAAGCCGTACTGACAGCGGTCAGTCGGTGGAAAAAAAACAGAGTCGTCTAAGTAAAATTTTCTTATATCTTATGAACTATTTGTTCACTGCCTTACGGCAATATGAGTGATATTCCCCCCCCAGAAAGTGTTGTCACGCAGGTGACAACACAAGAAGAAGAAGAGAATGATTTAGACAAATCATCAAACCCCTCTGATGCCAGCTCGATTGAGCTATATAATAAATTTATTGAATCGACTAATCCCGCGATCGATGACATAGAAATCGTGATATCTTCTGACGATGACTCCTATCTGCCCGAGTCGGAGGAAGAAAAAAGCGAAATCGACACCGATGACGATGTTAATACGATGGACGCCATCGACGAAGAGCCGAGCCCAGCCGCAGAATCGCGCGAAGCCCCGCCCCCAACTATAGTAGAGATACCACCCGTCGTGGACAACGTCTCCAAAAATGAAGCCGAGCCCGAAATCGGCAAGAAAATGAAAAGGCTAAGGCCCAAAGAAGACTCTCCGGAAGACGAAGAAGTAAAGAAAAAGGCCAGAGAAATGGCGGAAAGGGAAAAGGCCAATGAGCTTTTAAGGTCGGTCAATGTACTGACGGAACAGATCAAATCTCTAAAAGAAGAAAGCCGTATCCGCGAGGAAAAGGCGAATAAACAAATCCAAGACCTTCTCGCTCAGATGACTGAGCTGAGAAACGAAAATAAGGAAAAGGACAAGGAGATACAAAAACTTGTACAACATATAATGGCATTAACAGCAGCCAAGGAGAAAGCAGAGTCAATAATGGAGATTGACCCGTGGAAAGCCTCTCTCGATAACGACGTTGTAAAGCTAGTTAAACTAGGAATCGGTTCACCTCCCCCCGCAAGGCCATCTGGTAGCAAAGGCAAGCCTAAAGAGCCGGAAAGAATTATAACAACCAAAGAACCTGCAGGTTGGACACAAGTCCAAAACAAAAAAGGAAAAAAGACAGGCACCACTACTGAGAAATCAGACAGTAGTGTGAAAACAAAAATAGGCGTCGCCGAAAAGCAGACGCAGATAATAAATCAGCGAAAAGAAAACGAATTTAACAAGGCTGCGAAAGAGGCTCATGAAAGAAGCCAGAAAAAGAAAACTGCCCAAAATAACTTGAGCAAAAATAGCCAAGTTGAAAAAGAAAACGACGTAGCAAAAGACTCACCGCAAACAAGCGAGGAGCCTACAGTAAAAGAGCCAATAGTAAAAGAGCCGAAACCACCGGCGATAATCCTAAAAACTGTAGGAGAACACCAAAAAATCCTGCAGAGAGCAGCCAACCAAGGCATAATATCAGTCAATAAGTTTGCACGATCAGGCAGATCTATTGTTATTAACACAAAAACTAGAAAAGATTACCTAGGAATGGTACACATCCTAGAAGAACACACTCCAAAAGTAGAATTCATCGCATATCCCATAGATAGCGATAAACTAAAAAGAGTCATTATAAAAGGGCTATCTGCTACTACTAGCACAGTAGCAATTAAAGACGAACTATACAATAAAGGAATAGAAGCAACAAGGGTGATCAATATGATCTCCAAAAAAGCTGATAAAAAAGTACTGCCACATTTCATCGTCACCCTCAAAGAGGAAGACGTTGCAAAAATTAAAAAAATATCTGATATATGCTACATGCGCATCTATGTGGAGGATGAATTCAAAATCACAAAAGACACCCTACAGTGTTATAACTGTCAAGGGTTCTATCACAGCTCAAAGGCTTGCCATTGCGGATCCAGATGTGTAAAATGCGGAGAAAACCACATTAGTAACGACTGTGAGAAAAGCCGGGAAACCGACCCCAAATGTGCAAACTGTGGTGAAGCGCACACAGCAAATTATAGAGGATGCTCTAAGGCCCCCAAAAAGAAAACGCCTGCCCCAACAAGACCGGTAGGAAGACCCATAAACAGCGTTCCAATCAACAAAAGAGTCAGCTACGCACAGGCAGCGAAAAAATCCGCTGAAACCACCACAGAAGCTCCAGCACAACCACAAGAAGTGTCGGTACAGGACGCAGCTACCCTCATCGCAAACTTCCATACAGAGTATAATAACAAAATGATGGAAATGATGTCCATGATGGACAAAGCAACAAAAATGATGACTGCATTTGGAGAAGCCGTCCGAAAATGTTAGCAAACCAAAACGAAGATCTACGCATTGGGTCATGGAATTCCGGCGGAATATTCAAAAAGATCAACCTTCTGGATGAAATAATAAACAGATTAGAGCTCGATATTGTAGCCCTTCAAGAAACCAAACTAGTGGAAAGAAAAAAAACAAAATTTCCAGGCTACGATATCTATAGAACGGATCATAGAGCATTATCAGGAGGAACAGCTATATTAGTCAAAAAGGGACTCGAACACGAGCACATCCCAACACCAGACGGACTGGTGACAATGGAAGCCACAATTATTCGACTTAAGGCCAACAACGAAACACTAAAAATAGTGTCAGCTTACGTCAGACCACATGATCCGATTTTAAACAAAGATTTGAGCCTAATACTGAACTCAGAAGAGCCAACTATAATTATTGGAGACCTAAATGCTAGATCTCCCAATTGGTTTGACAGGACGACCAACCGAAACGGAAGATATCTCTGCAACCATCTCGAGAACAGACCGAACACACATGTCATCGGACCAACAGAACCGACATGTTTCCACGGAGAACTCCCTACGTATCTTGACATTGCAATCCTACACAACGTGGGTCAACAATACGAGATACACTCTCTAAATGAAGGCGATTCGACACATAACCTAATTGTCCTGACCCTGGGTGCATTAGACTTGAACTACTTGCAGCCCCACAACAGAAAGAAGACAAGTTGGCCAAACTTCAGAAGAATTGTGAGCGAGAACATCATAACAACATAAAGATCTACGCGCGAAATCCGAGCACTAAGGTCATGTGCGGCATACATGGGCTTGGTGGCCGGACCCCTCTCGGGTGCTCAGCCGGCGAGGAGAACAAAATTTATTTTGCCAAATCGGCGGCTGAGTGACCGAGCACACACTCTTTTCCGGACATAGAGTCATCAGCTCAGGCTGATGGCTCTATGGTCGGAACACACGCTCTTTTTTCTTTTTTTTTAGGGACTCAAGTCCCGACGTAAAGCTAGAGTAAAATCAATAGAGTCAGTAAAGTAAATAGGGAGAAAAGCCTAGATGTGGCTACCCCTACAGTTAGGTGGCATAACCACATTCACTAAAAACCGAGGATATCCTATTACCCAGGGCATCTTAAGTAAATTTCAGATCATAAGCCTCCTCACGTAAGTCACACGATGAGGAGGGGTGGTGGAAAAGCCTGGGGGTCAGATAGGTACCACTTCGACTAGCGAGGTGTGACCGGTTTGATCTTCGGACATGTGGATCCCATTCTTACATTGGTATACACATGTTCCTAGGGGCAGGGTTGATCACTGCGTGTGTGTGTGTGTGTGTGTTTTTAGCTCCGCATGTGGATCCTAGTGACGACTAACACAATAATTGTGGTTTTTCAAAAAAAATGGAGACTGATTTTTTGTTTTAAAAAATCTGAAAAAAATTGCAAATATACAATTCAATAAATAAAATGAAAAAATAAAAAAAAAAAATATAAAATTTTTGGGAATAAAATTGAGCATAGGAAAATTATTTTTCTAAAATTTTTTTTTTTTTTTAAATTTAGATTATGTATTTTTTTCAGTTCTTTTGAATAGCGGGGTTAGAATTAGAGAATTATTAAAATTCGATCATTTGGTGTTTTTTTTCGTGGTTTTAGCACATACACTTTACTGTATGTCAATAAATAACTATTTTTGTTATATTCTTTTGTTATTTCTAATAAAGCATCAGGGTTTTTGTTTTCAGACCAGAACATGCTCAAAATACGAAAACCCTATTTTATGATATTTTTTTCCATGTCTGTGGGAAATGGATTAATTTTACAATATGTATTTAATAGTTAGTAACCTAAATTCACCTTAGTGAAATTCGTGAATATATTTCAGAAAATTATTTTTGTTTTTAAATAACGTATGCAATGTTTGTTAAATAACTTACGAAAGGAAGTTCAACTAGCACATAATCTCAACTGCATGAGAATAAAGAACGATTTCTCACCTCATCTTTCCCATTTTTCTAATAGCAGGGTCAAATTAGCCATTCCTACACTGAAACATACTATGAATTTAAAAAACTTGCATTTTCGGTGATTTTTTCATATTTTATATCCTGTATTAAGCACATAAACTCATTTAAATGTGACAATAACGATTTTTGTTTCCCCTCCTCTTTATTCGTGTCCTGAGTATCATTTAAATATTATCATTTAATGATTAAATTAATAAAATAATTATGTTTAATTTTATATTTGACATTTTTTCAATTTCTCGATTAAGATATTATAAAATTACAAAATACTAAAAAATATTCAAAATCACATTGCACTAATAGTTTTAGTCTTCGTCACTATCTTTCTTTATTACGATATCAGTATCTGATGTGATAAATAAGTCTGAAAGTATTTTTGCTGGTCTAATAATTTTTGACTTATATATTAAATAATTGCGGCAATATAAGAACAGGACCCTACAGTTCTTAATCCATTGGTAAAATCACAAGCATCGCGCTATATACCAATTTACATGAATTCGTTTATCTTAATTTCATTGTACTTGTATTTACTCAAAAAATAATTTTAAACTTATTTTAATATATCCTGATGAAGCAAATAAATTTTGTGAAAAGTCGATACCAACAAAGAGGTTCTCTTATCCTTCTTATCCTGCTATTTAAATGAATGACTGCACCCTCAAAATAAACTACTTTAGTATATATATATATATATATATATATATATATATATATATATATATACATACATATATATATATATATATATACATATATATATATATATATATATATATATACATATATATATATATATATATATATATATGTACATATATATATATATATATATATATATATATATATATATATATATATATATACTGAAAAAGCGATAAACGCTTGTCATCAACGCTGATCAGGTAGAATACAAAACTCAAATATTTGGGTGTGCAGCGGAAGATAGGACAAAGAAGTACTCTTTTTAGTTAACCAAGCTTTCGCAAATCTTTATTTGCATCATCAGGGTGCTACAATAAACAAAATTAGTACAAAATACAGAAAAGAATTATTTTGCATCTTACACTAATTGAGGTTAGTTGTCATGATGTTTATTAAATGAAATGAGCAACTCATTTGACCCCTACAAATGATGGCGAAAACTATCCAAAATTGTTTTAAAAAAAAACGTTCTTTAACAAATACATATTTAAAACACTTTAAAACACATATACAAGAACACTCAAATAAAATTATGTTAAAATAATTACAGAACATGTCATAATATAAAATTTAGGTTATAAACATTCTTATCAGAAACAAAAGAATTGGTTGTGAATTCGTTACTGCCAACTTAAAACGATAGAACGTTAGATCTTAATGATAACAAGGTAAAGGTAATTGTATACCTGATAGACGCTGAACTTCTTGAAACACAAAGGGTAAAAAGACTTATATTAGAAGAAGTAGGAGAGGTACTGTATATCTCATATATAATGAAACTTATATTGTTGATGATGAATTGTCTGTATTAGTAGATTCGTGTTTATCCAAAGTTAACAATAATGAATATAGGTTGCTTAAATTATTGGTATCTGTCTTTTTGGTAATAGTTTCTTATTCTTGAAAAATGAAAGCCATCTCGAGAAACAATCTTTTTAAATAATTGCTCTCCGTGGATAGGATTTTTACATTTGGAAAATCAAAAGAGTGCCCTGTTGTGTTAGTATGTGTGGCTAGAGAACATCTATCAGGGTGTAACCTAATGTCACTCTTGTGAAGAGTCAAGCGGCTAGAAACTTTTTGGGAGGTGTGACCTATATAAGAACCTTCACAGCCCAAACAATTAAGTTTGTCAAAACTTAATAAAACACATTTTATTAAGCTTTAATCTAAAAGAACTTTTTTTACTTTAGTTCCGTTTTTCGCTTATCGTAAATCGATTATCCTCTAAAAACAACATCCATCGTTTTTTAATCTAGAAAAAACTTGCTGTTTTCAAACGGTTACAAACCGATGAAATCCTCTGTGCCTTTTGGCAAGACTCTTCGTTAAAAATAAAGCTTTACTTAGGTTTTCAAAAGATTCAAAGTACATAAAAAGATTGAGTTTAATCCTAAAATTTATCTTTTAGCTTCTGATTTGAATTACAGAAAAGGGAAATAGTTGAAATCCGTAACGGTAACGCTGATATTAAATAAATAGTCCCACCAAGCGATCTTAGTGTAACGTTTGAATTTATAAAAATGTGAATTTTATATTAGATGTTCTTTCGGTTTTATCGATCCTTTAGTTCTCTAAGATTTATTATTATTTTTTTATTTGAAACTGCTTCCACCACAAGGGTTATTAGCAATGGACGATTTTACAGATAGCATAAATATAAAAAAATAAAGAATACAATTAGATTTTGTTAATTAGTTCTGAGCAAACCAAAAAAAAAGTAGGGTACGATTGCGGTCACTATGTTCACTTAGAATGTCTTTTATTGTTGTAGGTAACTGTTCATATTGTTTTTCAAATGCGTATAAAGGACACTCCACTAATAAGTGATGTATTGTTAGATCACTATCACACGCGTATCACAAAGGTTTGGTTTCTTCTGTAGTAGGAAATCATGTGTGATCTTGGTGTGTCCTAATCGTAGCCTGGACATGAAGTTTTTAAGATTGTGACACGAATTTCCTTTGAAATGTGTTTCTTGCAAACATAGGATGGATGGATGAAATTAATTTATAAGAATTTTAAGATCTTCTAAATGGGTATGGCATCCATTTAGGTTCCATTGAATAAAAGAATAAAAAATGGTTTAATTAATAAGTCTCCGCAGAGGAATCGTTAGGATCAACGATAGAAGTATTACTTAAAATTTGTTCTGTAATTTTGTTTTTAATTCTAGAACAACGGGATTTAAGATATCTTGGACTTAACATAGGATGTATTTTCTTTAGAAAGTCTATCAATCCTTCGATATACTCTAAGTACGTTTTGGCGACACTGAGAGGATCTGAAGAACCATGCGCATCTTCAAAAAAGTCAATAAGTTCTTCCAGTGTTAAGTATTCATTGTTGGAGTTTTCTTTTAAGAATTGACTGGCGCATTTGATAAGATCGTCTACTAGGTTTCTGTTGTTTCCTGGTTGAGTTTTTGGTTTTTTGCTTCGTGGCTTCGGTTCAACGAAGGCATTTTCGTTATCTCTTATTGGGGGGGATATTATTTCAGATAGGTTTCGTTTAGGGTGCTGAGATGAGGATGTATTTTGATCAAAGGTATCCATTTGTCTCATTGGGTAGGTCGCTGCTTATCGGAGTATGCTTATTTGATTGAGAGGTAATGATTTTTCTAGACGTTTCAGCCTCAGTAAGAGAGGATTGTGTAGAGAAATTTATCGACAAAGGAGCTGATTGTTATACTGTAAAGTTTTAGTCACAGTAGGAGAGGATTGTGTAGAAAAAATTGTCGAAAGGGGAGCTGATTGGTGTACTTCCTGTAAAGTGTTTGAATGCATATTATTTTGGGTATTGTTTGAAGGAGTCTGATTATTTTTATTGTGACACTTAGATGCAAAATGTCCTTGCTGCTTGCATAAGTAGCAAGATTGCTTTTCGATGGAAAAGAAAATTCGATAGGTGTTGATTCCTCATGGTTGATTAACATAGAATCAGGTAATTTGTCTAAGTTAGTTGATGCTATAAAAGTGTATCGTCGAAAACTCAAGATATGCTTGAATGTTGGATTTGAAGTCCCTATCCTGAGAAAGTCAATTGGAGTCATTTGATGTATACTTAAGTTTTTTAGTTGTTCATAACGCTGTGCGGAATACTTGGACATACGTTGGAATTAATCAATCGTTCATTTGGAGTTATTAGTCTTCGAGCTTGAATATGTTCTTGATTAATTACTACAATTCCATTGTCTTTGCTAAAAACTCATCGACTGTCTGTTCACTGGTAAAGAAGATACAAATACAATCATTTCTAATTTTAGAAATATAATGTATTTTTCTGGGATCCACCTTATAAGTTAATGCATTTAGGTCAACTTCGATATTAGAGTTTGGCCGTGGGAAAAGTAGAATTGCTTGTTTTTTGTTTGGAAATTTATTTGTAGGTGAATTAAGAGCTATAGAATATAATTTTGATGGTTGGTTTACAAGTAGATTGTCGGAACTTTCCATGGTAAAAGTTCTACATTTGCATCAACAAAAAATTCTTATTTTTTCAAACTAACAAGCTTATATTAAATATCAATTAATGCTAATTGCTGATATGTTTACTGTTCGGAGGTTCAATCGAGAAACAAGATTTATTATTGTTTTTAGCCATTTTACATTAAAATGTAAAAACCTAGAATTATTCATGTCTGTCTGTCCGCCCAAAAAACCTTTTCTCCGTTATTTGATCAAAACCTCAGACTTCCAGTTCCATAGCTGCATATCTTCTTCTTATGCCGTCCCCATTAACGGAGGTTGGCGACCACATTTTTAAAAGCTTCTCTGTCTTTTGCAACGTGGAATAATTCGTCTACAGTCATGTTTGTCCAGTCTTGAATATTTCGCAGCCATGACTTCCTCTTTCTACCTATTGCCTTTTTGCCATCGATTCTACCCTGCATGATGACCTGCAGAAGACTATATTTATCATTTCTCAGTATGTGTCCAAGGTATGCAGTCTTGCGTACTTTTATTTTTCTCAACAATTTTTTGTCTCGACCCATCCTTCTCAGCACTTCCTCATTGGTGACCCTGGCAGTCCATGGAATTCTCAACATTCTCCTGTATATCCAAAGTTCAAAGGTTTCAAGCTTCTAAACTATTTGCGCTTTTAATGTCCATGTTTCTACCCCGTACAATAGTTGCGACCAGACCTAACATTTAACAAACCTCAGTCTCAGCGCAGTATTCAGATTTTTGTCACAGAACAATTGCTTTAATTTTAAGAACGCTGCCCTTGCCATTTCTATTCCTACCCTGATCTCTTGGTCTGGATCTAATTCTGTGTTGATGTAAGCTCCCAGATATTTATATTTTGTCACTCTCTCTATTTGCTGTCCACCAAGAGTTAGTTGTTCATTATTTATTGGACTCCTTGATACTATCATAAATTTGGTCTTATCTGTGTTGATGTCAAGTCCCATTTGAATGCATTCACTATTTATTTCATCTAGTAAAGTTTGTAGTTCTTCTATACTCCTATACTCTCAGCCATAATTAGCGTGTCATTTGCAAATCTCATGGTGTTTATGATTTCTCCACCAATTCTGCATATCGAAACTACTGTTTTAAAGTCGCTGAAATAGTACAAGCGATATATTGTTTGACGAGCCTTAGCAAGACGAGAACAAATATTTACTTCCGGTTTTATATCACTTTATATAGATATATAGATAGATTTTAAAACCATACAGCTCATAGAAACAGGATTAGGCCTCAGAACAAAAATGATCCCATATCTCGTAGTGTACAAATAGTACTTTAATAGAAACTTGTGTCATCCACATAAAGTAATCTAGCACCATGACTTCTTAAGACGATTTTATAATTGAAGGACGCGTTTAAACTTTTCCATAAAATTTTCGTAGCTACTGAGATATCCGATTGGCAATAAAACCGTTGAAGTTCTCATGTATGGAGTATGGAAGAAATTTTGCAAAAAATACGATATATTTTTTAAAAAGGGTGTCCTTTTAAAAGCCCGGTGGCATAATCAATGATTGTGATTAACATATAATTAAAAGTACCAAAATATTAAAACCAAGTTTTTTATTCTTATTATTTCAACAAATTAAAATAAAAAAATCTTAAATATCTAGTTTGTATGATATTTATAAAAACATTGTTTTGGATGTAGTGCTACATTACATTATTTATTGAAGCAAAAATTACATTTTTTGTGGCAAGCAGCACAACGAATTTAAGTGTCCTTATAGACAATAAGGTGGTCCATTCGATCATATATTGACTGACTATGCAAATTAGTTGAAGGTTTGCTGGGTCCTCTTTTTGTTGTCTTTTTAAAAAATTCAAGGATCCCTACTGTAATTGTGCGACGATGCTGTAAATGATCCATTTTACCACCAATAATTCTATAGACTTGCCAGGCATTTTGTTCTGCTAGATCCACTATGTGGCTTATTATGGGAAAATACCATTTCTTTCCACGGATGGCTACTCTGTAGTAGCTGATATTTTCATTTGCCTGATCAACACCACCAATGTTTTTATTATACTGTTTTATAATACTAGGTTGATCAACAACAACCTTCTTTTTTTCTTTTTGAGAATACCGTTGTACTTGCTTTGTTGGATATATCTGATTGTGATTTGATATTATAGAAACAACATTATTGTTTTTCCATTTGCAAACTAGTATTTCACTTTCCTCTAATGTGCAGTAGTCAAACGAACCCCTATCTTTCTTTTTCAGTGTGTCTGAACCCTGAATATCACAATCTTCTACCTAGGCGATTTTCTCTTATTGTACCTGTTCCTTTACATCCCCTTGATGTAAGTTCTTCCAAAAGCAGCAGCGTGGTAAAATAGTTGTCAAAATATATATCATAGGGTAATTTGGAAGTCTTGACTTCTAGGGCATCAACAAATTGTAAGACAACATTAGGTCCCAAACCAAGTGGTTTATATTTGGCTTGAATAGTGGATGAAGATCTCTGATATGGATCAAACTACTTAACATAACCTAGCCTTGTAGTCCCCATCCAAAACTTATATCCTCATCTGATAGGTTTACCTTGGATAAACTGCTTGGATCCATGTTTTCCATAATACGGAACCATTGACTCATCCAAGCTATGGTGAAAATTTTTTGAGTCATTACATCAAACATTACATTAGCTACAAGGTCGTAAATAGAATCAGGGGATTTTTCCCAGTACATGTCTCTCCTAGGAACCTTCATATATCCACTATATAATAAAATTACCATAAAACATTTAATTTCGTTTGTTGTAATATCGCCTTCACGGTTATGTAAATTGGCGTACATATTTAAAAATGCAATAAGCGTCTAAATAACCGTATCATTTAAAAATAGGAAAAAAGTATCTACCTGGGAAATAATGTTTTTTAGACCTTCTATTATACTCCAACTTGAAATCTTGTTATGTATATCTCTAGGTTCATCAATAGTTTTTGCGGCATTTGCTCTTGTGTTCTTTTACATTTACTGTAGGAGCTACTTGTTTTTTAGACTTTGACGTATTCTTTTTAAAGTGCGGCAAAGGGATGTTGTCTTCATCTTCATTTATATCGGATTTGGTATGGGTTTTTGGATCATTTATGACTATATCTGCCTCTACTCGTAGTTGATTTCCTGACAAGTTACTTATTTCCACAGCATTTTCATTACCGCTGTTCTCGTCAGTCTCTTCCCCATCTTTGGGTGGAAAAATAATTATGTCGTCAGGAAGTTCATTATCTGACAGATTTTCTATCTCGCCCATTAACTCTCTTAAAGTCAAAGGTTTTGTCCAGTATACCTAAAAAAATATTCATACAAACGCCACCGTTCTTTATAAAGAATACCAAACTTTGATAGCCAATATACAAAAATATTAATAGTTTTTCTATTATATAACTTTTTACATATAATATTAAAGGCATTTTAAATACATACAAAAAATATCTTTGAAATTAAGGGATCTAAATAATACACTTTACTTACCTTCTATCAGTCATGTTTGGAAACTATAAACAGTCTTTCACGTAACCTCAAAAATTCTGCAGAAAACACCAGATTTATACAACAATTGTTAATTTTTTTAATAAAATGGCTTCTTGTTACACAAAACATCACGCCATCTCTTAATAACTAGCAAAATAATTAATTTACAGGCATCTTTGTAGCGAGGTCTTTTAAAAGAACGGTGGTCTTAAATGGGTTAAACGACTGTTAATCTGCTCCAAAAATTTTTTACTCTATACTTTTTTAAATTTTTCTTTTAAAAAGTTACAAAAAGTTTTTGTAGCGGTTTACTTAAGTTTTCAGTAATTTGAAACTATTACATTTACCGTCTTTTTTCTTCGCACAAACACTATATTCAAACATTTAGTTATCCCACAAGGGAAAAAATGCAATTGCACAAAATGCGAGTAAACAGTGGCCTTCAATCATAGTGTAATTCATTGCATCAGATAGCAGAGATTAGAAATTAGCATCAAACGGCC
Organism: Diabrotica undecimpunctata; assembly: GCF_040954645.1. Lineage (NCBI taxonomy): Eukaryota > Metazoa > Arthropoda > Insecta > Coleoptera > Chrysomelidae > Diabrotica > Diabrotica undecimpunctata. Next base: position 41,723,741 of record NC_092805.1, on the reverse strand, counting down.
AGATCCTGCGTCGACCGCATCAATTTCGAGACTAAATCATAAAGCAGAGGCATGGTGCCCGACCTGCTATCCGCTTGCCATTACGTGAGCGTTAATTTAATCACTTTTAATATTATTACCAAAACGATAGTTTCCGTTACCCATATTACGGCGTTATAACCACCCACTCATTGAAAATAGAAATGCAAAATAACAGACAATTTACAACACCTTCATTGTAAATCTGGATAATTGATGAAACAAACCGTATAAGTATTCTGATTATTTGTAAAAAAATTATTAGATTTTGGTTTTTTGATTTTCTTCTCTTGTTTTATTATTACACACATTTTCTCAAAATGATCATCATTAAACTTCTTAAGAGAATAAAAAAGGAAAATTTGGAACTCATTAATAGACGTTCTACGTACAGTGAAATATAAAAAGCAATAGACATGTAGGTGTTAAAAGATATCTTGGGTACGCAATATGAGACAAGGATGTTATGAAAAGAGTGAAAGAACCCCTTCACTCTTTCGCTATGAATAAACGTGCCAGGAACTTGAAAATACAGCATTTAAAAAAAAGCAGCAATATTAAATTTTTGGTTTATACTTCCGATATTATAGGCCTTGTTGAGGGCAGACAATTGAACTACTGTGATATGAACAATTACTTTAGCCAATATACAACAGAACGTATGCTGTCTGTTGGTTTACTTTCCGTCTTAATTTAACACGTTTCTGCCATATTGGTCCAATAGGGCCAAACCAAATTTTGCTTTAATAGGCTGTCTTGGTCCTATGGGACTAACATTTATTCTGATATGTACCGATACATTAGTGCTTATTTATTATTAATCAGATAGATAGATTGATTCAATGAGTTGTCTTTCACCCTGTTCCACTGCGATTTCCTTTAGATGTATTATGGTCCTCTAAGCCTAGATTATATTCTCTAGCCTGTGCCTTTTTAAAAGGTCTAATAACATTAGGACTAAACCTTACATGTAACTCTTTGCCGGTGGCTTTTCTTTGCCTAATGCTAAGAACGGCATATTTGCCAGGCTGTTACACTGATACAAATTGTGCTTAGCTGCTTCTTCCTCTATGTGAAAGAATCTGCTTAGGTCAAATCTGCCAGTGCCATCAGCGTCAAATGCCTATTCAGCTTGCAGTGCCCTGTTAGCAGATCTTATATGAAGGTAATTATTGTGAGATTTTACAAGCTTAAACCTGACGACTACCACTATAAAATACTTAAAGGAGGTTTTACCAAATAAGCAATCGCTGTTCGATCAGAAACTATTCTAAAAGTAAACAAAAACGAATAATTCTAATATAAGAGCATTGTATCGCTTTTTAGTTTGTTTTTAAATTATAGTTAGTTCATAATGAAACTGGGTATTCAAAGTATGTATTAGAAAATGTCTAAATCACGCTAATCTTTATGTTCGATGGTTATTTAAAGTTCCTAATATTATAACCAGAAACCGAGAAATTTGAAATGTTTGGGCTGAAGATTGAAAATTGAACTAATGAACAATTGGTAACAGGTTGCATAATTACAACATGCATTGATACATGCATTGACACATGCATTGATACATGCATTGATATAATTATTCACCAGTGTCTAGATAGCAACTACACACCATGTCGTATTACTAGTTGCCTATAAAATTGTCGTAAAGCGAAACGTAACTTTAAATGTATTAATGTTTTACTATATAATAATATAATATAAAGGGCCTGTGTAGCGCAAGCGGTAGGATGCTTGCCTCGCATGCCGGTGGTCCGGAGTTCGAATCCTACTGCCGGCAAGAACAACTAGACATTTTTAAAAATGTCTATAGGCCCCAGGTCGACTTAGCCTGAATAAAATGAGTACCTTGGGTAAAACCAGGGGTAATAATAGGCGGTTGAAGCGTAGCACTGGCCATGTTACCTTCCTTGTATACCGTAGGCCCTAGATATAGCAGACTACCCTGCTATACTCCCAAAGCCGCGAAGCGGCATAAAACGGGAGACTACTATTATATTTAATATAATATAAACAGTGCGATGTAGCAATTATAGTCAGATTTTAAATACTACATTTACGCAAACTCGTAGACAAGAGTAAACAGCAGTTTCCAATATACTACACCTTTATGTTTAAATGTCCAAAATTTAGTTAATTTACAATCCAAATATTCACTTTAAAACTTGTTCTTCTTCTAGTTCCATGACCGTTATCGATCGTTGGATATCATGTTGGCTACCATATCCGCTATCGTGACTTTATTGACAGCAGCTCTAAATAACGATGTTGTTGATTTTCCATACCATTGCCTTAGATTTTTCAGCCATGAGGTTCTTCTTCTACCAGGACCACGATTACCTTGGATCTTTCCCTGAATGATCAGATATAAAAGATCATATTTTTCAGGGTGTCTCATAATGTGACCGAAGTATTCCAGCTTGCGTTTCTTTATTATGTTGACCAGTTGTGTTGTTAACTCTGTCTTCCCAGTTTATTTTCAGTAGTCGTCTGTATACCGTCTCAAAGGCTGTCAAGCGTCTAAGGATAGCCTCAGTTAGAGTTCACGCTTCCAATCCATACAGCAGGACAGGAAAGATGTAGCAAGATGTCATTCGAACTCTAAGGTTAACTCTAACTTTAAAACTAAAATAACAATTCTTAGCATACATAACGACCTTCACATGTTCAGAACCGTAAATGCTAATGGTAAGTAGCTATTAAATATTACAGAAAACAATATTCAAACTTAAAATTTTTCTTTACTCTTAACCGGTAAGCTGGTGTCACGCAGACTCCTAGTACTTTAGAAGTTGTTGTAACTTTTTTAGCTAGGTTAGATACATAGAATTGGAGAGGTGGCCTTTTGGCCTATTCCACTGCCACCTTTTTAGATCTATTGTGGTTCTATAGTCCTAGATAACATTCTCTAGCCTGACCCTTTTTATAAAGTCTAATAGCTTCAAAACTGTACCTTTCATGTAGCTATTTGCCGGTTGATTTTCTTCTCCTAATGCAAAGATTTGCACATTTGCCAGACTGTCACACTGACATAAAATGTGTTCAGCTGTTCCTTCTTCGAGGTGACAGAATCTGCACAGGTCATCTTCTGATAATCCCATCAGCTTCAAGCACCTATTCAGCTTACAGTGCCCTGTTAGAAGACCTACTATTTCTTTTACTGTTTTTCTGTCTTTGCTTATTAGGCCTGCCGTAAATTTTGGCGAATGTTCTGTAATGAACTGTTTCGCCTGTCTTTGTCCTGGTGAATTCCTCCACCATTCCAGAGATTTGTGAGCTACCCACTTCCTTGTAGCCGTTCTTGTTACTGACTTTGCAGCACCGCAGAGGGGTTCCGGTCCAATAAATGGCATTGATGAACCTTGTTTGACCATTTCATCTGCTTTTTCATTGCCCTTATGATCCTCGTGCCCCGGTACACAAGCTACCGTAACCTTGCTATGGTCTCCTAGTTTATTTAGGGCACACACACAATCCCATACTAGCTTAGAATTGACCTCTACAGAATTGAGTACCTTAAGCGCTGCATGACTATCTGTGAAGATGGCATCTGAACAAAACCTTTCTATTTCTTCTACGCAGTTGAGTAGAAGAAATCCAGTCTTGGATTGCCGTTATTTCCGCCTGGAAAGCTGTCACATCCTTAGATAGACTTACCGGAAAATGTATCCCCTGATTTGTCATTTATTTCAGTCCTCCCTGCCTGGTATCTTAATTGTGAACTTATTGTTAAAGCCATATCTCGTAGCTGTTGCATCGATAGGTTGTCCCATAACAATATCGGCTTTTAGCTCCTCGATTAGCTTTCTGTTATCAGCATCATGCATCTGGATTGTCCACCACATAACCGAGCCATAGGTTATCATGGGTCTAATAACCCTTGTGTATAACCATAGAGTCATTTTGGGGTTAAGTCCCCAATTCTTACCGCACATTCTTCTACATCTGCCCAGGGACATAGTAGCTTTTTGTATGGTTTTCAGAATGTGAGTATTCCATGTAAGCCTATGATCAAAATACACCCCAAGGTATTTTGTTTCTTTGGCAAATAAAATAAATCTCTGTTTCTCCCAGCATCGGTGGATTTAGGCTTTGTAGTGATGTTTTTTGGTAAAGTTGACGATTTGTGTTTTCTGAGCATTGACTATTGGTCTCTCTTGTTTACACCAGTCGTCAACTATATTTAGGGCTGCTTGTATTTTCTCACACACCACCTGAGCAAACCTTTTCACAAATATCAAGGTCAAATCGTATATGTCTATGATCCGAACATGAGGGTTCGTCAGACATAACCCAATTTGTTTATATATTCTTATCTTGCTTCTACAAAGTGTTAAAAATAACACTTCTTTGCGTGCCTTAGTGACGAAAGTTGGCTTGTTTCCTTTATTGGATATAACCAAAACCCATATAAAATGAAATTCAAAATAGAATCACCCCTTGGTGTGGTGTGCGATGGCATCACATCCTATAATGAGCTCTAATCCTTTTCCTAGACAATATGCAACTATGTCACTTATAATGCTTGGTGGACACAAAGCCTCATCACCTGGAAAGTAGTCTAAACACACCACCAGTTTCTTCTCTCTTACTTCCGAGGTTATAGTTAGAACAGCTGTAACAATATCATCGGTGCAGAGCACCGGGATTAGTGTACAATCTACTCTATTACTGTGTATTACACACGACCTTGGCCTTAAAGCTTTGGATGTGTATAAGACCTTACCTTGTGTAGTTGATAGGCCAGAAATCTTCTCACCTATCCTCCTAGGTTTTTGCAGGAGGGCCACATCAATGTCTTCTTGTTCCACTATTCTAACTAGCGTTGCTGATGCGGCTTTTGCATGTTGAAAATTGGCCTGCATGAGCCTTATTTCTCTCTACATTGCGCAGAGATGGCCGGTCTTTAGTGGGTATTCAGCTAGGTTACTGTTCAAATTAGAAATCAGAGTCTAAGTGACTCCACCTCACCGTTAAGGTAAGTTTTATAATTGTGATAAAATAAAGATTTTTGTGTAAAACCTGTTATTTTTAGATAGTTTCTAGTACATCAAAATAGTTAATCCATTAGACAATAATTCTAAGTACTGTAAGTACTATTTTAAGATGGTATAATGAGGAAGAATCTGACTTGTCTGATATAGAAGATGGATATGATATCGAAGAAGAACATGAATATCGACCTTCAAGTGAAAGTGATCTTTTTCAAATGATGAAAATATTGACCAATAATTAGACCAAGAGAATGAGGATGAAATATTCAGTACTATTGTAAAATAAAGGTATTTTAATAACTTTTTTTATATAATATTTATATATCTATAAGCGAATAAAGTTCATTCAGTTGTAACTTATTTTAGTAAAATTTTTTCAAATACCTAAATTTCTTTTTTGCAGGAGTCGTTGTGACTCCACATCACGCTCAATGTAATTAAAATTGCACTTCACCAGTTACGAGTATCCATAACCACGGGTAATATTATATGTAGTGCGTTGTAGGTGCTTTCTCCATGTATAATTAACTAAATTTATTTCCTTTGATCACACGATATATTATTTTTTTTTATAATTATTAATAAGTTGTTAAAATAAAATGATTTTTATAAAAGTGTAAGCTCTATAAATAAACGAAAAATTAATAACTGTTATTTTATACATTTTCTAATTAAAATTCATCGACCGAATGCTACTGTTTTTATTTCAGCTTTTTTTAAAATTCCAGTTGTAAACGGCAATTATTTTTTTATGCTCGGTAATAGCTTTATTTTACAATTATCGCCCATTTATCATTAGCTAAAAATCTGCCGCTGGGATAAAATTGAAAATTATGCAGAAACGCTAAAAACGTTTGTTTAGTTTTCTACCAAAAGATAAATGATGAAATAATTAATCTTGGTTTATTTTTTCAGCTACCGTTTAAATAATTTTGCGGGGTTTAATGTCAGGACATTATCAACAAACACAAAACGACGACCAACAGATTAAAGTTATTTTATTGCCAACTGCTTTACAGGTAGCGTAAGAGAAATCGTTACGAATTTTTAGTTTTATTTTTAAATTTAAACGAAATCCGAAAATACGCTATGAAAGAAATATTATTTTCGGAAAAGTATTAGTTTTTTAGATTTAACCATATGGCTCACACTCCCTTTTAGGGAAAAATTCACTCATCCCTGATATCTACGGTATAAAAAGGATTGAGCTCTGATGGAAATCTTTCCGTGTTATAGGTGACTTGGTATGCTGGAATATCTCCTAAAAATTTTTCTACACATCTGGACGTCGCTAGGAGTACAGCTTTCTGTATGGTCTTATATAAATGTTCATTAAGACTCAGCTGATTTATGTTCTCTAGGAAGTTCTTCGGAATAAACAACAGTGGTTGACAACAGACAGAATTATAGGTACTGTCTGGGTATTTTTCATTCTCTATTCTTTGCTTATTTATATTTCTAGATCTCTGTACTTGGCGAATTTTCCGTTGTATTTAACACGCAGATTATTGTTGTTAGGTATCGTCACATCAATTAGTGTAATTTACCTAGTAAGTTTATTAACTAGTGCGTAATCCGGTCTATTATGTGCCACTGGTTGGTCTATGAGCACAGTGCGGTCCCAGTATAGCTTGTAGTTGTCGTTTTTAGGCATTCTGTCAGGGACGTATTGATAATGAGCAAGATGGTCGGTTTGGAGAAGTCCCAGTTTGTTAGCTAGTTCTTGGTGGATAATCTTTGTTACTGAGTCATGACGTTCTTTATAATTATTACCGACAAACGCCTGGTAGCACCGGTAAGATGTTAGATGGTTTTTTGGGCTTGGCATGCATTTCGGCATTTGTTATTTTGGATTTAGGCACATTTTAATATTTGGATTATATTTCAGGTAATTCTATTTTTTTTTTTTTTTAGTCCTTTTTCTATCCGAATTGTCGAATAAAGGCCTCTCCCATTTCTCGCCATTCATCCCTGTTGTGTGCTAGGCGTTTCCACATTGGTCCTGCGACTCTTTTGATATCGTCGCTCCGGCACATTTGAGGTCTTCCTCTTGGTCTCTTCGCATCGTACGGTAGCCAGTTTCCGACTTCTTTGTTCCATCTACCATCTTCGAGACGTTCGTTGTGTCCAGCCCATTTCCATTTTAATTTAGCTGCTTGTTTCGCGGTGTCCTTTATTTTTGTTTTGTTCCGGATTGCTTCGTTCATTTGCCGATCTATTAGTGAGATACCAAGCATCTGTCGTTCCATGGCTCGCTGAGTTTTTCGAATCTTGTCCATGTTCTTTTTTGTGAATGTCCAAGTTTGAGCTCCGTAAGTGAGAACGGGAAGGATACAAGAATCGAACACTTTGGTTCGAAGGTTTTGGGGTATCTTTTTGTCTTTCAGTATGTATGAGAGTTTTCCAAATGCGGCCCATCCCATTCTTACTCGTCTGCTTATTTCGGTAGTTTGGTTTTCTTTGTTTACCTTGATATTCTGACCCAGATATATGTATTTTTCTACATGTTCCACTTTTGTTCCTTGGATGGTTATCGTCGGTTGATCATCTTTATTCGACATTAGCTTAGTTTTACTCAGATTCATTTTCAGTCCTTTTTTTATGGATTCCGTATGAAGCTCATCGATCATCGTCTTCAGTTCTTTCCAGCTGTCGGCTATTAGTACTACGTCATCTGCATATCTTAGATGGTTTAAATACTTTCCGTTTATCGACAGTCCCTTCGTTTCCCAATTTAGTGATTTAAAGATGTCTTCAAGTGCGGCAGTAAATAGTTTTGGAGATATGGTGTCTCCCTGTCTTACTCCTCGGTTGATTTTTATTGGCCTCGTTTTCATTCCGTTATCCATCGTGACTACCATTTCAGCGTGTTGGTATATATTATGTATTAATATCCTATATCTAGAATCTATTCTGCTGTTGACCAGTGCTTCCTCAATAGCCCATAATTCTATGCTGTCAAAAGCTTTCTCGTAGTCTATAAATGCTAAACAGATTGGTAAATTGTATTCGTTACCTTTTTCTATTAGGACCTTTAGTGTGTGAAGATGGTCACATGTACTGAACCCTTTTCTAAATCCGGCTTGCTCTACTGGTTGATATACATCGAACTTTGTTGTCAATCTATTTGTAATTATTTTTGTGAATGTTTTATAAAGTTGTGATAGTAGTGATATTGGACGATAATTTTTCAGATCTGTATTGTCCCCTTTTTTGTGTATTAATATTGTGTTAGCAGTATTCCATTCCCTTGGTATGTTTCCCTCAAATAGGCATTTATTAAAAAGTATTTTTAGGTACCTGATGACTTCTTCTCCTCCTTCTTTCAACATTTCTGCCAGAATTCCATCACTACCCGGTGCTTTATTTCTTTTCGATTCTTTAATTGCATTTTCTATTTCTACTTCGTTTATTTCGGGCATTACTTCAGAATTTACGTTTGTTATTTGTCTTTTCAGATTTTGCTTTGAAGAGTCGAGGGGATCGTTTCTTGAGCGGTATAACTCAGTATAGAAGTTTTCAACTATGTTTGATATCTGAGCTTTGCTTGTTTCTAGTTGGCCTTGTTGATTTTTCATAGTTATAATATTTTTCTTTCCTAATTTCGGTTTGGTATAATTCAGACTTTGATTTTTCTCTATCACTGTTTCTACATGTTCTTGTTGATGTTTTTTAATATCGTCTTTTATCTGTTTTCGTATGGCTCGATTAAGTTCTTTGTATTCTGTGGTATTTCTTTTGTTTAGTGACATGAGCTCTTTTCGTTGTTTCAGCATATTCTTCGATTCTGCACTTATTTTGGATTTTTTGTTGTTATGGCGGGTTGCTACTTCTGAACTAGCATTCAATAGTTCTTTTGTTATAACTGAGTTAATTTTATTAACGCTGAGTTGTTCTAGATTCAGTGCTTGGGCGGTTTTTAATTTGCTAGCATATTTTTCTTTATCTAATTCTATATTGTTACAAAATTACAACTGAGTTCTTTTAGGACATACTTATATTTCAATTACGTGTCCAATTTTCAAGCTACTTGTCCTTTACCATTATTTTTAGGTATCCTTTTATTTTCATTCAGCTGTTTTATTTTTTATTTTATTTTATTCTGCAGATCAGTTTATCATTTATATTAAAATATGTTAATAAATTATGTTTGCTCTTAACGCAACCTGCTAACGTATTAACAAACGTTACAAGGGTACAAACAAAATACCTACCATTTGATAATACATTTAATTACTATATAAACTAAATGAGATGTTTACAAATAGTAATTTTTTTTCTATGAAATTATTTTAAAACGCGAACTGTCATAAAAATTAAAACATGTGATTCAATATTGTTATTATTCTTCTTCTTTAAGTTCCATCTACTATCGAAGATTGCAAATCATCATGGCTATGTGGACCCTGTTGACTTCAGCTAGTTTTGCACTGCTGCATTCAAACCATTTCCTTAAGTTCTTAAGCCACGATATTCTTCGCCTTTTCACATTTTACTTTCCTCTAAATTTGCCTTGCATAATAAGCTGCAATAATGAGTGACTTTGCAATCTCATAACCTAGCCTAAATGCTCAAGTTTTCTTCTTTTGATAGTCAATATTATTTCAGTTTCATTTCCTATTCTTCTAGTAACTTCTGCGTTTAATATTATTTGAGTCCATGATATTCGTAGGATTCTTCTGTAATACCAAAATTCAATGGAGGCCAACTTATTTAGATGCACTTGTTTTAATGTTCATGCTTCCGAGCCATAAAGAGGAGTAGTCAATACGTAACACCAAAGCATTTTTAGGCGTAGTCCTAACCTTATATCCCGACAACAAAGAAGAGTTTTAGATTTAATGAATGATGCACGTGCTATTTTAATACGTATCTTGATTTCTTAGGTTTGGTCCATATTTAATGTTATCTATGTTCCCAAGTATTTGTAGGTATCCACACTGTCAATTACAGTATAGTCAACAATCAATTGGATTTTAATCAAATAAAAGGCAGATATCGAGCACAGTTTTTTTATTAAATCTTGCCCAAGCAAGAGCATCCTGGAGCATCTTCAGAGGCATTTAATTATGTATCATATATCACTTTAATCAATTTTATATTTGCATCTGCTGATTTAGTCATGATCATGCATTTAGTTTTTTTCAAATTCATCCTTATGACAGCATTCATTAAGTCGTTGCTTTACGTTCTGTAAATTATTTTTGTTATCCGCCATTATTACTGTATTTTCTGCAAAAAGCAAGTTATTCAAAACTTCCCTATTAATAGATATGCCTTCTATTGAATCTGAGAGCGCTTCTTTAAATACCGCTTCACTGTAACCATTAAAGAGTAGTAGTGACAGCACTCAACCCTGGCGGATTCCTCTCTGTATTTTGATGTCTCAGGTGTTCTGGTTGTCAACTCTTACATTGGCAGTTTAATTCCAATATAGATAAGATATAATTTTCATGTCACGACTGTCAATATTTTTGTTTTTTAATATATCTACAAGCTTTTGATATTAAACCTTATTAAATGCCTTTTCAAAATCTACAAAACATATATGCATGTCCTGATTCATATCGATACATCTCTGGGCCAGCACAATCAGGCCAAACAAACCGAAGCCGAATTGTTATTATTGGATGACATTTATGACTTTTAAATTGTGACAATGTACTTGTTACACATTTTCTCGAAATGGTTGTATTACAAACACTTATTTCACAGTTTACCGAATGCTGGACACCTTCGAAATTCATCAGTACGACCACATTTTTTGCACAGATCACTTCTTGAGTTTTCTTCCTGTCCCCAATCATTCGCAACCGCAACTGTTTTTTACTTTATAAATCTCTCAAATTTATTACCTTAATCCTACATCACACCTGCATTTTAGATTTCTTTTTTGTATATATTTGAATAGCCAGGTAATTTGGGTCAAGCTTGATAACGAATAATATAAGTAGACCTTTTAATATATTGGTGTCCAACCGTTGCGCTCTTTAATATAAAAAAAACATTGACCCTTTATGTACACACCTGCATCTTCTTTTATTTACCTAATACCGAAAGTACTAATTTACGCGTAATCAATCTACATTAAAATTTCTTTCTTTGTTATAAAAAAACAATTTGACCAGCACACCTGTATATTTCGTCGTTTTATGTCTACTAAAAGGTTTCTTAATAGTCGATTACAAAAAATATTTTATTTTGAATTTAGTAACTAGAAGGCAATACAAATATCGTTAAATTTATTCCTTTTTGTTAAAATAGTCTGAAGTCGGACGATATCTTTAAGCTCTAATCACAACTTGCGTTCTACGTAAACACTTTCTCATCCCTAGCTGGAACAATATACTAGATATAGCAAAGTGATCAGTCTCAACTTAGGTATTTGTGTATTAATTGTAAAACTGTGCTTGAATAAAAATACTTAAACTTACAATCTACTATTACTTGAACATCGAATTGTAGCTTGCTTTGACGAAAATTACTTACTCGGGGTATTTTTTAATCAACCACTTAGAATTTTCTTTTTTGTCTTCTGTTAAAAAAAGGCCTTTTACAGCAGCAAGAGCAGCAAGATAAAGTTAAGAGTACGAGTAAACCTAACACAAAATGGCAGTAGGGACTGCGTAATATCCGATGCTAGCAAAAAATTTGCAACGGAAACAGTATATTTCGACAAGCAAAAAATTAATACCTTATATAGTTTATTCAACGCTGAAGAATCCTAACATGCAGAATTGTCAAAAAACTGTCAAGTTTAAATACAATTTTTAAAGTTTCTTACAAATTTTTACGATTTAAATAGTAGTAAACACACACATTCTATTCAGTTCTACACGAAACGTATAGTACACATTAAATTCAGTAAGTACATTGGAAAATTATTATGATAATACTTCGGACGAGGACAATTTCCCGTCTATGAAGGATCCCCCAGATAGAGATGTCATAGAGACTAACATGGATACAGGTAACAAAGTTTATAATTTAAATAATAAATATTATTCCACAGACATTGGACCATACTATGTTATTGTAGAACCTTGTGAGTTAAATAGTCGATTATCAGCTGTCAAAGTTGGTCATTATTTATTTAAAAACTCAATCTTCAAAAAATACATTATCGAAAGGGAAGAAGTTAGTTGGTAAAAACAAAGTAAAAATTATATTTAATACTTATAGTATTGCAAATTCGATTATAGGACATCAATTGATTAAAGATAATAATTTAGTGTCTTACATTCCTAACTTCTTTAATCATAAAAAGCTATTATAAGAGAAGTTGTGGAGAAGTGGACACCTTTTCGGATGAAAAATACATATTAGAAAATATTGAAAGTATTGAAATACAAAAGAGTTGTTGACGTTAAAAGAATGAAACGTAAAATTATTGATTCTGATAATGAGCTACAGTTTACATTAAGACAAATGATCGTTTTAACATTTATAGGAAATAACTTGCCACAATTTGTTAAGATTAATTTAGTAGGATTTATTGTTGAACCTTACATTTACCCGGTCGTACAGTGTTTTAAGTGTCTCCGGTATGGTCATACGGCTAAATATTGCAAAAGCACATAACTTTTTTTTTATTAGAAAAAGGATGTCGCATCCAGCAAAAGGTTATTAGCGACGGAACAAAATATAAATAACAAAGTTAAACACCTACAGATTGTACAAAATGTTTATGGATCTGATATAATTCGCTATATTGTCACAGGAACAGTTTTGACCTAGGGCCTGTGGTAGAGCGTTTGGGTTCTTGTAGCGCTGTCTTTCTTGGTCATATTTACTACAAATTGTTAAAAAAGTTTTCGACTGTTAATCGGTCGTTACACTGATCACATATAGGTGGATTTTTTTTTGTGAAAAGGTAGGAGTGCGTTAATCTGGTATGTCCTAGACGTAAACGCACAACCGCAATTTGTTCTCGTCTATTGCGCGACGATGGAAACCACTGAGACACATTATTTTTGATTTTATTTAGATTGGAATTAGTTTGATACCACTTATTTCGCCACAAACACAACACTTTATTTTTAAAATAAGCTTGTAAGTCACTGGAAGTACACTTGTCTATCGGCTCTGACAAATCACATAAAATTGCCTCTCGTGCAGTCCTGTCAGCTTCTTTATTTCCTGTTATTCCGACGTGTGAGGGAACCAATAAAAATTGGATGCTTCTTCCATGTTCATGAGCTTGAGAAAGCTGGTATTTTAGCATCTTTTCAAAAAGATGTTTTGAGAAAAATGTGGTTTAACAAGTTTAGAGATCTAAGGGAATCTGTTATGATCAGGGCTTTTGTGAGTCTAAGCTTATTAAGAAGTTTCACAGCACGGTATATGGCGTAGAGTTCATCTGAAGATGTGCTACATGCTGGGGATAAACGGAACAAAAAATTGTTTCTGAAGAAACGATTGATGCACCCACTCCGTCTTTGGATTTTGAATTGTACAACTGATTGGTCTTTAAGTTTGTCTCCTGTAGACAAATAATATCTGGAGAATATTCAGATAAAAGAAGCTGTAGCATAGGGAGACGATGAAAAAATCCATTAATGTTTCATTGAAGTATCGAGTTAAATGTTAACAGATTCGGAGTTAGATGATACTGAACAATTGTCTACAGAAGAGTCACTATCTAAGTCAGAAATTTCTTTCTCTAAATGATTGTATAGTTTCTTTTGAAGTTTTGTAAACTTGCTTTTTGTAGATCTATCATTTGCATATTGATAGCTGCTTTGTAAAAGGTGGAGTAAACCAGCTATATCAGTTGTAAATTCTTTAACGACGCTAATAGTGTCGGGGGAGCCTTGGACGTTATCAATCAGTAAGGACAATTGGTGATAATTTAAAACGAATGGTGGGGTATGATTATCAATGAAATTTTCAAGAGTTTTTCGTGTAAATGGGACTTTAGTTGAGCGAGGTTTTTTTGATTTAGAGGGTTTGAGTTTTGCAAACAGATTTTCTAATGAAATTACTGAGTCTGAAGGAGGCGTGTCGATCTCACCAATGCTCGGTTTTATGGAAGAACTTGCGTTTTCGCAATTGCTATTAGAGTTTTAACTTGCTGTGGTTTTATTACATTTGGAAGTACTGGAGCAAACTCATTGGTCGTGAGAGAAGTCGTGCTTGAAGTTTTATTTGTAAGATTGGTTAAAACGGTTGTTTCAGAAAATTGTGGTGATGTATCAGTTTTATTAGAATTTTCTGCAGTTGTATCTAATGGAAAAGGAGCTGATAGATTGGAGGATATTGCTTTCGAAGTTTGTGAAAACGATATTGCCGCTGAATTAGGTTGTTTAAAAGTGTTGACATGAGTAGGAGTATTAGTAATTTCTTGGTCATGGAGAATTGTAGGTGTAGGTGATATGCTCGGATTTGATAATGGATAACTTGATGACTGCTGGATATTTGGTACCTTGTGTAGTACTACTTATTGAAGCTGTTTGATTTGGTACTTCATTGTTTGACTCAATATGAGTCGATTCCGTTACTAAACTGTTATTGCATTGGGATGATATGTAACCTGTATTTTTGCAAATAAAACAGGTGAGTGTACCTTGTGACAAAAATATGCGGTAAGGTGTTTGGTCGAAATTTATTAGAATAGAATCTGGAATTGGTGATGTTATAGGGCTTATATAAACTTGCCTCCGAAAGCTTAATATGTGACTATATTCGGGAAGAGTTGAGCTAATTTTTAGAAATGTTATTGGGGAAATAAGCTTTAAACCGATATTCTGTCATTCTTCAACTAATACTTGATGAGGAATTGACGGGCAGACTCCAGATAAGACTAGTCTTTCTGCTGGAGAGACAAGTCTTCGTGTTGTTACAACTTCGCCGAGTACTTCTATAGGGCCATGTTGTGTCATGAAGTTATCTACTACGGTTTTGTTTGCCAAATACATGCAGATTCTATTATGAGATAATCTAGATGAAGAAATAATATTTTTTGGGTTGATGATTGTGCCCAAAGGAATGAGATAATCCTGCAGTTTAGCATTATAGATACAACTAAATACAATTGCTTGGGTCTTACTCGGAAAAGAATGTGAAGCGGCTGATGCATAACTTTTTGTAATATTCGAACGTTGATTTACTGGACTGGTTAGATCGGAAGTTGTGTTTACATTGTGTGAAGTCATTTTAAGCTGCGGCGGCGAAGGCCTTACTCCGACTCTGGTAAACAAACCAACAGAATGCTACTAATAAGCTACTTATAGCAAATAACCTCACAAAATGATTGTACGTTAGTGTATATTTATTATTTGACGTTTTCTTTTTACAATAATAAAATAATAATTACGTATAGATGACTTACGTAGTAGTATCTAGTAGATAAACACTTTATTCTTAAAAAACTATTTAATAAAACCACTTGTTTTTATTAAAAACTAGGAGTACAATATCAGTAGGTACAACTTAACCATACCGTTCCAGGGCCGGTCTCTAGCACAATAATTAAATGTAAAAAATGTGGACAAATCCATGATGATAAAGAAGATGCGAATGCACTTCCGATTATTGTATATATTGTAAAAAAAACATGACCATAAATCGATATCAAAAGAATGTCCAAAATATCAGGGACAATTTAAGATTAAAATATATTATGTCTGAACGAAATGTATCTTTTAAGGAAGCCGAAGTTTTAATAAAAAATCCATCTTACTCCAAAATTGTTACAAATATTAAATTCGAAATTTTAAATAACCTCCAAAATTTTCCTGAATTAAATGGTAATACCAACCCTAACATCTATTCTAACACAAGTAGTAAAAACTGGGTACCACGTCCTTCTACCTAACAACCTAAAAAACGAAAAGCAGTCTCTCCCGTTAAATAATTCCCCCCATTTTAAAATAAAAATATAAATTCAAATCCTATTATTTCTAATGCCCACAGGAAATCTTTTCAATCATATAAAGAAAAATTAGAAATACAAATTTTACAGGAACTCCCAGATATTTTTGAACATCTGTTTAAAAAATTTAATTTAGTAATCCCAAATCAAGAAATACTACAAAAGACACAAAGAGAATTAACAACAATACATTACAATTATTCTGATAGTTTGATATAAGGTTGAATGCTCGAATAAATGAACTTTGAAAAATTAAAGGCACATTTTTCGAGCACAATTTTAATAATAATCAAATCTTGCCCAAGTACTTTCGTTTTCTACAGCATCATCAGAGGCATGTCGTCAAATTTGGGCTATCCAGCAAGCGCAGAATGTAATAAACATAAAAATTAAACAAAAATTGTACATAACACTACACTAAAACAAGGACAGTTTAAAATTATTTAAAATTGTTCTACGCTACATTCTTGTCGGCAACAGGAGAGAGAATGACTCTCTCCTGTTGCGATTATGTGGCGGTGCTCCATCTTATTGTCATATCATACTATTAAATTGATTTTGTGTATAATTTTGATTTAATAATTCATCCACTTCTGTAATGACTGTGTCCAAATATGATTCCCCAGTTGATTTATAATCATAAAACAATAGTCCAACCATTTTGTTTTGAAATGATCCGCACCCCACATTTATTGATTTTCTTTCTGACATTTTTATTTGCTTAATTTTTTTTCTATTATTTTTCTGTTCCCACGAATACCTATTTCTTTTATTAAAAATGCCTGAAGGTGAAAAATTTGATTCATCTGTCCATAAAATGTTATAAAAATAATTAGGATCATTGTTTAAATTTGTAAGCATGTCTTGACAGAACTGTAAACGCTTTCTCTTATGAACATCGGTAAGTTCTTGTACCGGTAATATTTTGTACGGCTTATAGTTGTGCTTTTTTGAAACTCTATGTATCGTCGCACGGCTTTTCTCTAATGCATTAGTAGCATTTTTTAGACTAGTTTCGGAATTTTCTAAAATAAAAATGTTATTATGGATTTAATCTATTATTTAAGTATTTAATTTTTACCTTCAAAATAAAGCAAAGTATTAAGATCTTCATCACCATTTCCTACAATAGTACGTTTCTAGCGTTCAAACATTTTTTCATTTATGACATGACGATAATTTAATAAAAATGTATTTGCAGAAGGAGTCTAAATAAATAAATCAGCCTATATTCTCTTCTTGCCGCTTGCTTGTTTTTATTATTTTTATTATTTTACATAAATTTAGAATATATCTACTGTTTCGTCTGTAGTATAACCCATTTCGGTATGAGGACTGACAGTTTATAATAAATTAATAATTGTTTCATTTTGAAATATCAGTTGCATAGCCACCTATGGTTACCCTTTTGTAGTACCATATGCCATTATAGAACAAAACTAATGCTACACAATGCTACATATTGGTAATCAGGAAATGCAGGGCTACTCAAAACTATCAAAAATTACAGGGTGTCCCATTTGAAATATTGAAGATGCATTTTATTGGGCACTCCCTGTATATTTGGTCGGTTGCTACATTGTTGGTCGGTACAGATAAAATAATACAACTTTTATTTAAAACTTTTTTTTTATTTCCGAAATTAAGGAAAATAAGTGGGGGTCAAAATATAATGTGAAACCCGGTACACCATACCTTTTAAATCTTTAATAAAAATACACAGAATTTTAATTCCCAAGTATACTGTATCTCATCCAATAAATTACTTCCTCCTTAAATCCATACTAGGTGATTTCTATAACAAAACTCTTATATTTACAGAATGATCTAAGACGAAGGAAGGTGTTAGTTGTGGTGTATTTATCCAAAATACAAACCAATCATTGCAATATAAATTACCACCTGTTTAGCATTTATACTGCCGAGCTTTTTGCAATTATAAAAGGTGTTACCTGGTTAACATCCAATAACATACTCGAAGGAGTAATATTAACAGATTCTAAATCTGCATTAGACTTTATTAAAAATACAAAATTTGAAGGAATGAAGTGTCCTATGTTATGTTGTTTAAAAAACATGATTGCAAATTTAAATATAACATTTATTTGGGTTAGAGGCCATGTAGTTATACCAGGGAATGAAAAAGCTGATACTCTAGCTTAGGAAGCAGTGCCTAATGGAGTCTTTTGCAATATTTATACAGTAAGGGATCTATTTAACTCAATAAAACATAAAATAAGGCTGAAATGGGAACAGAAATCGGAGAATCTTTCCAGATACACCCCACTTTACCACTCCCACCGCAATACATATTCAATTACTCGACTTCCAAATTCTTTTCGGCAAGTGTATTTCGCTTAAAAACGAATCATGGTCGATTACTGTCGCATTTATTTAAGCTTGGAATATTACCGGAACCATCCTGCAGTTGTGATATAAGTTCTTACGGAGATCTTAACCATATTTTTTGGATGCAACGAATATTTAGAAAAATCTAATAAATTAATTCAAACTCTTATTGAAAAGAAATATTTCTTTCCGTTAAGTCTATCACACATTTTGGCAAGGGCTAATAGAGAAACTTTAGAATTGCTAAATTTTTATTAAAGATATAAAATTAGGAATATAAATTAGTATAACTTTAGTGATTTATACATATATCTAGAAAAAAGTAAAAACAAGAACAAAAAAAATCTTTAAACATAAATAAAACATTCTGCGGCTGATGGACTTGTTTCCGTGCCATATCTTTCACACACACACAACGCTGAAGAAAATAAACTGTTGATCTCAATGTACTGGAAATACAAGGAAATATAATAAAATAATACCTTAAAAAACTGAAAAGTGATATACCACAGACAACTTTCAAAAAACGTAAAAGCAGTGCACTGACGTTTTGCATTTTATTACTACTTTACGCTCTGTACGCATTTGCTACAATTTTGCTGTATTATTCCTTTTCCTCTAATGTACATTTATCTCGATATGATAATAAGAATAAAGAATAAGCGTTTCGTCTGAATCTCTGTAATTGTGGAGTGAGATCGTAAATTCAAGAATAGGTTTATGATGATTGCCTTTTAATCAAAACGGTTTGGTATTTAATAGGTTAAGCGGTTTTATTTGAAAAATAAATTAAAATGAATAAATAAGAGGGGAATTATTTAATTATTTCACTGGTCTGTTCGCTGCTAATAAAATCAATATCGTTTGTTATCGAAGAAATATTTAGATACGAATTTTCCGAAACAATTCATGCGGATGAATGATTTTAAATCCAAACGTAGGTAGCTATCTTTTCGACCTACACCTAATGGGAAGGATGTCAGAAATGTATTTATAGTATCAAATGGACTTTAAAACTCTTAGATATTCATTGATCGGATTTAAAGAGAGACTTTAATATCACGAAATTACGATAATAGTTACTCCAAGTTTATTTATTAAATATTACTAAAAACGAATTTGAAAAATGAGATATTCGGCAGCAAATATTCAACCACTTAATATATAACGTGTATATACCAAATATTAAATTGCAATTTTTTTTATTTAAAGTTTGCTACATTTTATAATGGTTTTTGTATTGTTAATCCTAGAAGGAGATCAAAAGTGACCCCTAACTTTGTTTGTTCTCGTCCATTTTGCAATATAAAAATGCGAAGACCTTGAATTATCTGTCTGTCTGTTTGTCTATGTATGAACACAACTTCTCTGTTCTTAAAAAAAAACAAATAAGAGTCGAATGAGAGCTTATAACCAAAAAATGGTATTAACACTTTGGTATTGGTAATTGGTAATAATATTGGTAATGGTATTAAATGTTAAGCTTTTTGTCAGAAACTATACTCTTGTCAAACTTACAATATTTAATACTCATTATTATCCAGCCTAAGTCCACTGATAAATATAGGCCTTCTCCTCGTGTTTCCAACCTTGTCTATCTTAGGCCACGCTCATCCAGGTTTTATTTTTTCTTTTTATATCGTCAGCCCACTGTGAAGGTGGTCGACTGACGCTTCTCTTGTGTTCCCTTGGTCTCCATTTCAATAACCTCTTTGTTTATCGCTCATCCGTCAATCTAGCTATGTGTCCTGCCCATGTCCATTTTAGTCTGACTATCCTTTCGATGACGTTAGTCACCTTGGTTCTTCTCCTAACCTCTTCGTTTTTTATTTTGTCTCGCAGAGTTATTACTAACATGCATCTCTCCATTTTTCTATGTGGTTTCTAACAAAAGCATAGGCTACCTAACTCTTAGTTTGGTAGCCTATGCTTTTGTTAGAGTAAGTGTTTCTGCTTTGTATATTAACACTGGGAGGACGCATTGATCTTCAGGTATGTGTATAGCTCACTCTTAAAAGTTTCTCTCAGTTTTCCATATGCTGCCTACCCAAGACCGATCCTTCTCTTTAGTTCATGGGTCTAATTATTACTGCCAACCATAATTTCATGTCCTAGGTATTTTTATTTATCTACGAGTTGTACTTGTTGCCCACCAATACTGATGTTCTGGTTGGGTACCAAATTTGTCATTATTTTTGTTTTCGTTTTGTTTTAAACCTACATTTCCTGTAGCCATAACGAGTTCCTGTACCATCTCCCTCGCCATTGTTTTAAAGTCAAAAAATAGTAAACAAAGTTTGTGACGGAAATAAATGCGTAATTATCTTCTTAGAGACAGTGTGTATCGTTTTTGGAAAAAATCTTCATTTTTTTTTGTGGTTTAAGGTTGGTAAAGGATCTTGGAGGCAGTATAGGTTGTCGATGCTTATACTGTAATAAAATTCCACACAATGTCCAATTTATTTGATGAAAGAGTAGGGAGTTCTAGAAATAAAACTCAGCTTCTGCCATCAAGTCCTATTCTCACGTTTCCGAAGGTTTTTGCCGCGTAGCCACTAAGTGCATGGCGTACAATGGGTGTGCGTTAAGTGGCAGGCGAGTTTCTGACGCCTAAAAATTGAAACATATCGGCTAAGGAAATAAATCCTGACAAAAAATTCTAGTCCTCCAGGTTGGGGGTTAGGCAATGGGCCGGTAATTCGTTACCGTAAAAAGTAAAAACCACGAAATCTTTAAATAAGCCTAGGTCCTATTGACAACGATTTAAGTAAAGAAATATGGACTACGCACTCGGTAGTTGAAACGTCCTGACATTGCATAAACCAGGAGTACAGGCACAGTCCTTAACGAGCTCAAAAAATACAAAATAGAACTAGAAGAACTAGCAGCAACACAAGAAACTAAGTGACTATGGCACGGAATAACAGACATAACAATGCATACAATACTATATAGTGGAAAAAAGGGTTCGGAGTAGCCTTTATAGTTAACAATAAAATAAAACATGCCATATTAGAGTTTAAAACAATGAATGAGAATATGTAAACGAACTTTAACTGTAACTTTATTATTAAGTTTTAATTAAGAATAACTTGTGGTTTTAGCACCGTTGTATTATTTTTCTTTTTACCCTAGTCAACTACGATACAATTATGATGTTCAAATGTTGTAGGTATTAAAAGTCGTCTCTTGTCAACCTATGTTAATAGTTCAATTCACTTATTTCTAATCCTTGGGTAATACCCGGTTCATCAATATTTTATTGTGTATAATCTCCATCCTTCTTCTTCATGAAGAAGAAACCAGAGATTGTGTTTACGGATCAAACGCATAAAATTGCAATATATGGGACACGTTATGAGAAATCAGCACCGTTACTCCCTGCTGCAGTCTATATTGCAAGGTAAAGTCAAAGGTAAGCGAGGACCCGGTAGAAGTAGAATATCATGGCTGCGGAATTTAAGAACATGGTTTAAGAAAACCTCAACGGAGCTGTTTCGAGCCGCAGCGAGCAAGGTCATGATTGCCAATATGATTTCCAACATCCGAAACGGATAGGAACCAGAAGAAGAAGAATCTCCATCCTGATATTTTCTTCCCCATTCTCTGCAAAACCATTATCTTTTTCCATTCCTATATCTGAATAGTGATGACTATAAGGAGGGCATGTTGAGATTAATTACTCGAGACTGGAATAATTTTATTATCTAAAGTTTAATGATATATAATTCTAAATATAATCTTAAAATATTATAAACCCAGTTGAACCGACACGTTACTGATTTCTGGCATTGACCTTCATAAGTAAATAAATACGCCGAGCAACGTTAAATAAACACACGCATTGAGTGACCTCATAGAATTCCATTTTTCGAGAACATGGTTAAGGCTGAGCTTATAAGTGTCAAGTGTTATTAGACAGCATCGTGATAGATATTGCCAGCCTTTTGCAAATACAATCTTCTTCTGTAAGTGCCATATCCACGACGAAGGTTGGCAATCATCATGGCTATTCTGACCTTCGAGGCAGGTGCTCTGAATAATTGCCTTGAGCTGCAACCAAACCACTCTCTCAGGTTCTTCAACAAGGAAACGCGTCTTCTTCCTGCGCTTCTCCTACCCTCTACTTTTCCTTGAATTATGAGTCTCAAGATGTATTTCTTTCGCCTCTCATCACGTGTCCGAGATATTGCAATTTCCTTTCTTTTATTATATTTTCCATTTCCCTCTCTCTGCCTATTCTCCTTAACACTTCTGTATTCGTGACTCTATCTACCCATGTAATCCTTAACAATCTTCTAAATATCCACATTTCAAACACGTTAAGTCGATTTAGTGTATTCCGGTTTAATGTCCATAATTCAGCTCTATAGTAGAGTACACTGTGTAAATAGCATTTAATTAGCCTTATTCTGAGGGCCAATGTCAGATCTTTGCTGCATAAAATCTTTTTCATTTTCACTAAGTTGGCACTTGCTTTTTCAATTCTGACTCTTATTTCTGCAGTATAATCGTTATTTTCTGTGATTATCGTTCCCAAGTAAGTATATCTTTTTACTCTCTCAATCTGCTGGCCGCCTACCGTTAATATTTCGTTTGTATTGTTGTTCTTGCTAATTTTCATAAATTTTGTTTTTTTGATATTAAGAGAGAGTCCGTATTCTCCACTATATCTTAATATTTTGTTCATTATTCTTTCTAAGTCTTCCAAGTTGTCAGCTAGTATGACTGTATCGTCGGCATACCTAATGTTGTTAATTAAACTGCTGTTCACTTTTATGCCGTCTGTTTCATTTACCAAAGCTTCTTGTATGATTTCTTCAGAATAAGCATTATACAATAACGGCGACAGTATGCAACCTTGCCTGACCCTTCTCCTTATCTCCACTTCTTCTGACACTTCTCTTCCAATTTTCACATTTGATCGTTGGCTGTAGTATAAATTTTGATATCAATGTTACTTCACTCACATCCACATTCTTGTTTTTGAGTACTTCTATAAGTCGGTCATGTTTTACCTTATCGAATGCCTTGTTGTAGTCTATAAAGCATACATATACAATAGCTCGTGCTAAAGGCATCACCCTACCATTGCGAGTTAAATCCGACAGAATTTTTTTGAGCTCAAGTAAATGGTTACGTAGCTCGTGAAAACGTGACATATAAAATTTCTGATGCCCAACGTTTGTTAAAATTCTTGGAACGGATACGGAAAGAAGATTGGGCTAATGCCGTGTGACTGGGGATTCCTCTTCGGATGAGTCGCTGGATTCCGAAACTTCATAATGTAATAACTTGAGTAATTATTTCTTTGCTTTGTAGTTTTTCTTCTATATAAATTAAATATAATAATTATTTTGCAAAGTTTTCTGTTTTTTGAAATACTGTATTAGGCACTTTGCATTTGAAGCAAAAAATACTTGTCAAAACCCACATGATAACTATATAACAATTATATTGATCTTAGATTTAATTTTTACGTAATGACTTATGTGTTTAAATAAATAATATATATATATATATATATATATATATATATATATATATATATATATATATATATATATATATAATCGAACACCTCTCTACCCTAAGGTGTGAGGTAAATACAAATACAGGTTACAGATATACATTACATCTCAAATCCAATGAAAATACAGAATTTTTATTTTTTTTTATCCTATTCTGTGCACGAATTTTGTCCATTCTTTCTTGTTTTTTGCAGTTTGCCTTATTTTGAGCTTCTGACCATTCCATTCCCCTACTTTTCAAAATCTACCCTACTTCGTCATCCCAGGTTTAACGTGGTCTACCTCTGGTTTTAAACTTTTTCACTTTAGCCTTCCAGACTTGCTTAACGGGTCGGTTGTCGTTCGGCACAGATGACCAAACCATTTTATTTGTTGTGTTTCAATAGCGTGTAGTACAGATTCTATGCCCAGTTCTTCTCTAACATCTTCATTTCTTATTTTGTCTCGTCGTGTTATTCCTTTGACTCGTCTTAGATATTTCATATCAATGGCTTGTATCTTACTTTTTAATTGCGTTGTTAAAACCCCGCTCTCGCTTCCATATATCAAGATTGGTCGGAATACTGTCTTATAAACTGTCATTTTGGTTCTTCTGCTGATTTCAGGTTTACCTATGAATGCTCTACTAAGATTATGGTACACTTTTAAAGCACTACTTATTCTTTCTGTTATTTCATTCTGCATGGTACCTTCTCTGTCTATTGTAACCCCTAGGTATTTGAATGCATCTACTTGTTCTATGAGTTGTTGGTTAATTTCTATGTTAAAATTTCGGTTAGTTTTCGCTATTAGCATCACCTTGGTTTTCTTAACATTAATCTTCATGTTTCTAATTGCCAGCTCATTATTCCATCTATCTATATTTTTCTGGAGGTCCCTCTCGTTGGAAGCGCATAACATGAGATCATCTGCGAATGCACACTCAGCTATACCAACCGGTCGTAGTTTACTATATCCGATATGTACTTTGTGTATACTTGCTTTTGTTTCCTTAATTATGTCGTCAATAATCAATATGAACAGTGTGGGGCTCATAACACCTCCTTGTCTTAGACCCTCGTTTATTGCAAACATCTCTGATTCCAAGTTATCCTTACGTACATAACTCTTGTTATTTTGATACAGACTTTTGATAGCACCTGTTAGTTGATGGTCAATATTTCTATTTTGTAGACTTTTCCAAACTACTTCCTGGGACACTCTGTCAAATGCTTTCTCAATATCTAGAAATGCCATATATATTTCTGTGTTCTTTATTCTAGTTTTCTCAATTATTTGTTTCAACGTAAATATATGGTCTTGCGTACTGTGTCCCTTCCTAAACCCACTTTGTACTTCATCCAGATGTGGTTCAACGATGTGCCTTAATTTCTTTTCTAGGATGCTTTCATATATTTTGGAGACGATACTGAGTAGATTAATTCCTCTATAATTTTCACAAGAACTTGGATCTCCTTTCTTAAAGATTGGTAGTATTATGCAAATTCTCCAATCTTCGGGGACTGTACATCGGTTCCAAGCCATGTTCATAATTTTGGTTAAAAATTCAACTCCTTTCGGTCCCATTGTCTTTAACATTTCAGCAGTGATTTTGTCATGACCAGCTGATTTACCTTTCTTTGTATTATTAATTGCTTCTTTGACTTCTTCTATTTGAATATCATTTTCTTGTCCATGTTCTCCTTCTACTTCTATCATTACAGTTTCCTCTTTCGGTTGTCTTGGTGTTAGGAGTTCGCTGAAGTATTGTCTTCATCTTTCCATAATCTCATTTCTTCTGATAATCAGTGTGCCGTCTTTACGTTTCACCTGTTTCATCGTTGTTTCTTTACCTTTTCTTAGCGTCTTTAGTGCCTTGTAAAACAATTTTTGGTTACCCCGACTATCTGCCTCCATCTTCATTCCAAACTCATCCCAGGCTTTCTTCTTCTTCTTCAGTACCATTTCTTAAATAAATAATAAATAATTAAAATATTATTTTGGTACGTCTCTGAAAAATTGATAAGGGCAATATCGGTTGGTGCTTTAAGTGCGATGTTGCCAATTAATCACTTTTAATTGAAAATTGTTATAGTAAATAAGAATTAATTAACTATCTTGAATAATGAGAAAAATATACCTTTTGCATAATGAGGTAAATTTACACATTTTAGCGACGCAGCCAACCAGTAGTGTATTAAGAGGTCTATTTGTCTCGGAACGCAGTAAAGGTGTTAATTAGAAACGTATAAAATATTCAAATATCAAAAATGGCTCTGCCTTGTTCTTGCTAAAAGTTCCTCGAACATTAAAAATTTTCTTTCTTTCCAAAGTGCATTTTATTTTTAATTTCGGTTATAAAGTTTTCCACCTTTAAAATAATGTTCTGAGTAAACTAGTTTCTGGTTTTTGTTTTTTTTTGCTCTGTAGGAACGAAAACGAAAAAAGAGATATAATATCGTATTTTATTAAGCTTTGAATTTCTCGTGCAGCTGGACAGAAAATTTAATATATAGAAAGAAGAAAAAAGTCGGCTATCTTTCTTAAGCATAAAACATAATTATTTTTCAAGAAATGTCAGTTTCTATAAAACCATTATTTTATATAAATCCCTTTATTTTATATGCGAGATTAATATTTTGCAGGATATTATCGTATATCCTATAGTTTTTTAGACTTTGTTTTACTGATGTGATTTCAGACCAACTCACATAAATTTAATTAAATAAGAAATTGTTAGATTCTTGTGCTAAATGCCTTTTATTATAATTGTATTTGATAAAAGTTTTTGGGCTTTACACTTTAAAGTGCAGTACCGTATTTCTTGATAAAAATTAGTAAAAGTAAATTGCAAAATAATATTTTTAATATAACCAAAGCATACCCCACCCACCAAGGAACGAAAGATTTGTCGGTACCTTTGATATCCATAGGACAGAATATTGGTGGGAGAATATAGTTAGTAAACTAAGAAAAGTAATGATGAAGTTGTTTAAAACAGTGTAGTAAGATTGTAGTTACACTGAGAAACAAAATAATTTAAGTAGGTCTGTTTTGTATGAATTGTATTTTTTTCTGTACAGTTTAATATTGGGTAACTAGGGGAGAGATGGCTCGTTGAGTGCGATGACTCAATCAAAAATATCACAGTTTTATCGTATTTGGCATTAGTTGGCATTTAGGTGTTTGATATTAGCAAGACTGTTATTTTCGTGAATTTCCTAACGTTGAAAGGTAAGTTATTTAAAAATTCTTATTAACATTTTCTTAAAACTTTTTGCGGTAATCGTCAACTTATCCTCGTGCACTTATTTTTGTCAGTATTTTCTTGAAGTCTCGTTTTGATGATATGTTATGTGTATCGTTAAGGTTATGTGTGAATAGTTGCAATTTCTTTCAAACGTTTCCAACACACGGAAATTAAGTGGGTTATATCGCCCTGACAATTCGGGTTAGTTGACTCGCAAATGTTCAGCCATGTCAACAAAATATAAAAGAAAAGGAAATTAAAAACGTGGTTTATGGAATAAAAATCAACTCTAGTCAGCTATACATGCCGTCAGAAATGGAGAAATGGGTGTCAATGCTGCCGCCAGGACTTTTGAAGTGCCAGCTCATACATTAAGAAGAAGAATAAAAAGTTACAATTTAAAAAAAGTGCATTAAAGTTTATTCATTTAGCAAATTCTCATCTGTAAACATGAGCACGTGTTGATATTCGCCCTATCATTCGTCAAGAGGCTATTAAATATAATTTATTGCCTTAAGCAAGACGGATTCTCATGTTACAGATACAAACTTGCCAGTCTGTTTAAATTCAAATTGTAGCGTGTTGCTTTTTTACTCAACAGCACAAATTACTAAAATAGATGATCTCCCACGTCTAAACCTACCATCTATAAGCAGTTTGACGCCGTCTCACACGTTACCATTAAAACTACCATCCATACCTGGTAATAAGTCGACTTCTAAAGAAAAAATTACTTCCAGTAAATTTTATGTGGATATTATTCCTTTTTTTTTTGTAATTAGTTACTGCCTCTCTCTAGGTACTCTCTAGGTCAGTGTTTTATATATAAATGGGCGTATACTCCCATACAACCATTTTTTAATGCAGGAAAATCCTGATTGTTCTTTACAAATGATTGGTTTTTATTAATTTGAGGAAACGATAGAATATTTAGACATAATATTTGACACACAATTTTGTGTGATTTTTTTGCAATAAGGCCGGCTTTAGTTTTTGTGAACGAAAAAACTGTAGTTATAATACTTTACAATAATAGTAACTTCTGTTTTATGTAAAATACTGTTTATAATCCCTGTTTGAAATAAAAATAATTGGTTTTGACACATTAAAATTCAATTTACTCAGTTGTAAAAAGAAATGACATATCCGTTTTTTCCCCTGTACCCTTCAATCATCCCAAAGCTTTCTGACACCGTTAATTGTTACAATCCAAATTTTTTTTTATTGGGAAAAACATGTTTTATATTTTACGGTTTAATCACTCACATATTCTATACAATCTTATTAAACCAAAACCGTTATTTTAATGTATTTGAATGGATTGGTGTTCACTTAATTTCACTTCACTCTAGTATCTGCTAGATATAAAACTTAGGAATGAAGCGTGTCAATTTTTTTTATTGAGAAATACATGTTACATATTTTCCTGTTTTATCAAATATTTCCAGTTTATTTATTAAATATATCATACAATTTAAGAAATTGATTTGAAAATCAGTGCCCTCAAATACATTTTTAAATCCGTAAGAAAAATTCTTATCATTAGAATTTAAAATATCAAACAAATTATTAAATTTTTCTATTGTCCATTGTCCATTGCTCCCAATGCATCTGATGGACGAATACCAAGATATTATATGCATGCAACAATGTTACTTGAAATTTTCGGATGCTAGTTTTACTCGCACTCGCATTTTGTTAAATGTGTAGTATACCCTAAAACTACATATAATATATATATATATATATATATATATAAATATATATATATATATATATATAAATATATATATATATATATATATATATATATATATATATATATATATATATATATATATATATATATATATATATATATATATATATATATATATATATTGTGACAATTGGGGTTTATAGAAAATAATTTATAAGTTATATACTAGAGAATTTTATAAAAATATATTTATGTGAGGGCATTTTAAGAAATTAGCATATAATAATTGTAAAAAGTTGTATTTTAGTAATTATAATGTGGTAGATATATGTAAGTGAGCCATGTGACTAGGCAACCAACTATACAGTGAGTGATAGACAGATATTTATACTCTGAAGTGACGTTTAAGAATATTTACGAATATAAAGTGGGGTTATAATAATATATTGTTTGAAATGTGTATTTTATTAAATTAGAGTGTTAGTTACTAATTTGAATGTTTATTCTGATCTGAAAAGCCTAAATGTCAACAAAATTATCAATGGAACATTAACGAATTCTCCAGAGTGCAAAGTGTGACCATTGTTTACGGTCGAACATTCTGGAATAATGATTATGTCGGTGGATAGAACAGATATTTTTTTCGAGAACATCGATATAGAAGTTAATAGAACGAATGGAACATGATCTCTTACCAGATGGTTCTGGAATATCCAAAAGGATATAAATACCCGTGATTTGGATTCAAGAGGGAAGTTTTTAGTCAGAAGTCAGGCCAGTTCATTATGAAAGTTAGTAAACATTTAGTTAGTGAAGTAAATTGTTCAGAATTTTCAAGAAGTCAGTCAGAAAAGTTTAGTAAGAAATATGAAAGTTAGTTGGAGTCAGTGAATTAAGTACAAATAGTCCAATTGTTTAATATAGTGAGTTAAATGAAGATTAAAAATTATGCATATATTTAATGCACATTTATAATTATACACAAATAATTATTGAAGATTATAAAAGTATATTAGAAGAATATTGGATGGACATTGGAAGGAATTAAAATTATATTATGATTGGAGATTAGTATAAATCAACTTATAATAATTGGATATTGGTATATTGAAAAGAAGAATAAATATAAATGGTGTTTGCTGGTGGTGTATAAATGCTGGTGAAGAAAACTATATCTTAAATTGGTAGAAGCTGATAATTGGAAAAAGTAATTTTACAAAAACAAGGATAACCGAAGTACGAAGACATTCAGTGGTGATTAGAATCTATATAGTAGAAAACAGTTCATTTAGGCATTCAGTGAAAGAAAGGTACAACATTTTGTTAATATAATTTAGTTAGTGTCATAACAATTTCAATTTTGAATATAGTTTGTTTAAATTTTACATTGTCTATAGAATTTAATTAGTTTTATAAGAACATCAATTTAAAGATAGTTTATTTTAAAATTTACATTGGCTAGGTTAGATATATATGTGTGTTTCATAATAGTTATAATAAAGATAATTTAAAAAAGTACTTACAAACTAATTCTTTGAGAACCGCGATAAAAACCCTATATTATTAAAAATACTCATTGCTCATCATTCAAACAAAAAACACATCATAACAATATATATATATATATATATATATATATATATATATATATATATATATATATATATATATATATATATTGTTATGGATCAGTTTATCGATCAAAAATAGAATAAAGAGTTTTTTTTTATTATTTTAATATACAGCGGGCATATAAGTTAAAATACAACCCTGTACTTAGTTGTAATCGTTAGAATAAGAAAAGACATTGTTTCCGTGACGAACTAGTTTTTCCTTGAAGGACTAAGTGAATAGTGAAAGGACAATGGAATTCGTGTAATTATATATTTAAGGAATAAACTTTGTAATTGTATTTTGCGGTGCACATTTTTCGAAAGTAAATAAGAATTAGATTTAGATATGAGATAACAAGAATTTGGAAGCTTATTTCGGTTGAAAAAGGCAAAATTGTTAATGGTTTCTGAAAAGTAATTTGAGTGAAATTAGTTTATTTGTTTTAAATATTATGTTGGAAATTTTCTGAATCGAAAATTAGTGGGAAAGATGAATGCTTATGATTGGTTAAAAAGGAATGATGGGGGATGAGAGAGTTGGAGAAGGTTGTCTGGGGAGATTAAAAAGATTATTATGTTACCGGCAGACCAGAAGAGAAGACGTGTTTTTTCGTGTAATCAATCGGAGTAGGAGTGTTTTTCGTTTGTTAGTGAAAAAGGTGGAAGCTGAGAGCAGATCAAAAACGAGAAGATTAATACCTCTTTTGAGTCTGCATAGTCCACGAGATCTAATTGAGAAAGAAAGGAGAATTTGTGAATAAAGAGTCCCGGTCAAAGAGGCTTGGGCTTGTGTTTTCGGAGGAGTAGTTTGCTGGTATGCGGTTTTGGAGCGATGCTGAGAACTGGAAAGATTTGATGGTAGCCGGACATAATCAATCAAGGAAGGAACTGTGGTTTGATCGAGAGGAGACATCATTGGTGTAAAAAAATAAAGGTCAGTCAAATAATTTGAATGAAAGAAAACTTTAAGACATTCTAAGATAAATCAAATATAAGCATACGAACTAAGATTTCAAGTTTTAAAGAGTTATTTTTTGTGAATAAATTATATTTTTTATATGGTAAATTTGTTGTAGATATTATTATAAAGCAGATCAATAGATAGTTTGTTAATTAAAATTAAATTTAGAGTATAGGAGTTTGTTGGGAAAGATAATTGCCCACAAAAAGTTATTTATTAACATTCAACGTATTGCTTATTGAAATAAATAATAATTTGTGTGCATATTTATGTTGTTTTAATGTTAGTTCCGTTTCCTGTTTTTATCCCGATTATGAGCAACTAGGAGATACTGAACCCACTAGAAGAGATATATAAAGTTAACTGATTAAAGTAAAATTAAAAAGGCACCCTGAGAATTTTTAATAGTAATTGAATTGTATGACTCTGCATAAATTAGTGAACTAATTAATTAAATAATTGGATTAATTAATTAGTCTTAATCAATAATAAGACATCATAAAGCAGATCACAACAACATGGCGAGCCAACGTGGGGCTTAAAAGTATCTCTAGTTGTGAATTTGAAGGATCAGAAACGGAAAACAGGTGATTGAGAGAATTTATTTGCCCGTCGGAAAGAATTTGATATATTTATTTGAAAATTTATGAAATTATTTGAGTTAATTTATCTAGGTACAATTTTACATTTATTCTATTTTTGATTGATTTAATTTTTTGATGAATTTAAAATTTATGTGATAAATTGATAATATTTGGGGAGAAATATTTGCCGTGTTCTGCAACATAGAGAGTGTTGTAAAATTTCACATTTGGCGGGACAAAAAACAGTAACAAAAAGAAACAACATGTCGACCACAAGGAGTCAAAGCAAAATGCAAGAAAGAAACGAGGATAACAGATTAGAAGAAACAATTGTTAAAGAAGGATCGGATAATGAAGGAAATGCTACAATAAGGGAGGAAAGAAAAGAAACAGGGATGTTAGAAAAATTATTAGCAATGATGCAAATACAGACACAAACAATGAATGAAACATCAAAGAAAATGGATAGAAATCAACAAGAAACATCACTAAAAATGGATGAAACAAAACAGACAATGAAAGAAAACCAACGGAAACAAAACAAACAATGAGCAATATAGAGCAGCGTCTGGAAAACTATGAACAGGAAATTAAAGGATGTGTTGAGGGGATAAAGAAAGAACTGATACAACAAATAGAAGAGATTAATGAAATTAAAAATGATATGAAAGAACAAGAAATGAGAATTAAAGATAATTTGGAGGAATTAGAAAGCAAATTTGAAAATATAATGAAAGAAGACAAGAAAGAAATAGAAAAACAAATTGAGGATATCAGAAAACAACGAGAGACGGGAGACAGGAGAGAGGTACTCATCCAAAGTCCGGTTGACATAAAAACACAATTTGGCGGGGACGTAAAAAAATTACACCCGGTAATTTTCATCAACAATTTAAAAAGAAATTACGACATATCGGTAATTTTGAAACAGCAAAGGAAACGATAAGAAACCATCTTAAAGATGAGGCAAGTTTATGGTTTGATAGCAAAGAAGAAGAATTACAAAATTGGCAAACATTTGAACAAAAATTTCTGAATTATTTCTGGGGGAAAATACAACAGATAGAGATAAACAAGGAATTACAAAATGGGAGATACCAGGATAGTATGGGTATATCAGAAAAAACATATGCCCTACAACTATACAACAATGCAAGACACTTACATTACAACTATTCGTCCGAACAGCTAGTGGAACTAATAGCCAGACATTTTGAAGATACCTTAGAAGATCACATAACTCTACAAAACTACAAAGATATTGACAGTTTATGTCAATTCTTATAAATACGAGAAGCAAAATTAAGAGAAAGAAAAATGAGGAGAACGCAAGAAAATTGTAGACAACGAGAAAATCAAGACTATAGAGATAGAGGACAAAACTTTATGAGAGAGTACACGAGAAGAGAATTTGTCCCGAGGAGGGAAAACGGAAGTAGAGACAACGGAAGAGTAAACTATGAACAAAGAAATCGGCAATGGAACGAAAACAGATATCGAGAGAACCAGAATAGAAACAACACTCGCACATATCAGGAAAACCGAAATAATAATAGAACGAATGAACCGGAAAATCGCGGAAACCGATACGGGTCCGAGAGACCAAGAGAAAATAGAAGAGCGGTCAACAACACACACATAGAGGAATATGAGGATGAGAGACAAAGCGACAGAAGTAGAAGCGAACAAGAACAGCAAGCGTCTTTTCACGAAGGCGCTCACTAAAGACAAAGAAACAAACAGGAATTTTTTGTCACCCGAAGGAATTTATTAAATTGGCAGAAAATAAGGACAAAATAAGTGGAACAAATCTGAAATTTGTAGATGGTTTTATCAACGAGACACCGATTAAAATTATGATTGATACTGGATCGGAAATTACACTGATCAACAGAAAACTAATAGAGGAAGTTAATTTAACGAATTTGATTTACAAAATTCCCAAGGTAAATTTAGTGGGCGCAAATAAACGGACTTTGGCAACGATAAATGAAGGAATACGAATAAAAGTACGATTGGATAAGAAATTTTATGCACTACAATGTGTTGTGATGCCAAACATGTCGCATGATATGATCGTAGGAGTGGATGAATTGGCAGAAAAACATGTGGTGATAGATTTCAAAAATAACACGATGAAAATCACAGAGGAAAAAGAAGAAGAACAGGACAGTAAGGAAATGGAAAAGGAAAATGAGAAACGGAAAAATGATTTAGACAAAGAACAAACGGTGGAAATGAATTTGGCAATGAAGCAAGGATAGAGAAGAAAGAGGAGATTGGCAAAAGAAAGTGAAAAGTGGGTTTCCTCAAAAGAAGAGATGAGCCCAGAAGAAAAAAAAGAAGAAAGATTAACAAAAGAAGACGAAAAAGGTACAATTGAAACAGTGGTATTTGAAGAAGTCTGCGAAATGGAGGAGGCAGAATACAAAATAAATGTGTGTAAAGAAATTGAGGAAACAGAAAGAAAATTGATATGTGGAGAAGAAAAGGAAAAGGAATTGCGTGTAATATTGAGAAAGTATGAAGATTTAATAAATGAAGAAAACAGAGTAGTCAAAAAGTATGAACATTCATTTGAGGTGAAAGACTTAGGAAATTTTCAATCGAAAACTTATCCGATCCCATATAAATACCGACAGGAGGTGAAAGGAGAAATTAACAAAATGTTAGAAGATCAAATCATAGAGAGATGTGACTCGCCGTACATCAACCCAATCGTGATTGTAAAAAAAAGCAGTGGAGAATTGAGGCTCTGTTTGGATGCCCGGAATATAAATCAACACACGGTATCTCAATATGAATCACCTCTCAACATAGAAGCTATTTTTGGGAGAATTACGGGAACACACATGTTTTTTAAAATTGATTTGAAACATAGTTTTTGGTTAATACCGTTAGCAGAAAGATGTAGAAATTACACCGCTTTTTCAATCGATGGTATTGTATACCGATTTAAAGTAGTACCTTTTGGATTACAAAGTGCGTGTGCAGCATTGGTAAGAGCTCTCCATACAATATTAAATAAATATGAAGATTTCATAGTGCACTACATCGACGACTTACTCATTTTTTCACCAGATACATCAAGTCATTTGGAACACATAAAGATTATTTTGGGAGAATTGGACAAGGCCGGATTAAAACTGAATATTGAAAAATGTCAATTTTTTCAAATAGAAGTGATATATTTGGGATTTAAATTGGACACAAAAACAGTTAGTTTAGCCGAGGACCGGGTAAAACTCATAGATGAATACCCAAGACCAACGAATTTAAAAACATTGAGAGGTTTTCTCGGGACGATCAACTATTTTAAAAAACTAATTCCTGATTTAAGCCAGAAGGAAATTCCTCTGATCAAATTATTGAAGAAGGGTGTTAAATGGAATTGGAAAGAAGAACAAGAGAAAGCTTTTCAAATTTTAAAAGAGGAATTCTCGAAAGGTACGAAAATATATCATCCCATGTACAATTTGCCTTTCATACTACGAACTGATGCATCCATACAAAAATTTGCGGGAGTTTTGTCGCAAATACAAAACAATCAAGAAGTGCCGATTTGTTTTATTTCCCGGGTGACAAAAACACACGAAAGAAAATACAGTGTGACTGAACTAGAGTTTGCTAGCGTACTTTTCTGTGTAAATAAGTTAAGATTTTATCTGTTGGGAGCAAAATTCACAATCGAAACTGATCATGCAGCTTTGGTACATATAATGAAAAATCGTCTGGTTAACAATCGTATACATAGAGGCATTTTGTTACTACAGGAGTATGACTTTGAGTTTCGATATATAAAAGGAAAAGACAACATTATAGCTGACGCTCTCACAAGGGATGAAGACTCGGG
Source organism: Diabrotica undecimpunctata (assembly GCF_040954645.1). Classification (NCBI taxonomy): domain Eukaryota; kingdom Metazoa; phylum Arthropoda; class Insecta; order Coleoptera; family Chrysomelidae; genus Diabrotica; species Diabrotica undecimpunctata. The sequence goes on along the minus strand of NC_092805.1, from coordinate 41,688,034 downwards.
GAAAAAGGAAGTAATTGATTTTCATGTAGGACTGAACATTTTGACACAATAGGAAGGTGTATTTTCGTTAAATGAAATTAGAACAAATCAAGAAGACCTGGAAGAAAGAGAAAAAAGAAGAGCGGAGAGTGAAAACGGTATATTTTTCAAACGACTAGATGGAAAGGAACTATACGTGATAACACAGACATTGGCGGAAAGGATCATACAGAAATTACACGAGGACAATGGACATATCGGCAGCAGGAAGGTTTGGTTGGTTTTTCGCTAAAACTATATATGCCAAAAAGATTACCGGATTGCAAAAGAAGTTACCCAAAGATGTGAAACATGTCAAAAATATAAAAGCAGAAATTTCCGAAATGAAAATGTGGCTAAAAATATTGTATCCCACCAAAAATTAGACATTGTAGCAATAGATATGTTAAGTGATCTGATAATGACCACGCAGAGGAACAAACATATTTTGGTGATGGTAGATATTTTTTCGAAATATGTAAAGCTATACACATGCCTTCAACAATCAACTCTGTTGGTACTTTTTTAAGAGCATTTGTCCAAATATTTGAAATATAATGGGCTCGCAGTAGATGTTGGTGTAATTCATCTTGACATGGTCGTAAGCTTGAAGCATCGAAATTTTTTAGTTTTTTTTTTTAAATACTCGTTCACATCATGCAACTTATACTGCCGGTTAAATAGTGAAAATCTGACATCGTTTACTTTTCTTTTTGGAATTGTTCTCGTCAGTCCTGTTCCATATAAGTGACATATGAAAGTTTCTAAGGTTTCAAAAACTTCATTACAATCGAAGTCAGTTTCACCAAGTTGGATAAAAGCATCTTGATACTTATTACATTTAGCGCATGCGTGTAGAATTACTGATCTAAATGGAACGCGCATCATTATTATTTTAATATAAAATAATAATGATGCAAAATTAATGTCCAAACAGAATTTGTAAAATTATAATTTACTAATGAAAAAAAAATTCAATCAATTTAAAAGTTAAAAAAAATATTGAAAATATCTACAAAGTAAATTTCAAAACTTAAAAAATTGATAATTCTACTATTAAATTGATTTTTATTAATAATTATTTGTAAAATGTTAAAGGAATTCTACAAATTGAATTTTACCTATTGATAAATAGAAATAATATATTTTGTATTTGATTATTAATGTAATAATAAATCAAATTTTTCTTATATCTAAACAACCATTATTTATGCAATATAAATTTAAAAACCTTTTTATTGTAATAAAAAATAAGTAAAATTACTATTTGTTATACCAAAAATATTTAATAGTTATCATTATAAAATTACTTTAATTTAATAAAATATCAAATATCAAACATTTATTCAATTAAAAATTAATTCGTAAAATATTTACATTTAAGAAAAAAATGTGATTTGTAAAGTAAATATGACTTTAGTTTGAAAAAAAAAAACATTATCATAATATCATTTTAAAACTACAAAATATTCTATAAAAGATTCAGACGATGACGTAGAGTTTTATCAAATGTTTTAGAAAAGTTTTACTAAATTTTTTTTTCTTATCGGAAAAATCGTTTGAAAATTTTTGGAAAAAAACATGGTATAACTTACAGAAAATCGAAAGGATTCTACAAATTAGATTTTTTGTTTTTGTTAGAATGTTTTTGGAAAATTTTGAGGAAAACTCTACTTGACGCTTCTCAGAATAGTAACAGAAGTGAGCATACAAATTTTCAAATCAATCGGTATAAAAATATCATAATAAAATCAGTTTGAAAATTGTTACCGAGACCTAAAATGCGCAGGCAAGTGGTACATTTGACCCCGTTTTATGGCTCTCTGTACCAACCCAGCTGTCCGCTCTTTTGGATTTACAGTTTTAAGGGGCTAAATAATGAGCCATGAAAATGGCGGACATATTACTTATCGTTAATTTTTCCCCAAAAAATTGCAATTTCACCCCTGTCCGCCACCCCTTATGTAGCCACTCTCGCGTCCACCCTTTGGGATTTCGTCTAGTTATACCAAGATCTTACTTTGGGCAAATTTCCAGCCATATTGTGGATCGTTCATTTTTCCGAAAAAAATGACAACTTCATCCCTGTATAGCCACCCCCTGTACCACGAGGGGCGTCCGCTTGTAAGGCAAAGTTTTAACCCAGTTACAATGAATATATTCCAATAGAGAAATTTCATATTACTGATCAGTTCAAAATTTCGGCTCTATCTCTTGAACTATAAGGAAGCGATAAGTGGTTTGACAGCATAATAACTGCTTGTGTAGTCTAGTTTTTTTAGTGATTCTAGGCAACCTATTTGGGTGGAGTTTTGACTTGTTCTTGAATGAATTGAGAATTCAGCAGCCCGCTGAAGTATTGGATTTTTATAATATAATTATTTGACAACCTTTTGTTGGCCAACCACCTAGAGCGGAGTTGAGCCGAAATACATTGATTTCGTATGTTCCGTTTTAAATTCGTTCAATCTGTATATATATATACCACGCAAAATATATATATATATATATATATATATACAAGAGTAATACAAAATTTGCAGTTTAAATTGTTGTTTAATATGGCAAAAACCATAAATTGCAAAAAAAAAAACAGAAAATTGGAGCAAAAAAAATATATTGCAAATCACCCATGTTTCACATACCACCATAAAATGTCAAAAATGCGAAATATAAACTTAAAATAAAGTATGGCCACCACGTTAGTTTATTACAGCTCTACATCTACTGTTCATGCTCCGAATCACATTGTTAATATCTGCTTGAGGTAGTTGTGTCCATTGTTCACTCAGAAGCTCTTTTAATTGAAACTCATTCTAGATATTGCCCATATGTGGAGTAATTCTTCGTTGGAGCATGTCCCATACATGCTCAATGGGATTCAAGTCCGGTGATTGTGCTGGCCACGGCAATACATCAATACCCTCGTTATCCAACCGGTTTGGTACAATATGCGCAACATGTGGTCGAGCGTTATCATGCATAAAGTAAAAATTTTCTCCAACAGCAGTAGCAAACGGGCGCACAAAAGGTTCAAGAATAGTGTCCAAATATTGCTGACTTGTAACCATGTAATAATATGTACCACCTCTGTATGCATACACTTGTTGAAGATGTCGTAATCGTTCTCCATTTACGGGTTGTCTCCAAACTCTTGTCCGACGAGAATCTGGATGAAATTCATATCTAGACTCGTCACTTAACAAAACACTGTAGCCCAGTCATTGTCAGTCCAATTCTGAAACTCTTGACACCAGGTTAATCTTAACACCACCTCTATCTAGAGGCAATCGCAGCGCGATTGCCTCTAGATAGAGGTGGACATCTCAGTGGTCGCCGACTACGAATATTGGCTTCATGGAGACGATTCATCACAGTACTGTTGCTAATTGTTACATTATGTGCAAGCTGTAATTCATTAATCAGCTCGAGTGCTGTGATTGTTGGCTGCCTTCTGGAATTTTAAATTAAATATCGGTCTTGAGCTACGGTTGTAGAGCGACCACGTCCTGGATGTGGCTCGACTGTCCTCTCAGTGTCTCTAAACCGACGCCACAAACGACTTACAACGCTTTGGGAGATACCCAGCTGGTCAGCAACTTGAGTTTGTCGCATACCAGCTTGAAGGAGGCTCACGGCTTTATTTATCTCATTCAACGTTAAATGTTGTCGTTGCATGGTAAAAAGACAATATCTTTAACCCACCTATTAAGCAAGAATGGTCTAAAGTTGCTAAAATTAAAAAGAAACAAAACATAAAAATGTCGATTGTTTTGTCCCTTATAAAAAACATTCTAAAATACGTATTGCTATCAGTTTTACAATTTTTTTTTGATAAGAAGTGAGTGTCTGTATCAACAATTATAGTACAAGCAAATTTATATGGTCATGAAATTTCTGTCATTGGTATTGTCAAATTATTAAAATATTCTTAGACTTTTCCGTTGTATATATATATATATATATATATATATATATACCTAATTAAAATAGTTCAGAAATATATTCTGTTATAATAGAAAGAAGGTGATTTGCTTCAAAGTTAGTATTCACAAAGAAATATGCTAGTTGCTGTTCTAATTTGAATACAAGCCTCGAACCATTAACACATGTAGGTACTTTTTGTGCTACCATTGATTTCTTTTTTTTTTCAGTTTGTATATTATATATACGTATCTAGTGTTTATTGAATAACAATTTAATTTCTAGGATCAATACCAAAGTTGATTTTTATAAACTCCTCGTGAGATAAGATAGAAACGACACAAGCCTTCTTGCATGAAAATATGTAATAAAAACGCAAATGTAAGCCATATCCTTTATTCCCTGATCTCTGCCTCAAATCCGGATAAACATACTTTTTTCATCCATGAAAATCTTAACTATACCGACTTGTATAAAAACTCAGGCAGATACCACTTAATTCAATACTCTTTTAGGATGAGTTTCCACGGGGCTGCACTCAAGATCCCTCTCTAGAGATATTTTTCAGGATTTGCGAAGGAAATGCTCAATCCGAACTTAATAAATGTGGGGAAAGCAAGGGTCACGTATGATGTTTGATATTCAGGGATGGATTCTCTTGATAATAAAATTTTCATGTGAAATTAATATCTCTTTTATATACCATTATAGTATCTCAGGGAAGAATAGGACAAGTTGGCATTCTGTCTCTAACACTTTAGTAGTTAACGAACTGGTTATAAACAATATAAAAAACGCTGGAAGTCTAATAAAACAAAATTTATGAAAGCTAGATCTTTATATGGTAATAAGTCTTTTCTGTAATACCAAAAAGGAGAACGTTAAAAATGGTAGTGACTGTGTGAGGATATTAAATTGTTTAAAGAATTTAATGTATTATAAATTGCAAAAAACTGATTATACATTTTTTACAAAAAATTAAGAAACAATCTATTTATATGTTCCTTTTTATTCTATACAATCTTATTATTCTAAAACTGTTATTTTAATAGATTTGAGTGGATTAGTATTTAAAACACTTTACTTCACTCCAGTATCTGTTAGATAAAAACTTGGGAACAAAGCATGTCAGCCTGCGTCTGCGTAAAAGTAGGGCATAGTTTTTGGAATAACTATTAATTTTAGCATTAGTAATCATTGTAACGATATGCATCGCCTCGGTACCGTCAGCACTTCGTACACACGCATCCCTATCATAATTTCCTCCTTCATCGATGTGCGTTAGAGGAGATGAAAGACCTTCGACTGTATAAAAGAGCAGCCGCCGCAAGAAAAAGAGACTCCCGTCGGAATATTGATCTTACAACAAGTTCACTGGCCCTAGGGTATTGACTGAATACCAACCGTTTCCGCTGGAGTACTGATTTAATGGCAGTTCCATACCCAGTCTTGTTGTACTGATCTGAGATCATACCTATTCTCTGCTGTGCCCAAGTACTGATTGGTGTCCGTCCGTTCCTCGCCGGGCCTAGTGCTGATTGGCTCATTCCACCTCTATTCCTTCGACCCGTTTCTTACAGTTTGTGTGTATTAACTCACCGTGTCGTCGCCATGATTGACTTTTTATTTTTTATTGTATATATTACCTAGGATCTAATTTCATTTTGTTATTTATTTATTTATTTTGAATATATTTTTATTTAATTTAAACCTGTGTTTTATTTCGATATTGGACTTAAAAGTTGAACTCCAGAGTTGTATTCGAGTCGATGTGAAACGATAATTTGATTGGAGTGTTATGTCAAAATGGATGTATCATCAGCATATGTGGCTATGGTGGAGTTAACTGTCGTTGGTAAGACGGCAGTGTATAAAAGTTATAGGACAGGTCTAAGCACATTACCCTGAGAAACTCCAGCCTGAACTGGATGGACGCTAAAGTATTCTTTATACCGAGTCACGAAGAATTGTAAGTTTTGTAGGTAGGATTAGAAAATCAGAAAATGGTTAACAGATAGAAATTTTCTGATTTTATAGAAGATGACAGTATGCCAGACCTTACAAAATGCCTGGAAAATATCTATAATTGCCGCAGAATTGTACAGTTTGTCTTTAAGGTCTTACGTGGTTCTGAAGAACGTGTTCAAGTCGAGCAGAAAATATGTTGCTCTTTAGGTATTAAATTTTTGTCCAATGTCATCGACCTAGAGTCACATTAATTTAAATTTGAAACAATGTAAAACCATATATTGATGTCACAGCTACAATTTTAGTGTTAGCTTTAATTAGAAAAGAAGGCACTGAGGATGATCTGATCTAGATCGAAAACGTCACGTTATTCTCCTGTATAAATTTTGACGACACTTTTTAAAAAAAGTTTTAATTATATCGGTAAGATAGTTTCGAAACAAATTCAGATTTCTGCTTTAATCTGGAGCCTTCTAAAAATTGCAAGACATGACCAGACGATGATAAAGGTGTTAAAGAAGACATGGGGAATCTAAAATTTGCATTCCACGACATGTCTATTCATCTAGGCAGAAATCCTAACGAATTTGTTTCTCGTACTCATACAGAGTAGATCCGAAGAAAATGAAAAAGACAGAAAATATTTTATTTCACGTTCAAAGCGTCTATGTATCTATTGATACGTATTTCGCTTTAATAAAGCTCATCAGAATAGTTATTCATAGCCGTTCTTAACGTGAAAAATAAAATTCTCTGTCTTATTAGAAGTAACAATAACATGACTTCGTTATGGACGCAATAGCGACATCTGATAGAAAAATCGGTAAGATAGTTTCGAAACAAATTCAGATTTCTGCTTTAATCTGGAGCCTTCTAAAAATTGCAAGACATGACCAGACGATGATAAAGGTGTTAAAGAAGACATGGGGAATCTAAAATTTGCATTCCACGACATGTCTATTCATCTAGGCAGAAATCCTAACGAATTTGTTTCTCGTACTCATACAGAGTAGATCCGAAGAAAATGAAAAAGACAGAAAATATTTTATTTCACGTTCAAAGCGTCTATGTATCTATTGATACGTATTTCGCTTTAATAAAGCTCATCAGAATAGTTATTCATAGCCGTTCTTAACGTGAAAAATAAAATTCTCTGTCTTATTAGAAGTAACAATAACATGACTTCGTTATGGACGCAATAGCGACATCTGATAGAAAAATCGGTAAGATAGTTTCGAAACAAATTCAGATTTCTGCTTTAATCTGGAGCCTTCTAAAAATTGCAAGACATGACCAGACGATGATAAAGGTGTTAAAGAAGACATGGGGAATCTAAAATTTGCATTCCACGACATGTCTATTCATCTAGGCAGAAATCCTAACGAATTTGTTTCTCGTACTCATACAGAGTAGATCCGAAGAAAATGAAAAAGACAGAAAATATTTTATTTCACGTTCAAAGCGTCTATGTATCTATTGATACGTATTTCGCTTTAATAAAGCTCATCAGAATAGTTATTCATAGCCGTTCTTAACGTGAAAAATAAAATTCTCTGTCTTATTAGAAGTAACAATAACATGACTTCGTTATGGACGCAATAGCGACATCTGATAGAAAAATCGGTAAGATAGTTTCGAAACAAATTCAGATTTCTGCTTTAATCTGGAGCCTTCTAAAAATTGCAAGACATGACCAGACGATGATAAAGGTGTTAAAGAAGACATGGGGAATCTAAAATTTGCATTCCACGACATGTCTATTCATCTAGGCAGAAATCCTAACGAATTTGTTTCTCGTACTCATACAGAGTAGATCCGAAGAAAATGAAAAAGACAGAAAATATTTTATTTCACGTTCAAAGCGTCTATGTATCTATTGATACGTATTTCGCTTTAATAAAGCTCATCAGAATGCAAATTTTAGATTCCCCATGTCTTCTTTAACACCTTTATCATCGTCTGGTCATGTCTTGCAATTTTTAGAAGGCTCCAGATTAAAGCAGAAATCTGAATTTGTTTCGAAACTATCTTACCGATTTTTCTATCAGATGTCGCTATTGCGTCCATAACGAAGTCATGTTATTGTTACTTCTAATAAGACAGAGAATTTTATTTTTCACGTTAAGAACGGCTATGAATAACTATTCTGATGAGCTTTATTAAAGCGAAATACGTATCAATAGATACATAGACGCTTTGAACGTGAAATAAAATATTTTCTGTCTTTTTCATTTTCTTCGGATCTACTCTGTATGAGTACGAGAAACAAATTCGTTAGGATTTCTGCCTAGATGAATAGACATGTCGTGGAATGCAAATTTTAGATTCCCCATGTCTTCTTTAACACCTTTATCATCGTCTGGTCATGTCTTGCAATTTTTAGAAGGCTCCAGATTAAAGCAGAAATCTGAATTTGTTTCGAAACTATCTTACCGATTTTTCTATCAGATGTCGCTATTGCGTCCATAACGAAGTCATGTTATTGTTACTTCTAATAAGACAGAGAATTTTATTTTTCACGTTAAGAACGGCTATGAATAACTATTCTGATGAGCTTTATTAAAGCGAAATACGTATCAATAGATACATAGACGCTTTGAACGTGAAATAAAATATTTTCTGTCTTTTTCATTTTCTTCGGATCTACTCTGTATGAGTACGAGAAACAAATTCGTTAGGATTTCTGCCTAGATGAATAGACATGTCGTGGAATGCAAATTTTAGATTCCCCATGTCTTCTTTAACACCTTTATCATCGTCTGGTCATGTCTTGCAATTTTTAGAAGGCTCCAGATTAAAGCAGAAATCTGAATTTGTTTCGAAACTATCTTACCGATTTTTCTATCAGATGTCGCTATTGCGTCCATAACGAAGTCATGTTATTGTTACTTCTAATAAGACAGAGAATTTTATTTTTCACGTTAAGAACGGCTATGAATAACTATTCTGATGAGCTTTATTAAAGCGAAATACGTATCAATAGATACATAGACGCTTTGAACGTGAAATAAAATATTTTCTGTCTTTTTCATTTTAATTATATGTTTTATATCTAAATACAAATGTGAAGTGTTTTACATCTGTATAAGTTCTTTAAACGATGGTATACAGCCAACTACTGGGATTTTCCCAATAATTTTTATCTACTAAAACAACAAAATGAAAGTCAGAATAGATGGACAACTTACAGAACCTATAGAAATAGGCAGTGGAATATGACAAGGATATTCACTGAGCCCCATGCTTTTTAATTTGGCTTTGGATGAAATCATCAAAACCGTTAACAAAGGAAGAGGATACAGAATGGGAAACAAAGAAATCAAAATACTCTGTTATGCAGACGACGCAATATTGATAGCCCAAGATGAAGATAGTTTGCAAAGACTGGTCCACAGATTTCACATAAGAGCAAAAGAATTTATATGACAATCTCATCTCAGAAAACTAAAACAATAGTGGTCAGCAGAGAACCAACCAGATGTAAAATAGAAATTGATGGCATTAGTATTGAACAAGTAATGGAAATAAAATACCTGGAAATTACACTGTCTAGCTATGGACACCTGGACAAAAACGTGAGAGATCAAGTACAAAAAGCAAATAGACTGGCAGGATGCCTTAATAACACTTTATGCCGAAACAGACACATTGACACTGAGATGAAGTCAAGAATTTATAAAGCCAGTGTAAAACCAATAATTACATATGCCTCAGAAACAAGACCCGACACAGCCACAACGCAAAGGTTAGGAAATACCCTGAGAGATCGAAAGAGAAGTGAAGAACTGCGCCAATGAACAAGCAGAATTGCTTATAAAGAGGCAGAAGAAGATGAAGAAGAATAAATTTAATAATTATTTAAAGAAATAGTTAAATGAATTAAATAAAATATTCTAGTTAGAAATCTTTAAATATGGTTTAAATGAAAGGTGTGGAAAGGTAAGGTAGATGAAAGATACATTCCTACTTCTGTTATTTTAAGGCCATGATTTCCAGACAGAAGTTAAAATTGCCAATAGACTTATATTTTTCTAACTATTTGAAGGTAGGAAGTTCATGCAAGATATAAATATGGGAATATACAAAGAATTAATGGGAATTAAAATGAATTAATACTGGTTAAATAGAATATTTAATTAATAGAAAAGTTAAGCGCCATCTATTTTTAGAAATAAAAGTAAAACAAAACTGTCTAAGTTAACATCTATTTACTCAGCCAAGTTAATCGCTATTCTCAATGGAATAAATTTTGTGGTAGAAAATAGTATCAAAAACCCTGTCATTATTACAGATTCCCTAAGTTCTGTTATTTCCCTAAATAACTTATATCCTAGCCATCCAAGTCTACTACTTATTAAATTAGCATTAAGCCAACTGCAAACTATGAACATAAATGTCAACTTTGTATGGATTCCTTCCCATATCGGAATTGCTGGTAATGAAGAAGTAGATTCCTTGGCAAAACTAGCAATCCTGAGTCCGCAAGCTGTAGAAATCAGAAGCATTCCACACCTAGATATAAAATCTATAATCAAGAACTTAATAATCAATTATTGGCAGACCAAGTGAAATCACTCAACATCCAAACTACGAGAAGTAAAATATTCTATATTACCTTGGAAATCAACCCCAAATAAGCGTATACATCAAACCATCCTGTCTCGTCGTAGAATAGGCCACACCGCCATCACCCATAAACATCTGCTGGAGAGTGAATTAAAACCACAGTGCTACGTATGTGATATTGTGCTCAGTGTTCGCCATATTTTACTGGAATGTCCTTTATATTGCATGGAGAGACTTCAATATAAATTACAAAATACCTTATAGGCAATATTAAGTGAGGTAAAATTTGACATTATACTTATATTCCATAAATGTACTAAATAAATTGTAAAACTTTAAATTGTACAGCGCCAATGACCCTATGAGGTTGAGGCATAAATAAATAAAAAAAACGAGCAGTTAACAAATAAATAAAATCAAACGAAACTGACATAAAATAATTATTTTAAGCAAAATAAACATGTGACGTTTAGAACGTAACAGAGTCCTTTCTGCTTTTAGTTTTTAATGTAGTAGATAGTAGTAATTTGTTTAGTTAGTTGGTTTTGATCAATTCTACTTAGGTAGATGTTGTTTTCATTTTGTTTTATATTTTTTTTTTGTTTTCTTATAGATTAAAAATACGTTTACTACTTGTCTTCGTTATGAATCTGTATATCAAGTCTTGCAATGCGTTAAATTCTTCTCAGAAATCTAATTTCGCTAGTTTGGATTCTAGAGTTATACCTTTACGGTATTACCAGGCTTTACCAAGTTTTGATATCCCTTTAACAAATTAATACTCCAGTAAAGAGCGGTAAAATACAGAATTACTGTGAAATTTTATTACTTCAGACTGATTTTTATGAAAATTTGGGTTTAAGCTCTATTTATTCTTTACTTCAAAATCTACAGTGTGAGGGTAAGCGCTTTTCATATTTTTTTGGTGAAAACTACCTCTTATTGAACAGAATTTCAAAACTGTAGATTCTGGGATGTAATTGGTTGAAATATTGTCTAAATGTATTATTTGTTAACGTCTTTAAATTGTTAAAACAGATTTATCATTAAACAGAAAGATTTAACCCCTGTTAGTCATTCCGTAAAGGTTGTTTCTTAAAATAATTTTAAAGGTAATAATTATAACCTAAAATTACTTAAAAGTATGTCAATAAATTTAAATTATTTTACTTTAAAAGTTTTATTTCAAAATACTTTCAAATTACTAATTACATACCTCTTCTAAATGATTTTCAAATAAAACTTTTGTGATTCATGGTATACAGCCAACTTCAGGAATTTCTTTAGTCTTGTGGATATTTTAGTTAGTTAAATGATATAATTTAATTTGTTAAAATGCCTCAAGCCTTATAAATTACCCTCTGGATGTAGTTAATATTGAAAAATACTTTAAAAGAGTTTTTACAATTTGAAATGATTAAAAAGTTGCATTAATATCAAATTTATTTTACTTTATCAGTAAAACAAAAATTAATATTTGTATGATTAATTCCTCAAACATTACAAATGATCCCATTAAAATATTAATTAAAAAAAACTTTAAACAATTTTTTTACTACTACTGAAATGATTTCAAATTATCGAGTTAAGAATATTTCCATCGAGTTAGAATCTATGAAGAGGGTATCACGTGACTAAAAACGACCTTACTTCGGTGATATTGATATGATCGTTGCGACAGATCGTGTATGATTGTGTACGTTTGTTGTTTTATAATATTTTTTAGTTTTAACTCCTTTATAATAACTGTAATAATATTATATTGTGATAGCGCTTAATAATAGTTTTTTGTTCTCAACATAGTTGCAGTAGCAGTAGCAATGTTGATAAAAAATCTTCAGGAATAACGTTTTATAGGCTAGTATACAAATATGTTAACAAAGTAATGGTCCGTACTTCAGAGAATAAATTAAAAGTATTCATAAAAAAATCTTATAAGTAACGTAGATCAGTTTCTCGATTAATTTTTCAGTCATTATTGCATATTTTGCAATAAGTTTAAAAAATAGCAATTAAAAGGTCCACTTCCAATACAATAGAAATAATGAGTACACAGAATATAGAGATACAAATAAACAATTTCTAAGCTTTTTATAATATTTTTGAGTTCATTAATCATCTGTTTTATTTAAAATATAAATTTGTTATTATTGGCTAGTGACACATATAATTGTATTTTCAGGTTTTATCTAAAATCAACCAAAAGCCGAAAGTTGTATGATCAGAGATACTACCGACTACAGTTTAGTGATTTATCGTCTTATAATAGTAAAGTTTCCTTTTTGATAATGGACAATTGATAATATAAGTACGGTGATAAAAAGCCGAAGAATAATTGTTAATATTATTTACTATATAAGTACTTATCTAGTACTTATATAATATTACTTATCTCTATAGATATTAGATAATACTTATCTAATTTTCTATTCATTCTCGTATTATCTAGGTTTTCCTATTCCTTCAAAAATAGGGTGGTGCCCAAAAGTTTCTTCTTTTACGTTTATTTAACTCACTCGTATAGTCTAGCTCTGTCGAACTCCAGCAGACCAAGACACATCTACCAGACTGAAGCCCATACCGTAGTACCCTTATTTGTGTAACCGTGTTGCCAATGACCAGAGCGTTTTCCATCTTCCATTAAGCACACTTCTCCACAGCCTTCTAACTGACATTTATTACGCTACACTTTTAATCAATGTGCACCTTGTATTCCTACGTTTTAATCAATTGGTCTCCTACATTTTTTATACTTGCGCAGTTAGTGAATTTAGTGTATATCACGTGATTTTTTAATAGCTACCCAATGACAAACCCTTTAATTTTGATTAAATAAATCATAGTCTATTAAAAATATATTGCACTTTTTTAGATTATGTTTAAATCTTCTGAATAACTAGTCACAATTGTATAGTAGCTTTAATATTATTGAGTTCGGTCCTGATCCCACCGCCATATTGGTATGATCGTTAACTACGCCTTCTGACGTCGTTTTTAATATACACGTTAATATGCCCATGGCTTTTCCATAGATTCTCACTCGATGAATATTTCATTAGTAAAATAATTTTTTTTATTTTCGTATACACTGAAACCCGTATGAAAGCAACCTTCTGCGATTTAAGATATAAAAAATTGATTATATGTTTATATATAAAAATGTTAAATATTAAAAATTTGTTTTACTAAACTTAAATTGAATATCTAGAATAAATATATTTATAGTTTTAAGATATTTTTTTAAATTTTAGCCTTAATAACCACAACCCCTTGAAATATTGAATGTTTTGAAGAGTCCAACTGCTTTAAATGTTTACAGTAAAATTCATATTATATACTTAAAAATGATGAAAATTTGTACTTAAATTAATTTTTTATTATTTTCACAAATATTAAAAAATAAAGAAAAAATTTATAATCATTAAATCTCATGATCACTGCTGTTCTCTTCTTCCCCGATATTTTTCTTTGTTCAAGTCTCATCTTCAATATGATCTACCTTTTTGGGGTTCTAGTACAGCTGCCCAATCTGATGTTATGTTTAAATTACAAAAAAAAGTAATACGGTATCTTTTTGGCCTCAGCAGAATAACACATTGCAGAAGCTACTTAAAAAATCACGGGATTCTAACTATTCTCTCTATATATATTTTAAAAACTGTTTGCTTTGCTTAATTCGTAAACACCTACATGTTTTTCCAGCAAGACCTAATCATAACTACTCCACCAGAAATTCAACCTTTGATGTGTATTTACCGATTCCGTCCACTGAATTAGTGAAGGAATGTATATTATATTCGGCAAAAAAATTGTACAACCATCTCCCTTTTCAACTTAAATCTACAACTTCTTTCTTTATGTTCCGTAAATTGACAACAGCCGATCTATTTGAAAGACCATATTATTTAGTGAAAGAGTTTCCTAACGAATAACTAAGAAATTACAGTACTTTTAAGTAAAAGCAATTAAAGTACTTATTGTTATTTTTTTGGTTTTTTGTAAGCTTTGTCCATAAAATTGTACAACTTTCAGTAAAAATACAGCATATTTCTATTTTATTTGTATCCTCCGCCTATAATCCAAAATTAGTGCAATGTTTTGACACATGTTTTCACCACAGGTTCTATATTTTCTATTGCAATATAGGCCTATTCGTTGGCAACCACATGTTGAACCGTATCCAGTTTTGCAATTGCAAAATATCATTTTGCAAAGGCTCTTCACGTGCAGGTTGAATGGGATTTTAAATGGATTCAAAATTCTTTTAATGCCAATCCATTACCAATAAAGATGATTAATTTTTTTATTATCCAACCGCAATGGTGTACACTCTTTCTACATACATGTATATCTGTATCTATATATACATGTGATGGTAAATTATATTCTTCATGTTCATTTAAATATATAATATACTACATTATAATATGTTTGGTTTCCCGCGTATATTTGTTGGTCCAAGCTGTAGAGGCAAAAATTAATAATTGTAAGCATTAATTAGTGAATTTTTAAAAGCATCACACCGTTCTATATTGCAATGCCTAGAGTAACCTCCAAGTATTTGCAACTTCAAACTGCTGGTTATAATTTTTTATGGCATTTTAATTTTTTATGTGCTAAAAACGATGTTTTTTGATTATTTTTATTTTTATTGTATCAAATCAACATTTAAGGGTAAACTGAATACAATATTATAAAAATACATTAGCAAAATTAATTATTGCTTCCCCCAAGGGAGCAACTTAGGGCCGTCATTTTTCTTAATTTTTGTCAACACACTACCAAAATCTCTTAAAGTTTCTTCTAGTTTGATCTATGCAGATGATTTTAAGCTTTTTAAGACTACACATACTCTAAATGATTGTCAGGTACTGCAGGAGCACTTCACGTCAGTTATAAAATGGTTTAGGGACAACAATATAGTATTAGATATTAAAAAGTGTGAGTGTCAAAAAATTGGCAATTGTGTAGTATCTAGGAAAAAAAATGTACAGATCTGGGAATATACCTACATGCTATATATATGAGTTTACAATTTTCTCGGCCGGATCATTCTATATATTTAAAGCGTTAAAATACGTTAAAAGCTCTTATATTAAGCAAATATATTAATTATTTCACTGTCTTTCAGTTCTACAAAACATACAAAATACTTGCTTAATTAATTAAACAAAGCTTGTAATTCGTATATGTTTTTAATAAAGGATCAGTTAAAGTATTTAGCAAACTCTGGCTTTAATATAAAATTGATTTAGGTCAAAGCAGATATTTTACTCAAAGATAATGAATACCTACATAAATATCATCAGGTACTTTATTGTCACATTCTTTGTGTATCAGATGCAATTACAAAAAAAAAACAGCTATCGACATAGAAAAATTAATGAAATCTTTACTGCCTCACAAATCATACAAGATATATCACTTGTTATTCTACAACCTATTTGTTTTAAGACTTTTAAAACTCCAATAATCTATAACTGTCATAAATTTAGTACGCATTGGACATGCGTGCTATCCAAGTAATGTATTTAAAACAAGTGTGATTGAAAACGACAATTGCAAACATTGCAGCGCATTATCACATCTTTTTGGAATGTCCCAAGTTCCAACAGCATTCAAACTCTCTACAAAAATTTAATTAAATTTGCTTATTAAAACTAAGTTTCTGTCAATACATCAATTGTGACACGAGCTGTGTGACATTTTGCGGCGTCTTGTTGAAACGACAGCTCTTGCACAAAATAAATGTTCAATTGGGGAATGAAAAAGGCAGTAATCGTGGCTCTATAGCGGTCACTATTGACTGTAACGTTCTGGCTAGCATTGTTTGCGAAGAAGTACGGTCCAATGATTCCACCAGAGCATAAAGTACACCAAACAGTCAGTTTTTCTGGATGTAATGGTTTCTCAACAAACATTAGAATATTATCTTATTTCCAAACACTCAAAGAATCTACCAATCTACGCCTTGCTAGATGATGATGTAGCTTTAATTCTTGAATGAGTAGGATTTTGTAAGCACGCAAAGCAAGATCTTTACGCAAATATTCCATAAAGTGGACGGAGAGTATCCAACTGCTGCACTGCTGTGCACGATGGCAGATAGACTGATTCGGCTCTTCGTGTATGCTAAGTTTTACAGCAGCAATAACTTCTTCTGTACGCACTGTACGACGTGTCTATGGATGCATATTAATATTTAGAGTAAACGTGGTACAAAAACGTTCCGTGGTTAATCGAATTACTTGCTCTGATGGACTATTAAATTCACCATAAAATGGACGTAGTACGCGATACGTATTTCGCACAGAACCACAATTTACAAAATAAATTTGGACAATTTGGAAGCGTTGTTTAGGCGTCAAGTCTATTCATGCTGAAATGTCAAACCAAACTTAACATAAATCACTTGATAGCTGTCAAAATGACCAACAGTTAAAAAAGTTTTATCTCCTTATATTCCTATACCTTTAAAAAAATCACTCTTTATTTGCCATTAAAACAAAATGTTAAGTTCTCTTCATTTTGGAAATTTGTTTTTTCTTTTAAATCGTGTTGTTCTTCTCCTTTAATGGTGTCTGTAAATACTTTTTTATTTTTTAATATTGGACTAGATTCTATATACTGCATTGGATATACTAATGTCTCTATAGTTTTCGCAATTACGGTCGCCTTTTTTAAAGAGCGACACAACTTGTGCAGTTTGCCACTGACAGGTCGTAAGTAAAAACTTTCGAAGTTCGTCTCTGTCTATACTCGATGCCGAAGCTCCAACAAAATGCCAACAAGGAAAAGAATTTATAAAGAACATCAAAATAAATTACCATACATTTCAAAATATATCTGATGTGACATCACATTTATGAATACCTGTACGAATAAATGAAATGCACTTTTAGATAAATAGTTCTGCTGCTTTAAGCAGGCATATACACGTGAGCATAATCACATTGCGAATAAAATAACACCATATCTCTTGTGAAATGTATAAAATAAATATATCTTCTTCATACGTCTAAATTTCTGAGAGATTATCTATGTAGTTCTCTTCTACATTTTTTTTAATTATGCACAAAAAATATCGGAATATTTCAAATACACTGTACAAAATATTGCTCAATAGTGTAACGAAATTATATTGCCTACCTCAGGGTTTGACAGAGTAAAACATGACAAATTAATGACTCTAATGCAAGAAATTGGAATTGACAACAAAGATCTTAGAATTATCAGAAACATTTACTACAATCAAACGGCCAAAATCAAAATAGAAGACCAGTTAACTGATAAAATTGCAATAGAACGTGGAGTACGACAGGGCTGTATTTTGTCTCCATTGTTGTTCAATATTTATTCTGAATGGGTATTTAAGGAAGCTTTAGACGGTTGTGCGAAAGGAATACTAATAAACGGTGAATGGTTGAATAACATTAGATATGCAGATGACACTATAGTTTTTGCCGATAATCTGAATGACTTACAGATATTAACAAATCGCATAACAGAAGTCAGCAACAGATACGGACTAGCTCTTAACATAAAGAAAACCAAATTTATGACAATTAGTAAAAAACCAATACTAAACGCTCAACTTACAATCAACCAACAGAATATCGAAAGAGTCGAGCAATATACATATCTAGGCACCAATTTAAATAGCCAATGGGACCACTCAACAGAAATTAAACAGCGAATAATAAAAGCAAAAGCAGCATTCGTTAGAATGAGAACTATTTTCAACAGTCGAGACATATCATTAAAAACAAAATGCCGTCTATTGAACTACTACATATTCACAGTTCTGCTCTACGGAATGGAAGCATGGACACTGACTGTTGCATCTATGAATCGGCTCGAAGCTTTCGAAATGTGGTGTTATAGGCGCATCTTACGTATATCCTGGGTTGACAGAGTTACTAATGTGGAGGTCCTGCGTAGAATGGGGAAAGAATGTGAAATTCTCATGACCGTCAAAACTAAAAAGTTGGAATATCTAGGTCATGTAATGAGAAATCAAGAACGTTACGGCCTTCTCCAGCTGATTCTCCAAGGGAAAGTAAATGGTAAGAGAGGACCGGGAAGAAGACGCATTTCCTGGCTTCAAAATTTGCGAAAGTGGTATAACACGACTACCACTGAACTGTTCCGCGCTGCAATAAGCAAAGTGAAGATAGCCGTGATGATCGCTAACGTCCGGAACGGATAGGCACTTTAAGAAGAAGAAGACCTCAGGGTAAGAACATATGGGTAGAAATAGCGGACAGAAACTATGGGGGCGAAGATAGGGCAAGCAAAATAAACGCTACTATGCGAACGGCACTCAGGGGGTTGCTGGAGAGCGGGGGTCGTGGATAAGTTGAAATAAATGGGTCGGATTAGGGTAACTACAAAAAAAATGAAATAAAGGGGTACTTACTCAAATCTCCTGGGCAATTGGGCAAATAAAACTACAAGGAAAGGCTTCTAGCAATTTAGAATAAGGGCGCCGCTTTGAAGGATCCTAAACTTGCTGGAGGAAAGAAGAAAAGGGCTCTTCCTTCGTAAAAAGTAAACACACAAACAAAAAGGTTAGGAGATTTTTTAAAATAAAATAAACAATGGATCAGATAAACAAATCAAAACGTTTATTTTTGTCTCATACAAACAGTTATCAAACATAAATGGCACAAAAAATATAATATATAAATAGTTGCCAAATACAGAATAAAAAAAAACTTACATGTGTCCGTTTACAAACTCCGTTTACAAAGGGGTTGGAGATACTATAAAAACTTACAAATGTTACCGCACAGAGATTAACCTTTTTTTAAAACAAACAAAACAAATTAATATCGAAACAAATAAAGCTAGCTGTCATATGTTAACATTAAATTTAAAAAAAAAACAATTAAAATGACAGCTAAGTTAAACCATAAAATTTATAATTTATTAAATATTACAATTCCTTTAAATTTTAATGAAAGCAATTATTAACATATATCAAAAAAAGTCTGTCTTTACTTTAAAATTTAAAATGTTAATTGTTACCTTAATTTCACTTATTTCACTTAACTTCAAAGAAAAAACTCGCTACTATCTCTTGGATTGGAGCTACAAAGGACAAAACTCTCAACTTGGACAAAAGGAAACCATTTCCATACGCAGGAACGATTGAAACAGGAACTTGGTGGAGAAATCAAGCTGACGACGGGGACATTCTATATAATACTTACTTACTTACAAAATTTCTTCAGTTCCGGTGCACAAATCTTATGGTGATTACTCTGTTTTAAACTGCCATTATGCAAAGAGTATTATCACTTTAACCGGTCTTAAGACATAACACAAAAAAATTGAATCGACTCGCGATTCCTAATTTCCCCAAACATCTTTCTACTCTGACATTTCTTGCTTGACTCCATTCTAGCACGTCTGTCCTGCTTGGAACTTAAATGTCGACCCCTCTTTGCGTTAAATTTTCCAAATTCAACCAAAATAAATTTCCCTTTACGTCTCACAGCTAGTTTTTGCCTACAAACTAAAAACAAACATAATACCCTCGACAATCGTTCATCGACAACCTTGAAATATCCCAGTTTTACTACGTCTTAGAAAAAACGTAGCAATTGACTTGCAATATTATATTAGGGGACTCGAACGTAAACAAATCGTTTGTTCAGCGACAAAAAAATTTGAAATATTATAGTTAGAAATAACACGTACGAAATGGGGAATTTTGAATGTAAATAAAAAAACACTTCAAAGCTGGATACAAAACTTGTTATATTATCGATCGTTTTTACATTCCCTTTTAAAAGACAAACGCAGATTTCCTGGTAATTTTTAATGCGTACTAACGAGATAAACAAACAGGGACGTATTATAAAATTTAAAACGCTACAATAGCACTAGCAATATTAATGGCATATCTAAAGGAGAAAAAACACATATGTACAGATTGATAGAACCGTTATATCAAAGCTCACCAAACTATGAAAAAACACACATGTAATACGCCTATTGGGTATAGGCTAACCTCGAAAAAGGTGGAGCGATAATCTGAATTTTGATGAAAAAACTATTAAAACAGAGAAGTGAGAAGAAACAGAAAAACCTAGTCCAAGGATAAACACTACTTTTCAATCAAATCCATGACTTAAATCGGATGAATTCTTAAACCATAACAATTATTCGCGTCCTGTTACATAGTTTTTTCGCGAGTTTAAGGTTCTCAGCAGCATAATATTAATTTTAACCTTAAGCTGGAGGTAATTTAAGTGTACCCAGAAAGAATTTAGACTATCTAAAAAATTTTTAGAATATTCTTCTGCCCTTCTGAATAAGTTGTTGATTCTTAACAAATACTCCTGGCTTGATTTTTGATGCTTATTCTTGTGGATTTAAACATTATTTTTAAATGCTTACCAATTGGTTTTTTAAAAACGTGTCAAACGTTTTTAGTCATACCAGACTAAAGTTAAAAATAGTTTTAATTTAGTTGACAAGGCGATAAAAGTGGAAAAAAAGTGAGAGAATTATTGCAGTTCATAGATAACGAGAATGACCCAGCAAAAAGTAAGGGAGAAAGGTAAAGATAGCCTAAATGGCATAATAATGACAATAACCATAACTCAAGCCAACATGTCAGAAAAGATTAAAACTTTAAAAGAAGAAAATAAAAGGTAAAGGATCAAATATGAAGAACTATTGAAAAACACGCTAAATCAAAAGCAGATAAAGCAAGCATCGTATGCAGGTGTAGCTGAAAAAACCAGTTACAAAACTGATATTAAAGAAAAAATTGCGATGAATATGCAGGCGAACACACTTTTTATTAGAGGTAAAATAAAAGTGCAAAAACAGCACGCAAAAGTCCTAGAGCCTATTATAAATATGTATCAATATCAATAACATGCAAACGAAACGAAAGGCACTCATAATAGAAGCAGCGACCAAAGAAGTCCTTAAAAGGATACGTACCTAACGATAAAATGGTTCAGAAGCATTTTAAATGCGAACTACCAAGAAAGCGGAAACCAATGATTATAATATATGATATTCTAACTTGCGATAAAGGTGGTTGAAAATATTTAGTCAAAATTTTGAGGATATACCTAGGAATTATAGGAAATCGCATTTAAATTGGTTTTACCAGCAAGGACTACATTTTAGTCAAGTAGTGTATGAAATGCCATGATCTGGGGATATTGAATCAATATTTTGATGAAAATGTATATTTTTATTTTCATATATTATGTATGAAAGGAGTTGAATGCAAAAAAATTTTTATATGCATACTCCGCAGTAAAATTTGTTGTTTATTTTGTTATTATTATAAAAATACAATACAATACACTGCAACATAATTCAATATAATAATACAATACAAATTAAAACGCAATATTCATAAGTATTTAAAAATGACAATATACATAACTTACTTACGCATATGTTTTTATTATTAAAATAATAATAATAATATTAATAAATATTAAATATATTTACAAAAGGAACATTTTTATGAATGAGAGAGAGAAAATTATATCTTCTGTATCTCTCTTACCTATATCTTATATATGTAATGATTTTGCCGATTTACTCCCGTAGAAATTTCCAACGTCGAACACGCGTATAGAAGTATAACTTCAAAAATTAATAACGATTAAAAAAAATAATACACATGTTGTACCTTTAAATGGCCCTTTTAAAGCTACAACTAACAGAGTAACAGCACTTTATTTAATATAATTACAACTGACTTTAAAATAAAAATTTACAGTATTTATAAGAAATTAATTGATGACGAGCTGTCTGCAATATGTGTCGAAACTGTTGATCGGCTGGACTATTGAACTGCAATACTGCTGACAATCGGGGTTAATGTATCGTAATTTGCTTGAAGTAAAGAAGAACCAGTGTACAGGTAAGACAAAAATTTATTGTTCTTATGTGTTTTTCTATTTCCTATTTTTATTTTATTATGTCAAATATTAGCTTCTTATTCAGTGGCGCTGTTTTTTATTTAAGCTTGATCATCAACCAAATATTAGAGTAAAGTCATTTATTATTATATTATCCTAGACAAATGTCATATTTGATTTGGCTATAATATTTTATTTAAATGACATTTTGAATAAATTATTTTTTAATTAGAATATGTATGAACCTGAGGATGATGACTTTGTGTTTTTAAATTCACTAGAAACTTACTTTAGGAAAAATGTACCAGGTATCAGTAAAACGCAGCGTATGTATTTTGAGAAAGCATATTCATACACACTGTTTTACACAGAAAGCGTCAACCTTCCCACCTTTTACCAGCTGAACATGAAGTCCTGAAGAGCTAATCGACCTCTTAACGAACTCCCGTTATAAGCAGCCACAGGAGACAAGCCAAAAATAAAGAAACTTAAATTTGACAACTTACAGTCACTGTTGCCATACGTTCCCCCTATCTACCACGACTTCTTCAACACCTTACAATATGCTAATGTGCCTAACAATGTTCCTGTCGAAGTTAACCAGAATACTACTGTTCCCCCAGATGCCGAAGAGCCAGGAAACATTTTTGATAGCGAGTCCGAAACTGATTAGTTATACTTCAGGAACGCTAGTATTAAACTGATTTAAACAATTTTGTAACTCATTCTGTTAATGATTTTGTGTTAAATTACATTATTTTCACCACAGTTGTATTTTTACTCAATCCAAATTTTCATATACAAAACAAACCCAAAGGGTTCAGTCAATATCTGGTTCTTTTTGTGGAAGCCAAGGGGTACAAGTAATCACTCTTATCACCTTATCAAGAATTCTAAAATAAGAACAAAAAGACAAGATCTAAAACTTATTCTACAGCTTATGTAATACTCTCTAAGTTATTTTAAAAGTTTTTCATGTGTATAAAACAATTAATTATAATTTTAAAAGAGAGTTAAACTTAAACCTTCTTTTTCTCATTATCAATATTTAGTCACTTGGCTTCTAGGCTCCTAAAATTGTCGCACGTTCGTTACAGCAATACGATAAAAAAATTAATATTACTTCAAATGTAAAAATAAAAATAACAATAAAAGAAACTTTAGAAGAATGACATTTCTTCGATGAATTATTAAGGTTAGTTGTTATTAAGGTGAATGTTAGCTATTTTGAATATTTATAAATTTTGTTCAATATGTTACAATATATGTTACTTAACTGTCCAGTGTCCTTTTTATAATTTAAAGTGTTTTTATTTTTGTTAATGTGATACATTCCAAGAAATAATCTACTTTTGTAGTTGTCAGTCTGTGCCAAAATGTGAGCTTTGTTATAGTCTAGCATATGACCGGTGTTTTCATAGTGCTCAACTACTGCGCAAGTATTTTTTTCCAAGTGGCAATCACTTTTATGTTGTGTGATGCGTTGTTTTAGCCATTATGATGTTTGGCCAATGTAGCTATTTTGACATCCCAGACACGGTATTTCATAAACAACATTACTTTTGTATATCGTTGGCACTGGGTCTTTGATTTTTGAAAATAGTTGTTTGCTGTTCATGGTATCATATTTAGCTATACTAATATTAGAAACATTTTTGTATATGGATATGACAGAATGAGTTACACCATTAATAAAGGGGAGTTTTTTTATATTTGATTGATTTGTTGTTAGAATCATTGACGGGACTGTGATAGAAATTACTGCTGTAAATTAGTTTTTTAAATTTGTTTAGGATATCCGTTGTTAGTTTCTTAGAAAAACAAAGATTTTTATTAGAGACCACTTTACCTGATAATTCCTACGTATTTATAAATTATTGTTTGGTCGAAATAATCACTTTTAATATATATATATATATATATATATATATATATATATATATATATATATTTTGTTATATTATACAGCAGTATATAATTTCCAGACTGAAGATTTCTATAAATAATTTATCTCTCTGAACACATTTATAATATTTTCAATTTGTTAGACAGTTTTTATTTTGTAATTTCAGTAAGCTTTTCAAAAGCCCACGGCGTGTCTAAATCCTCCTAAATACACACCTTTTAGAAAACAAAAGAAAATTTAAATCGTTTTTCATTGCTGTCGAAGCCAGAGTCATTGGCGTAGTCGGATAGTTTACTACAAAATAACTAAATGCGACTATTACGTGTATAATTTAAGAGAATATTTTAACTTAATAATAATGTCTTATCGCCGCTTTATCTGGAATTTCTTCATTTTTTTTATAGTATGTATATTCTTGTTGTACAATATTAATATAATTATATCTTTTGATAATTCATTAGCAGGACTTTCATATACACCATATGATTAGTTTGACATATTATGGCAATGATGCGTATTGACGAAGTGTTTTATAAAATATTAAACCAGTAGTTACAGCGTAAAAAACATGGCTTTTAGCATTTTTTTTACTTTGAATCTGTCAAAGAAATTTCATCCTTGTACTTATTCTACAATGCATGTGGACTTAATAGGAAGAATGCCGAAATAATGATCGCAAAAAATTAGCGTACCAGAATTGGAGATGCAAAAACAATTTCTTCAGCGATGGACATGTACCAATGATTATCATTTTTAAACAAATTGAGCTGTTGATATATTGCACTAAATGATGAGCACGCTACACCTTTGATACTTCGAAGTAATTGAAATTATGTCGATTCACCAGCAACAACCGCAAGTAGCATTCGCCAATTATATGATTATAAAATCATTAGTAAAAAGCACATCCGGATGATCAGGAACTGTTTCGTCATGTTTCCTACGTTAAAATTCCTTCCTTCCTAAAAAAATATCCCCATCAAGATCAAGATTAATTTTTACGGTAGTTTAATAGTTATTCTGGTCTACTATTGTCAAATTTTACAATGGCTCAAACAGAGAATAACACAACACAAAAGTAAGTTGATATAAGGTTGAATGAATGAACTTTGATCAAATAAGAGGCAGATATCGAGCACAGTTTTATTAATTAAATCTTGTCCAAGTACTTTCGCTTCCTAGAGCATCTTCAGGGGCATTTCGTCAATTGCGGCCTATCCAACAATTTATGTTTATAACATTTTATTCGTGTTAAAGTGTTGTTAAAAATATAGTTCAACACAATAAGTCGAAAGATAAAGTCACTAGAAAAGAAAAACAAACTTATTATTTTACATATGAGTAAGTCTAAATCCAACTTTTGGTTAATCCTCAGATTCCGATATTTTTTTAGTTTCTCGAAATAGAAGCAAACCACTGTATTAACTGACGTCATGAACAATAGTT